>NC_088124.1:7572916-8242500 GCF_036370855.1 Dromaius novaehollandiae | reverse complement strand
TAACCCTAACCCTAACCCTAACCCTAACCCTAACCCTAACCCTAACCCTAACCCTAACCCTAACCCTAACCCTAACCCTAACCCTAACCCTAACCCTAACCCTAACCCTAACCCTAACCCTAACCCTAACCCTAACCCTAACCCTAACCCTAACCCTAACCCTAACCCTAACCCTAACCCTAACCCTAACCCTAACCCTAACCCTAACCCTAACCCTAACCCTAACCCTAACCCTAACCCTAACCCTAACCCTAACCCTAACCCTAACCCTAACCCTAACCCTAACCCTAACCCTAACCCTAACCCTAACCCTAACCCTAACCCTAACCCTAACCCTAACCCTAACCCTAACCCTAACCCTAACCCTAACCCTAACCCTAACCCTAACCCTAACCCTAACCCTAACCCTAACCCTAACCCTAACCCTAACCCTAACCCTAACCCTAACCCTAACCCTAACCCTAACCCTAACCCTAACCCTAACCCTAACCCTAACCCTAACCCTAACCCTAACCCTAACCCTAACCCTAACCCTAACCCTAACCCTAACCCTAACCCTAACCCTAACCCTAACCCTAACCCTAACCCTAACCCTAACCCTAACCCTAACCCTAACCCTAACCCTAACCCTAACCCTAACCCTAACCCTAACCCTAACCCTAACCCTAACCCTAACCCTAACCCTAACCCTAACCCTAACCCTAACCCTAACCCTAACCCTAACCCTAACCCTAACCCTAACCCTAACCCTAACCCTAACCCTAACCCTAACCCTAACCCTAACCCTAACCCTAACCTAACCCTAACCCTAACCCTAACCCTAACCCTAACCCTAACCCTAACCCTAACCCTAACCCTAACCCTAACCCTAACCCTAACCCTAACCCTAACCCTAACCCTAACCCTAACCCTAACCCTAACCCTAACCCTAACCCTAACCCTAACCCTAACCCTAACCCCTAACCCTAACCCTAACCCCTAACCCCTAACCCTAACCCCTAACCCCTAACCCCAACCCTCTAACCGTGACCCTGACTGTGACCCCTAACCTCAACCCCACCCCCTTATCCCCTCTACCCCCACCCCCCATACCCTGCCATCCCTCTACCCCCCATCCCTAGCCCCCCCCTACCCCTAGTGCACTGTAGGCCCTAACCCTAAGTCTGTGGTGCTGATGTGTAACCCTAAAACTGTTACTGTGATTGACCACCAGGGGGCAGTGAAAGTCTAATAATTAGGGGTATGGAATAATCCTAATGCTAACAGCAGGGGGCTCCGTAATGGTAATTGTATTTGGTTTCAGATTGTTAACTGTAGTGTACAGGTGAAGTATTGCTCTAGTGTGTGACTGTTGGGGGGGGGGGTGGGACCAGGTGGGTGTGTATGCTGTTGGGTGGGTACCTGAGAAGTGTGTGTGGCTCCCCTAACTGCTGATATGTGGTGAATTCCTTTTGCTGTGACTGTTGTCACCGTGTAGTCCACCCTGTGTTTGTGTGTAGTGTATGTCATGGTGCATGGAGGGTATATATGCTGTGTATATACTATGTATACTATTTGTGTATGTGTAGCTTTTCTGTATGTATACATGCATAGATTGTGTAGTATGTGTATAGTATGTATAATGTACAGTGTGTATAATGTACAGTGTGTATATAGTATATATAAAAAGAAAGAAAAAATAATAAGTATAGAAAGGCTTAATTTGCATATTTAATGAATTCAGTAGCAGGGGTAGGATACTGGCTGGGAGCAAATAATTTTTTTTTTAAATAGTGAAATTATTATTATTTGCTCCCAGCCAGTATGCTAGAAAAAAGAGGAGGAAGAGAGGAGGAAGAGAGGAGAAGAGGAAGAGAGGAGAAGAGGAAACAGAAGACAGAGACAAAGACAAAGAGAGACAAAGACAAAGACAAAGAGAGACAAAGACAAAGAGAGACAAAGACAAAGACAAAGACAAGGAGAGACAAAGACAAGGAGAGACAAAGACAAGGAGAGACAAAGACAAGGAGAGACAAAGACAAGGAGAGACAAAGACAAGGAGAGACAAAGACAAGGAGAGACAAAGACAAGGAGAGACAAAGACAAGGAGAGACAAAGACAAGGAGAGACAAAGACAAAGACAAAGAGAGACAAGACAAACAACAAAAGACAAACACAGGACAAAGACAGAACAACAGAGGACAAAGACAGAACAACAGAGGACAAAGACAGAACAACAGAGGACAAAGACAACAAACAAAGACAAAGACAACAGAGGACAAAGACAGGACAACAGAGGACAAAGACAGAACAACAGAGGACAAAGACAGAACAACAGAGGACAAAGACAACAAACAAAGACAAAGACAACAGAGGACAAAGACAGGACAACAGAGGACAAAGACAGAACAACAGAGGACAAAGACAACAAACAAAGACAAAGACAACAGAGGACAAAGACAGGACAACAGAGACAACAAACAGAAAAAAGACAACAGAGAAGACAACCAGAGAGAACAAAGACAACCAGAGAGAAGACAGAAAGCACAGAAAACAACAGAGAAAACAGAGAACAGAGCAAAAAGCACACACAGGAGAGCTGAGAGAGCAGAACAGAGAAAAGAGCAGAACACAGAGAACAGAACAAAGCAAAAAGCACAGCAAAGAGCACAGCAAAACAGAAAATACAGAGCAAAGCAGAACACAGCAGAACACAGAGAGCAAAGCAGAAAACACAAAGCTGAGGGCAGAGCACAGAATACAGAGAAAAGCACAGAGAGCAGAGCACCACAGTGCAGGCAGACTGAAAGAGTAAATAGTAAAGACAGAAAGGTAGAGAGAAACCTGCACAAAGTGAACACAAACAATCAGGGAAAAGGAGAAGAAAAAGGCATAAGAGACAGACAAAGAAAGAAAGAATACGAAACAGAACAGAGGACCAAAAAATTAAAATAAGAACAAGACAAAAACTTCTGCCTTCTTCTTATTTTAAAAGGTCAAAAGAGCAAGAGCAAAGAGGAAAAGGGCAAGAGCAAATGTGTGGCACATGCAGTTCAAATAAGACAACAGAAACAAACAGCAAAACCATCTTTATTTGAAAGGAGACACACACACCACCATCTTTATTGTTTTATTGCACAAAAAAAATCATCATCACAACATACAAAACATAACAAGCCCACACTCTACATGAGCTGCACACACTCTTTAGCATTCACCTCTACATTCTCACCGCTACTACTCTCATCAGTCGGCAAGCGCCTCCAGTCTTTTGGACAGCTCCCAGTAACAACGTTACTGGACGCCTCCAAAAACTGCCCTGCCTACAAAACCCCCGGTCCCCAGTCAAAGCTCCGCACCAACATTGGCGATGATCATCGCCTCGCAGAGCGGCCGGGACCGGGGGAAAAAAAACCCAGCCGGGGGAAAAAAAAAAAAATCCCCCAGCTGGGGTTTTTTTTTAATTATTTTAAAATAAATTCTAACTACAACCTGGAAAAAGAAAAACACATGCATACAAGGTTAGACACACTC
Organism: Dromaius novaehollandiae; assembly: GCF_036370855.1. Classification (NCBI taxonomy): domain Eukaryota; kingdom Metazoa; phylum Chordata; class Aves; order Casuariiformes; family Dromaiidae; genus Dromaius; species Dromaius novaehollandiae. The sequence continues at coordinate 8,238,987 of NC_088124.1, read as the reverse complement.
ACCACCAAGCCCACCCAACAACCACACAGCTGCCCACTCACTCCCACCACAATCATTCTACCTCCCTACAGTAACAGGCAAGCGCCTCCAGTCTTTTGGACAGCTCCCAGTAACAGCATTACTGGACACCTCCAAAAACTGCCCTGCCTACAAAACCCCCGGTCCCCAGCCAAAGCTCCGCACCAACATTGGCGATGATCATCGCCTCGCAGAGCGGCCGGGACCGGGGGAAAAAAAACCCAGCCAGGGGAAAAAAAAAAAAATCCCCCAGCTGGGGTTTTTTTTTAATTATTTTAAAATAAATTCTAACTACAACCTGGAAAAAGAAAAACACATGCATACAAGGTTAGACACACTCACCACCAAGCCCACCCAACAACCACACAGCTGCCCACTCACTCCCACCACAATCATTCTACCTCCCTACAGTAACAGGCAAGCGCCTCCAGTCTTTTGGACAGCTCCCAGTAACAGCATTACTGGACACCTCCAAAAACTGCCCTGCCTACAAAACCCCCGGTCCCCAGCCAAAGCTCCGCACCAACATTGGCGATGATCATCGCCTCGCAGAGCGGCCGGGACCGGGGGAAAAAAAACCCAGCCAGGGGAAAAAAAAAAAAATCCCCCAGCTGGGGTTTTTTTTTAATTATTTTAAAATAAATTCTAACTACAACCTGGAAAAAGAAACACACATGCATACAAGATTAGACACACTCACCACCAAGCCCACCCAACTGCCCACACACTCCCACCACAGACAGTCATCACAGCTACTAACAAAACCACATGCTTCCATCCTTGTTTAAAGATAACACTATCCTGGCATGAATAGAACCCCCCCCCCGCCCCCAAAATGGCCATCCCAATAAAAAAAATTAAAGAAAAAAACCTACTTTTATCTCTTACTGACACAACCCCCCCCCCCCAAAAAAAAAAAAAGAAAAAACAAAATAAGTGTTTCATAGATACATTATTCTGCTCTGGCAACTACCATTACTACACCCACAGGCAAGGCAGCTCCAAACACACACACAGACACGTACACACAGACACGTACACACAGACACGTACACACAGACACGTACACACAGACACGTACACACAGACACGTACACACACCCTCCATGCAAAAAACAATGCCAGCACAGAAGATGCTGCCAGCCAGAAAGCCCTACAATGCCACGACCGTGCGGCTCTGGTGCTCTCCACGAGACCAGAAAAGAGTCAGATGCCACCATCTGTGACGGAAAGGGGCCGGCAAAGCGAGGAACAGCCATGCAGAAGAGGCCGGCAAGAAAGACCCGAGGCTCTGATGACACAGGGAAGAAAACCCTGAAAGGGCACCAGGAGGATGCAAAATAAGAGAGGCCTCAGAAAACACACGACCAACAAGACCTGAATGATGGCTGCCAAGATGATTGGCCAGAAACAATGCAGAATCACAGTGACAGACTGCTGCTTTCAGCTGCCTGCACAGAACAAGATGATCATTGGAGCAATGCAGATGAGTCGGTCAAGACCAGACAAAAGACAGCAGATGCCTGTTGCACTAGCACTACAAAGCATATGCTGTGCTCCTTGAGCACAAAGAGCAAGGGCAACATCAAGACCTGAGCAAAAGATAGCACAGCTACAACACACACCACATAGACTACACAACACAGACACAGGCTGGAGCTGCCCTGCCTGACACCCACCCTCACTTTCTGCCATGCACACCCCACTGCCTCTGCCTCACACACACAAACACACACACACACACACACACACACACACCCCGCAACACCCTTTGCCCATGCACTTCGCTTTTGCAGTGCTCTGCATCACTGTTGCTCCTCAAGAGGCATCCTCAACAGCAGACACATCCTCTGCAGCAGCCACACCCTCTGATCTTCTTTTGCTCACCACATTTGCCTTCATCACCTGCCAAACCAGAGCACAAGCAGTCACCCCCTTGCCAGTCAGCTCCATCCCCATCTGCAAGGGCACCCTCCACCAAAGCGCCATCGGCACTCCACTCACCTGCACCGCAACAACTCCAAACGCCAACATCCTGCCTGGGGGGAAGCCCGTGGCGCCTGGAAAAAAACAAAATAACAAAGTGACTCTTCTGCCAGGCAGCGCTCACCAGCCCTACAACATCCAGCTCCGATCCACTCACCTGAAAGTCTCAGCCACGCCTGGGAAAGGCCCACAGCAGACCTGAAAAAACAGAGAAAAAGGCATCACTGAGAGGCAGCCCAACACCACCCACACCACAATAAAATCAGACCCAACAGGCTGCCCCACTCACCTGCTCAGGCTCTTCTCAGCACTCAGCTGCTTCTCTCCACAACTTCCCGCAAAACCTGCAAGCACAGAGAGAAATCACACACTCAGGCGATGCCTGCAACACCACCACTCCAGTCCATCACGGACACACTCCACACACCACCATGGCTAACACCCACAGGCAAGGCAGCTCCAGCCCCAAAAACACACAGACAAACAAATAGCAGACACAAACACAGAGGACAGCCCTACACAAAAAAAACCCTATTCCCACACATAAGACTGCCGGCCAGAAAGAGCCGCACGGTCGTGGCGTCGTAGGGCCGAGGCTCTGGACGAGCCCAGAAAAGAGTCAAACGTCAATGGCCAGGATGGAAAGGGACCGGCAAAGCTCAGAAGACTGACACAGAGGAGGCCAGCGAGAAAGACCCGAAGCCATGATGACGCAGGGAAGGAAACCCTGAAAGGGCGCCAGCGAGACGCAAGACAAGAGCGGCCCCGGAAGAGGTGCGGCCGATGAGGCCTCGACGGTGGCCACGACTATGACGGACCGCAAACGGCCACGATGCACAGTCAGAGTCACAGACCACCCCTTTCAGCTGCCTGTGCAGAACAAGACGTAGTCCATTGGAGCAATGCTGATGAGTCTGGCCAGGCAAAAGACAATGGATGCCTGCCACACTACTGCTGCAGAGCATAGGCTGTGCTCCTTGAGCACAAAGAGCAAGAGCAACATCAAGACCTGAGCAAAAGATAGCACAGCTACAACACACACCACATAGACTACACAACACCACAGACACAGGCTGGAGCTGCCCTGCCTGACATCCACCCTCACTTTCTGCCATGCACACCCCACTGCCTCTGCCTCACACACACCACTCATCCAGAACAACCCTCCACTCTACACTGAACATCAGCACACACACACACACACACACACACACACACACAGAAACTGAGGATGCCCCAACACCCTTTGCCCCTCAACTTAACTGTGGCAGTGCTGTAGGTCACTGGTCCTCAAGAGCCATCCTCAGCAGCAGCCGCATCCACACTGATCTTCTTTTGCTCACCACATTTGCCTTCATCACCTGCAAAACCAGAGCACAAGCAGTCACCCCCTTGCCAGTCAGCTCCATCCCCATCTGCAAGGGCACCCTCCACCAAAGCGCCATCGGCACTCCACTCACCTGCACCGCAACAACTCCAATGCCTGGGGAGGAAGCCCGTGGCGCCTGGAAAAAAACAAAATAACAAAGTGACTCTTCTGCCAGGCAGCGCTCACCAGCCCTACAACATCCAGCTCCGATCCACTCACCTGAAAGTCTCAGCCACACCTGGGAAAGGCCCACAGCAGACCTGAAAAAACAGAGAAAAAGGCATCACCGACAGGCAGCCCAACACCACCCACACCACAATAAAATCAGACCCAACAAGCTCCCCCGCTCACCTGCTCAGGCTCTTCTCAGCACTCAGCTACTTCTCTCCACAACTTCCCGCAAAACCTGCAAGCACAGAGAGAAATCACACACTCAGGCAATGCCTGCAACACCACCACTCCAGTCCATCACGGACACACTCCACACACCACCATGGCTAACACCCACAGGCAAGGCAGCTCCAGCCCCAAAAACACACAGACAAACAAATAGCAGACACAAACACAGAGGACAGCCCTACACAAAAAAAACCTGTTCCCACACATAAGACACTACTGGCCAGGAAGAGCCACACAGTGGTGGCATCGTAGGGCCGAGGCTCTGGACGAGCCCAGAAAAGAGTCAAACGTCAATGCCCAGGATGGAAAGGGACCGGCAAAGCTCAGAAGACTGACACAGAGGAGGCCGGCGAGAAAGACCCGAGGCCATGATGACGCAGGGAAGGAAACCCTGAAAGGGCGCCAGCGAGACGCAAAACAAGAGCGGCCCTGGAAGAGGTGCGGCCGATGAGGCCTCGACGATGGCCACGACTATGACTACACTGCAAACGGCCACAATGCAGAGTCACAGTGACAGACTGCCCCTTTCAGCTGCCTGTGCAGAACAAGATGTAGTCCATTGGAGCAATGCTGATGAGTCTGGCCAGGCAAAAGACAATGGATGCCTGCCACGCTACCGCTGCAGAGCATAGGCTGTGCTCTTTGAGCACAAAGAGCAAGAGCAACATCAAGACCTGAGCAAAAGATAGCACAGCTACAACACACACCACATAGACTACACAACACCACAGACACAGGCTGGAGCTGCCCTGCCTGACATCCACCCTCACTTTCTGCCATGCACACCCCACTGCCTCTGCCTCACACACACCACTCATCCAGAACAACCCTCCACTCTACACTGAACATCAGCACACACACACACAGAAACTGAGGATGCCCCAACACCCTTTGCCCCTCAACTTAACTGTGGCAGTGCTGTAGGTCACCGGTCCTCAAGAGCCATCCTCAGCAGCAGCCGCATCCACACTGATCTTCCTTTGCTCACCACATTTGCCTTCATCACCTGCCAAACCAGAGCACAAGCAGTCACCCCCTTGCCAGTCAGCTCCATCCCCATCTGCAAGGGCACCCTCCACCAAAGCGCCATTGGCGCTCCACTCACCTGCACCACAACAACTCCAAACGCCAACATCCTGCCCGGGGGGAAGCCCGTGGCACCTGGAAAAAAACAAAATAACAAAGTGACTCTTCTGCCAGGCAGCGCTCACCAGCCCTACAACATCCAGCTCCGATCCACTCACCTGAAAGTCTCAGCCACGCCTGGGAAAGGCCCACAGCAGACCTAAAAAAGCAGAGCAAAAGGCATCACCGACAGGCAGCCCAACACCACCCACCCCACAATAAAATCAGACCCAACAAGCTCCCCCGCTCACCTGCTCAGGCTCTTCTCAGCACTCAGCTGCTTCTCTCCACAACTTCCCGCAAAACCTGCAAGCACAGAGAGAAATCACGTGCTCAGGCGATGCCCGCAACACCACAGCCCATCCACATCAGGCATTCGCTCCCACACCTTTTCCTGCTCCACTCTCCCATCCCAACTGCTGGGCTATAGCTCCCCACACCGAGGTCCGCCACACACCTGTAAAACAGGAACGGTGCTGGGCAACGGGGACAGCGCCGACGAGGTGATGGCCCTATGCCGGGCTCTATGTCCACTCCCGGACTGATGCTCACCTCACCCTGCTCCTCCTGGATGTGAGCGACCTGCTCCCCGCAACGCTCCACGCCTACAAGCACAAAGCAAAAATTAACCGCGCAACCCACTGACCGCAACACTCTCCTTCCAACACCAAATCTCTAGCTCACCTCCTTGGGGCATGCCCCTTTCTTCCTCCAGCTCCCTTGGGCCCACTCAGAACACTGCTCAGCATCTGCAAAAAACAACAAAACAAAACAACATAAAGTGGAGCACACAGACATTGACAAATCACCATTCCAGTCCATCACTGACACACTCCGCACACCACCATTCCTAACACCCACAAGCAAGGCAGCTCCAAACACACACAGACAGACCAAAACAAAAAAAACATTAGACACAAACATGAAGGAAAGCCTTATGCAAAAAGAACTATTCCAATGCGTTCCACATGGTATCTGATGACACCACAGCCCTGCGGCTCTGATGCTCTGGACGAGCCCAGAAAAGACTAAGATATCAACGCCCAGGATGGAAAGCGGCCGGCAAAGCGAGGAACGGCCATGCGGAAGAGGCCAGCGAGGAAGACCTGAGGCCGTGATGACGCAGGGAAGAAAACCCTGAAAGGGCACCGGTGAGACGCAAAACAAGAGCGGCCTCGGAACAAGAGCGGCCGACGAGGCCTCGACCGTGGCCGCAAAGATCGATAGGCACGATGCAAAGCCGGAGGCACGGACCGCCCCCTTCGGCTGCCTGCACGTGACGAGACACCGTCCGTGGGTGCGATACTGATGAGTCAAGCCAGCAAAACATGACAGAGGCCTACAATGCTAGCGCTCCACAGTGTAGGCCGTGCTCCTTGAGCACAAAGAGCAAGGGCGACATCAAGACCTGAGCAAAAGATAGCACAGCTACAACACACACCACATAGACTACACAACAACACAGACACAGGCTGGAGCTGCCCCGCCTACCGCACCCTCACTTTCTGCCATGCGCACCTCAGCACCTCTGCCTCACACATACCCCACTCATCCAGAACAACCCTCCGCTCTACACTGAACATCAGCGTGCACACACACACACACACACACACACACAGAGTTAAGACACCCCTGATACCCTTTGCCCCTCAACTTAACTGTTCAAATGCTGGGCATCACCATCGCTCCTCAAGAGCCATCCTCAATGGCAGCCGCATCTGCGCTGATCTCCCTTCAGTCACCACAGTTGCCTTTATCACCTGCCAAACCAGAGCACAAGCAGTGACCCCCTTGCCGGTCAGCTCCAGCCACATCTGCGAGAGCACCCTCCTCCAAACCACCATTGTCATCGCACTCACCTGTACTGTGCCAAAGCCACGCTCCAGCACTGTGGCTGTGAGGCTGCCCATGGCATCTGGAAAAAGCAAAACAAAATTACTCTTCTGCTAGGCAGTGCGGACTAGCCCTACAACTACTGCCACACCATTATACGCACCCATTCTACTTCACCTCAAATCCTCAGCCACGCCTGGGAAAGGCCCGCACCATACCTGAAAAAGCAGAGCAAAACACATCACCGAGAGGCAGCCCAGCAGCACCCTACCCCATAATAAAACTCAGGCAGACAAGCTTCCCTTCTCACCTGCTCAGGCTCCTCGTTGCCGCTCAGCTTCTCCTCTCCAAAACTTCCTGCAATGCCTGCAAAACCAGCGAGAAGACCACACCTTGAGGTCATGCCAAAAACCACACCCCATGCACAACATTACCTCGCTACAATACCTTTACCTGCTCCGCTCTCCCATCCCGACTGCCGGGCTACGGCTCCCCACGCCGAGGTCTGCCACACACCTGTAAAACAGGAACGGCGCCGGGCAATGGGGACGGCGCCGATGAGATGACGGCCCTACGCCGGGCTCTACGTCCTCACCCAGACTGATGCTCACCTCGCCCAGCTCCTCCTGGATGTGAGCGACCTGCTCCCCGCAACGCTCCACGCCTACAAGCACAAAGCAAAAATTAACCGGGCAACCCACTGACCGCAACACTCTCCTTCCAACACCAAATCTCTAGCTCACCTTCTTGGGGCATGCCCCTTCCTTCCAGCTCCCTTGGACCCACTTGGAATACTGCTCTGCATCTGCAAAAAGCAACATAAACTGGAGCACACGGACACTGACCGATCACCATTCCGGGCCATCGCTGCCACGCTCCATACGCTACCATTGCTAATAACCACAGGCAAAGCAGCTCCATCCCCACACACACAGACAAGCATTAGACACAAAACAAACACACATAGGTACAAGCATCAGACACAAACATGCAGGAAAGCCCTACGCAAAAAGAACTATTCCCACACATAAGATGCTACCAGCCAGAAAGCCCTACGATGCCATGACCGTGCGGCTCTGCTGCTCCGGATGAGCCCAGAAAAGAGTCAAACGCCACGGCCCGGGATGGAAAGCGGCCCGCAAAGCCGGGACGACCGATGCCGAAGCACCCGGCCGGGAAGACCCGAGGCTGCGGCGATACAGGAAAGAACCCTGAAAGGATGCCAAGAAGATGAAAAACAAGAGCAGAAACAGAAGAGGGGCAGGCAAAAAGGCCTCGACAATGGCCCCGAAGATGAGCGGCCGCAAATGGTCACGATGCAAAGCCGGAGCGACGGACCGCCCCTTTCGGCTGCCCGCACGGGACGAGACGTGATCCGCTGGAGCGATGCCGATGACTGAGGCCGGGCAAAAGACGGCGGATGCCTGCCGCGATGGCACTGTGGAGCGTGGGCTGTGCTCCTTGAGCACAAAGAGCAAGGGCAACATCAAGACCTGAGCAAAAGATAGCACAGCTATAACACACACCACATAGACTACACAACAACACAGACACAGGCTGGAGCTGCCCTACGTACCACACCCTCACTTTCTGCCATGCGCACCCCACCACCTCTGCCTCACACACCACTCATCCAGAGCAGCCCTCCCTACTACACTGAATATCAGCACACATGCACAGAATGAAGACAACCCCAACACCCTTTGCCCCTCACCTTAGCTTTTCCAGGCCTGGGGGCGGGGGGGGTGGGCGGTCAGGTCACTTTTGATCCTTAAGAGGCATCACTCAATGGCAGCCACATCCTCTCTAATCTTCCTTCGCTCACCTTCATCACCTGCCAAACCAGAGCGCAAGCAGTCACCCCCCGTGCCGGGCACCTCCTCTACTACACTGAATATCAGCACGCATGCACAGAATGAAGACAACCCCAACACCCTTTGCCCCTCACCTTAGCTTTTCCAGGCCTGGGGGCGGGGGAGGGGGGGGGCAGTCAGGTCACTTTTGATCCTTAAGAGGCATCACTCAATGGCAGCCACATCCTCTCTAATCTTCCTTCGCTCACCTTCATCACCTGCCAAACCAGAGCGCAAGCAGTCACACCCCATGCCGGGCACCTCCATGCTCATCTGCAAGAGCGTGCCTCTCCAAACCGCCATTGTCGCTCCATTCACCCGCACCGCGCCAAAGCGATACTCCCACATCCTGACTGAAAGTAATCCCATGGCACCTGCAAAAAACAAAACAACAAAATTACTCTTCTCCTAGGCACTGCGGACTAGCCGTAAAACAACTGACACGCCATTACACTCACCCATTCTACCTCACCTCAAATCCTCAGGCATGCCTGGAAAAGGCCCACAAGGTATCTGAAAAAGCAAAGCGGACAGCCCCAGAAGCCACGGTAGGAGTCAGAAGCAGAGCCACAAAACAGCAGATGGCAGTGGGTTCGCAGGCACAGATGAAAGAAAAGAGCTGCCGGGCGAGACTGCAAATTGCTTCCTGCCGGTCCCAAGAAGGCCAGCAGTTTTTTCCCTCTCTCAGCACTGAGGCTTGGACAAGAAAAGAGGTGAATTCGTTAGCTTGCAGGAGGTTGCTTTTTGACCCCTTCAGACACATGGACTTACTCACAGCTGCACTTAGTTTCCAAAGATGTGACTTCCTTTCTCATCATACTGCACTTCCAGGCAGGAAGAATGCTCACTTGGCTCTTCACACTCTTCACATAAAGTCTAGACTCTTCCATAACTCTGCATACTACAAAAAAAACTTACTCACTTCCTCTTGGAACAGAGCTGACAATATTTCTGAGGAGCAGCAGAACATCCGGCAAGCAAGCCGGAAACCACAGTAGCTGACGAGAACGATATCTCACATGCATCCACATTACTGGACATAAGGCACACAAGCACTACGTACAGCGGAAACGTAGATGGAAATGTTTTCCAGAGACCCCTGTTCTGTCCTTTTCTCTGCAATCCAGCTGAGGGACAAACAATTCTTCGAGTGTCATCATCTTCAAAGAGCAGAGCGATGAAGCTGCATCCCTTCCGCAATAAACACAGAAACGCAACAAAACAATACTGATGGTTAACAAAAGATACGACTGCAGACGCGGAAGCCCTCTTCCACCCCTGAACGCCCCGCGCCGAGACACCGACGCAAAACCGAAACTGCCTGCTTTAAGCGATTTTCTGGCAGGCTTACGGCTCCACCTTCAGCCATCCCGTTGCTCTAATCTTAAGGAACAGCCTTTGCATCTCCAAATGCAGCAATAACTCTTCCTGGATACCTTTGCTTCTTCAAATGCTGCTATTGGCCGAGGCAAGTCCAGACCACTAACCCCAAAGGACAGCAAACGCAGAATGAACTCCCTGCCACCAGGCCCTCGGTTTATGTACCCCTAGCCCCGCCCACTGCCCGACCCACAAGCCCTGGGAAGGGGAGGGGCAAAGCACTGCCAGCCATAAAGACAGAGGGCTAGGGAAGAGCAAGGCTTTTGCTTCCACTCTGTAGCTAGGCTGCAGAGCACAGAAAGGCTAAACAGACCTCTTGGATAAAATGGACCATCTTCTTTGTTACTAAGACTTCATATACTGTATCCATAATACCAGGAGGTCTGTTATTAAATTCTTTTACCCTAACTAGCACTAGCCTTTACACTGAAAACTAGAAATCAGTTCTGCTTAGGCTTAGAAAGAAAACTACAAGATTCCACATAACCTATAAAGGGAACGCTACACCACACTGCTCTAATTGGTTCACACCTGTATTGAATACAGCTGTTGTAGGAAGACAGCATTTCCTCTAGGGCAAACCAAGATATCTAAATAACCCCCCGGAACAACGCTGCTTCTGTAATGTGAGTACTTCCAAACAAGGGTATTTCCTGTATAGTACCTAGAGTGCTTAGAAAAAGGGGCCACTGGGTGGAATGGAGAGTTCCCCACGGGAATACTACCTCTGTATGCCTAAGTGGAGGACTCGCACGAGGAGGGAAGAGGGATGCTAAGAGGGCTGGAGAACCCACGCAGGGCTCTGGGGCGCAACAAAGGCTTCCAGAAGCAGTTATGAATGGATGACAGCGGTCACACAAGGACTAAAGGGCCAAAACAGAGCTCAGGCACAAAAGAAAGACTGACAGAGTAGTCCAGAGTAAACTAAAGGGGTTCCTCAGAGCTCTACAGGACCAATAGAGGTCTATGCAGCACAACAAAGTTCTAAAGAAGAATCCAGAGCAGATTAGATATCTCTTACGCAGACTAGAGAGCAACTAAAAGAAGGCAGAAAAGAACAAGTAAAGCCTCCAAAGGGGTTCAGAAGAAAACATGGGTACTCAGGCACCTAAACGATGAAAAAAGCACTCTAGGGCATAAGAGAGGGCTCAGGAAGAATTCTGAGACCACTAAATAATTCCTAAAGGAAATAGCCAAAAGACAGCTCTAGGGAACAAGGAAGGACAAAAGAGTAGTCCAGAGGCCACTAGAGAGGTGCTAAGCAGCCTGCATGGCCAAGGAATGACTCTGGAGAACAAGGAAGAAATCTGAAGGGCTTCTGAGCAGACTAGAAAATTCCAAAGGGGGCTGTGCAGCCAGAGGACAGCTCTGGTGCAGAACAAGCACCACACCCCAGGAGTGGTTCTGAGCAGACCAGAGGGCTCCTAAGGGGACTAAATGGCAAAAAAAACAAAACTGGCTAACGTGACTGACCTCAGCAGGTGCTCTGAGGAGACAGGAAGGCTCTCATACTATGCAGATGACCAAAACAGGGCTGTGGGGCACAACAAAGGCCTCCAGACGGGTTCTCAGTGCACTATAGGGGTCCTAAGGGAACTGGAGATCCAAAACACAGCTTTGGATCATGACAAAGGCCTTTACAAGCCTGCTGAGGGGACTAGAGGGGTGCTGAGGGGTCTGAAGGACAAAGAGAGCTCTGCACGGAAAAATAAAAGCACAAGAGATGAGGCCAAAGCAGAACAGAGGGCTGCTAAGTCTGGTAGGGGAACAAAAAAGGGCTCCACAGCATGAAGAAAAGCTCAACAGGAATTCTGAGGCTTCTAACAGGGTCGTAAAGTACTCTAGATATCCAAAATGGAGCTCTGAGGCAAAAAAAAGGTTAATCAGATTAGGGCTCGAAGACAGCCAGGTGGCCCAATTCAGTGGAAAAGAGTCGTTGAGAGCGCAGTAGAAGGGTGCTAAGGCGTCTACACTGTCAAGAAATGCCTCTGGGGAAGAAGGGAGAAATCTGGAGGGGTTGCGAGGAGACTAGAGGCTGTCTAAGGCATCTAGAAGGCCAGAAGAGAGCTGGGGGGCCCCATTCTGTGGTAAAGAGGGGTCCAGAGCGCACTAGAGGGGTACTAAGGCGTCTACACTGTCAAGAAATGCCTCTGGGCAAGAAGGAAGAAATCTAGAGGGGTGCCAAGGAGACTAGAGGGTGTCTAAAGGGCATGGGGGCCAGAAGACAGCCAGGTGGCCCAAGTCCGTGGAAAACAGGGGTCCAGAGCACAGTAGAGAGCTGCTAAGGCGTCTACATCATCACGCAGTGCCTCTGAGCAAAAAGGAAGAAATCTGGAGGTGTTGTGAGGAGACTAGAGGGGGTCTAAGGGGCCTGGGGGCCAGAAGAGAGCTGGGGGGCCCCACACTGTGGAAAAGAGGGATCCAGAGCACACTAGAGGGGTGCTAAGGCTTCTACACGGTCAAGAAATGGCTCTGGGGAAGAAGGGAGAAATCTGGAAGGGTTGCAAGGAGATTAGAGGGTGTCTAAGGGGTCTGCGGGACCAGAAGAGAGCTGGGGGGCCGCATTCTGTGGAAAAGAGGGATCCACAGCGCAGTAGATGGGTGCAAAGGTGTCTACATGGTCAAGAAATGCCTCTGGGGAAGAAGGGAGAAATCTGGAGGGGTTGCGAGGAGACTAGAGGGTGTCTAAGGGGTCTGGGGGGCCAGAAGAGAGCTGGGGGGCCCAATTCTGTGGAAAAGAGGGGTCCAGAGTGCACTAGAGGGGTGCTAAGTTGTGTGCATTGTCTACAAATGGCTCTGGGGAAGAAGGGAGCAATCTGGAGGGGTTGCCAGGAGACTAGAGGGTGTCTAAGGAGTCTGAGGTTTCCGAAGAGAGCAGGGGGGCCCCATTCTGTCGAAAAGCGTGGTCCAGAGTGCACTACAGGGGTGCTAAGGCGTCTACATGCTCCAGAAATGCCTCTGGGGAAGAAGGGAGAAATCTGGAGGAGTTGCCAGGAGACTAGAGGGTGTCTAAGGGGTCTGGGGGGCCAGAAGAGAGCTGGGGGGCCCCATTCTGTGGAAAAGAGGGCTCCAGAGCACACTAGAGGGGTGCTAACGTGTCTACACTGTCAAGAAATGGCTCTGGGAAAGAAGGGAGCAATCTGGAGAGGTTGCGAGGAGACTAGAGAATGTCTAAGGGGTCTGGGGCGCCACAAGAGAGCTGGTGTCCCAATTCTGTGGAAAAGAGGGGTTCAGGGTGCAGAAGAGGGGTGCTAAGGCATGCAGATATTCAAGAAGGGGCTCTGGGGAAGAAGGGAGAAATCTGGAGGGGCTGTGAGGAGACTAGAGGGTGTCTAAGGGTTCTAGGGGCCAGAAGATAGCTGGGGGGGGCATTCTGGGGAAAAGAGGGGTCCAGAGTGCACTAGAGGGGTGCTAAGGCATCTACATGGTCCATAAATGCCTCTGGAGAAGAAGGGAGAAATCTGGAGGGATTGCAAGGAGACTAGAGGGTGTCTAAGGGGCATGGGGGCCACAAGAGAGCTGGGGGGGCCCATTCTATGCAAAAGAGGGGTCCAGAGCACACTAGAGGGGTGCTAAGGCGTCCACACTGTCAAGAAATGCCTCTGGGGACGAAGGGAGCAATCTGGAGGGGTTGCGAGGAGACTAGAGGGTGTCTACGGGGTCTGGAGGTCCCAAAGATATCTGGGGGGCACAATTGTGTATAAAAGAGAGGTCCAGAGTGCACTAGAGGGGTGCTAAGGCATCTACATGGTCCAGAAATGCCTCTGGGTAAGAAGGGAGAAATCTGGAGGGGTTGCGAGCACACTAGAGGGTGTCCAATGGGGTACAGGCCGAGAAGATATGCGGGGGTCCCAATTCTGTGAAAAAAAGGAGTACAGAGCCCACTAGAGGGGTGTTAAGGCGTCTACTTGGACAAGAAATGTCTCTGGGGAAGAAGGGAGAAATCTGGAGGGGTTGCGAGGAGACTAGAGAGTGTCTAAGGGGTCTGGGGACCCAGAAGAGAGCTGGGGGGCCCATTCTGTGGAACAGAGGAGTCCAGAGTGCACTAGAGGGGTGCTAAGGTGTCTACATGGTCAAGAAATGCCTCTGGAGAAGAAGGGAGAAATCTGGAGGTGTGGCAAGGAGACTAGGGGGTGTCTAAGGGGCCTGGGGAGCCAGAAGAGAGCTGGGGGGCCCAATTCTGTGGAACAGAGGGGTCCAGAGCGCACTAGAGGGGTGCTAAGTCATCTGCTTGGTCAAGAAATGACTCTGGGGAAGAAGGGAGAAATCTGGAGGGGTTGCGAGGAGACTAGAGGCTGTCTAAGGGGCCTGGGGGGCCCGAAGAGAGCTGGGGGGCCCAGTTCTGTGGAAAAGAGGGGTCCAGAGTGCACTAGAGGGGTGCTAAGGGGTCTACACTGTCAAGAAATGGCTCTGGGGAAGAAGGGAGAAATCTGGAGGGGTTGCAAGGAGACTAGAGGGTGTCTAAGGGGTCTGGGGGCCCAGAAGAGAGCTGGGGGGCCCATTCTGTGGAAAAGAGGGGTCCAGAGTGCACTAGAGGGGTGCTAAGGCGTCTCCATGGTCAAGAAATGCCTCTGGGGAAGAAGGGAGAAATCTGGAGGGGTTGCGAGGAGACTAGAGGGTGTCTAAGGGGGCTGGAGGTCCCAAATATATCTGGGGGGCACAACTGTGTAGAGAAGAGGGGTCCAGAGCGCACTAGAGGGGTTCTAACACGTCTACACTGTCCAAAAATGGCTCTGAGGAAGAAGGGAGAAATCTGGAGGGGTTGTGAGGAGACTAGAGGGTGTCTAAGGGGCCTGGGGGTCCGAAGAGAGCTGGGGGGCCCATTCTGTGGAACAGAGGGGTCCAGCGCACTCTAGAGGGGTGCTAAGGCGTCTACACTGTCAAGAAATGCCTCTGGGGAAGAAGGGAGAAATCTGGAGGGGTTGCGAGGAGACTAGAGCGTGTCTAAGGGGTCTGGGGGAGGAGAACATATCTGGGGGGCACAATTGTGTGGAAAAGAGGGGTCCAGAGCGCACTAGAGGAGTGGTAAGTGGTCTAAACTGTCAAGAAATGCCTCTGGGGAAGAAGGGAGAAATCTGGAGGGCTTGCGAGGAGACTAGAGCGTGTCTAAGGGGTCTGGAGGAGCAGAACATATCTGGGGGGCACAATTGTGTAGAAAAGAGGGGTCCAGAGCGCACTAGAGGAGTGGTAAGTGGTCTAAACTGTCAAGAAATGCCTCTGGGGAAGAAGGGAGAAATCTGGAGGGGTTGTGAGCAGACTAGAGGGTGTCTAAGGGGCCTGGGGGGCCAGAAGAGAGCTGGAGGCCCCATTCTGTGGAAAAAAGGGATCCAGAGCACACTAGAGGGGTGCTAAGGCATCTACATGGTCCAGAAATGCCTCTGGGGAAGAAGGGAGAAATCTGGAGGGGTTGTGAGGAGACTAGAGGGAGTCTAAGGGGTCTGGGGGCCCAGAAGAGAACTGGGGGGCCCCATTTTGCGTAACAGAGAGCTCCAGAGTGCACTAGAGGGGTGCTAAGGCATCCACCCTGTCAAGAAATGCCTCTGGGGAAGAAGGGAGAAATCTGGAGGGGTTGCGAGGAGACTAGAGGGTGTCTAAGGGGGCTGGAGGTAGCAAAGATATCTGGGGGACACAACAGTATAGTAAAGAGTGGTCCAGAGTGCACTAGATGGGTTCTGACAGGTCTACATGGTCTAGAAATGGCTCTGGGGAAGAAGGGAGAAATCTGGAGGGGTTGCCAGGAGACTAGAGGGTGTCTAAGGGGTCTGGGGTGCCAGAAGAGAGCTGGGGGGCCCATTCTGTGGAAAAGAGGGGTCCAGAGTGCACTAGAGGGGCGCTAAGGCGTCTACTTGGACAAGAAATGTCTCTGGGGAAGAAGGGAGAAATCTGGAGGGGTTGCCAGGAGACTAGAGCGTGTCTAAGGGGTCTGGGGGAGCAGAAAATATCTAGGGGGCACAATTGTGTAGAAAAAAGGGGTCCAGAGCACACTAGAGGAGTGGTAAGTGGTCTAAACTGTCAAGAAATGCCTCTGGGGAAGAAGGGAGAAATCTGGAGGGGTTGCCAGGAGACTAGAGGGTGTCTAAGGGGCCTGGGGGGCCAGAAGAGAGCTGGAGGCCCCATTCTGTGGAAAAGAGGGGTCCAGCGCACACAGGAGGGGTGCTAAGGCGTCTACACTGTCAAGAAATGACTCTGGGGAAGAAGGGAGAAATCTGGAGGGGTTGCGAGGAGACTAGAGGGTGTCTAAGGGGTCTGGGGGCCCAGAAGAGTGCTGGGGGGCCCCATTCTGTGGAACAGAGGGGTCCAGAGCGCACTAGAGGGGTGCTAAGGCGTCTACATGGTCTAGAAATGCCTCTGGGGAAGAAGGGAGCAATCTGGAGGGGTTGCCAGAAGACTAGAGGGTGTCTAAGGGGTCTGGGGACCAGAAGAGAGCTGGGGGGGCACAATTCTGTGGAAAAGAGGGCTCCAGAGTGCACTAGAGGGGTGCTAAGGCGTCTACACTGTCCAGAAATGCCTCTGGGGAAGAAGGGAGAAATCTGGAGGGGTTGCCAGGAGACTAGAGGGTGTCTAAGGGGCCTGGGGGACCCAAAGAGATTTGGGGGTACAATTGTGCAGAAAAGAGGGGTCCAGAGTGCACTAGAGGGGTGCTAAGGGGCATCTACACTGTCAAGAAATGCCTCTGGGGAAGAAGGGAGAAATCTGGAGGGGTTGCCAGGAGACTAGAGGGTGTCTAAGGGGTCTAGGGGGGGCCAGAAGAGAGCTCGGGGGCCCCATTCTGTGGAAAAGAGTGGTCCAGAGTGCACTAGAGGGGTGCTAAGGCGTCTACATGGTCCAGAAATGCCTCTGGGGACGAAGGGAGAAATCTGGAGGGGTTGCGAGGAGACTAGAGGGTGTCTAAGGGGCCTGGGGGCCAGAAGAGAGCTGGGGGGCCCAATTCTGTGGAACAGAGGTGTCCAGAGCGCACTAGAGGGGTGCTAAGGTGTCTACATGATCCAGAAATGCCTATGGGGAAGAAGGGAGAAATCTGGAGGGGTTGCGAGGAGACTAGAGGGTGTCTAAGGGGCCTGGGGGGCCAGAAGAGAGCTGGAGGCCCCATTCTGTGGAAAAGAGGGCTCCAGAGCGCACTAGAGGGGTGCTAAGGCGTCTACATGGTCCAGAAATGCCTCTGGGGACGAAGGGAGAAATCTGGAGGGGTTGCGAGGAGACTAGAGGGTGTCTAAAGGGCCTGGGGGGCCAGAAGAGAGCTGGGGGGCCCAATTCTATGGAAAAGAGGGGTCCAGAGCGCACTAGATGGGTGCTAAGGCCTCTACATGGTCCAGAAATGCCTCTGGGGAAGAAGGGAGAAATCTGGAGGGGTTGCGAGGAGACTAGAGGGTGTCTAAGGGGGCTGGGGACCCAGAAGAGAGCTGGGGGGGCACAATTCTGTGGAACAGAGATGTCCAGCGCGCACTAGAGGGGTGCTAAGGCATCTACATGGTCTAGAAATGCCTCTGGGGAAGAAGGGAGAAATCTGGAGGGGTTGCCAGGAGACTAGAGGGTGTCTAAGGGGTCTGGGGAGCCAGAAGAGAGCTGGTGGGCCCAATTCTGCGGAAAAGAGTGCTCCAGAGCGCACTAGAGGGGTGCTAAGTCGTCTACACTGTCAAGAAATGCCTCTGGGGAAGAAGGGAGAAATCTGGAGGGGTTGCGAGGAGACTAGAGGGGGTTTAAAGGGTCTGGAAGTACCAAAGATATGTGGATGGCCCAATTCTGTGGAAAAGAGGGGTCCAGAGTGCACTAGAGGGGTGCTAAGGGGTCTACACTGTCAAGAAATGGCTCTGAGGAAGAAGGGAGAAATCTGGAGGGGTTGCGAGAAGACTAGAGGGTGTCTAAGGTGCCTGTGGGTTCCGAAGACAGCTGGGGTCCCCATTCTGTGGAAAAGAGGGGTCCAAAGTGCACTAGAGGGGTGCTAAGCTGTCTACATGGTCCAGAAATGCCTCTGGGCAAGAAGGGAGAAATCTGGAGGGGTTGCCAGGAGACTAGAGGGTGTCTAAGGTGCCTGTGGGTTCCGAAGACAGCTGGGGTCCCCATTCTGTGGAACAGAGGGGTCCAGAGTGCACAAGAGGGGTGCTAAGCTGTCTACATGGTCCAGAAATGCCTCTGGGGAAGAAGGGAGAAATCTGGAGGGGTTGCCAGGAGACTAGAGGGTGTCTAAGGAGTCTGGGGGGCCAGAAGAGAGCTGGGGGGCCCGTTCTGTGGAAAAGAGGGGTCCAGAGTGCACTAGAGGGGTGCTAAGGCGTCTACTTGGACAAGAAATGTCTCTGGGGAAGAAGGGAGAAATCTGGAGGGGTTGCCAGGAGACTAGAGGGTGTCTAAGGGGTCTGGGGGCCCACAAGAGTGCTGGGGGGCCCCATTCTGTGGAACAGAGGGGTCCAGAGCGCACTAGAGGGGTGCTAAGTCTAAGGGGGCTGGGGACCCAGAAGAGAGCTGGGGGGGGCACAATTCTGTGGAACAGAGAGGTCCAGCGCGCACTAGAGGGGTGCTAAGGCATCTACATGGTCTAGAAATGCCTCTGGGCAAGAAGGGAGAAATCTGGAGGGGTTGCCAGGAGACTAGAGGGTGTTTAAGGGGTCTGGGGGGCCAGAGGAGAGCTGGGGGGCCCAATTCTACGGAAAGAGGGCTCCAGGGCGCACTAGAGGGGTGCTAAGTCGTCTACTTGGTCAAGAAATGGCTCTAGGGAAGAAGGGAGAAATCTGGAGGGGTTGCGAGGAGACTAGAGGGGGTTTAAAGGGTCTGGAAGTACCAAAGATATGTGGATGGCCCCATTCTGTGAAAAATAGGGGTCCAGAGTGCACTAGAGGGGTGCTAAGGGGTCTACACTGTCAAGAAATGGCTCTGAGGAAGAAGGGAGAAATCTGGAGGGGTTGCGAGGAGACTAGAGGGTGTCTAAGGGGTCTGGGGGCCCAGAAGAGATCTGGGGGGCCCCATTCTGTGGAAAAGAGGGGTCCAGAGTGCACTAGAGGGGTGCTAAGGCATCTACATGGTCAAGAAATGGCTCTGGGGAAGAAGGGACTAATCTGGAGGGGTTGCGAGGAGACTAGAGGGTGTCTAAGGGGTCTTGGGGGCCAGAAGAGAGCTGGGGGGCCCCATTCTGTGGAAAAGAGGGGTCCAGAGCACACTAGAGGGGTGCTAAGGCATCTACATGGTCAAGAAATGCCTCTGGGGAAGAAGGGAGAAATCTGGAGGGGTTGCCAGGAGACTAGAGGGTGTCTAAGGGATCTGGAGATCCCAAGGATATCTGGGGGGCCCAATTCTGCGGAAAAGAGGGGTCCAGAGTGCACTAGAGGGGCGCTAAGGCATCTACACTGTCAAGCAATTTCTCTGGGGAAGAAGGGAGCAATCTGGAGGGGTTGCGAGGAGACTAGAGTATGTCTAACGGTCTGGGGGAGCAGAAGATATCTGGGGGGCCCCATTCTGTGGAAAAGAGGGGTCCAGAGTGCAGAAGAGGGGTGCTAAGGCATCTACATGGTCCAGAAATGGCTCTGGGGACGAAGGGAGAAATCTGGAGGGGTTGCCAGGAGACTAGAGGGTGTCTAAGGGGTCTGGAGATCCCAAAGATATCTGGGGGGCCCAATTCTGCGGAAAAGAGGGGTCCAGAGCGCACTAGCTGGGTGCTATGGCATCTACACTGTCAACAAATGGCTCTGAGCAAGAAGGGAGAAATCTGGAGGGGTTGCGAGGAGACTAGAGGGTGTCTAAGGGGTCTGGGCACCCAGAAGAGAGCTGGGGGGCCCAATTCTGTGGAACAGAGAGGTCCAGCGCGCACTAGAGGGGTGCTAAGGCGTCTACATGGTCTAGAAATGCCTCTGGGCAAGAAGGGAGAAATCTGGAGGGGTTGTGAGGAGACTAGAGGGTGTCTAAGGGGGCTGGAGATCCCAAAGATATATGGGGTGCCCAATTCTGTGGAAAAGAGGGGTCCAGAGCACACTAGAGGGGTGCTAAGTCGTCTACTTGGTCAAGAAATGTCTCTGGGGAAGAAGGGAGAAATCTGGAGGGGTTGCCAGGAGACTAGAGGGTGTCTAAAGGGTCTGTAGATCCCAAATATATCTGGATTGCCCAATTCTGTGGAAAAGAGGGGTCCAGAGTGTACTAGAGGAGTGCTTAGGCGTGTACACTGTCAAGAAATGGCTCTGAGGAAGAAGGGAGAAATCTGGAGGGGTTGCGAGGAGACTAGAGGGTGTCTAAGGGATCTGGGGGGCCAGAAGAAAGCTGGGGGGCCCCATTCTGTGGAAAAGAGGGGTCCAGAGCACACTAGAGGGGTGCTAAGGCATCTACATGGTCAAGAAATGCCTCTGGGGAAGAAGGGAGAAATCTGGAGGGGTTGCCAGGAGACTAGAGGGTGTCTAAGGGATCTGGAGATCCCAAGGATATCTGGGGGGCCCAATTCTGCGGAAAAGAGGGGTCCAGAGTGCACTAGAGGGGTGCTAAGGCATCTACACTGTCAAGCAATTTCTCTGGGGAAGAAGGGAGCAATCTGGAGGGGTTGCGAGCACACTAGAGTATGTCTAACGGTCTGGGGGAGCAGAAGATATCTGGGGGGCCCCATTCTGTGGAAAAGAGGGGTCCAGAGTGCAGAAGAGGGGTGCTAAGGCATCTACATGGTCCAGAAATTGCTCTGGGGAAGAAGGGAGAAATCTGGAGGGGTTGCGAGGAGACTAGAGGGTGTCTAAGGGGTCTGGAGGTCCCAAAGATATCTGGGGGGCCCAATTCTGCGGAAAAGAGGGGTCCAGAGCGCACTAGCTGGGTGCTATGGCATCTACACTGTCAAGAAATGGCTCTGAGGAAGAAGGGAGAAATCTGGAGGGGTTGCGAGGAGACTAGAGGGTGTCTAAGGGGTCTGGGGGCCCAGAAGAGAGCTGGGGGGCCCAATTCTGTGGAACAGAGAGGTCCAGCGCGCACTAGAGGGGTGCTAAGGCGTCTACATGGTCTAGAAATGCCTCTGGGCAAGAAGGGAGAAATCTGGAGGGGTTGTGAGGAGACTAGAGGGTGTCTAAGGGGGCTGGAGATCCCAAAGATATATGGGGTGCCCAATTCTGTGGTAAAGAGGGGTCCAGAGCACACTAGAAGGGTGCTAAGTCGTCTACTTGGTCAAGAAATGTCTCTGGGGAAGAAGGGAGCAATCTGGAGGGGTTGCCAGGAGACTAGAGGGTGTCTAAAGGGTCTGGAGGTCCCAAAGAAATCTGGAGGGCCCAATTCTGTGATAAAGAGGGGTCCAGAGCACACTAGAGGGGTGCTAAGGCATCTACATGGTCCAGAAATTGCTCTGGGGAAGAAGGGAGAAATCTGGAGGAGTTGCGAGGAGACTAGAGGGTGTCTAAGGGGGCTGGGGGGCCACAAGAGAGGTGGGGGTCCCCATTCTGTGGAACAGAGGGATCCAGAGTGCACTAGAGGGGTGCTAAGGCATCTACACTGTCAAGAAATGGCTCTGGGGAAGAAGGGAGAAATCTGGAGGGGTTGCGAGGAGACTAGAGGGTGTCTAAGGGGTCTGGGCACCCAGAAGAGAGCTGGGGGGCCAATTCTGTGGAACAGAGGGATCCAGAGTGCACTAGAGGGGTGCTTAGGCGTGTACACTATCAAGAAATGCCTCTGGGGAAGAAGGGAGAAATCTGGAGGGGTTGCGAGGAGACTAGAGGGTGTCTAAGGGGCCTGGGGGCCCGAAGACAGCTGGGGTCCCCATTGTGTGGAAAAGAGTAGTCCAGAGTGCACTAGAGGGGTACTAAGATATCTACATGGTCCAGAAATGCCTCTGGGGGAAAAGGGAGAAATCTGGAGGGGTTGCCAGGAGACTAGAGGGTGTCTAAGCGGTCTGGGGGCCCAGAAGAGTGCTGGGGGGCCCCATTCTGAGGAAAAAAGGGGTCCAGAGCGCACTAGAGGGGTGCTAAGGCGTCTATATGGTCTAGAAATGGCTCTGAGGAAGAAGGGAGAAATCTGGAGGGGTTGCGAGGAGACTAGAGGGTGTCTAAAAGGTCTGGGGGGCCAGAAGAGAGCTGCAGGTCCCCATTCTGTGGAAAAGAGGGGTTCAGGGCGCACTGGAGGTGTGCTAAGGCATCTACATGGTCCATATATGCCTCTGGGCAAGAAGGAAGAAATCTGGAGGGATTGCGATGAGACTACAGGGTGTCTAAGGGGCCTGGGCAGCTCGAAGAGAGCTGGGGGGCCCAATTCTGTGGAAAAGAAGGATCCAGAGCGCACTAGACGGGTGCTAAGGCGTCTACACTGTCAAGAAATGCCTCTGGGGAAGAAGGGAGAAATATGGAGGGGTTGCGAGCACACTAGAGGGTGTCTAAGGGATCTGGGGGGGCAGAAGAGAACTGGGGGGCCCCATCCTGTGGAACAGAGGGGTCCAGAGCGCACTAGGGGGGTGCTAAGGCATCTACACTGTCAAGAAATGCCTCTGGGGAAGAAGGGAGAAATCTGGAGGGGTTGCCAGGAGACTAGAGGGTCTCTAAGGGGGCTGGGGGGCCAGAAGAGAGCTGGAGGCCCCATTCTGTGGAAAAGAGTGGTCCAGAGTGCAATAAAGGGGTGCTAAGGTGTCTACATGGTCCAGAAATGCCTCTGGGGAAGAAGGGAGAAATCTGGAGGGGTTGCGAGGAGACTAGATAGGGTCTAACGGGTCTGGTGGCACAGAAGATAGCTGGGGTTCCCATTCTGTGGCAAAGAGGGGTCCAGAGCGCACTAGGGGGGTGCTAAGGCATCTACACTGTCAAGAAATGCCTCTGGGGAAGAAGGGAGAAATCTGGAGGGGTTGCGAGCACACTAGAGGGTGTCTAAGGGGTCTGGGGGGCCAGAAGAGAGCTGGGGGGCCCCATTCTGTGGAAAAGAGGGGTCCAGAGCGCACTAGAGGGGTGCTAAGGGGTCTACACTGTCAAGAAATGGCTCTGGAGAAGCAGGGCGAAATCTGGAGGGGTTGTGAGGAGACTAGAGTGTGTCTAAGAGGTCTGGGGGCCCAGAAGAGAGCTGTGGGTCCCAATTCTGTGGAAAAGAGGGCTTGAGGGTGCAGAAGAGGGCTGCTAAGGCATGTAGATATACAAGAAATGGCTCTGGGGAAGAAAGGAGAAATCTGGAGGGGTTGTGAGGAGAGTGGAGGGTCTAACAGGTCTGGGGGAGCAGAAGATATCTGGGGGGCACAATTGTGTATAAAAGAGGGGTCCAGAGTGCACTAGAGGGGTGCTATGGCATCTACATGGTCTAGAAATGCCTCTGGGGAAGAAGGGAGAAATCTGGAGGGGTTGCCAGGAGACTAGAGGGTCTCTAAGGGGGCTGGGGGGCCAGAAGAGAGCTGGAGGCCCCATTCTGTGGAAAAGAGTGGTCCAGAGTGCACTAAAGGGGTGCTAAGGTGTCTACATGGTCCAGAAATGCCTCTGGGGAAGAAGGGAGAAATCTGGAGGGGTTGCGAGGAGACTAGATAGGGTCTAACGGGTCTGGTGGCACAGAAGATAGCTGGGGTTCCCATTCTGTGGCAAAGAGGGGTCCAGAGCGCACTAGGGGGGTGCTAAGGCATCTACACTGTCAAGAAATGCCTCTGGGGAAGAAGGGAGAAATCTGGAGGGGTTGCGAGCACACTAGAGGGTGTCTAAGGGGTCTGGGGGGCCAGAAGAGAGCTGGGGGGCCCCATTCTGTGGAAAAGAGGGGTCCAGAGCGCACTAGAGGGGTGCTAAGGGGTCTACACTGTCAAGAAATGGCTCTGGAGAAGCAGGGAGAAATCTGGAGGGGTTGTGAGGAGACTAGAGTGTGTCTAAGAGGTCTGGGGGCCCAGAAGAGAGCTGTGGGTCCCAATTCTGTGGAAAAGAGGGCTTGAGGGTGCAGAAGAGGGCTGCTAAGGCATGTAGATATTCAAGAAATGGCTCTGGGGAAGAAAGGAGAAATCTGGAGGGGTTGTGAGGAGAGTGGAGGGTCTAACAGGTCTGGGGGAGCAGAAGATATCTGGGGGGCACAATTGTGTATAAAAGAGGGGTCCAGAGTGCACTAGAGGGGTGCTATGGCATCTACACTGTCAAGAAATGCCTCTGGGGAAGAAGGGAGAAATCTGGAGGGGTTGCAAGGAGACTAGAGGGTGTCTAAGGGGGCTGGGGGTTCTGAAGACAGCTAGGGTCCCCATTCTGTGTAACAGAGAGCTCCAGAGCACACTAGAGGGGTGCTAAGGAATCCACCCTGTCAAGAAATGCCTCTGGGGAAGAAGGGAGAAATCTGGAGGGGTTCCGAGGAGACTAGAGGGGGTCTAAGGGGTCTGGAGGTAGCAAAGATATCTGGGGGGCACAACTGTATAGAAAAGAGTGGTCCAGAGCGCACTAGAGGGGTTCTAACAGGTCTACATGGTCTAGAAATGCCTCTGGGGAAGAAGGGAGAAATCTGGAGGGATTGCGAGGAGACTAGAGAGTGTCTAAGGGGTCTGGGGTGCCAGAAGAGAGCTGGGGGGCCCATTCTGTGGAAAAGAGGGGTCCAGAGTGCACTAGAGGGGTGCTAAGGCGTCTACTTGGACAAGAAATGTCTCTGGGGAAAAAGGGAGAAATCTGGAGGGGTTGTGAGGAGGCTAGAGGGTCTAACAGGTCTGGGGGAGCAGAAGATATCTGGGGGGCACAACTGTGTATAAAAGAGGGGTCCAGAGTGCACTAGAGGGGTGCTATGGCATCTACACTGTCAAGAAATGCCTCTGGGGAAGAAGGGAGAAATCTGGAGGGGTTGCAAGGAGACTAGAGGGTGTCTAAGGGGGCTGGGGGTTCTGAAGACAGCTGGGGTCCCCATTCTGTGGAACAAAGGGGTCCAGAGCGCACTAGAGGGGTGCTAAGGTGTCTACATGGTCCAGAAATGCCTCTGGGGAAGAAGGGAGAAATCTGGAGGGGTTGCGAGGAGACTAGAGGGAGTCTAAGGGGTCTGGGGGCCCAGAAGAGAGCTGGGGGGCCCCATTCTGTGTAACAGAGAGCTCCAGAGTGCACTAGAGGGGTGCTAAGGCATCCACCCTGTCAAGAAATGGCTCTGGGGAAGAAGGGAGAAATCTGGAGGGGTTCCGAGGAGACTAGAGGGGGTCTAAGGGGTCTGGAGGTAGCAAAGATATCTGGGGGACACAACTGTATAGAAAAGAGGGGTCCAGAGCGCACTGGAGGGGTTCTAACAGGTCTACATGGTCTAGAAATGCCTCTGGGGAAGAAGGGAAAAATCTGGAGGGATTGCGAGGAGACTAGAGAGTGTCTAAGGGGTCTGGGGTGCCAGAAGAGAGCTGGGGGGCCCATTCTGTGGAAAAGAGGGGTCCAGAGTGCACTAGAGGGGTGCTAAGGCGTCTACTTGGACAAGAAATGTCTCTGGGGAAGAAGGGAGAAATCTGGAGGGATTGCGAGGAGACTAGAGGTTGTCTAAGGGGTCTGGGGTGCCAGAAGATATCTGGGGGGCACAACTGTGTAGAGAAGAGGGGTCCAGAGCGCACTAGAGGGGTTCTAACAGGTCTACACTGTCCAAAAATGGCTCTGAGGAAGAAGGGAGAAATCTGGAGGGGTTGTGAGGAGACTAGAGGGTGTCTAAGGGGCCTGGGGGCCAGAAGAGAGCTGGGGGGCCCATTCTGTGGAACAGAGGGGTCCAGCGCGCACTAGAGGGGTGCTAAGCTGTCTACATGGTCCAGTAATACCTCTGGGCAAGAAGGGAGAAATCTGGAGGGGTTGCGAGGAGACTAGAGGGTGTCTAAGGGGTCTGGGGGCCCAGAAGAGAGCTGGGGGGCCCCATTCTGTGGAAAAGAGGGGTTCAGGGCGCACTAGAAGTGTGCTAAGGCATCTACATGGTCCATATATGCCTCTGGGCAAGAAGGAAGAAATCTGGAGAGATTGTGATGAGACTAGAGGGTGTCTAAGGGGCCTGGGCAGCTCGAAGAGAGCTGGGGGGCCCAATTCTGTGGAAAAGAAGGATCCAGAGCGCACTAGACGGGTGCTAAGGCATCTACACTGTCAAGAAATGCCTCTGGGGAAGAAGGGAGCAATCTGGAGGGGTTGCGAGCACACTAGAGGGTGTCTAAGGGGTCTGGGGGGGCAGAAGAGAACTGGGGGGCCCCATCCTGTGGCACAGAGGGGTCCAGAGCGCACTAGGGGGGTGCTAAGGCATCTACACTGTCAAGAAATGCCTCTGGGCAAGAAGGGAGAAATCTGGAGGGGTTGCCAGGAGACTAGAGGGTCTCTAAGGGGGCTGGGGGGCCAGAAGAGAGCTGGAGGCCCCATTCTGTGGAAAAGAGTGGTCCAGAGTGCACTAAAGGGGTGCTAAGGTGTCTACATGATCCAGAAATGCCTCTGGGGAAGAAGGGAGAAATCTGGAGGGGTTGCGAGGAGACTAGATAGGGTCTAACGGGTCTGGTGGCACAGAAGAGAGCTGGGGTTCCCATTCTGTGGCAAAGAGGGGTCCAGAGCGCACTAGGGGGGTGCTAAGGCATCTACACTGTCAAGAAATGCCTCTGGGGAAGAAGGGAGAAATCTGGAGGGGTTGCGAGCACACTAGAGGGTGTCTAAGGGGTCTGGGGGGCCAGAAGAGAGCTGGGGGGCCCCATCCTGTGGAACAGAGAGGTCCAGCGCACACTAGAGGGGTGCTAAGGCGTCTACATGGTCTAGAAATGCCTCTGGGGAAGAAGGGAGAAATCTGGAGGGGTTGCGAGGAGACTAGAGGGTGTCTAAGCGGTGTGAGGGGCCAGAAGAGAGCTCGGGGGCCCAATTCTGTGGAAAAGAGGGGTCCAGAGTGCACTAGAGGGGTGCTAAGGCGTCTACACTGTCCAGAAATGCCTCTGGGGAAGAAGGGAGAAATCTGGAGGGGTTGCGAGGAGACTAGAGCGTGTCTAGGGGGCCTGGGGGCCAGAAGAGAGGTGGGGGGCCCATTCTGTGGAAAAGAGGGGTCCAGAGTGCACTAGAGGGGTGCTAAGGGGCATCTACACTGTCAAGAAATGGCTCTGAGGAAGAAGGGAGCAATCTGGAGGGGTTGCCAGAAGACTAGAGAGTGTCTAAGGGGTCTGGGGGGGGCCAGAAAAGAGCTGGAGGGCCCCATTCTGTGGAAAAGAGGGGTCCAGAGCACACTAGAGGGGTGCTAAGGTGTCTACACTGTCCAGAAATGCCTCTGGGGAAGAAGGGAGAAATCTGGAGGGGTTGCGAGGAGACTAGAGGATGTCCAAGGAGTCTGAGGTTTCTGAAGAGAGCTGGGGAGCCCAATTCTGTGGAAAAGAGGGGTCCAGAGCGCACTAGAGGGGTGCTAAGGCGTCTACATGGTCCAGAAATGCCTCTGGGGACGAAGGGAGAAATCTGGAGGGGTTGCCAGGAGACTAGAGGGTGTCTAAGGGGTCTGGGGGCCCAGAAGAGAGCTGGGGGGCCCAATTCTGTGGAAAAGAGGGGTTCAGGGCGCACTGGAGGTGTGCTAAAGCATCTACATTGTCCAGAAATGCCTCTGGGGAAGAAGGGAGAAATCTGGAGGGGTTGCGAGGAGACTAGAGGGTGTCTAAGGGGTCTGGGGGCCCAGAAGAGAGCTGGGGGGCCCAATTCTGTGGAAAAGAGGGGTTCAGGGCGCACTGGAGGTGTGCTAAGGCATCTACATGGTCCATATATGCCTCTGGGCAAGAAGGAAGAAATCTGGAGAGATTGCGATGAGACTAGAGGGTGTCTAAGGGGCCTGGGCAGCTCGAAGAGAGCTGGGGGGCCCAATTCTGTGGAAAAGAAGGATCCAGAGCGCACTAGACGGGTGCTAAGGCGTCTACACTGTCAAGAAATGCCTCTGGGGAAGAAGGGAGCAATCTGGAGGGGTTGCGAGCACACTAGAGGGTGTCTAAGGGGTCTGGGGGGGCAGAAGAGAACTGGGGGGCCCCATCCTGTGGAACAGAGGGGTCCAGAGTGCACTAGAGGGGTGCTAAAGCATCTACACTGTCAAGAAATGTCTCTGGGGAAAAAGGGAGAAATCTGGAGGGGTTGCCAGGAGACTAGAGGGTCTCTAAGGGGGCTGGGGGGCCAGAAGAGAGCTGGAGGCCCCATTCTGTGGAAAAGAGTGGTCCAGAGTGCACTAAAGGGGTGCTAAGGTGTCTACATGGTCCAGAAATGCCTCTGGGGAAGAAGGGAGAAATCTGGAGGGGTTGCGAGAAGACTAGATAGGGTCTAACGGGTCTGGTGGCACAGAAGATAGCTGGGGTTCCCATTCTGTGGCAAAGAGGGATCCAGAGCGCACTAGGGGGGTGCTAAGGCATCTACACTGTCAAGAAATGCCTCTGGGGAAGAAGGGAGCAATCTGCAGGGGTTGCGAGCACACTAGAGGGTGTCTAAGGGGTCTGGGGGGGCAGAAGAGAACTGGGGGGCCCCATCCTGTGGAACAGAGGGCTCCAGAGTGCACTAGAGGGGTGCTAAGGCATCTACACTGTCAAGAAATGTCTCTGGGGAAGAAGGGAGAAATCTGGAGGGGTTGCGAGGAGACTAGAGGGTGTCTAAGGGGACTGGGGGGCCAGAAGAGAGCTGGGGGCCCCATCCTGTGGAACAGAGAGGTCCAGCGCACACTAGAGGGGTGCTAAGGCGTCTACATGGTCTAGAAATGCCTCTGGGGAAGAAGGGAGAAATCTGGAGGGGTTGCGAGGAGAGTAGAGGGTGTCTAAGGAGTGTGGGGGGCCAGAAGAGAGCTGGGGGGCCCATTCTGTGGAAAAGAGGGGTCCAGAGTGCACTAGAGGGGTGCTAAGGCGTCTACTTGGACAAGAAATGTCTCTGGGGAAGAAGGGAGAAATCTGGAGGGGTTGCCAGGAGACTAGAGGGTGTCTAAGGGGGCTGGAGATCCCAAATATATCTGGGGGGCACAACTGTGTAGAGAAGAGGGGTCCAGAGCGCACTAGAGGGGTTCTAACAGGTCTACATGGTCTAGAAATGCCTCTGGGGAAGAAGGGAGAAATGTGGAGGGATTGCGAGGAGACTAGAGAGTGTCTAAGGGGTCTGGGGTGCCAGAAGAGAGCTGGGGGGCCCATTCTGTGGAAAAGAGGGGTCCAGAGTGCACTAGAGGGGTGCTAAGGCGTCTACTTGGACAAGAAATGTCTCTGGGGAAGAAGGGAGAAATCTGGAGGGGTTGCCAGGAGACTAGAGGGTGTCTAAGGGGGCTGGAGGTCCCAAATATATCTGGGGGGCACAACTGTGTAGAGAAGAGGGGTCCAGAGCGCACTAGAGGGGTTCTAACAGGTCTACACTGTCCAAAAATGGCTCTGAGGAAGAAGGGAGAAATCTGGAGGGGTTGCCAGGAGACTAGAGGGTGTCTAAGGGGCCTGGGGGGGCAGAAGAGAACTGGGGGGCCCCATCCTGTGGAACACAGGAGTCCAGCGCACTCTAGAGGGGTGCTAAGGCGTCTACACTGTCAAGAAATGGCTCTGGGGAAGAAGGGAGAAATCTGGAGGGGTTGCCAGGAGACTAGAGGGTGTCTAAGGGGTCTGGGGACCCAAAAGAGAGCTGGGGGGGCACAATTCTGTAGAAAAGAGGGCTTCAGAGTGCACTAGAGGGGTGCTAAGGTGTCTACACTGTCCAGAAATGCCTCTGGGGAAGAAGGGAGAAATCTGGAGGGGTTGCCACTAGACTAGAGCGTGTCTAAGGGGCCTGGGGGACCCGAAGAGATTTGGGGGTACAATTGTGCAGAAAAGAGGGGTCCAGAGTGCACTAGAGGGGTGCTAAGGGGCATCTACACTGTCAAGAAATGCCTCTGGGGAAGAAAGGAGAAATCTGGAGGGGTTGCCAGGAGACTAGAGGGTGTCTAAGGGGTCTGGGGGGGGCCAGAAGAGAGCTAGGGGGCCCCAATTCTGTGGAACAGAGGGCTCCAGAGCGCACTAGAAGGGTGCTAAGGCGTCTACACTGTCAAGAAATGCCTCTGGGGAAGAAGGGACTAATCTGGAGGGGTTGCGAGGAGACTAGAGGGTGTCTAAGGGGCCAGAAAAGAGCTGGAGGGCCCCATTCTGTGGAAAAGAGGGGTCCAGAGCACAACTAGAGGGGTGCTAAGGTGTCTACATGATCCAGAAATGCCTCTGGGGAAGAAGGGAGAAATCTGGAGGGGTTGCGAGGAGACTAGAGGGTGTCTAAGGGGCCAGAAAAGAGCTGGAGGGCCCCATTCTGTGGAAAAGAGGGGTCCAGAGTGCACTAGAGGGGTGCTAAGGTGTCTACACTGTCAAGAAATGCCTCTGGGGAAGAAGGGAGAAATCTGGAGGGGTTGTGAGCAGACTAGAGGGTGACTAAGGGGTCTGGGGGAGCAGAACATATCTGGGGGGCACAATTCTGTAGAAAAGAGGGGTCCAGAGTGCACTAGAGGAGTGGTAAGTGGTCTACACTGTCAAGAAATGCCTCTGGGGAAGAAGGGAGAAATCTGGAGGGGTTGCGAGGAGACTAGAGGGTGTCTAAGGGGCCTGGGGGCCAGAAGAGAGCTGGGGGGCCCCATTCTGTGGAACAGAGGTGTCCAGAGTGCAGAGGAGGGGTGTTAAGGCATGTACATGGTGAAGAAATGCCTCTGGGGAAGAAGGGAGAAATCTGGAGGGGTTGCCAGGAGACTAGAGGGTGTCTAAGGGGCCAGAAAAGAGCTGGAGGGCCCCATTCTGTGGAAAAGAGGGGTCCAGAGCACACTAGAGGGGTGCTAAGGTGTCTACATGATCCAGAAATGCCTCTGGGGAAGAAGGGAGAAATCTGGAGGGGTTGCCAGGAGACTAGAGGATGTCCAAGGAGTCTGAGGTTTCTGAAGAGAGCTGGGGGGCCCAATTCTGTGGAAAAGAGGGGTCCAGAGCGCACTAGAAGGGTGCTAAGGGGTCTACACTGTCAAGAAACAGCTCTGGGGAAGAAGGGAGAAATCTGGAGGGGTTGCGAGGAGACTAGAGGGTGTTTAAGAGGTCTGGTGGGCCAGAAGAGAGCTGGTGGGCCCAATTCTACGGACAAGAGTGCTCCAGAGCGCACTAGAGGGGTGCTAAGTCGTCTACTTGGTCAAGAAATGGCTCTGGGGAAGAAGGGAGAAATCTGGAGGGGTTGCGAGGAGACTAGAGGGGGTTTAAAGGGTCTGGAAGTACCAAAGATATGTGGATGGCCCAATTCTGTGGAAAAGAGGGGTCCAGAGCGCACTAGAGGGGTGCTAAGCTGTCTACATGGTCCAGAAATGCCTCTGGGGAAGAAGGGAGAAATCTGGAGGGGTTGTGAGGAGACTAGAGGGAGTCTAAGGGGTCTGGGGGCCCAGAAGAGAGCTGGGGGGCCCCATTCTGGGTAACAGAGAGCTCCAGAGTGCACTAGAGGGGTGCTAAGGCATCCACCCTGTCAAGAAGTGCCTCTGGGGAAGAAGGGAGAAATCTGGAGGGGTTGCCAGGAGACTAGAGGGGGTCTAAGGGGTCTGGAGGTCGCAAAGATATCTGGGGGACACAACTGTATAGAAAAGAGGAGTCCAGAGCGCACTAGAGGGGTTCTAACAGGTCTACATGGTCTAGAAATGCCTCTGGGGAAGAAGGGAGAAATCTGGAGGGGTTGCCAGGAGACTAGAGGATGTCTAAGGAGTCTGGGGTGCCAGAAGAGAGCTGGGGGGGCACAATTCTGTGGAAAAGAGGGCTCCAGAGTGCACTACAGGGGTGCTAAGGCGTCTACTTGGACAAGAAATGTCTCTGGGGAAGAAGGGAGAAATCTGGAGGGTTTGCCAGGAGACTAGAGGGTGTCTAAGGGGGCTGGAGGTCCCAAATATATCTGGGGGGCACAACTGTGTAGAGAAGAGGGGTCCAGAGCACACTAGAGGTGTTCTAACAGGTCTACACTGTCAAGAAATGGCTCTGAGGAAGAAGGGAGAAATCTGGAGGAGTTGTGAGGAGACTAGAGGGTGTCTAAGGGGCCTGGGGGCCAGAAGAGAGCTGGGGGGCCCATTCTGTGGAACAGAGGGGTCCAGCGCACTCTAGAGGGGTGCTAAGGCGTCTACACTGTCAAGAAATGGCTCTGGGGAAGAAGGGAGAAATCTGGAGGGGTTGCGAGGAGACTAGAGCGTGTCTAAGGGGTCTGGGGGAGCAGAACATATCTGGGGGGCACAATTCTGTAGAAAAGAGGGGTCCAGAGTGCACTAGAGGAGTGGTAAGTGGTCTACACTGTCAAGAAATGCCTCTGGGGAAGAAGGGAGAAATCTGGAGGGGTTGCGAGGAGACTAGAGGGTGTCTAAGGGGCCTGGGGGGCCAGAAGAGAGCTGGAGGCCCCATTCTGTGGAAAAAAGGGATCCAGAGCACACTAGACGGGTGCTAAGGTGTCTACATGGTCCAGAAATATCTCTGGGGAAGAAGGGAGAAATCTGGAGGGGTTGCCAAGAGACTAGAGAGTGTCTAAGGGGTCTGGGGGCCCACAAGAGTGCTGGGGGGCCCCATTCTGTGGAACAGAGGGGTCCAGAGCGCACTAGAGGGGTGCTAAGGCGTCTACATGGTCTAGAAATGCCTCTGGGGACGAAGGGAGAAATCTGGAGGGGTTGCCAGAAGACTAGAGGGTGTCTAAGGGGTGTGGGGGGCCAGAAGAGAGCTCGGGGGCCCAATTCTGTGGAAAAGAGGGCTCCAGAGTGCACTAGAGGGGTGCTAAGGCGTCTACACTGTCCAGAAATGCCTCTGGGGAAGAAGGGAGAAATCTGGAGGGGTTGCCACTAGACTAGAGCGTGTCTAAGGGGCCTGGGGGACCCGAAGAGATTTGGGGGTACAATTGTGCAGAAAAGAGGGGTCCAGAGTGCACTAGAGGGGTGCTAAGGGGCATCTACACTGTCAAGAAATGCCTCTGGGGAAGAAGGGAGCAATCTGGAGGGGTTGCGAGGAGACTAGAGGGTGTCTAAGGGGTCTGGGGAGGGCCAGAAGAGAGCTCGGGGGCCCCATTCTGTGGAAAAGAGTGGTCCAGAGTGCACTAGAGGGGTGCTAAGGTGTCTACATGGTCGAGAAATGCCTCTGGGGAAGAAAGGAGAAATCTGGAGGGGTTGCAAGGAGACTAGGGGGTGTCTAAGGGGCCTGGGGACCAGAGGAGAGCTGGGGGGCCCCATTCTGTGGAACAGAGGGCTCCAGAGCGCACTAGAAGGGTGCTAAGGCGTCTACACTGTCAAGAAATGCCTCTGGGGAAGAAGGGAGAAATCTGGAGGGGTTGCGAGGAGACTAGAGGGTGTCTAAGGGGTCTGGGGGGCCAGAAGAGAGCTGGGGGGGCCCCCATTCTGTGGAAAAGAGGGCTCCAGAGTGCACTAGAGGGGTGCTAAGGTGTCTACACTGTCAAGAAATGCCTCTGGGGAAGAAGGGAGAAATCTGGAGGGGTTGTGAGGAGACTAGAGGGTGTCTAAGGGGCCTGGGGACCCAGAAGAGAGCTGGGGGGCCCAATTCTGTGGAACAGAGGTGTCCAGAGTGCAGAGGAGGGGTGTTAAGGCATGTACATGGTGAAGAAATGCCTCTGGGGAAGAAGGGAGAAATCTGGAGGGGTTGCCAGGAGACTAGAGAGTGTCTAAGGGGCCAGAAAAGAGCTGGAGGGCCCCATTCTGTGGAAAAGAGGGGTCCAGAGCATACTAGACGGGTGCTAAGGTGTCTACATGATCCAGAAATGCCTCTGGGGAAGAAGGGAGAAATCTGGAGGGGTTGCCAGGAGACTAGAGGATGTCCAAGGAGTCTGAGGTTTCTGAAGAGAGCTGGGGGGCCCAATTCTGTGGAAAAGAGGGGTCCAGAACGTACTAGAGGGGTGGTAAGGCATCTACATGGTCCAGAAATGCCTCTGGGGACGAAGGGAGAAATCTGGAGGGGTTGCGAGGAGACTAGAGGGTGTCTAAGGGGTCTGGGGACCCAGAAGAGAGCTGGGGGGGGCACAATTCTGTGGAACAGAGAGGTCCAGCGCGCACTAGAGGGGTGCTAAGGCATCTACATGGTCTAGAAATGCCTCTGGGCAAGAAGGGAGAAATCTGGAGGGGTTGCCAGGAGACTAGAGGGTGTTTAAGGGGTCTGGGGAGCCAGAAGAGAGCTGGGGGGCCCAATTCTACGGAAAAGAGGGCTCCAGGGCGCACTAGAGGGGTGCTAAGTCGTCTACTTGGTCAAGAAATGGCTCTGGGGAAGAAGGGAGAAATCTGGAGGGGTTGCGAGGAGACTAGAGGGGGTTTCAAGGGTCTGGAAGTACCAAAGATATGTGGATGGCCCCATTCTGTGGAAAAGAGGGGTCCAGAGTGCACTAGAGGGGTGCTAAGGGGTCTACACTGTCAAGAAATGGCTCTGGGGAAGAAGGGAGAAATCTGGAGGGGTTGCGAGGAGACTAGAGGCTGTCTAAGGGGCCTGGGGGGCCCGAAGAGAGCTGGGGGGCCCCATTCTGTGGAAAAGAGGGGTCCAGAGTGCACTAGAGGGGTGCTAAGGCGTCTACATGGTCAAGAAATGGCTCTGGGGAAGAAGGAACAAATCTGGAGGGGTTGCCAGGAGACTAGAGGGTGTCTAAGGGGTCTGGAGATCCCAAGGATATCTGGGGGGCCCAATTCTGCAGAAAAGAGGGGTCCAGAGTGCACTAGAGGGGTGCTAAGGCGTCTACACTGTCCAGAAATGCCTCTGGGGAAGAAGGGAGAAATCTGGAGGGGTTGCGAGGAGACTAGAGCGTGTCTAAGGGGCCTGGGGGCCAGAAGAGAGCTGGGGGTACAATTGTGCAGAAAAGAGGGGTCCAGAGTGCACTAGAGGGGTGCTAAGGGGCATCTACACTGTCAAGAAATGGCTCTGAGGAAGAAGGGAGCAATCTGGAGGGGTTGCGAGGAGACTAGAGGGTGTCTAAGGGGTCTGGGGGGGGCCAGAAAAGAGCTGGAGGGCCCCATTCTGTGGAAAAGAGGAGTCCAGAGCACACTAGAGGGGTGCTAAGGCATCTACATGGTCCAGAAATGCCTCTGGGGATGAAGGGAGAAATCTGGAGGGGTTGCGAGGAGACTAGAGGGTGTCTAAAGGGCCTGGGGGGCCAGAAGAGAGCTGGGGGGCCCAATTCTATGGAAAAGAGGGGTCCAGAGCGCAGTAGAGGGGTGCTAAGGCGTCTACATGGTCCAGAAATGCCTCTGGGGACGAAGGGAGAAATCTGGAGGGGTTGCGAGGAGAGTGGAGGGTGTCTAAGGGGTCTGGGGGCCCAGAAGAGAGCTGGGGGGCCCAATTCTGTGGAACAGAGAGGTCCAGCGCGCACTAGAGGGGTGCTAAGCTGTCTACATGGTCCAGAAATGCCTCTGGGCAAGAAGGGAGAAATCTAGAGGGGTTGCGAGGAGACTAGAGGGTGTCTAAGGGGTCTGGGGGCCCAGAAGAGAGCTGGGGGGCCCAATTCTGTGGAAAAGAAGGATCCAGAGCGCACTGGAGGTGTGCTAAGGCATCTACATGGTCCATATATGCCTCTGGGCAAGAAGGAAGAAATCTGGAGAGATTGCGATGAGACTACAGGGTGTCTAAGGGTCCTGGGGGGGCAGAAGAGAACTGGGGGGCCCCATCCTGTGGAACAGAGGGGTCCAGAGCGCACTAGGGGGGTGCTAAGGCATCTACACTGTCAAGAAATGCCTCTGGGCAAGAAGGGAGAAATCTGGAGGGGTTGCCAGGAGACTAGAGGGTCTCTAAGGGGGCTGGGGGGCCAGAAGAGAGCTGGAGGCCCCATTCTGTGGAAAAGAGTGGTCCAGAGTGCACTAAAGGGGTGCTAAGGTGTCTACATGGTCGAGAAATGCCTCTGGGGAAGAAAGGAGAAATCTGGAGGGGTTGCAAGGAGACTAGGGGGTGTCTAAGGGGCCTGGGGACCAGAGGAGAGCTAGGGGGCCCCATTCTGTGGCAAAGAGGGTTCCAGAGCGCACTAGAAGGGTGCTAAGGCGTCTACACTGTCCAGAAATGCCTCTGGGGAAGAAGGGAGAAATCTGGAGGGGTTGCGAGGAGACTAGAGGGTGTCTAAGGGGTCTGGGGGGCCAGAAGAGAGCTGGGGGGGCCCCCATTCTGTGGAAAAGAGGGCTCCAGAGTGCACTAGAGGGGTGCTAAGGTGTCTACACTGTCAAGAAATGCCTCTGGGGAAGAAGGGAGAAATCTGGAGGGGTTGTGAGCAGACTAGAGGGTGTCTAAGGGGCCTGGGGACCCAGAAGAGAGCTGGGGGGCCCAATTCTGTGGAACAGAGGTGTCCAGAGTGCAGAGGAGGGGTGTTAAGGCATGTACATGGTGAAGAAATGCCTCTGGGGAAGAAGGGAGAAATCTGGAGGGGTTGCCAGGAGACTAGAGAGTGTCTAAGGGGCCAGAAAAGAGCTGGAGGGCCCCATTCTGTGGAAAAGAGGGGTCCAGAGCATACTAGACGGGTGCTAAGGTGTCTACATGATCCAGAAATGCCTCTGGGGAAGAAGGGAGAAATCTGGAGGGGTTGCCAGGAGACTAGAGGATGTCCAAGGAGTCTGAGGTTTCTGAAGAGAGCTGGGGGGCCCAATTCTGTGGAAAAGAGGGGTCCAGAACGTACTAGAGGGGTGGTAAGGCATCTACATGGTCCAGAAATGCCTCTGGGGACGAAGGGAGAAATCTGGAGGGGTTGCGAGGAGACTAGAGGGTGTCTAAGGGGGCTGGGGACCCAGAAGAGAGCTGGGGGGGCACAATTCTGTGGAACAGAGAGGTCCAGCGCGCACTAGAGGGGTGCTAAGGCATCTACATGGTCTAGAAATGCCTCTGGGCAAGAAGGGAGAAATCTGGAGGGGTTGCCAGGAGACTAGAGGGGGTTTCAAGGGTCTGGAAGTACCAAAGATATGTGGATGGCCCCATTCTGTGGAAAAGAGGGGTCCAGAGTGCACTAGAGGGGTGCTAAGGGGTCTACACTGTCAAGAAATGGCTCTGGGGAAGAAGGGAGAAATCTGGAGGGGTTGCGAGGAGAGTAGAGGCTGTCTAAGGGGCCTGGGGGGCCCGAAGAGAGCTGGGGGGCCCCATTCTGTGGAACAGAGAGGTCCAGAGTGCACTAGAGGGGTGCTAAGGCGTCTACATGGTCAAGAAATGGCTCTGGGGAAGAAGGGACAAATCTGGAGGGGTTGCCAGGAGACTAGAGGGTGTCTAAGGGGTCTGGAGATCCCAAGGATATCTGGGGGGCCCAATTCTGCAGAAAAGAGGGGTCCAGAGTGCACTAGAGGGGTGCTAAGGCGTCTACACTGTCCAGAAATGCCTCTGGGGAAGAAGGGAGAAATCTGGAGGGGTTGCCACTAGACTAGAGCGTGTCTAAGGGGCCTGGGGGCCAGAAGAGAGCTGGGGGTACAATTGTGCAGAAAAGAGGGGTCCAGAGTGCACTAGAGGGGTGCTAAGGGGCATCTACACTGTCAAGAAATGGCTCTGAGGAAGAAGGCAGCAATCTGGAGGGGTTGCCAGAAGACTAGAGAGTGTCTAAGGGGTCTGGGGGGGGCCAGAAAAGAGCTGGAGGGCCCCATTCTGTGGAAAAGAGGAGTCCAGAGCACACTAGAGGGGTGCTAAGGTGTCTACATGATCCAGAAATGCCTCTGGGGAAGAAGGGAGAAATCTGGAGGGGTTGCCAGGAGACTAGAGGATGTCCAAGGAGTCTGAGGTTTCTGAAGAGAGCTGGGGAGCCCAATTCTGTGGAAAAGAGGGGTCCACAGCGCACTAGAGGGGTGCTAAGGCGTCTACATGGTCCAGAAATGCCTCTGGGGACGAAGGGAGAAATCTGGAGGGGTTGCGAGGAGACTAGAGGGTGTCTAAAGGGCCTGGGGGCCCAGAAGAGAGCTGGGGGGCCCAATTCTGTGGAACAGAGAGGTCCAGCGCGCACTAGAGGGGTGCTAAGCTGTCTACATGGTCCAGAAATGCCTCTGGGCAAGAAGGGAGAAATCTAGAGGGGTTGCGAGGAGACTAGAGGGTGTCTAAGGGGTCTGGGGGCCCAGAAGAGAGCTGGGGGGCCCAATTCTGTGGAAAAGAAGGATCCAGAGCGCACTGGAGGTGCGCTAAGGCATCTATATGGTCCATATATGCCTCTGGGCAAGAAGGAAGAAATCTGGAGAGATTGCGATGAGACTACAGGGTGTCTAAGGGGCCTGGGGGGGCAGAAGAGAACTGGGGGGCCCCATCCTGTGGAACAGAGGGGTCCAGAGCGCACTAGACGGGTGCTAAGGCATCTACACTGTCAAGAAATGCCTCTGGGCAAGAAGGGAGAAATCTGGAGGGGTTGCGAGGAGACTAGATAGGGTCTAACGGGTCTGGTGGCACAGAAGAGAGCTGGGGTTCCCATTCTGTGGCAAAGAGGGGTCCAGAGCGCACTAGGGGGGTGCTAAGGCATCTACACTGTCAAGAAATGCCTCTGGGGAAGAAGGGAGAAATCTGGAGGGGTTGCGAGGAGACTAGAGGGTGTCTAAGGGGTCTGGGGGGCCAGAAGAGAGCTGGGGGGCCCATTCTGTGGAAAAGAGGGGTCCAGAGTGCACTAGAGGGGTGCTAAGGCATCTACTTGGACAAGAAATGTCTCTGGGAAAGAAGGGAGAAATCTGGAGGGGTTGCCAGGAGACTAGAGGGTGTCTAAGGGGGCTGGAGGTCCCAAATATATCTGGGGGGCACAACTGTGTAGCGACGAGGGGTCCAGAGCGCACTAGAGGGGTTCTAACACATCTACATGGTCTAGAAATGCCTCTGGGGAAGAAGGGAAAAATCTGGAGGGATTGCGAGGAGACTAGAGAGTGTCTAAGGGGTCTGGGGTGCCAGAAGAGAGCTGGGGGGCCCATTCTGTGGAAAAGAGGGGTCCAGAGTGCACTAGAGGGGTGCTAAGGCGTCTACTTGGACAAGAAATGTCTCTGGGGAAGAAGGGAGAAATCTGGAGGGATTGCGAGGAGACTAGAGGTTGTCTAAGGGGTCTGGGGTGCCAGAAGATATCTGGGGGGCACAACTGTGTAGAGAAGAGGGGTCCAGAGCGCACTAGAGGGGTTCTAACAGGTCTACACTGTCCAAAAATGGCTCTGAGGAAGAAGGGAGAAATCTGGAGGGGTTGTGAGGAGACTAGAGGGTGTCTAAGGGGCCTGGGGGCCAGAAGAGAGCTGGGGGGCCCATTCTGTGGAACAGAGGGGTCCAGCGCGCACTAGAGGGGTGCTAAGCTGTCTACATGGTCCAGTAATACCTCTGGGCAAGAAGGGAGAAATCTGGAGGGGTTGCGAGGAGACTAGAGGGTGTCTAAGGGGTCTGGGGGCCCAGAAGAGAGCTGGGGGGCCCCATTCTGTGGAAAAGAGGGGTTCAGGGCGCACTAGAAGTGTGCTAAGGCATCTACATGGTCCATATATGCCTCTGGGCAAGAAGGAAGAAATCTGGAGAGATTGTGATGAGACTAGAGGGTGTCTAAGGGGCCTGGGCAGCTCGAAGAGAGCTGGGGGGCCCAATTCTGTGGAAAAGAAGGATCCAGAGCGCACTAGACGGGTGCTAAGGCATCTACACTGTCAAGAAATGCCTCTGGGGAA
The DNA here is from genome assembly GCF_036370855.1 of Dromaius novaehollandiae. Classification (NCBI taxonomy): domain Eukaryota; kingdom Metazoa; phylum Chordata; class Aves; order Casuariiformes; family Dromaiidae; genus Dromaius; species Dromaius novaehollandiae. The sequence goes on along the minus strand of NC_088124.1, from coordinate 8,199,639 downwards.
GAAGGGAGCAATCTGGAGGGGTTGCGAGCACACTAGAGGGTGTCTAAGGGGTCTGGGGGGGCAGAAGAGAACTGGGGGGCCCCATCCTGTGGAACAGAGGGGTCCAGAGCGCACTAGGGGGGTGCTAAGGCATCTACACTGTCAAGAAATGCCTCTGGGCAAGAAGGGAGAAATCTGGAGGGGTTGCCAGGAGACTAGAGGGTCTCTAAGGGGGCTGGGGGGCCAGAAGAGAGCTGGAGGCCCCATTCTGTGGAAAAGAGTGGTCCAGAGTGCACTAAAGGGGTGCTAAGGTGTCTACATGATCCAGAAATGCCTCTGGGGAAGAAGGGAGAAATCTGGAGGGGTTGCGAGGAGACTAGATAGGGTCTAACGGGTCTGGTGGCACAGAAGAGAGCTGGGGTTCCCATTCTGTGGCAAAGAGGGGTCCAGAGCGCACTAGGGGGGTGCTAAGGCATCTACACTGTCAAGAAATGCCTCTGGGGAAGAAGGGAGAAATCTGGAGGGGTTGCGAGCACACTAGAGGGTGTCTAAGGGGTCTGGGGGGCCAGAAGAGAGCTGGGGGGCCCCATCCTGTGGAACAGAGAGGTCCAGCGCACACTAGAGGGGTGCTAAGGCGTCTACACTGTCCAGAAATGCCTCTGGGGAAGAAGGGAGAAATCTGGAGGGGTTGCGAGGAGACTAGAGGGTGTCTAAGCGGTGTGAGGGGCCAGAAGAGAGCTCGGGGGCCCAATTCTGTGGAAAAGAGGGGTCCAGAGTGCACTAGAGGGGTGCTAAGGCGTCTACACTGTCCAGAAATGCCTCTGGGGAAGAAGGGAGAAATCTGGAGGGGTTGCGAGGAGACTAGAGCGTGTCTAGGGGGCCTGGGGGCCAGAAGAGAGGTGGGGGGCCCATTCTGTGGAAAAGAGGGGTCCAGAGTGCACTAGAGGGGTGCTAAGGGGCATCTACACTGTCAAGAAATGGCTCTGAGGAAGAAGGGAGCAATCTGGAGGGGTTGCCAGAAGACTAGAGAGTGTCTAAGGGGTCTGGGGGGGGCCAGAAAAGAGCTGGAGGGCCCCATTCTGTGGAAAAGAGGGGTCCAGAGCACACTAGAGGGGTGCTAAGGTGTCTACATGATCCAGAAATGCCTCTGGGGAAGAAGGGAGAAATCTGGAGGGGTTGCCAGGAGACTAGAGGATGTCCAAGGAGTCTGAGGTTTCTGAAGAGAGCTGGGGAGCCCAATTCTGTGGAAAAGAGGGGTCCAGAGCGCACTAGAGGGGTGCTAAGGCGTCTACATGGTCCAGAAATGCCTCTGGGGACGAAGGGAGAAATCTGGAGGGGTTGCCAGGAGACTAGAGGGTGTCTAAGGGGTCTGGGGGCCCAGAAGAGAGCTGGGGGGCCCAATTCTGTGGAAAAGAGGGGTTCAGGGCGCACTGGAGGTGTGCTAAAGCATCTACATTGTCCAGAAATGCCTCTGGGGAAGAAGGGAGAAATCTGGAGGGGTTGCGAGGAGACTAGAGGGTGTCTAAGGGGTCTGGGGGCCCAGAAGAGAGCTGGGGGGCCCAATTCTGTGGAAAAGAGGGGTTCAGGGCGCACTGGAGGTGTGCTAAGGCATCTACATGGTCCATATATGCCTCTGGGCAAGAAGGAAGAAATCTGGAGAGATTGCGATGAGACTAGAGGGTGTCTAAGGGGCCTGGGCAGCTCGAAGAGAGCTGGGGGGCCCAATTCTGTGGAAAAGAAGGATCCAGAGCGCACTAGACGGGTGCTAAGGCGTCTACACTGTCAAGAAATGCCTCTGGGGAAGAAGGGAGCAATCTGGAGGGGTTGCGAGCACACTAGAGGGTGTCCAAGGGGTCTGGGGGGGCAGAAGAGAACTGGGGGGCCCCATCCTGTGGAACAGAGGGGTCCAGAGTGCACTAGAGGGGTGCTAAAGCATCTACACTGTCAAGAAATGTCTCTGGGGAAGAAGGGAGAAATCTGGAGGGGTTGCCAGGAGACTAGAGGGTCTCTAAGGGGGCTGGGGGGCCAGAAGAGAGCTGGAGGCCCCATTCTGTGGAAAAGAGGGGTCCAGAGTGCACTAAAGGGGTGCTAAGGTGTCTACATGGTCCAGAAATGCCTCTGGGGAAGAAGGGAGAAATCTGGAGGGGTTGCGAGAAGACTAGATAGGGTCTAACGGGTCTGGTGGCACAGAAGATAGCTGGGGTTCCCATTCTGTGGCAAAGAGGGATCCAGAGCGCACTAGGGGGGTGCTAAGGCATCTACACTGTCAAGAAATGCCTCTGGGGAAGAAGGGAGCAATCTGCAGGGGTTGCGAGCACACTAGAGGGTGTCTAAGGGGTCTGGGGGGGCAGAAGAGAACTGGGGGGCCCCATCCTGTGGAACAGAGGGCTCCAGAGTGCACTAGAGGGGTGCTAAGGCATCTACACTGTCAAGAAATGTCTCTGGGGAAGAAGGGAGAAATCTGGAGGGGTTGCGAGGAGACTAGAGGGTGTCTAAGGGGACTGGGGGGCCAGAAGAGAGCTGGGGGCCCCATCCTGTGGAACAGAGAGGTCCAGCGCACACTAGAGGGGTGCTAAGGCGTCTACATGGTCTAGAAATGCCTCTGGGGAAGAAGGGAGAAATCTGGAGGGGTTGCGAGGAGAGTAGAGGGTGTCTAAGGAGTGTGGGGGGCCAGAAGAGAGCTGGGGGGCCCATTCTGTGGAAAAGAGGGGTCCAGAGTGCACTAGAGGGGTGCTAAGGCGTCTACTTGGACAAGAAATGTCTCTGGGGAAGAAGGGAGAAATCTGGAGGGGTTGCCAGGAGACTAGAGGGTGTCTAAGGGGGCTGGAGATCCCAAATATATCTGGGGGGCACAACTGTGTAGAGAAGAGGGGTCCAGAGCGCACTAGAGGGGTTCTAACAGGTCTACATGGTCTAGAAATGCCTCTGGGGAAGAAGGGAGAAATGTGGAGGGATTGCGAGGAGACTAGAGAGTGTCTAAGGGGTCTGGGGTGCCAGAAGAGAGCTGGGGGGCCCATTCTGTGGAAAAGAGGGGTCCAGAGTGCACTAGAGGGGTGCTAAGGCGTCTACTTGGACAAGAAATGTCTCTGGGGAAGAAGGGAGAAATCTGGAGGGGTTGCCAGGAGACTAGAGGGTGTCTAAGGGGGCTGGAGGTCCCAAATATATCTGGGGGGCACAACTGTGTAGAGAAGAGGGGTCCAGAGCGCACTAGAGGGGTTCTAACAGGTCTACACTGTCCAAAAATGGCTCTGAGGAAGAAGGGAGAAATCTGGAGGGGTTGCCAGGAGACTAGAGGGTGTCTAAGGGGCCTGGGGGGGCAGAAGAGAACTGGGGGGCCCCATCCTGTGGAACACAGGAGTCCAGCGCACTCTAGAGGGGTGCTAAGGCGTCTACACTGTCAAGAAATGGCTCTGGGGAAGAAGGGAGAAATCTGGAGGGGTTGCCAGGAGACTAGAGGGTGTCTAAGGGGTCTGGGGACCCAAAAGAGAGCTGGGGGGGCACAATTCTGTAGAAAAGAGGGCTTCAGAGTGCACTAGAGGGGTGCTAAGGTGTCTACACTGTCCAGAAATGCCTCTGGGGAAGAAGGGAGAAATCTGGAGGGGTTGCCACTAGACTAGAGCGTGTCTAAGGGGCCTGGGGGACCCGAAGAGATTTGGGGGTACAATTGTGCAGAAAAGAGGGGTCCAGAGTGCACTAGAGGGGTGCTAAGGGGCATCTACACTGTCAAGAAATGCCTCTGGGGAAGAAAGGAGCAATCTGGAGGGGTTGCGAGGAGACTAGAGGGTGTCTAAGGGGTCTGGGGGGGGCCAGAAGAGAGCTAGGGGGCCCCAATTCTGTGGAACAGAGGGCTCCAGAGCGCACTAGAAGGGTGCTAAGGCGTCTACACTGTCAAGAAATGCCTCTGGGGAAGAAGGGACTAATCTGGAGGGGTTGCGAGGAGACTAGAGGGTGTCTAAGGGGCCAGAAAAGAGCTGGAGGGCCCCATTCTGTGGAAAAGAGGGGTCCAGAGCACACTAGAGGGGTGCTAAGGTGTCTACATGATCCAGAAATGCCTCTGGGGAAGAAGGGAGAAATCTGGAGGGGTTGCGAGGAGACTAGAGGGTGTCTAAGGGGCCAGAAAAGAGCTGGAGGGCCCCATTCTGTGGAAAAGAGGGGTCCAGAGTGCACTAGAGGGGTGCTAAGGTGTCTACACTGTCAAGAAATGCCTCTGGGGAAGAAGGGAGAAATCTGGAGGGGTTGCGAGGAGACTAGAGGGTGTCTAAGGGGTCTGGGGGAGCAGAACATATCTGGGGGGCACAATTCTGTAGAAAAGAGGGGTCCAGAGTGCACTAGAGGAGTGGTAAGTGGTCTACACTGTCAAGAAATGCCTCTGGGGAAGAAGGGAGAAATCTGGAGGGGTTGCGAGGAGACTAGAGGGTGTCTAAGGGGCCTGGGGGCCAGAAGAGAGCTGGGGGGCCCCATTCTGTGGAACAGAGGTGTCCAGAGTGCAGAGGAGGGGTGTTAAGGCATGTACATGGTGAAGAAATGCCTCTGGGGAAGAAGGAAGAAATCTGGAGGGGTTGCCAGGAGACTAGAGGGTGTCTAAGGGGCCAGAAAAGAGCTGGAGGGCCCCATTCTGTGGAAAAGAGGGGTCCAGAGCACACTAGAGGGGTGCTAAGGTGTCTACATGATCCAGAAATGCCTCTGGGGAAGAAGGGAGAAATCTGGAGGGGTTGCCAGGAGACTAGAGGATGTCCAAGGAGTCTGAGGTTTCTGAAGAGAGCTGGGGGGCCCAATTCTGTGGAAAAGAGGGGTCCAGAGCGCACTAGAAGGGTGCTAAGGGGTCTACACTGTCAAGAAACAGCTCTGGGGAAGAAGGGAGAAATCTGGAGGGGTTGCGAGGAGACTAGAGGGTGTTTAAGAGGTCTGGTGGGCCAGAAGAGAGCTGGTGGGCCCAATTCTACGGACAAGAGTGCTCCAGAGCGCACTAGAGGGGTGCTAAGTCGTCTACTTGGCCAAGAAATGGCTCTGGGGAAGAAGGGAGAAATCTGGAGGGGTTGCGAGGAGACTAGAGGGGGTTTAAAGGGTCTGGAAGTACCAAAGATATGTGGATGGCCCAATTCTGTGGAAAAGAGGGGTCCAGAGCGCACTAGAGGGGTGCTAAGCTGTCTACATGGTCCAGAAATGCCTCTGGGGAAGAAGGGAGAAATCTGGAGGGGTTGTGAGGAGACTGGAGGGAGTCTAAGGGGTCTGGGGGCCCAGAAGAGAGCTGGGGGGCCCCATTCTGGGTAACAGAGAGCTCCAGAGTGCACTAGAGGGGTGCTAAGGCATCCACCCTGTCAAGAAGTGCCTCTGGGGAAGAAGGGAGAAATCTGGAGGGGTTGCCAGGAGACTAGAGGGGGTCTAAGGGGTCTGGAGGTCGCAAAGATATCTGGGGGACACAACTGTATAGAAAAGAGGAGTCCAGAGCGCACTAGAGGGGTTCTAACAGGTCTACATGGTCTAGAAATGCCTCTGGGGAAGAAGGGAGAAATCTGGAGGGGTTGCCAGGAGACTAGAGGATGTCTAAGGAGTCTGGGGTGCCAGAAGAGAGCTGGGGGGGCACAATTCTGTGGAAAAGAGGGCTCCAGAGTGCACTACAGGGGTGCTAAGGCGTCTACTTGGACAAGAAATGTCTCTGGGGAAGAAGGGAGAAATCTGGAGGGTTTGCCAGGAGACTAGAGGGTGTCTAAGGGGGCTGGAGGTCCCAAATATATCTGGGGGGCACAACTGTGTAGAGAAGAGGGGTCCAGAGCACACTAGAGGGGTGCTAACAGGTCTACACTGTCAAGAAATGGCTCTGAGGAAGAAGGGAGAAATCTGGAGGAGTTGTGAGGAGACTAGAGGGTGTCTAAGGGGCCTGGGGGCCAGAAGAGAGCTGGGGGGCCCATTCTGTGGAACAGAGGGGTCCAGCGCACTCTAGAGGGGTGCTAAGGCGTCTACACTGTCAAGAAATGGCTCTGGGGAAGAAGGGAGAAATCTGGAGGGGTTGCGAAGAGACTAGAGCGTGTCTAAGGGGTCTGGGGGAGCAGAACATATCTGGGGGGCACAATTCTGTAGAAAAGAGGGGTCCAGAGCGCACTAGAGGAGTGGTAAGTGGTCTACACTGTCAAGAAATGCCTCTGGGGAAGAAGGGAGAAATCTGGAGGGGTTGCGAGGAGACTAGAGGGTGTCTAAGGGGCCTGGGGGGCCAGAAGAGAGCTGGAGGCCCCATTCTGTGGAAAAAAGGGATCCAGAGCACACTAGACGGGTGCTAAGGTGTCTACATGGTCCAGAAATATCTCTGGGGAAGAAGGGAGAAATCTGGAGGGGTTGCCAAGAGACTAGAGAGTGTCTAAGGGGTCTGGGGGCCCACAAGAGTGCTGGGGGGCCCCATTCTGTGGAACAGAGGGGTCCAGAGCGCACTAGAGGGGTGCTAAGGCGTCTACATGGTCTAGAAATGCCTCTGGGGACGAAGGGAGAAATCTGGAGGGGTTGCCAGAAGACTAGAGGGTGTCTAAGGGGTGTGGGGGGCCAGAAGAGAGCTCGGGGGCCCAATTCTGTGGAAAAGAGGGCTCCAGAGTGCACTAGAGGGGTGCTAAGGCGTCTACACTGTCCAGAAATGCCTCTGGGGAAGAAGGGAGAAATCTGGAGGGGTTGCCACTAGACTAGAGCGTGTCTAAGGGGCCTGGGGGACCCGAAGAGATTTGGGGGTACAATTGTGCAGAAAAGAGGGGTCCAGAGTGCACTAGAGGGGTGCTAAGGGGCATCTACACTGTCAAGAAATGCCTCTGGGGAAGAAGGGAGCAATCTGGAGGGGTTGCGAGGAGACTAGAGGGTGTCTAAGGGGTCTGGGGAGGGCCAGAAGAGAGCTCGGGGGCCCCATTCTGTGGAAAAGAGTGGTCCAGAGTGCACTAGAGGGGTGCTAAGGTGTCTACATGGTCGAGAAATGCCTCTGGGGAAGAAAGGAGAAATCTGGAGGGGTTGCAAGGAGACTAGGGGGTGTCTAAGGGGCCTGGGGACCAGAGGAGAGCTGGGGGGCCCCATTCTGTGGAACAGAGGGCTCCAGAGCGCACTAGAAGGGTGCTAAGGCGTCTACACTGTCAAGAAATGCCTCTGGGGAAGAAGGGAGAAATCTGGAGGGGTTGCGAGGAGACTAGAGGGTGTCTAAGGGGTCTGGGGGGCCAGAAGAGAGCTGGGGGGGCCCCCATTCTGTGGAAAAGAGGGCTCCAGAGTGCACTAGAGGGGTGCTAAGGTGTCTACACTGTCAAGAAATGCCTCTGGGGAAGAAGGGAGAAATCTGGAGGGGTTGTGAGGAGACTAGAGGGTGTCTAAGGGGCCTGGGGACCCAGAAGAGAGCTGGGGGGCCCAATTCTGTGGAACAGAGGTGTCCAGAGTGCAGAGGAGGGGTGTTAAGGCATGTACATGGTGAAGAAATGCCTCTGGGGAAGAAGGGAGAAATCTGGAGGGGTTGCCAGGAGACTAGAGAGTGTCTAAGGGGCCAGAAAAGAGCTGGAGGGCCCCATTCTGTGGAAAAGAGGGGTCCAGAGCATACTAGACGGGTGCTAAGGTGTCTACATGATCCAGAAATGCCTCTGGGGAAGAAGGGAGAAATCTGGAGGGGTTGCCAGGAGACTAGAGGATGTCCAAGGAGTCTGAGGTTTCTGAAGAGAGCTGGGGGGCCCAATTCTGTGGAAAAGAGGGGTCCAGAACGTACTAGAGGGGTGGTAAGGCATCTACATGGTCCAGAAATGCCTCTGGGGACGAAGGGAGAAATCTGGAGGGGTTGCGAGGAGACTAGAGGGTGTCTAAGGGGGCTGGGGACCCAGAAGAGAGCTGGGGGGGGCACAATTCTGTGGAACAGAGAGGTCCAGCGCGCACTAGAGGGGTGCTAAGGCATCTACATGGTCTAGAAATGCCTCTGGGCAAGAAGGGAGAAATCTGGAGGGGTTGCCAGGAGACTAGAGGGTGTTTAAGGGGTCTGGGGAGCCAGAAGAGAGCTGGGGGGCCCAATTCTACGGAAAAGAGGGCTCCAGGGCGCACTAGAGGGGTGCTAAGTCGTCTACTTGGTCAAGAAATGGCTCTGGGGAAGAAGGGAGAAATCTGGAGGGGTTGCGAGGAGACTAGAGGGGGTTTCAAGGGTCTGGAAGTACCAAAGATATGTGGATGGCCCAATTCTGTGGAAAAGAGGGGTCCAGAGTGCACTAGAGGGGTGCTAAGGGGTCTACACTGTCAAGAAATGGCTCTGGGGAAGAAGGGAGAAATCTGGAGGGGTTGCGAGGAGACTAGAGGCTGTCTAAGGGGCCTGGGGGGCCCGAAGAGAGCTGGGGGGCCCCATTCTGTGGAAAAGAGGGGTCCAGAGTGCACTAGAGGGGTGCTAAGGCGTCTACATGGTCAAGAAATGGCTCTGGGGAAGAAGGAACAAATCTGGAGGGGTTGCCAGGAGACTAGAGGGTGTCTAAGGGGTCTGGAGATCCCAAGGATATCTGGGGGGCCCAATTCTGCAGAAAAGAGGGGTCCAGAGTGCACTAGAGGGGTGCTAAGGCGTCTACACTGTCCAGAAATGCCTCTGGGGAAGAAGGGAGAAATCTGGAGGGGTTGCGAGGAGACTAGAGCGTGTCTAAGGGGCCTGGGGGCCAGAAGAGAGCTGGGGGTACAATTGTGCAGAAAAGAGGGGTCCAGAGTGCACTAGAGGGGTGCTAAGGGGCATCTACACTGTCAAGAAATGGCTCTGAGGAAGAAGGGAGCAATCTGGAGGGGTTGCGAGGAGACTAGAGGGTGTCTAAGGGGTCTGGGGGGGGCCAGAAAAGAGCTGGAGGGCCCCATTCTGTGGAAAAGAGGAGTCCAGAGCACACTAGAGGGGTGCTAAGGCATCTACATGGTCCAGAAATGCCTCTGGGGACGAAGGGAGAAATCTGGAGGGGTTGCGAGGAGACTAGAGGGTGTCTAAAGGGCCTGGGGGGCCAGAAGAGAGCTGGGGGGCCCAATTCTATGGAAAAGAGGGGTCCAGAGCGCAGTAGAGGGGTGCTAAGGCGTCTACATGGTCCAGAAATGCCTCTGGGCAAGAAGGGAGAAATCTAGAGGGGTTGCGAGGAGACTAGAGGGTGTCTAAGGGGTCTGGGGGCCCAGAAGAGAGCTGGGGGGCCCAATTCTGTGGAAAAGAAGGATCCAGAGCGCACTGGAGGTGTGCTAAGGCATCTACATGGTCCATATATGCCTCTGGGCAAGAAGGAAGAAATCTGGAGAGATTGCGATGAGACTACAGGGTGTCTAAGGGTCCTGGGGGGGCAGAAGAGAACTGGGGGGCCCCATCCTGTGGAACAGAGGGGTCCAGAGCGCACTAGGGGGGTGCTAAGGCATCTACACTGTCAAGAAATGCCTCTGGGCAAGAAGGGAGAAATCTGGAGGGGTTGCCAGGAGACTAGAGGGTCTCTAAGGGGGCTGGGGGGCCAGAAGAGAGCTGGAGGCCCTATTCTGTGGAAAAGAGTGGTCCAGAGTGCACTAAAGGGGTGCTAAGGTGTCTACATGGTCGAGAAATGCCTCTGGGGAAGAAAGGAGAAATCTGGAGGGGTTGCAAGGAGACTAGGGGGTGTCTAAGGGGCCTGGGGACCAGAGGAGAGCTAGGGGGCCCCATTCTGTGGCAAAGAGGGTTCCAGAGCGCACTAGAAGGGTGCTAAGGCGTCTACACTGTCCAGAAATGCCTCTGGGGAAGAAGGGAGAAATCTGGAGGGGTTGCGAGGAGACTAGAGGGTGTCTAAGGGGTCTGGGGGGCCAGAAGAGAGCTGGGGGGGCCCCCATTCTGTGGAAAAGAGGGCTCCAGAGTGCACTAGAGGGGTGCTAAGGTGTCTACACTGTCAAGAAATGCCTCTGGGGAAGAAGGGAGAAATCTGGAGGGGTTGTGAGCAGACTAGAGGGTGTCTAAGGGGCCTGGGGACCCAGAAGAGAGCTGGGGGGCCCAATTCTGTGGAACAGAGGTGTCCAGAGTGCAGAGGAGGGGTGTTAAGGCATGTACATGGTGAAGAAATGCCTCTGGGGAAGAAGGGAGAAATCTGGAGGGGTTGCCAGGAGACTAGAGAGTGTCTAAGGGGCCAGAAAAGAGCTGGAGGGCCCCATTCTGTGGAAAAGAGGGGTCCAGAGCATACTAGACGGGTGCTAAGGTGTCTACATGATCCAGAAATGCCTCTGGGGAAGAAGGGAGAAATCTGGAGGGGTTGCCAGGAGACTAGAGGATGTCCAAGGAGTCTGAGGTTTCTGAAGAGAGCTGGGGGGCCCAATTCTGTGGAAAAGAGGGGTCCAGAACGTACTAGAGGGGTGGTAAGGCATCTACATGGTCCAGAAATGCCTCTGGGGACGAAGGGAGAAATCTGGAGGGGTTGCGAGGAGACTAGAGGGTGTCTAAGGGGGCTGGGGACCCAGAAGAGAGCTGGGGGGGCACAATTCTGTGGAACAGAGAGGTCCAGCGCGCACTAGAGGGGTGCTAAGGCATCTACATGGTCTAGAAATGCCTCTGGGCAAGAAGGGAGAAATCTGGAGGGGTTGCCAGGAGACTAGAGGGGGTTTCAAGGGTCTGGAAGTACCAAAGATATGTGGATGGCCCCATTCTGTGGAAAAGAGGGGTCCAGAGTGCACTAGAGGGGTGCTAAGGGGTCTACACTGTCAAGAAATGGCTCTGGGGAAGAAGGGAGAAATCTGGAGGGGTTGCGAGGAGAGTAGAGGCTGTCTAAGGGGCCTGGGGGACCCGAAGAGAGCTGGGGGGCCCCATTCTGTGGAACAGAGAGGTCCAGAGTGCACTAGAGGGGTGCTAAGGCGTCTACATGGTCAAGAAATGGCTCTGGGGAAGAAGGGACAAATCTGGAGGGGTTGCCAGGAGACTAGAGGGTGTCTAAGGGGTCTGGAGATCCCAAGGATATCTGGGGGGCCCAATTCTGCAGAAAAGAGGGGTCCAGAGTGCACTAGAGGGGTGCTAAGGCGTCTACACTGTCCAGAAATGCCTCTGGGGAAGAAGGGAGAAATCTGGAGGGGTTGCCACTAGACTAGAGCGTGTCTAAGGGGCCTGGGGGCCAGAAGAGAGCTGGGGGTACAATTGTGCAGAAAAGAGGGGTCCAGAGTGCACTAGAGGGGTGCTAAGGGGCATCTACACTGTCAAGAAATGGCTCTGAGGAAGAAGGCAGCAATCTGGAGGGGTTGCCAGAAGACTAGAGAGTGTCTAAGGGGTCTGGGGGGGGCCAGAAAAGAGCTGGAGGGCCCCATTCTGTGGAAAAGAGGAGTCCAGAGCACACTAGAGGGGTGCTAAGGTGTCTACATGATCCAGAAATGCCTCTGGGGAAGAAGGGAGAAATCTGGAGGGGTTGCCAGGAGACTAGAGGATGTCCAAGGAGTCTGAGGTTTCTGAAGAGAGCTGGGGAGCCCAATTCTGTGGAAAAGAGGGGTCCACAGCGCACTAGAGGGGTGCTAAGGCGTCTACATGGTCCAGAAATGCCTCTGGGGACGAAGGGAGAAATCTGGAGGGGTTGCGAGGAGACTAGAGGGTGTCTAAAGGGCCTGGGGGCCCAGAAGAGAGCTGGGGGGCCCAATTCTGTGGAACAGAGAGGTCCAGCGCGCACTAGAGGGGTGCTAAGCTGTCTACATGGTCCAGAAATGCCTCTGGGCAAGAAGGGAGAAATCTAGAGGGGTTGCGAGGAGACTAGAGGGTGTCTAAGGGGTCTGGGGGCCCAGAAGAGAGCTGGGGGGCCCAATTCTGTGGAAAAGAAGGATCCAGAGCGCACTGGAGGTGCGCTAAGGCATCTATATGGTCCATATATGCCTCTGGGCAAGAAGGAAGAAATCTGGAGAGATTGCGATGAGACTACAGGGTGTCTAAGGGGCCTGGGGGGGCAGAAGAGAACTGGGGGGCCCCATCCTGTGGAACAGAGGGGTCCAGAGCGCACTAGACGGGTGCTAAGGCATCTACACTGTCAAGAAATGCCTCTGGGCAAGAAGGGAGAAATCTGGAGGGGTTGCCAGGAGACTAGAGGGTCTCTAAGGGGGCTGGGGGGCCAGAAGAGAGCTGGGTGGCCCCATTCTGTGGAAAAGAGTGGTCCAGAGTGCACTAAAGGGGTGCTAAGGTGTCTACACTGTCAAGAAATGCCTCTGGGGAAGAAGGGAGAAATCTGGAGGGGTTGCGAGGAGACTAGATAGGGTCTAACGGGTCTGGTGGCACAGAAGAGAGCTGGGGTTCCCATTCTGTGGCAAAGAGGGGTCCAGAGCGCACTAGGGGGGTGCTAAGGCATCTACACTGTCAAGAAATGCCTCTGGGGAAGAAGGGAGAAATCTGGAGGGGTTGCGAGGAGACTAGAGGGTGTCTAAGGGGTCTGGGGGGCCAGAAGAGAGCTGGGGGGCCCATTCTGTGGAAAAGAGGGGTCCAGAGTGCACTAGAGGGGTGCTAAGGCATCTACTTGGACAAGAAATGTCTCTGGGAAAGAAGGGAGAAATCTGGAGGGGTTGCCAGGAGACTAGAGGGTGTCTAAGGGGGCTGGAGGTCCCAAATATATCTGGGGGGCACAACTGTGTAGCGACGAGGGGTCCAGAGCGCACTAGAGGGGTTCTAACACATCTACATGGTCTAGAAATGCCTCTGGGGAAGAAGGGAAAAATCTGGAGGGATTGCGAGGAGACTAGAGAGTGTCTAAGGGGTCTGGGGTGCCAGAAGAGAGCTGGGGGGCCCATTCTGTGGAAAAGAGGGGTCCAGAGTGCACTAGAGGGGTGCTAAGGCGTCTACTTGGACAAGAAATGTCTCTGGGGAAGAAGGGAGAAATCTGGAGGGGTTGCCAGGAGACTAGAGGGTGTCTAAGGGGGCTGGAGGTCCCAAATATATCTGGGGGGCACAACTGTGTAGAGAAGAGGGGTCCAGAGCGCACTAGAGGGGTTCTAACAGGTCTACACTGTCCAAAAATGGCTCTGAGGAAGAAGGGAGAAATCTGGAGGGGTTGTGAGGAGACTAGAGGGTGTCTAAAGGGCCTGGGGGCCAGAAGAGAGCTGGGGGGCCCATTCTGTGGAACAGAGGGGTCCAGCGCACTCTAGAGGGGTGCTAAGGCGTCTACACTGTCAAGAAATGCCTCTGGGGAAGAAGGGAGAAATCTGGAGGGGTTGCGAGGAGAGTGGAGGGTGTCTAAGGGGTCTGGGGGCCCAGAAGAGAGCTGGGGGGCCCAATTCTGTGGAACAGAGAGGTCCAGCGCGCACTAGAGGGGTGCTAAGCTGTCTACATGGTCCAGAAATACCTCTGGGCAAGAAGGGAGAAATCTGGAGGGGTTGCGAGGAGACTAGAGGGTGTCTAAGGGGTCTGGGGGCCCAGAAGAGAGCTGGGGGGCCCAATTCTGTGGAAAAGAGGGGTTCAGGGCGCACTGGAGGTGTGCTAAGGCATCTACATGGTCCATATATGCCTCTGGGCAAGAAGGAAGAAATCTGGAGAGATTGCGATGAGACTACAGGGTGTCTAAGGGGCCTGGGCAGCTCGAAGAGAGCTGGGGGGCCCAATTCTGTGGAAAAGAAGGATCCAGAGCGCACTAGACGGGTGCTAAGGCATCTACACTGTCAAGAAATGCCTCTGGGGAAGAAGGGAGAAATCTGGAGGGGTTGCGAGCACACTAGAGGGTGTCTAAGGGGTCTGGGGGGCCAGAAGAGAGCTGGGGGGCCCCATCCTGTGGAACAGAGAGGTCCAGCGCACACTAGAGGGGTGCTAAGGCGTCTACATGGTCTAGAAATGCCTCTGGGGAAGAAGGGAGAAATCTGGAGGGGTTGCGAGGAGACTAGAAGGTGTCTAAGGGGTGTGGGGGGCCAGAAGAGAGCTCGGGGGCCCAATTCTGTGGAAAAGAAGGATCCAGAGTGCACTAGAGGGGTGCTAAGGCGTCTACACTGTCCAGAAATGCCTCTGGGGAAGAAGGGAGAAATCTGGAGGGGTTGCGAGGAGACTAGAGCGTATCTAAGGGGCCTGGGGGCCAGAAGAGAGCTGGGGGTACAAGTGTGCAGAAAAGAGGGGTCCAGAGTGCACTAGAGGGGTGCTAAGGGGCATCTACACTGTCAAGAAATGGCTCTGAGGAAGAAGGGAGCAATCTGGAGGGGTTGCCAGAAGACTAGAGAGTGTCTAAGGAGTCTGGGGGGGGGCCAGAAAAGAGCTGGAGGGCCCCATTCTGTGGAAAAGAGGGGTCCAGAGCACACTAGATGGGTGCTAAGGTGTCTACATGGTCCAGAAATGCCTCTGGGGAAGAAGGGAGAAATCTGGAGGGGTTGCCAGGAGACTAGAGGATGTCCAAGGAGTCTGAGGTTTCTGAAGAGAGCTGGGGAGCCCCATTCTGTGGAAAAGAGGGGTCCAGAGCGCACTAGAGGGGTGCTAAGGCGTTTACATGGTCCAGAAATGCCCCTGGGGAAGAAGGGAGAAATCTGGAGGGGTTGCGAGGAGACTAGAATGTGTCTAAGGGGCCTGGGGGCCAGAAGAGAGCTGGGGGTACAATTGTGCAGAAAAGAGGGGTCCAGAGTGCACTAGAGGGGTGCTAAGGGGCATCTACACTGTCAAGAAATGGCTCTGAGGAAGAAGGGAGCAATCTGGAGGGGTTGCCAGAAGACTAGAGGGTGTTTAAGGGGTCTGGGGGGCCAGAAGAGAGCTGGGGGGCCCAATTCTGTGGAAAAGAGGGCTCCAGAGCGCACTAGAGGGGTGCTAAGTCGTCTACTTGGTCAAGAAATGGCTCTGAGGAAGAAGAGAGAAATCTGGAGGGGTTGCGAGGAGACTAGAGGCTGTCTAAGGGGCCTGGGGGGCCCGAAGAGAGCTGGGGGGCCCAGTTCTGTGGAAAAGAGGGGTCCAGAGTGCACTAGAGGGGTGCTAAAACGTCTACACTGTCAAGAAATGCCTCTGGGGAAGAAGGGAGAAATCTGGAGGGGTTGCCAGGAGACTAGAGGGTGTCTAAGGGATCTGGAGATCCCAAGGATATCTGCGGGGCCCAATTCTGCGGAAAAGAGGGGTCCAGAGTGCACTAGAGGGGTGCTAAGGCATCTACACTGTCAAGCAATTTCTTTGGGGAAGAAGGGAGCAATCTGGAGGGGTTGCGAGCACACTAGAGTATGTCTAACGGTCTGGGGGGCCAGAAGATATCTGGGGGGCCCCATTCTGTGGAAAAGAGGGGTCCAGAGTGCAGAAGAGGGGTGCTAAGGCATCTACATGGTCCAGAAATGCCTCTGGGGAAGAAGGGAGAAATCTGGAGGGGTTGCGAGGAGACTGGAGGGCCTCTAAGGGGCCTGGGGAGCCAGAAGAGAGCTGGGGGGCCCTTTCTGTGGAACAGAGGGGTCCAGAGCGCACTAGAGGGGTGCTAAGTCGTCTGCTTGGTCAAGAAATGGCTCTGGGGAAGAAGGGAGAAATCTGGAGGGGTTGCGAGGAGACTAGAGGCTGTCTAAGGGGCCTGGGGGGCCCGAAGAGAGCTGGGGGGCCCAGTTCTGTGGAAAAGAGGGGTCCAGAGTGCACTAGAGGGGTGCTAAGGGGTCTACACTGTCAAGAAATGGCTCTGGGGAAGAAGGGAGAAATCTGGAGGGGTTGCAAGGAGACTAGAGGGTGTCTAAGGGGTCTGGGGGCCCAGAAGAGAGCTGGGGGGCCCATTCTGTGGAAAAGAGGGGTCCAGAGTGCACTACAGGGGTGCTAAGGGGTCTACACTGTCAAGAAATGCCTCTGGGAAAGAAGGGAGAAATCTGGAGGGGTTGCCAGGAGACTAGAGGGTGTCTAAGGGGGCTGGAGGTCCCAAATATATCTGGGGGGCACAACTGTGTAGAGAAGAGGGGTCCAGAGCGCACTAGAGGGGTTCTAACACGTCTACACTGTCCAAAAATGGCTCTGAGGAAGAAGGGAGAAATCTGGAGGGGTTGTGAGGAGACTAGAGGGTGTCTAAGGGGCCTGGGGGGCCCGAAGAGAGCTGGGGGGCCCATTCTGTGGAACAGAGGGGTCCAGCGCACTCTAGAGGGGTGCTAAGGCGTCTACACTGTCAAGAAATGCCTCTGGGGAAGAAGGGAGAAATCTGGAGGGGTTGCGAGGAGACTAGAGCGTGTCTAAGGGGTCTGGGGGAGGAGAACATATCTGGGGGGCACAATTGTGTGGAAAAGAGGGGTCCAGAGCGCACTAGAGGAGTGGTAAGTGGTCTAAACTGTCAAGAAATGCCTCTGGGGAAGAAGGGAGAAATCTGGAGGGGTTGCGAGGAGACTAGAGGGTGTCTAAGGGGGCTGGGGGTTCTGAAGAGAGCTGGGGTCCCCATTCTGTGGAAAAGAGGGGTCCAGAGCACACTAGAGGGGTGCTAAGGTGTCTACACTGTCAAGAAATGGCTCTGGAGAAGCAGGGAGAAATCTGGAGGGGTTGTGAGGAGACTAGAGTGTGTCTAAGAGGTCTGGGGGCCCAGAAGAGAGCTGCGGGTCCCAATTCTGTGGAAAAGAGGGCTTGAGGGTGCAGAAGAGGGGTGCTAAGGCATGTAGATATTCAAGAAATGGCTCTGGGGAAGAAAGGAGAAATCTGGAGGGGTTGTGAGGAGGCTAGAGGGTCTAACAGGTCTGGGGGAGCAGAAGATATCTGGGGGGCACAATTGTGTATAAAAGAGGGGTCCAGAGTGCACTAGAGGGGTGCTATGGCATCTACACTGTCAAGAAATGCCTCTGGGGAAGAAGGGAGAAATCTGGAGGGCTTGCAAGGAGACTAGAGGGTGTCTAAGGGGGCTGGGGGTTCTGAAGACAGCTGGGGTCCCCATTCTGTGGAAAAGAGGGGTCCAGAGTGCACTAGAGGGTTGCTAAGCTGTCTACATGGTCCAGAAATGCCTCTGGGGAAGAAGGGAGAAATCTGGAGGGGTTGTGAGGAGACTAGAGGGAGTCTAAGGGGTCTGGGGGCCCAGAAGAGAGCTGGGGGGCCCCATTCTGTGTAACAGAGAGCTCCAGAGTGCACTAGAGGGGTGCTAAGGCATCCACCCTGTCAAGAAATGCCTCTGGGGAAGAAGGGAGAAATCTGGAGGGGTTGCAAGGAGACTAGAGGGGGTCTAAGGGGTCTGGAGGTCGCAAAGATATCTGGGGGACACAACTGTATAGAAAAGAGGGGTCCAGAGTGCACTAGAGGGGTTCTAACAGGTCTACATGGTCTAGAAATGCCTCTGGGGAAGAAGGGAGAAATCTGGAGGGGTTGCGAGGAGACTAGATAGGGTCTAACGGGTCTGGTGGCACAGAAGAGAGCTGGGGTTCCCATTCTGTGGCAAAGAGGGGTCCAGAGCGCACTAGGGGGGTGCTAAGGCATCTACACTGTCAAGAAATGCCTCTGGGGAAGAAGGGAGAAATCTGGAGGGGTTGCGAGGAGACTAGAGGGGGTCTAAGGGGTCTGGGGGGCCAGAAGATATCTGGGGGGCCCCATTCTGTGGAACAGAGAGGTCCAGCGCACACTAGAGGGGTGCTAAGGCGTCTACATGGTCTAGAAATGCCTCTGGGGAAGAAGGGAGAAATCTGGAGGGGTTGCGAGGAGACTAGAGGGTGTTTAAGGGGCCTGGGGGGCCAGAAGAGAGCTGGGGGGCCCATTCTGTGGAAAAGAGGGCTCCAGAGTGCACTAGAGGGGTGCTAAGGCGTCTACTTGGACAAGAAATGTCTCTGGGAAAGAAGGGAGAAATCTGGAGGGGTTGCCAGGAGACTAGAGGGTGTCTAAGGGGGCTGGAGGTCCCAAATATATCTGGGGGGCACAACTGTGTAGAGAAGAGGGGTCCAGAGCGCACTAGAGGGGTTCTAACACGTCTACATGGTCTAGAAATGCCTCTGGGGAAGAAGGGAAAAATCTGGAGGGATTGCGAGGAGACTAGAGAGTGTCTAAGGGGTGTGGGGGGCCAGAAGAGAGCTGGGGGGCCCATTCTGTGGAAAAGAGGGGTCCAGAGTGCACTAGAGGGGTGCTAAGGCGTCTACTTGGACAAGAAATGTCTCTGGGGAAGAAGGGAGAAATCTGGAGGGGTTGCCAGGAGACTAGAGGGTGTCTAAGGGGGCTGGAGGTCCCAAATATATCTGGGGGGCACAACTGTGTAGAGAAGAGGGGTCCAGAGCGCACTAGAGGGGTTCTAACAGGTCTACACTGTCCAAAAATGGCTCTGAGGAAGAAGGGAGAAATCTGGAGGGGTTGTGAGGAGACTAGAGGGTGTCTAAAGGGCCTGGTGGCCAGAAGAGAGCTGGGGCCCCATTCTGTGGAACAGAGGGGTCCAGCGCACTCTAGAGGGGTGCTAAGGCATCTACACTGTCAAGAAATGCCTCTGGGGAAGAAGGGAGAAATCTGGAGGGGTTGCGAGGAGACTAGAGGGTGTCTAAGGGGTCTGGGGGCCCAGAAGAGAGCTGGGGGGCCCAATTCTGTGGAACAGAGAGGTCCAGCGCGCACTAGAGGGGTGCTAAGCTGTCTACATGGTCCAGAAATGCCTCTGGGCAAGAAGGGAGAAATCTGGAGGGGTTGCGAAGAGACTAGAGGGTGTCTAAGGGGTCTGGGGGCCCAGAAGAGAGCTGGGGGGCCCAATTCTGTGGAAAAGAGGGGTTCAGGGCGCACTGGAGGTGTGCTAAGGCATCTACACTGTCAAGAAATGCCTCTGGGGAAGAAGGGAGCAATCTGGAGGGGTTGCGAGCACACTAGAGGGTGTCTAAGGGGTCTGGGGGGGCAGAAGAGAACTGGGGGGCCCCATCCTATGGAACAGAGGGATCCAGAGCGCACTAGGGGGGTGCTAAGGCATCTACACTGTCAAGAAATGCCTCTGGGCAAGAAGGGAGAAATCTGGAGGGGTTGCCAGGAGACTAGAGGGTCTCTAAGGGGGCTGGGGGGCCAGAAGAGAGCTGGAGGCCCCATTCTGTGGAAAAGAGTGGTCCAGAGTGCACTAAAGGGGTGCTAAGGTGTCTACATGGTCCAGAAATGCCTCTGGGGAAGAAGGGAGAAATCTGGAGGGGTTCCGAGGAGACTAGATAGGGTCTAACGGGTCTGGTGGCACAGAAGAGAGCTGGGGTTCCCATTCTGTGGCAAAGAGGGATCCAGAGCGCACTAGGGGGGTGCTAAGGCATCTACACTGTCAAGAAATGCCTCTGGGGAAGAAGGGAGAAATCTGGAGGGGTTGCGAGCACACTAGAGGGTGTCTAAGGGGTCTGGGGGGCCAGAAGAGAGCTGGGGGGCCCCATCCTGTGGAACAGAGAGGTCCAGCGCACACTAGAGGGGTGCTAAGGCGTCTACATGGTCTAGAAATGCCTCTGGGGAAGAAGGGAGAAATCTGGAGGGGTTGCGAGGAGACTAGAGGGTGTCTAAGGGGAGTGGGGGGCCAGAAGAGAGCTGGGGGGCCCAATTCTGTGGAAAAGAGGGCTCCAGAGTGCACTAGAGGGGTGCTAAGGCGTCTACACTGTCCAGAAATGCCTCTGGGGAAGAAGGGAGAAATCTGGAGGAGTTGCGAGGAGACTAAAATGTGTCTAAGGGGCCTGGGGGCCAGAAGAGAGCTGGGGGTACAATTGTGCAGAAAAGAGGGGTCCAGAGTGCACTAGAGGGGTGCTAAGGGGCATCTACACTGTCAAGAAATGGCTCTGAGGAAGAAGGGAGCAATCTGGAGGGGTTGCCAGAAGACTAGAGGGTGTCTAAGGGGTCTGGGGGGGGCCAGAAAAGAGCTGGAGGGCCCCATTCTGTGGAAAAGAGGGGTCCAGAGCACACTAGAGGGGTGCTAAGGTGTCTACATGGTCCAGAAATGCCTCTGGGGAAGAAGGGAGAAATCTGGAGGGGTTGCCAGGAGACTAGAGGATGTCCAAGGAGTCTGAGGTTTCTGAAGAGAGCTGGGGAGCCCAATTCTGTGGAAAAGAGGGGTCCAGAGCGCACTAGAGGGGTGCTAAGGCGTCTACATGGTCCAGAAATGCCTCTGGGGAAGAAGGGAGAAATCTGGAGGGGTTGCGAGGAGACTAGAGGGTGTCTAAAGGGCCTGGGGGGCCAGAAGAGAGCTGGTGGGCCCAATTCTATGGAAAAGAGAGGTCCAGAGCGCAGTAGAGGGGTGCTAAGGCGTCTACATGGTCCAGAAATGCCCCTGGGGAAAAAGGGAGAAATCTGGAGGGGTTGCGAGGAGACTAGAGGGTGTCTAAGGGGTCTGGGGGGCCAGAAGAGAGCTGGGGGGGCACAATTCTGTGGAACAGAGAGGTCCAGCGTGCACTAGAGGGGTGCTAGGGCATCTACATGGTCTAGAAATGCCTCTGGGCAAGAAGGGAGCAATCTGGAGGGGTTGCGAGGAGACTAGAGGCTGTCTAAGGGGCCTGGGGGACCCGAAGAGAGCTGGGGGGCCCAGTTCTGTGGAAAAGAGGGGTCCAGAGTGCAGAAGAGGGGTGCTAAAACGTCTACACTGTCAAGAAATGCCTCTGGGGAAGAAGGGAGAAATCTGGAGGGGTTGCCAGGAGACTAGAGGGTGTCTAAGGGATCTGGAGATCCCAAGGATATCTGCGGGGCCCAATTCTGCGGAAAAGAGGGGTCCAGAGTGCACTAGAGGGGTGCTAAGGCATCTACACTGTCAAGCAATTTCTTTGGGGAAGAAGGGAGCAATCTGGAGGGGTTGCGAGCACACTAGAGTATGTCTAACGGTCTGGGGGGCCAGAAGATATCTGGGGGGCCCCATTCTGTGGAAAAGAGGGGTCCAGAGTGCAGAAGAGGGGTGCTAAGGCATCTACATGCTCCAGAAATGCCTCTGGGGAAGAAGGGAGAAATCTGGAGGGGTTGCGAGGAGACTGGAGGGCCTCTAAGGGGCCTGGGGAGCCAGAAGAGAGCTGGGGGGCCCAATTCTGTGGAACAGAGGGGTCCAGAGTGCACTAGAGGGGTGCTAAGTCATCTGCTTGGTCAAGAAATGGCTCTGGGGAAGAAGGGAGAAATCTGGAGGGGTTGCGAGGAGACTAGAGGCTGTCTAAGGGGCCTGGGGGGCCCGAAGAGAGCTGGGGGGCCCAGTTCTGTGGAAAAGAGGGGTCCAGAGTGCACTAGAGGGGTGCTAAGGGGTCTACACTGTCAAGAAATGGCTCTGGGGAAGAAGGGAGAAATCTGGAGGGGTTGCAAGGAGACTAGAGGGTGTCTAAGGGGTCTGGGGGCCCAGAAGAGAGCTGGGGGGCCCATTCTGTGGAAAAGAGGGGTCCAGAGTGCACTAGAGGGGTGCTAAGGCGTCTCCATGGTCAAGAAATGCCTCTGGGGAAGAAGGGAGAAATCTGGAGGGGTTGCGAGGAGACTAGAGGGTGTCTAAGGGGGCTGGAGGTCCCAAATATATCTGGGGGGCACAACTGTGTAGAGAAGAGGGGTCCAGAGCGCACTAGAGGGGTTCTAACACGTCTACACTGTCCAAAAATGGCTCTGAGGAAGAAGGGAGAAATCTGGAGGGGTTGTGAGGAGACTAGAGGGTGTCTAAGGGGCCTGGGGGACCCGAAGAGAGCTGGGGGGCCCATTCTGTGGAACAGAGGGGTCCAGCGCACTCTAGAGGGGTGCTAAGGCGTCTACACTGTCAAGAAATGCCTCTGGGGAAGAAGGGAGAAATCTGGAGGGGTTGCGAGGAGACTAGAGCGTGTCTAAGGGGTCTGGGGGAGGAGAACATATCTGGGGGGCACAATTGTGTGGAAAAGAGGGGTCCAGAGCGCACTAGAGGAGTGGTAAGTGGTCTAAACTGTCAAGAAATGCCTCTGGGGAAGAAGGGAGAAATCTGGAGGGGTTGCGAGGAGACTAGAGGGTGTCTAAGGGATCTGGGGGGCCAGAAGAGAGCTGGAGGCCCCATTCTGTGGAAAAGAGGGGTCCAGAGCACACTAGAGGGGTGCTAAGGTGTCTACACTGTCAAGAAATGTCTCTGGGGAAGAAGGGAGAAATATGGAGGGGTTGCGAGGAGACTAGAGAGTGTCTAAGGGGTCTGGGGACCCAGAAGAGAGCTGGGGGGGCACAATTCTGTGGAACAGAGAGGTCCAGCGCACACTAGAGGGGTGCTAAGGGGTCTACATGATCTAGAAATGCCTCTGGGGAAGAAGGGAGAAATCTGGAGGGGTTGCGAGGAGACTAGAGGGTGTCTAAGGGGTGTGGGGGGCCAGAAGAGAGCTCGGGGGCCCAATTCTGTGGAAAAGAGGGCTCCAGAGTGCACTAGAGGGGTGCTAAGGCGTCTACACTGTCCAGAAATGCCTCTGGGGAAGAAGGGAGAAATCTGGAGGGGTTGCCACTAGACTAGAGCGTGTCTAAGGGGCCTGGGGGCCAGAAGAGAGCTGGGGGTACAATTGTGCAGAAAAGAGGGGTCCAGAGTGCACTAGAGGGGTGCTAAGGGGCATCTACACTGTCAAGAAATGGCTCTGAGGAAGAAGGGAGCAATCTGGAGGGGTTGCCAGAAGACTAGAGGGTGTCTAAGGGGTCTGGGGGGGGCCAGAAAAGAGCTGGAGGGCCCCATTCTGTGGAAAAGAGGGGTCCAGAGTGCACTAGAGGGGTGCTAAGGTGTCTACATGGTCCAGAAATGCCTCTGGGGAAGAAGGGAGAAATCTGGAGGGGTTGCCACTAGACTAGAGCGTGTTTAAGGGGCCTGGGGGACCCGAAGAGAGTTGGGGGTACAAGTGTGCAGAAAAGAGGGGTCCAGAGTGCACTAGAGGGGTGCTAAGGGGCATCTACACTGTCAAGAAATGGCTCTGAGGAAGAAGGCAGCAATCTGGAGGGGTTGCCACTAGACTAGAGGGTGTCTAAGGGGTCTGGGGGGGGCCAGAAAAGAGCTGGAGGGCCCCATTCTGTGGAAAAGAGGAGTCCAGAGCACACTAGAGGGGTGCTAAGGTGTCCACATGATCCAGAAATGCCTCTGGGGAAGAAGGGAGCAATCTGGAGGGGTTGCCAGAAGACTAGAGGGTGTCTAAGGGGTCTGGGGGGGGCCAGAAAAGAGCTGGAGGGCCCCATTCTGTGGAAAAGAAGGGTCCAGCGTGCACTAGAGGGGTGCTAAGGCATCTACATGGTCTAGAAATGCCTCTGGGGAAGAAGGGAGAAATCTGGAGGGGTTGCCAGGAGACTAGAGGGTGTTTAAGCGGTCTGGGGGGCCAGAAGAGAGCTGGGGGACCCATTCTGTGGAAAAGAGGGGTCCAGAGTGCACTAGAGGGGTGCTAAGGTGTCTACACTGTCAAGAAATGCCTCTGGGGAAGAAGGGAGAAATCTGGAGGGGTTGCGAGGAGACTAGAGGGTGTCTAAGGGGGCTGGGGGAGCAGAAGATATCTGGGGGGCACAATTGTGTATAAAAGAGGGGTCCAGAGTGCACTAGAGGGGTGCTATGGCATCTACACTGTCAAGAAATGCCTCTGGGGAAGAAGGGAGAAATCTGGAGGGGTTGCGAGGAGACTAGAGGGTGTCTAAGGGGGCTGGGGGTTCTGAAGAGAGCTGGGGTCCCCATTCTGTGGAAAAGAGGGGTCCAGAGCACACTAGAGGGGTGCTAAGGTGTCTACACTGTCAAGAAATGGCTCTGGAGAAGCAGGGAGAAATCTGGAGGGGTTGTGAGGAGACTAGAGTGTGTCTAAGAGGTCTGGGGGCCCAGAAGAGAGCTGCGGGTCCCAATTCTGTGGAAAAGAGGGCTTGAGGGTGCAGAAGAGGGGTGCTAAGGCATGTAGATATTCAAGAAATGGCTCTGGGGAAGAAAGGAGAAATCTGGAGGGGTTGTGAGGAGGCTAGAGGGTCTAACAGGTCTGGGGGAGCAGAAGATATCTGGGGGGCACAATTGTGTATAAAAGAGGGGTCCAGAGTGCACTAGAAGGGTGCTATGGCATCTACACTGTCAAGAAATGCCTCTGGGGAAGAAGGGAGAAATCTGGAGGGCTTGCAAGGAGACTAGAGGGTGTCTAAGGGGGCTGGGGGTTCTGAAGACAGCTGGGGTCCCCATTCTGTGGAAAAGAGGGGTCCAGAGTGCACTAGAGGGTTGCTAAGGTGTCTACATGGTCCAGAAATGCCTCTGGGAAAGAAGGGAGAAATCTGGAGGGGTTGTGAGGAGACTAGAGGGAGTCTAAGGGGTCTGGGGGCCCAGAAGAGAGCTGGGAGGCCCCATTCTGTGTAACAGAGAGCTCCAGAGTGCACTAGAGGGTTGCTAAGCTGTCTACATGGTCCAGAAATGCCTCTGGGGAAGAAGGGAGAAATCTGGAGGGGTTGTGAGGAGACTAGAGGGAGTCTAAGGGGTCTGGGGGCCCAGAAGAGAGCTGGGGGGCCCCATTCTGTGTAACAGAGAGCTCCAGAGTGCACTAGAGGGGTGCTAAGTCATCTGCTTGGTCAAGAAATGGCTCTGGGGAAGAAGGGAGAAATCTGGAGGGGTTCCGAGGAGACTAGAGGGGGTCTAAGGGGTCTGGAGGTCGCAAAGATATCTGGGGGACACAACTGTATAGAAAAGAGGGGTCCAGAGCGCACTAGAGGGGTTCTAACAGGTCTACATGGTCTAGAAATGCCTCTGGGGAAGAAGGGAGAAATCTGGAGGGATTGCGAGGAGAGTAGAGGGTGTCTAAGGGGTCTGGGGTGCCAGAAGAGAGCTGGGGGGCCCATTCTGTGGAAAAGAGGGGTCCAGAGTGCACTAGAGGGGTGCTAAGGCGTCTACTTGGACAAGAAATGTCTCTGGGGAAGAAGGGAGAAATCTGGAGGGGTTGCCAGGAGACTAGAGGGTGTCTAAGGGGGTTGGAGGTCCCAAATATATCTGGGGGGCACAACTGTGTAGAGAAGAGGGGTCCAGAGCGCACTAGAGGGGTTCTAACACGTCTACACTGTCCAAAAATGGCTCTGAGGAAGAAGGGAGAAATCTGGAGGGGTTGTGAGGAGACTAGAGGGTGTCTAAGGGGCCTGGGGGCCAGAAGAGAGCTGGGGGGCCCATTCTGTGGAACAGAGGGGTCCAGCGCACTCTAGAGGGGTGCTAAGGCGTCTACACTGTCAAGAAATGCCTCTGGGGAAGAAGGGAGAAATCTGGAGGGGTTGCGAGGAGACTAGAGGGTGTCTAAGGGATCTGGGGGCCCAGAAGAGAGCTGGGGGGCCCAATTCTGTGGAACAGAGAGGTCCAGCGCGCACTAGAAGGGTGCTAAGCTGTCTACATGGTCCAGAAATGCCTCTGGGCAAGAAGGGAGAAATCTGGAGGGGTTGCGAGGAGACTAGAGGGTGTCTAAGGGGTCTGGGGGCCCAGAAGAGAGCTGGGGGGCCCAATTCTGTGGAAAAGAGGGGTTCAGGGCGCACTGGAGGTGTGCTAAGGCATCTACATGGTCCATATATGCCTCTGGGCAAGAAGGAAGAAATCTGGAGAGATTGTGATGAGACTACAGGGTGTCTAAGGGGCCTGGGCAGCTCGAAGAGAGCTGGGGGGCCCAATTCTGTGGAAAAGAAGGATCCAGAGCGCACTAGACGGGTGCTAAGGCATCTACACTGTCAAGAAATGCCTCTGGGGAAGAAGGGAGCAATCTGGAGGGGTTGCGAGCACACTAGAGGGTGTCTAAGGGGTCTGGGGGGGCAGAAGAGAACTGGGGGGCCCCATCCTGTGGAACAGAGGGGTCCAGAGCGCACTAGAGGGGTGCTAAGGCATCTACACTGTCAAGAAATGCCTCTGGGGAAGAAGGGAGAAATCTGGAGGGGTTGCCAGGAGACTAGAGGGTCTCTAAGGGGGCTGGGGGGCCAGAAGAGAGCTGGAGGCCCCATTCTGTGGAAAAGAGTGGTCCAGAGTGCACTAAAGGGGTGCTAAGGTGTCTACATGGTCCAGAAATGCCTCTGGGGAAGAAGGGAGAAATCTGGAGGGGTTGCGAGGAGACTAGATAGGGTCTAACGGGTCTGGTGGTACAGAAGATAGCTGGGGTTCCCATTTTGTGGCAAAGAGGGGTCCAGAGTGCACTAGGGGGGTGCTAAGGCATCTACACTGTCAAGAAATGCCTCTGGGGAAGAAGGGAGAAATCTGGAGGGGTTGCGAGGAGACTAGAGGGGGTCTAAGGGGTCTGGGGGGCCAGAAGAGAGCTGGGTGGCCCCGTTCTGTGGAACAGAGGGGTCCAGAGCGCACTAGGGGGGTGCTAAGGTGTCTACATGGTCCAGAAATGCCTCTGGGGAAGAAGGGAGAAATCTGGAGGGGTTACGAGGAGACTAGAAGGTGTCTAAGGGGTCTGGAGGTCCCAAAAAATCTGGGGGGCCCAATTCTGTGGAGAAGAGGGGTCCAGAGTGTACTAGAGGGGTGCTTAGGCGTCTACATGGTCCACAAATGCCTCTGGCCAAGAAGGGAGAAATCTGGAAGGGTTGCGAGGAGACTAGAGGGTGTCTAAAGGGTCTGGGGGCCCAGAAGAGAGCTGCGGGTCCCAATTCTGTGGAAAAGAGGGCTTGAGGGTGCAGAAGAGGGGTGCTAAGGCATGTAGATATACAAGAAATGGCTCTGGGGAAGAAAGGAGAAATCTGGAGGGGTTGTGAGGAGGCTAGAGGGTCTAACAGGTCTGGGGGAGCACAAGATATCTGGGGGGCACAATTGTGTATAAAAGAGGGGTCCAGAGTGCACTAGAGGGGTGCTATGGCATCTGCACTGTCAAGAAATGCCTCTGGGGAAGAAGGGAGAAATCTGGAGGGATTGCAAGGAGACTAGAGGGTGTCTAAGGGGGCTGGGGGTTCTGAAGACAGCTGGGGGCCCCTTTCTGTGGAAAAGAGGGGTCCAGAGTGCACTAGAGGGTTGCTAAGCTGTCTACATGGTCCAGAAATGCCTCTGGGGAAGAAGGGAGAAATCTGGAGGGGTTGTGAGGAGACTAGAGGGAGTCTAAGGGGTCTGGGGGCCCAGAAGAGAGCTGGGGGGCCCCATTCTGTGTAACAGAGAGCTCCAGAGCACACTAGAGGGGTGCTAAGGCATCCACCCTGTCAAGAAATGCCTCTGGGGAAGAAGGGAGAAATCTGGAGGGGTTGCGAGGAGACTAGAGGGGGTCTAAGGCGTCTGGAGGTCGCAAAGATATCTGGGGGACACAACTGTATAGAAAAGAGTGGTCCAGAGCGCACTAGAGGGGTTCTAACAGGTCTACATGGTCTAGAAATGCCTCTGGGGAAGAAGGGAGAAATGTGGAGGGATTGCGAGGAGACTAGAGAGTGTCTAAGGGGTCTGGGGTGCCAGAAGAGAGCTGGGGGGCCCATTCTGTGGAAAAGAGGGGTCCAGAGTGCACTAGAGGGGTGCTAAGGCATCTACTTGGACAAGAAATGTCTCTGGGGAAGAAGGGAGAAATCTGGAGGGGTTGCCAGGAGACTAGAGAGTGTCTAAGGGGGCTGGAGGTCCCAAATATATCTGGGGGACACAACTGTATAGAAAAGAGTGGTCCAGAGCGCACTAGAGGAGTTCTAACAGGTCTACACTGTCCAAAAATGGCTCTGAGGACGAAGGGAGAAATCTGGAGGGGTTGTGAGGAGACTAGAGGGTGTCTAAGGGGCCTGGGGGCCAGAAGAGAGCTGGGGGGCCCATTCTGTGTAACAGAGGGGTCCAGCGCACTCTAGAGGAGTGCTAAGGCGTCTACACTGTCAAGAAATGCCTCTGGGGAAGAAAGGAGAAATCTGGAGGGGTTGCGAGGAGACTAGAGTGTGTCTAGGGGGTCTGGGGGAGGAGAACATATCTGGGGAGCCCAATTCTGTGGAAAAGAGGGGTCCAGAGCGCACTAGAGGGGTGCTAAGGCGTCTACTTGGACAAGAAATGTCTCTGGGGAAGAAGGGAGAAATCTGGAGGGGTTGCCAGGAGACTAGAGGGTGTCTAAAGGGCCTGGGGGGCCAGAAGAGAGCTGGTGGGCCCAATTCTATGGAAAAGAGGGGTCCAGAGCGCACTAGAGGGGTGCTAAGTCGTCTACTTGGTCAAGAAATGGCTCTGAAGAAGAAGATAGAAATCTGGAGGGGTTGTGAGGAGACTAGAGGCTGTCTAAGGGTCTGGGGGGCCCGAAGAGAGCTGGGGGGCCCAGTTCTGTGGAAAAGAGGGGTCCAGAGTGCACTAGAGGGGTGCTAAGGGGTCTACACTGTCAAGAAATGGCTCTGGGAGAGAAGGGAGAAATCTGGAGGGGTTGCGAGGAGACTAGAGGGTGTCTAAGGCGTCTGGGGGCCCAGAAAAGATCTGGGGGGCCCATTCTGTGGAAAAGAGGGGTCCAGAGCGCACTAGAGGGGTGCTAAAACGTCTACACTGTCAAGAAACGGCTCTGGGGAAGAAGGGAGAAATCTGGAGGGGTTGCGAGGAGACTAGAGGGTGTCTAAGGGATCTGGAGATCCCAAGGATATCTGCGGGGCCCAATTCTGCGGAAAAGAGGGGTCCAGAGTGCACTAGAGGGGTGCTAAGGCATCTACACTGTCAAGCAATTTCTCTGGGGAAGAAGGGAGCAATCTGGAGTGGTTGCGAGCACACTAGAGTATGTCTAACGGTCTGGGGGAGCAGAAGATATCTGGGGGGCCCCATTCTGTGGAAAAGAGGGGTCCAGAGTGCAGAAGAGGGGTGCTAAGGCATCTACACTGTCAAGAAATGCCTCTGGGGAAGAAGAGAGAAATCTGGAGGGGTTGCGAGGAGACTGGAGGGCGTCTAAGGGGCCTGGGGAGCCAGAAGAGAGCTGGGGGGCCCATTCTGTGGAACAGAGGGGTCCAGAGCGCACTAGAGGGGTGCCAAGGCATCTACACTGTGAAGAAATGGCTCTGGGGAAGAAGGGAGAAATCTGGAGGGATTGCGAGGAGACTAGAGGGTGTCTAAGGGGTCTGGGGGCCCAGAAAAGATCTGGGGGGACTCATTCTGGGGAAAAGAGGGGTCCAGAGCGCACTAGAGGGGTGCTAAAGCGTCTACATGGTCAAGAAATGGCTCTGGGGAAGAAGGGAGAAATCTGGAGGGGTTGTGAGGAGACTAGAAGCTGTCTAAGGGGCCTGGGGGGCCCAGTTCTGTGGAAAAGAGGGGTCCAGAGTGCACTAGAGGGGTGCTAAGGGGTCTACACTGTCAAGAAATGGCTCTGGGGAAGAAGGGAGAAATCTGGAGGGGTTGCGAGGAGACTAGAGGGTGTCTAAGGCGTCTGGGGGCCCAGAAAAGATCTGGGGGCACTCATTCTGGGGAAAAGAGGGGTCCAGAGTGCACTAGAGGGGTGCTAAAGCGTCTACACTGTCAAGAAATGGCTCTGGGGAAGAAGGGAGAAATCTGGAGGGGTTGCGAGGAGACTAGAGGGTGTCTAAGGGATCTGGAGATCCCAAGGATAACTGGGGGGCCCCATTCTGTGGAAAAGAGGGGTCCAGAGTGCAGAAAAGGGGTGCTAAGGCATCTACACGGTCCAGAAATGCCTCTGGGGAAGAAGGGAGCAATCTGGAGGGGTTGCGAGGAGACTGGACGGCGTCTAAGGGGCCTGGGGAGCCAGAAGAGAGCTGGGGGGCCCATTCTGTGGAAAAGAGGGCTCCAGAACGCACTAGAGGGGTACCAAGATGTCTACATGGTCTAGAAATGCCTCCGGGGAAGAAGGGAGAAATCTGGAAGGGTGGTGAGGAGACTAGAGGGTGTCTAAAGCATCTGGAGGGGGGAGAAGAGAGCTGGGCGGCCCAATTCTGGGGAAAAGAAGGGTCCAGAGCATACTAGAGGGGTGCTAAGGCGTCTACACTGTCAAGAAATGGCTCTGGGGAAGAAGAGAGAAATCTGGAGGGGTTGCCCGGAGACTAGAGGGTGTCTAAGAGGCCTGGGGGACCAGCAGAAAGCTGGGGGGCCCAATCTGTGGAAAGAGGGATCCAGAATGCACTAGAGGGGTGGTACGGCGTCTACACTGTCAAGAAATGGCTCTGGGGAAGAAGGGAGCAGTCTGGAGGGGTTGCCAGGAGACTAGAGGGTGTCTAAGGGGTCCGGGGGGACACAAGAAAGCTGGGTGGCCCAATTCTGTGGAAAAGAAGGGTCCAGAGCGTACTAGAGGGGCGCTAAGTCATCTACACTGTCAAGGAATGCCTCTGGGAAAGAAGGGAGAAATCTGCAAGGGTTGTGAGCACACCAGAGGGTGTCTAAGGCGTCTGGGGGGCCAGAAGAGAGCTGTCGGGGCCCATTCTGTGGAAAAGAGGGGTCCAGAGCGCACTAGAGTGGTGCTAAGGGGTCTACACTGTCAAGACATGGCTCTGGGGAAGAAAGGAGAAATCTGGAAGGGTTTCGAGGATACTAGAGGGTGTCTAAGGGGTCCGGGAGGCCAGAAGAGAGCTGGAGGGCGCCATTCTGTGGAAAAGAGGGCTCCAAAGTGCACTAGAGTGGTGCTAAGGCGTCTACACTGTCAAGAAATGCCTCTGGAGAAGAAAGGAGAAGTCTGGAGGGGTTGCGAGGAGACTAGAGGGTGTCTAAGGGGCCTGGGGGTCCAGCAGACAGCTGGGGGCCCCATTCTGTGGAAAAGAGTGGTCCAGAGCACACTAGAGAGGCGCCAAGGCGTCTACACTGTCAAGAAATGCCTCTGGGGAAGAAGGGAGAAATCTGGAGGGGTTGCGAGGAGACTAGAGGGTGTCTAAAGGGTCTGGGGGGCCAGAAAAGAGCTGGGGGGGTCATTCTGTGGAAAAGAGGGGTCCAGAGCGCACTAGAGGGGTGCTAAGGCATCTACACTGTCAAGAAATGCCTCTGGGGAAGAAGGGAGAAATCTGGAGGAGTTGCGAGGAGACTAGAGGGTGTCTAAGGGGCCTGGGGGGCCAGAAGAGAGCTGCGGGGCCCAACTGTGTGGAAAAGAGGGGTCCAGAGTGCACTAAAGGGGTGCCAAGGCGTCTACACTGTCCAGAAATGCCTCTGGGGATGAAGGGAGAAATCTGGAGGGGTTGCGAGGAGACTAGAGGGGGTCTAAGGGATCTGGAGATCCCAAGGATATCTGGGGGGCCCATTCTGTGGCAAAGAGGGGTCCAGAGCGCACTAGAGGGGTGCTAAGGTGTCTACATTGTCCAGAAATGCCTCTGGGGGAAGAAGGGAGAAATCTGGAGGGGTTGAGAGGAGACTAGAGGGTCTAATGGGGTCTATCGGCACAGAATAGAGCTGGGGGCCCAATTCTGTGGCAAAAAGGGGTCTAGAGTGCACTAGAGGAGTGCTAAGGTGTGTACACGGTCCAGAAATGCCTCTAGGGGAAGAAGGGAGAAATCTGGAGGGGTGGCGAGGAGACTAGAGGGTATCTAAGGAGTCTGGGGGGACAGAAGAGAGCTATGGGGCCCCATTCTGTGGAAAAGAGGGGGTCCAGAGTGCACTAGAGGGGTGCTAAGGTGTCTACATGGTCCAGAAATGGCTCTGGTCAAGAACGGAGAAATCTGGAGGAGTTGAGAGCACACTAGAGGACATCTAAGGAGTCTAGGGGGACAAAAAAGACCTGGGGGGAGCCCAATTCTGCAGAAAAGACGCGTCCAGAGCGCACTAGAGGGGTGCTAAGGCGTCTACACTGTCAAGAAATGCCTCTGGGGAAGAAAGGAGAAGTCTGGAGGTGTTGCGAGGAGACTAGAGGGGGTCTAAGCGGTCTGGGGGGCCAGAAGAGAGCTGGGGGGGGCATTCTGTGGAAAAGAGGGGTCCAGAGCACACTAGAGGGGTGCTAAGGCATCTACACTGTCAAGAAATGCCTCTGGGGAAGAAGGGAGAAATCTGGAGGGGCTGGCGAGGACCACAGAGGCTGTCTAAGAGGGCTAGAGACCCACAAGAGAACTGGGGGCGGGGGGCCATTCTGTGGCAAAGAGGGGTCCAGAGCGCACTAGAGGTGTGCTGATGGGTCTACATGCTCCAGAAATGACTCTGGGGACGAAGGGAGAAATCTGGAGGGGTTGCGAGGAAACTAGAGGGTGTCTAAGGGGCCTGGGGGGCCAGAAGAGATCTGGGGGCCCAATTCTGTGGAAAAGAGGGGTCCAGAACCCACTACAGGGGTGCTAAGGCATCTACACTGTCAAGAAATGCCTCTGGGGAAGAAGGGAGCAATCTGGAGGAGTTGCAAGGAGACTAGAGGGTGTCTAAGGGCCTGGGGGGCCAGAAGAGAGCTTCAGGGCCCAACTGTGTGGAAAAGAGGGGTCCAGAGCACACTACAGGGGTGCTAAGGCATCTACACTGTCCAGAAATGCCTCTGGGGAAGAAGGGAGAAATCTGGAGGGGTTGCGAGGAGACTAGAGGAGGTCTAAGGGGTCTGGGGTCCAGAAGAGAGCAGGGGGGCCCATTCTGTGGCAAAGAGGGGTCCAGAGCGCACTAGAGGGGTGCTAAGGTGTCTACATGGTCCAGAAATGCCTCTGGGGGAAGAAGGGAGAAATCTGGAGGGGTTGAGAGGAGACTAGAGAGGGTCTAATGGGTCTATCGGCACAGAATAGAGCTGGGGGCCCAATTCTGTGGCAAAAAGGGGTCCAGAGCGCACTAGAGGAGTGCTAAGGTGTGTACATGGTCCAGAAATGCCTCTGGGGGAAGAAGGGAGAAATCTGGAGACGTTGCGAGCACACCACAGGACGTCTAAGGGGTCTGGGGGCCACAAGAGAGCTGGGGGGGCCCCATTCTGTGGCAAAGAGGGGTCCAGAGCACACTAGAGGGGTGCTAAGGCGTCTACACTGTCAAGAAATGCCTCTGGGGAAGAAGGGAGAAATGTGGAGGGGTTGCCAGGAGACTAGAGGGTGTGTAACAGGGTAGAGGTCCAGCAGATAACCGGGGTTCCCAATTCTGTGGAAAAGAGGGGTCCAGAGTGCACTAGAGGGGTGCTAAGGCGTCTACATGGTCAAGAAATGGCTCTGGGGAAGAAGGGAGCAATCTGGAGGGGTTGCCAGGAGACTAGAGGGCCTCTAAGGGGCCTGGGGAGCCAGAAGAGAGCTGGGGGGCCCATTCTGTGGAAAAGAGGGCTCCAGAACGCACTAGAGGGGTACCAAGATGTCTACATGGTCCAGAAATGCCTCCGGGGAAGAAGGGAGCAATCTGGAAGGGTGGCGAGAAGACTAGAGGGTGTCTAAAGCGTCTGGGGGGCGAGAAGAGAGCTGGGGGGGGGGGGCGTTCTGTGCAAAAGAGGGCTCCAGAGCGCACTAAAGGGGTGCTAAAGCATCTACACTGTCAAGAAATGCCTCTGGGGAAGAAGGGAGAAATATGGAGGAGTTGCGAGGAGACTAGAGGGTGTCTAAGGGGTCTGGGTGACCAGAAGAGAGCTGGAGGGCCCCATTCTGTGGAAAAGAGGAGTCCAGAACGCACTAGAGGGGTACTAAGGCGTCTACACTGTCAAGAAATGCCTCTGGGGAAGAAGGGAGAAATCTGGAGGGGTTGCGAGGAGACTAGAGGGTGTCTAACGGGTATAGGGGGCCCGAAGACAGCTGGGGGGCCCCATTCTGTGGAAAAGAGTGGTCCAGAGCGCACTAGAGGGGTGCCAAGGCGTCTACACTGTCACGAAATGGCTCTGGGGAAAAAGGGAGAAATCTGGAGGGGCTGGCGAGGACCACAGAGGCTGTCTAAGAGGGCTAGAGGCCCAAAACAGAGTTGGGGGGTGGCCAATCTGTGGTAAAGGGGGGTCCAGAGCGCACTAGAGGTGTGTTGATGGGTCTACATGCTCCAGAAAAGGCTCTGGGGAAGAAGGGCGAAATCTGAAGGGGTTGCGAGGGGACTAGAGACAGTCTAACGGGTCTGGTGGCACAGAAGAGAGCTGGGGTTCCCATTCTGTGGCAAAGAGGGGTCCAGAGCGCACTACAGGGATACTAAGGTGTCTACATGGTCCAGAAATGCCTCTGGGGAAGAAGGGCGAAATCTGGAGAGGTTGCGAGAGGACTAGAAACGGTCTAACGGGTCTGGTGGCACAGAAGAGAGCTGGGGTTCCCATTCTGTGGAAAAGAGGGATCCAGAGCGCACTACAGGGATGCTAAGGCGTCTACATGATCTAGAAATGCCTCTGGGGAAAAAGGGAGAAATCTGGAGGGGTTGCGAGGAGACTAGAGGGTGTCTAAGGGGTCTGGGGGGCCAGAAGAGAGCTGGGGGGCCCAATTCTGTGGAAAAGTGGGGTCCAGAGCACACGACAGTGGTGCTAAGGTGTCTGCGTGGTCTAGAAATATCTGGGGTAAGAAGGGAGAAATCTGGAGGGATTGCCAGGAGACTAGAGGATGTCCAAGGAGTCTGGGGGGCCAGAAGAGAGCTGCGGGGGGCATTCTGTGGAAAAGAGGGGTCCAGAACCCACACTGGAGGAGTGCTAACGGGTCTACACTGTCAAGAAATGGCTCTGGGGAAGAAGGGAGCAATCTGGAGGGGTTGCCAGAAGACTAGAGGGTGTCTAAGGGGTCTGGGGGGCCAGAAAAGAGCTGCGGGGGCCCAATTCTATAGAAAAAAGGGGTCCAGAGCGCACTGGAGTGGTGCTAAGGCATCTACATGGTCAAGAAATGGCTCTGGGGAAGAAGGGAGAAATCTGGAGGGCTGGCGAGGACCATAGAGGGTGTCTAAAAGGGCCAGAGGCCCACAACAGAGTTGGGGGGTGGCCAATCTGTGGCAAAGGGGGTCCAGAGCGCACTAGAGGTGTGCTGATGGGTCTACATGCTCCAGAAATGCCTCTGGGGAAGAAGGGAGAAATCTGGAGGGGTTGCAAGGAGACTAGAGAGGGTCTAACGGGTCTGGTGGCACAGAAGAGAGCTCGGGTTCCCATTCTGTGGCAAAGAGGGCTCCAGAGCACACTACAGGAATCCTAAGGCGTCTACATGGTCCAGAAATGGCTCTGGGGAAGAAGGGAGCAATCTAGAGGGGTTGCGAGGAGACTAGAGGGTGTCTAAGGGGCCTGGGGGAGCCGCAGAGAGCTGGGGGGGGCATTCTGTGGAAAAGAGGGGTCCAGAGTGCACTAGAGGGATGCTAAGGCGTCTACATGGTCGAGAAATAGCTCTGGGGAAAAAGAGAGCAATCTGGAGGGGTTGCGAGGAGACTAGAGGGTGTCTAAGCAGCCTGGGGGCCAGAAGAGAGCTGGGGGGCCAAATTCTGTGGAAAAGACGGGTCCAGAGCGCACTAGAGGGGTGCCAAGGCGTCTACACTGTCAAGAAATGGCTTTGGGGAAGAAGGGAGCAATCTGGAGGGGTTGCGAGGAGACTAGAGGATGTCTAAGGGGCCTGGGGGCCAGAAGAGAGCTGGGGGGCCAAATTCTGTGGAAAAGACGGGTCCAGAGCGCACTAGAGGGGTGCCAAGGCGTCTACACTGTCAAGAAATGGCTTTGGGGAAGAAGGGAGAAATCTGGAGGGGTTGCGAGGAGACTAGAGGGTGTCTAAGGGGCCTGGGGGCCCAGAAGAGAGCTGGGGTGCCCAATTCTGTGGAAAAGAGGTGTCCACAGCACACTAGAGGGGTGCTAAGGTGTCTACATGGTCCAAAAATGTCTCCGGGGAAGAAGGGAGAAATCTGGAGGGATTGCGAGGAGACTAGAACATGTCTAAGGAGTCTGGGGAGCCAGAAGAGAGCTGGGGGGGGCATTCTGTGCAAAAGAGGGGTCCAGAGCACACTAGAGGGGTGCTAAGGGGTCTACGCTGTGAAGAAATGCCTCTTGGGAAGAAGGGAGAAATCTGGAGGGATTGCCAGGAGACTAGAGGGAGTCTAAGGGGTCTCGAGGACCCAAAGATATCTGGGGGACCCCATTCTGTGGAAAAGAGGGGTCCAGAGTGCACTAGTCGGATTCTAAGGGGTCTACACTGTCAAGTAATGGCTCTGGGGAAGAAGCGAGAAATCTGGAGGGGTTGCGAGGAGACTAGAGGGTGTCTAAGGGGTCTGCAGATCCCAAAGACATCTGGGTGTCCCAATTCTGTGGAAAAGAGGGGTCCAGAGCGCACTAGAGGGGTGCTAAGGTGTCTACATAGTCAAGAAATGCCTCTGGGGAAGAAGGGAGAAATCTGAAGGAGTGCCAGGGAGACTAGAGGGCATCTAAGGGGTCTGGAGCGCCCAAAGATATCTGGGGAGCCCCATTCAGTAGAAAAGAGGGGTCCAGAGCGTACTAGAGGGGCGCTAAGAGGTCTGCATTGTCCAGAAATGCCTGTGCGGAAGAAAGGAGAAATCTGGAGGGATTGCGAGGAGACCAGAGGGTGTCTAAGGGGTCCTGGGGTGCCAGAAGAGAGCTGGGGGGGCCCATTCTGTGGAAAAGAGGGGTCCAGAGTGTACTACAGGGGTGCTAAGTTGTCTACACGGTCTAGAAATGGCTCTGGAGAAGAAGGGAGAAATGTGGAGGGGTTGCAAGGTGACTAGAGGGTGTCCAAGGGGCCTGGGGGCCCAAAGGATATCTGGGTGGCCCAATTATGTGGAAAAGAGGGGTCCACACTGCACTAGAGGGATGTTAAGGTGTCTACACTGTCAAGTAATGCCTCTTGGAAAGAAGGCAGAAATCTGGAGGGGTTGTGAGGAGACTAGCGGGGGTCTAATGGGTCTCGACGTCCCAAAGATATCTGTGGGGCCCCATTCTGTGGAAAAGAGGGGTCCTGAGCGCACTAGAGGGGTGCTAAGGGGTCTACATGGTCAAGAAATGCCTCTGGGCAAGAAGGAAGAAATTTGGAGGGGTTGCCAGGAAACTAGAGGGTGTCTAAGGGGCCTAGGGGGCCAGAAGAGAGCTGGGGGGGGGGGGCGCATTCTCTGGAAAAGAGGACTCCAGAGTGCACTAGAGGGGTGCTAAGCTGTCTACATGGTCTAGAAATGCCTCTGGGCAAGACGGGAGAAATTTGGAGGGGCTGCGAGGAGACTAGAGGGTGTCCAAGGGGCCTGGAGGTCCAAACGATATCTGGGGGGCCCGATTCTGTGGAAAAGAGGGGTCCAGAGTGCACTAGAGGGGTGTTAAGGCGTCTACACTGTGAAGAAATGTTTCTGGGGAAGAAGGGAGAAATCTGGAGGGGTTGCCAGGAGACTAGAGAGTGTCTAAGGGGACTCGAGGTCCCAAAGATATCTGGGGGGCCCATTCTGTGGAAAAAAGTGGTCCAGAGTGCACTAGTCAGATTCTAAGGGGTCTACACTGTCAAGAAATGGCTCTGGGGAAGAAGCGAGAAATCTGGAGGGGTTGCGAGGAGACTAGATGCTGTCTAAGGGGTCTGCAGATCCCAAAGATATCTGGGTGTCCCAATTCTGTGGAAAAGAGGGGTCCAGAGCGCACTAGAGGGGTGCTAAGGTGTCTACATAGTCAAGAAATGCCTCTGGGGAAGAAGGGAGAAATCTGAAGGGGTGCCAAGGAGACTAGAAGGGGTCTAAGGGGTCTCGAGGTCCCAAAGATATCTGGGAGGCCCAATTGTGTGGAAAAGAGGGGTTCAGAGCACACTACAGGGGTGCTAAAGTGTCTACACTGTCAAGAAATGGCTCTGGGGAAGAAAGGAGAAATCTGGAGGGGTTGCGAGCACACTACAGGGTGTCTAAGGGGTCTGGGGGAGCAGAAGAGAGCTGGGGGGCCCCATTCTGTGGAAAAGAGGGGTTCAAGGTGCAGAAGAGGGGTGCTAGGGCATCTACATGGTCAAGAAAGGGCTCTGGGGAAGAAGAGAGAAATCTGGAGGGGTTGTGAGGAGACTAGAGGCTGTCTAAGGGGTCTGGGAGAGCAGAAGATATCTGGGGGGCCGCACTCTGTGCAAAAGAGGAGTTCAAGGTGCAGAAGAGGGGTGCTAAGGCATCTAAATGGTCCAGAAATGCCTCTGGGGAAGAAGAGAGAAATCTGGAGGGGTTGCAAGGAGATTAGAGGGTGTCTAAGGAGTCTGGGGGGCCAGAAGAGAGCTGGGGGGGGGGCATTCTGTGGAAAAGATGGGTCCAGAGTGCACTAGAGTGGTGCTAATGGATCTACATGGTCAAGCAATGTCTCTGGGGAAGAAAGGAGAAATCTGGAGGGGTTGCGAGGAGACTAGAGAGTGTCTAAGGGGTCTCGGGGGCCAGAAGAGAGCCAGGGGGGACCATTCTCTTGAAAAGAGAGGTCCAGAGTGCACTAGAGGGGTGCTAAAGCATCTACACTGTCAAGAAATGCCTCTGGGGAAGAAGGGAGAAATCTGGAGGGGTTGCGAGCACACTAGAGGGTGTCTAAGGGGCCTGGGGGCCCAGAAGAGAGCTGGGGGGCCCCATTCTGTGGAAAACAAGGCTCCAACGTGCACTAGAGGGGCGCTAAGGCATCTATACTGTCAAGAAATGCCTCTGGGGACGAAGGGAGAAATCTGGAGGAGTTGTGAACACACTAGAGGGTGTCTAAGGGATCTGGAGGTCCCAAAGACATCTGGGTGGCCCAATTCTGTGGAAAAGAGGGGTCCAGAGTGCACTAGAGGGGTGCCAAGATGTCTACATGGTCTAGAAATGGCTCTGGGAAAGAAGGGAGAAATCTGTAGGAGTTGTGAGGAGACTAGAGGGCGTCTAAGGGGCCTGGGGAGCCAGAAGAGAGCTGGGGGGCCCATTCTGTGGAAAAGAGGGCTCCAGAACGCACTAGAGGGGTACCAAGATGTCTACATGGTCTAGAAATGCCTCCGGGGAAGAAGGGAGAAATCTGGAAGGGTGGTGAGGAGACTAGAGGGTGTCTAAAGCATCTGGAGGGGGGAGAAGAGAGCTGGGCGGCCCAATTCTGGGGAAAAGAAGGGTCCAGAGCATACTAGAGGGGTGCTAAGGCGTCTACACTGTCAAGAAATGGCTCTGGGGAAGAAGAGAGAAATCTGGAGGGGTTGCCCGGAGACTAGAGGGTGTCTAAGAGGCCTGGGGGACCAGCAGAAAGCTGGGGGGCCCAATCTGTGGAAAGAGGGATCCAGAATGCACTAGAGGGGTGGTACGGCGTCTACACTGTCAAGAAATGGCTCTGGGGAAGAAGGGAGCAGTCTGGAGGGGTTGCCAGGAGACTAGAGGGTGTCTAAGGGGTCCGGGGGGACACAAGAAAGCTGGGTGGCCCAATTCTGTGGAAAAGAAGGGTCCAGAGCGTACTAGAGGGGCGCTAAGTCATCTACACTGTCAAGGAATGCCTCTGGGAAAGAAGGGAGAAATCTGCAAGGGTTGTGAGCACACCAGAGGGTGTCTAAGGCGTCTGGGGGGCCAGAAGAGAGCTGTCGGGGCCCATTCTGTGGAAAAGAGGGGTCCAGAGCGCACTAGAGTGGTGCTAAGGGGTCTACACTGTCAAGACATGGCTCTGGGGAAGAAAGGAGAAATCTGGAAGGGTTTCGAGGATACTAGAGGGTGTCTAAGGGGTCCGGGAGGCCAGAAGAGAGCTGGAGGGCGCCATTCTGTGGAAAAGAGGGCTCCAAAGTGCACTAGAGTGGTGCTAAGGCGTCTACACTGTCAAGAAATGCCTCTGGAGAAGAAAGGAGAAGTCTGGAGGGGTTGCGAGGAGACTAGAGGGTGTCTAAGGGGCCTGGGGGTCCAGCAGACAGCTGGGGGCCCCATTCTGTGGAAAAGAGTGGTCCAGAGCACACTAGAGAGGCGCCAAGGCGTCTACACTGTCAAGAAATGCCTCTGGGGAAGAAGGGAGAAATCTGGAGGGGTTGCGAGGAGACTAGAGGGTGTCTAAAGGGTCTGGGGGGCCAGAAAAGAGCTGGGGGGGTCATTCTGTGGAAAAGAGGGGTCCAGAGCGCACTAGAGGGGTGCTAAGGCATCTACACTGTCAAGAAATGCCTCTGGGGAAGAAGGGAGAAATCTGGAGGAGTTGCGAGGAGACTAGAGGGTGTCTAAGGGGCCTGGGGGGCCAGAAGAGAGCTGCGGGGCCCAACTGTGTGGAAAAGAGGGGTCCAGAGTGCACTAAAGGGGTGCCAAGGCGTCTACACTGTCCAGAAATGCCTCTGGGGATGAAGGGAGAAATCTGGAGGGGTTGCGAGGAGACTAGAGGGGGTCTAAGGGATCTGGAGATCCCAAGGATATCTGGGGGGCCCATTCTGTGGCAAAGAGGGGTCCAGAGCGCACTAGAGGGGTGCTAAGGTGTCTACATTGTCCAGAAATGCCTCTGGGGGAAGAAGGGAGAAATCTGGAGGGGTTGAGAGGAGACTAGAGGGTCTAATGGGTCTATCGGCACAGAATAGAGCTGGGGGCCCAATTCTGTGGCAAAAAGGGGTCTAGAGTGCACTAGAGGAGTGCTAAGGTGTGTACACGGTCCAGAAATGCCTCTAGGGGAAGAAGGGAGAAATCTGGAGGGGTGGCGAGGAGACTAGAGGGTATCTAAGGAGTCTGGGGGGACAGAAGAGAGCTATGGGGCCCCATTCTGTGGAAAAGAGGGGTCCAGAGTGCACTAGAGGGGTGCTAAGGTGTCTACATGGTCCAGAAATGGCTCTGGTCAAGAACGGAGAAATCTGGAGGAGTTGAGAGCACACTAGAGGACATCTAAGGAGTCTAGGGGGACAAAAAAGACCTGGGGGGAGCCCAATTCTGCAGAAAAGACGCGTCCAGAGCGCACTAGAGGGGTGCTAAGGCGTCTACACTGTCAAGAAATGCCTCTGGGGAAGAAAGGAGAAGTCTGGAGGTGTTGCGAGGAGACTAGAGGGGGTCTAAGCGGTCTGGGGGGCCAGAAGAGAGCTGGGGGGGGCATTCTGTGGAAAAGAGGGGTCCAGAGCACACTAGAGGGGTGCTAAGGCATCTACACTGTCAAGAAATGCCTCTGGGGAAGAAGGGAGAAATCTGGAGGGGCTGGCGAGGACCACAGAGGCTGTCTAAGAGGGCTAGAGACCCACAAGAGAACTGGGGGCGGGGGGCCATTCTGTGGCAAAGAGGGGTCCAGAGCGCACTAGAGGTGTGCTGATGGGTCTACATGCTCCAGAAATGACTCTGGGGACGAAGGGAGAAATCTGGAGGGGTTGCGAGGAAACTAGAGGGTGTCTAAGGGGCCTGGGGGGCCAGAAGAGATCTGGGGGGCCCAATTCTGTGGAAAAGAGGGGTCCAGAACCCACTACAGGGGTGCTAAGGCATCTACACTGTCAAGAAATGCCTCTGGGGAAGAAGGGAGCAATCTGGAGGAGTTGCAAGGAGACTAGAGGGTGTCTAAGGGGCCTGGGGGGCCAGAAGAGAGCTTCAGGGCCCAACTGTGTGGAAAAGAGGGGTCCAGAGCACACTACAGGGGTGCTAAGGCATCTACACTGTCCAGAAATGCCTCTGGGGAAGAAGGGAGAAATCTGGAGGGGTTGCGAGGAGACTAGAGGAGGTCTAAGGGGTCTGGGGTCCAGAAGAGAGCAGGGGGGCCCATTCTGTGGCAAAGAGGGGTCCAGAGCGCACTAGAGGGGTGCTAAGGTGTCTACATGGTCCAGAAATGCCTCTGGGGGAAGAAGGGAGAAATCTGGAGGGGTTGAGAGGAGACTAGAGAGGGTCTAATGGGTCTATCGGCACAGAATAGAGCTGGGGGCCCAATTCTGTGGCAAAAAGGGGTCCAGAGCGCACTAGAGGAGTGCTAAGGTGTGTACATGGTCCAGAAATGCCTCTGGGGGAAGAAGGGAGAAATCTGGAGACGTTGCGAGCACACCACAGGACGTCTAAGGGGTCTGGGGGCCACAAGAGAGCTGGGGGGGCCCCATTCTGTGGCAAAGAGGGGTCCAGAGCACACTAGAGGGGTGCTAAGGCGTCTACACTGTCAAGAAATGCCTCTGGGGAAGAAGGGAGAAATGTGGAGGGGTTGCCAGGAGACTAGAGGGTGTGTAACAGGGTAGAGGTCCAGCAGATAACCGGGGTTCCCAATTCTGTGGAAAAGAGGGGTCCAGAGTGCACTAGAGGGGTGCTAAGGCGTCTACATGGTCAAGAAATGGCTCTGGGGAAGAAGGGAGCAATCTGGAGGGGTTGCCAGGAGACTAGAGGGCCTCTAAGGGGCCTGGGGAGCCAGAAGAGAGCTGGG
This sequence comes from Dromaius novaehollandiae, assembly GCF_036370855.1. Taxonomy (NCBI): domain Eukaryota; kingdom Metazoa; phylum Chordata; class Aves; order Casuariiformes; family Dromaiidae; genus Dromaius; species Dromaius novaehollandiae. Next base: position 8,158,017 of record NC_088124.1, on the reverse strand, counting down.
GGGCCCATTCTGTGGAAAAGAGGGCTCCAGAACGCACTAGAGGGGTACCAAGATGTCTACATGGTCCAGAAATGCCTCCGGGGAAGAAGGGAGCAATCTGGAAGGGTGGCGAGAAGACTAGAGGGTGTCTAAAGCGTCTGGGGGGCGAGAAGAGAGCTGGGGGGGGGGGCGTTCTGTGCAAAAGAGGGCTCCAGAGCGCACTAAAGGGGTGCTAAAGCATCTACACTGTCAAGAAATGCCTCTGGGGAAGAAGGGAGAAATATGGAGGAGTTGCGAGGAGACTAGAGGGTGTCTAAGGGGTCTGGGTGACCAGAAGAGAGCTGGAGGGCCCCATTCTGTGGAAAAGAGGAGTCCAGAACGCACTAGAGGGGTACTAAGGCGTCTACACTGTCAAGAAATGCCTCTGGGGAAGAAGGGAGAAATCTGGAGGGGTTGCGAGGAGACTAGAGGGTGTCTAACGGGTATAGGGGGCCCGAAGACAGCTGGGGGGCCCCATTCTGTGGAAAAGAGTGGTCCAGAGCGCACTAGAGGGGTGCCAAGGCGTCTACACTGTCACGAAATGGCTCTGGGGAAAAAGGGAGAAATCTGGAGGGGCTGGCGAGGACCACAGAGGCTGTCTAAGAGGGCTAGAGGCCCAAAACAGAGTTGGGGGGTGGCCAATCTGTGGTAAAGGGGGGTCCAGAGCGCACTAGAGGTGTGTTGATGGGTCTACATGCTCCAGAAAAGGCTCTGGGGAAGAAGGGCGAAATCTGAAGGGGTTGCGAGGGGACTAGAGACAGTCTAACGGGTCTGGTGGCACAGAAGAGAGCTGGGGTTCCCATTCTGTGGCAAAGAGGGGTCCAGAGCGCACTACAGGGATACTAAGGTGTCTACATGGTCCAGAAATGCCTCTGGGGAAGAAGGGCGAAATCTGGAGAGGTTGCGAGAGGACTAGAAACGGTCTAACGGGTCTGGTGGCACAGAAGAGAGCTGGGGTTCCCATTCTGTGGAAAAGAGGGATCCAGAGCGCACTACAGGGATGCTAAGGCGTCTACATGATCTAGAAATGCCTCTGGGGAAAAAGGGAGAAATCTGGAGGGGTTGCGAGGAGACTAGAGGGTGTCTAAGGGGTCTGGGGGGCCAGAAGAGAGCTGGGGGGCCCAATTCTGTGGAAAAGTGGGGTCCAGAGCACACGACAGTGGTGCTAAGGTGTCTGCGTGGTCTAGAAATATCTGGGGTAAGAAGGGAGAAATCTGGAGGGATTGCCAGGAGACTAGAGGATGTCCAAGGAGTCTGGGGGGCCAGAAGAGAGCTGCGGGGGGCATTCTGTGGAAAAGAGGGGTCCAGAACCCACACTGGAGGAGTGCTAACGGGTCTACACTGTCAAGAAATGGCTCTGGGGAAGAAGGGAGCAATCTGGAGGGGTTGCCAGAAGACTAGAGGGTGTCTAAGGGGTCTGGGGGGCCAGAAAAGAGCTGCGGGGGCCCAATTCTATAGAAAAAAGGGGTCCAGAGCGCACTGGAGTGGTGCTAAGGCATCTACATGGTCAAGAAATGGCTCTGGGGAAGAAGGGAGAAATCTGGAGGGCTGGCGAGGACCATAGAGGGTGTCTAAAAGGGCCAGAGGCCCACAACAGAGTTGGGGGGTGGCCAATCTGTGGCAAAGGGGGTCCAGAGCGCACTAGAGGTGTGCTGATGGGTCTACATGCTCCAGAAATGCCTCTGGGGAAGAAGGGAGAAATCTGGAGGGGTTGCAAGGAGACTAGAGAGGGTCTAACGGGTCTGGTGGCACAGAAGAGAGCTCGGGTTCCCATTCTGTGGCAAAGAGGGCTCCAGAGCACACTACAGGAATCCTAAGGCGTCTACATGGTCCAGAAATGGCTCTGGGGAAGAAGGGAGCAATCTAGAGGGGTTGCGAGGAGACTAGAGGGTGTCTAAGGGGCCTGGGGGAGCCGCAGAGAGCTGGGGGGGGCATTCTGTGGAAAAGAGGGGTCCAGAGTGCACTAGAGGGATGCTAAGGCGTCTACATGGTCGAGAAATAGCTCTGGGGAAAAAGAGAGCAATCTGGAGGGGTTGCGAGGAGACTAGAGGGTGTCTAAGCAGCCTGGGGGCCAGAAGAGAGCTGGGGGGCCAAATTCTGTGGAAAAGACGGGTCCAGAGCGCACTAGAGGGGTGCCAAGGCGTCTACACTGTCAAGAAATGGCTTTGGGGAAGAAGGGAGCAATCTGGAGGGGTTGCGAGGAGACTAGAGGATGTCTAAGGGGCCTGGGGGCCAGAAGAGAGCTGGGGGGCCAAATTCTGTGGAAAAGACGGGTCCAGAGCGCACTAGAGGGGTGCCAAGGCGTCTACACTGTCAAGAAATGGCTTTGGGGAAGAAGGGAGAAATCTGGAGGGGTTGCGAGGAGACTAGAGGGTGTCTAAGGGGCCTGGGGGCCCAGAAGAGAGCTGGGGTGCCCAATTCTGTGGAAAAGAGGTGTCCACAGCACACTAGAGGGGTGCTAAGGTGTCTACATGGTCCAAAAATGTCTCCGGGGAAGAAGGGAGAAATCTGGAGGGATTGCGAGGAGACTAGAACGTGTCTAAGGAGTCTGGGGAGCCAGAAGAGAGCTGGGGGGGGCATTCTGTGCAAAAGAGGGGTCCAGAGCACACTAGAGGGGTGCTAAGGGGTCTACGCTGTGAAGAAATGCCTCTTGGGAAGAAGGGAGAAATCTGGAGGGATTGCCAGGAGACTAGAGGGAGTCTAAGGGGTCTCGAGGACCCAAAGATATCTGGGGGGCCCCATTCTGTGGAAAAGAGGGGTCCAGAGTGCACTAGTCGGATTCTAAGGGGTCTACACTGTCAAGTAATGGCTCTGGGGAAGAAGCGAGAAATCTGGAGGGGTTGCGAGGAGACTAGAGGGTGTCTAAGGGGTCTGCAGATCCCAAAGACATCTGGGTGTCCCAATTCTGTGGAAAAGAGGGGTCCAGAGCGCACTAGAGGGGTGCTAAGGTGTCTACATAGTCAAGAAATGCCTCTGGGGAAGAAGGGAGAAATCTGAAGGAGTGCCAGGGAGACTAGAGGGCATCTAAGGGGTCTGGAGCGCCCAAAGATATCTGGGGAGCCCCATTCAGTAGAAAAGAGGGGTCCAGAGCGTACTAGAGGGGCGCTAAGAGGTCTGCATTGTCCAGAAATGCCTGTGCGGAAGAAAGGAGAAATCTGGAGGGATTGCGAGGAGACCAGAGGGTGTCTAAGGGGTCCTGGGGTGCCAGAAGAGAGCTGGGGGGGCCCATTCTGTGGAAAAGAGGGGTCCAGAGTGTACTACAGGGGTGCTAAGTTGTCTACACGGTCTAGAAATGGCTCTGGAGAAGAAGGGAGAAATGTGGAGGGGTTGCAAGGTGACTAGAGGGTGTCCAAGGGGCCTGGGGGCCCAAAGGATATCTGGGTGGCCCAATTATGTGGAAAAGAGGGGTCCACACTGCACTAGAGGGATGTTAAGGTGTCTACACTGTCAAGTAATGCCTCTTGGAAAGAAGGCAGAAATCTGGAGGGGTTGTGAGGAGACTAGCGGGGGTCTAATGGGTCTCGACGTCCCAAAGATATCTGTGGGGCCCCATTCTGTGGAAAAGAGGGGTCCTGAGCGCACTAGAGGGGTGCTAAGGGGTCTACATGGTCAAGAAATGCCTCTGGGCAAGAAGGAAGAAATTTGGAGGGGTTGCCAGGAAACTAGAGGGTGTCTAAGGGGCCTAGGGGGCCAGAAGAGAGCTGGGGGGGGGGGCGCATTCTCTGGAAAAGAGGACTCCAGAGTGCACTAGAGGGGTGCTAAGCTGTCTACATGGTCTAGAAATGCCTCTGGGCAAGACGGGAGAAATTTGGAGGGGCTGCGAGGAGACTAGAGGGTGTCCAAGGGGCCTGGAGGTCCAAACGATATCTGGGGGGCCCGATTCTGTGGAAAAGAGGGGTCCAGAGTGCACTAGAGGGGTGTTAAGGCGTCTACACTGTGAAGAAATGTTTCTGGGGAAGAAGGGAGAAATCTGGAGGGGTTGCCAGGAGACTAGAGAGTGTCTAAGGGGACTCGAGGTCCCAAAGATATCTGGGGGGCCCATTCTGTGGAAAAAAGTGGTCCAGAGTGCACTAGTCAGATTCTAAGGGGTCTACACTGTCAAGAAATGGCTCTGGGGAAGAAGCGAGAAATCTGGAGGGGTTGCGAGGAGACTAGATGCTGTCTAAGGGGTCTGCAGATCCCAAAGATATCTGGGTGTCCCAATTCTGTGGAAAAGAGGGGTCCAGAGCGCACTAGAGGGGTGCTAAGGTGTCTACATAGTCAAGAAATGCCTCTGGGGAAGAAGGGAGAAATCTGAAGGGGTGCCAAGGAGACTAGAAGGGGTCTAAGGGGTCTCGAGGTCCCAAAGATATCTGGGAGGCCCAATTGTGTGGAAAAGAGGGGTTCAGAGCACACTACAGGGGTGCTAAAGTGTCTACACTGTCAAGAAATGGCTCTGGGGAAGAAAGGAGAAATCTGGAGGGGTTGCGAGCACACTACAGGGTGTCTAAGGGGTCTGGGGGAGCAGAAGAGAGCTGGGGGGCCCCATTCTGTGGAAAAGAGGGGTTCAAGGTGCAGAAGAGGGGTGCTAGGGCATCTACATGGTCAAGAAAGGGCTCTGGGGAAGAAGAGAGAAATCTGGAGGGGTTGTGAGGAGACTAGAGGCTGTCTAAGGGGTCTGGGAGAGCAGAAGATATCTGGGGGGCCGCACTCTGTGCAAAAGAGGAGTTCAAGGTGCAGAAGAGGGGTGCTAAGGCATCTAAATGGTCCAGAAATGCCTCTGGGGAAGAAGAGAGAAATCTGGAGGGGTTGCAAGGAGATTAGAGGGTGTCTAAGGAGTCTGGGGGGCCAGAAGAGAGCTGGGGGGGGGGCATTCTGTGGAAAAGATGGGTCCAGAGTGCACTAGAGTGGTGCTAATGGATCTACATGGTCAAGCAATGTCTCTGGGGAAGAAAGGAGAAATCTGGAGGGGTTGCGAGGAGACTAGAGAGTGTCTAAGGGGTCTCGGGGGCCAGAAGAGAGCCAGGGGGGACCATTCTCTTGAAAAGAGAGGTCCAGAGTGCACTAGAGGGGTGCTAAAGCATCTACACTGTCAAGAAATGCCTCTGGGGAAGAAGGGAGAAATCTGGAGGGGTTGCGAGCACACTAGAGGGTGTCTAAGGGGCCTGGGGGCCCAGAAGAGAGCTGGGGGGCCCCATTCTGTGGAAAACAAGGCTCCAACGTGCACTAGAGGGGCGCTAAGGCATCTATACTGTCAAGAAATGCCTCTGGGGACGAAGGGAGAAATCTGGAGGAGTTGTGAACACACTAGAGGGTGTCTAAGGGATCTGGAGGTCCCAAAGACATCTGGGTGGCCCAATTCTGTGGAAAAGAGGGGTCCAGAGTGCACTAGAGGGGTGCCAAGATGTCTACATGGTCTAGAAATGGCTCTGGGAAAGAAGGGAGAAATCTGTAGGAGTTGTGAGGAGACTAGAGGGCGTCTAAGGGGCCTGGGGAGCCAGAAGAGAGCTGGGGGGCCCATTCTGTGGAAAAGAGGGCTCCAGAATGCACTAGAGGGGTGCCAAGATGTCTACACTATCCAGAAATGCCTCTGGGGAAGAAGGGAGAATTCTGGACATGTGCCCAGGAGACTAGAGGGGGTATATGGGTCCTGGGGCCCCAAAAGAGAGCTGGGGGCCCAATTCTGTGGAAAAGAGGGGTCCAGAGCATACTAGAGGGGTGCTAAGGTGTCTACACCGTCAAAAAACGTTTCTGGGGAAGAAGGGAGCAATCTGGAGGGGTTGCGAGGAGACTAGAGGATGTCTAAGGGGCCTGGCGGGCCAGCAGACAGCTGGGGGGCCCATTATGTAGAAAAAAGGGGTCCAGAGCGCACTAGAGGGGTTCAAAGGGGTCTACACAGTCCAGAAATGCCTCTGGGGAAGAAGGGAGAAATCTGGAGGGGTTGCGAGCAGAGTAGAGGGTGTCTAAGGGGTCTGGGGGAGCTAAAGATATCTGTGGGGCCCCATTCTGTGGAAAAGAGGGGTCCAGAGTGCAGAAGACGGGTGCTAAGGCATCTACATGGTCCAGAAATGGCTCTGGGGAAGAAGGGAGCAATCTGGAGGGGTTGCGAGGAGACTAGAGGGGGTCTATGGGGCCTGGGGGGGCCCGAAGAGAGCTGGGGGGCCCATTCTGTGGAAAAGAGGGGTCCAGAGCGCACTGAAGGGGTGCTAAGGTGTCTACATGGTCCAGAAATGGCTCTGGGGAAGAAGGGAGAAATCTGGAGGGGTTGCGAGGAGACTAGAGAGTGTCTAAGGAGTCTAGAGGGCCAGAAGAGAGCTGGGATCTGGACTCTGTGGAAAAGAGCACCCCTCTAGTGTACTCTGGACCCCTCTGTTCCACAGAATTTGGCCCCCCAGCACTCTTCTGGGCCCCCAGACCCCTTTTACACCCTCTAGTCTCTTCGCAACTCCTCCAGATTTCTCCCTTCTTCCCCAGAGGCATTTCTGGACCATGTAGACACCTTAGCACCCCTCTAGTGCACTCTGGACACCTCTTTTCCACAGAATTGGGCCCCCAGCTCTCTTATGGCCCCCTAGACCACTTAGACACCCTCTAGTCTCCTCAGAAGGTCTCCAGATTGCTCCCTTCTTTCCCAGAGACATTTCTTAACCATGTAGACACCTTAGCACCCCTCTAGTGCGCTCTGGACCCCTAAGGTGTCTACATGGTCCAGAAATGCCTCTGGGGAAGAAGGGAGAAATCTGGAGGGGTTCCGAAGAGACTAGAGGGTGTCTAAGGGGCCTGGGGGGACCAAAGAGAGCTAGGGGGCCCCACTCTGTGGAAAAGAGGAATCCAGAGTGCACTAGAGAGGTAGTAAGGTGTCTACATGGTCCAGAAATGCCTCTGGGGAAGAAGGGAGAAATCTGGAGGAGTTGCCAGGAGACTAGAGGGTGTCTAAGGGGCCTGGGGGGCCCGAAGACAGCTCCAGGTCACAGCAAGCACCCCAGTAGGGGTGTTCTGAGCAGGCGAGGAGTTTTAAGGGGACTAGGTGGCCAAAACCCAACTGTGGGGAACCAGGACGAAATATGAAAGGTTTCTGAGGATACCAGCTGTTCTCTAGGAGGCCTGGGGTCCAGAGAACAGCTCTGGGGCCATACCAGCACCCCAGGAGGCATGCTCAGCAGAGCAGAGGGGTCCTAAGGGGCCTAAACAGCCAAAATAGGAGAACTGGCTAACAAGGAAGACCTCAGGAGGTGCTCTGAGGGGACAGGAGGGGATGGATTTTGAGCAGACTAGGGGACGCATAGAGGTATGTGAGGCACAACCAAGGAAGACAGAGGAGCCTTAAGGGGACTGGAAGGAAAGGGGAGCGGAAGGAAAGGGGATCTGATGGGATAGAGGGCACATGGAATGGTCATAGCGATAGGGCATAGAGAGGACTCTACAGTGCAGCCAATGGAAAAGAAGGGCCGTAGGGCATACTGAAAGGGCACAATGAATGCATAGGGTTCTGGGGTACCCCAAAGGCAAACCAAGGCGTCCTGAGGGGAGCGTGTGGCACTCAGAGGGGTTCTGATGGGGCTAAAGGGCTAGGAGATGGACCCTAAGGGGCTCAGAGGGCAAAGAGAGGCATCCTGAGAGGACTAGAGGGAAAAGCAAAGGCGCCGAGACGCACCAATGGCAAACGGAGAGGTTTTGAGGAGACTAGAGGGAAAAGAGGGGGGACTTAATAGGACAAGAGGACAAACATAGGAGTCTTGATGCTACCAGAGGGCCTACAGACACCAAATGTCAGAATAACCTTGCAGGAACTAGAAAGAAGCAAAGAATTTTGAAGGGACAAGAGAACAAATGGAGTGCCTTGGAGCATACCTAAAAGCAAATGGATTGGTCCTGAGGGAACTAGGGAGCAAATGGGTGAGTCCTGGGGGGGACGCGGAGGAAAACTGAAGGTTCTGGGGCATTAGCTCACCTGCCATAATCTTCCTGTGTGGAGCCTGCTTCTTCCCTCTGAGAAGTTGGCCTTTGCTTTCATTGCACAGGCAGCTGTGAGCTGTTGCGTAGTCTCGGCAGACAAGTTGGGGATCGCTGCCCAGGCAGTCGTGACCTGCAACACTGCATGCTCAGAACAGTTCTCAGGAAGTCACGCGTACTCATAACCTGAAGAGCAAAAAGCAAATCTCTCTTAAGGTCAGTTTTTATTTCATCATAGGAGCAAGCTTTCCCTCTCTTCTGCACTGTACTGCCTCTAACAGCACACCTTCCTCATCACCATTTTCCCCTGCTCCTTTCACTCCTCTCAGTTGCCCCTGCGTCTTAGATCTCTAAAGCAGCTGTTTCTCATCCACAGGTACTTTCCTGTCCTGTTGCCGATTCACCCCCCGGTTGTCCTATAGCAAGCAGTTGAGACACCTTGGCCTAGTTCTTAGCCGCACACGCCTTTTGATCTGGCAAGCAGCTCAGACAGAGCAGAGGGCAGCAAGAAAGGTGGATCTGAATGTAGTAGACTTGGGCACCGAGCAAGATGGAAGCAGCAGCAAGGCATCAAAGAGATGGCATCTTTGTAAAGAAAAGAGATATAGTTCCAGGCTACCGGGGATTCTCTGTACCTGTGGCCAGGGCTCCTGCCTGCAGGCTCTTTCCACACAGTTAAAGGTAGCTGAACGCAGTGCCCTTGGGAGGCAGTGACATGGTGTCCCCGGTACTGCTGTGGGGTGGCTGTTCCAGGGTCTCTCAGGCTGTTTTGGGGTCCTTGGACAGAGACAGTGCTGTTCACATTTCCTTGAGGACTTTCCCTTGTGCTGCACAGCAGGACAGCTCTGCACCATGCCCTCCCAGCACTGCCACTCCTCATAGCTGCTGCCTAATTGGCCCCAATCTTGAGCAAAGCTACAACTACCAGGAGCCCGCAGCGCCCTCCTACTCTCCCTGCCCTCCCCATTTCCAAGAGGGACGGCCCCAGCCCCTGGGGGCAAGCCTGCCTGGTCACACCAGAGATGGAAAATGCTTCCTGCCTTGTACCAGGGAAATGCCACTGTCCCCAATGACCTATGGGGACTCCTGCGTGAGCGGCACATGTCCAGTAAGGAACAGACCCAGCGGGCCACTGCTGCAGGGCTGAGAAGGCACCGGCACCTGGAACTGCAGCTCCTGGCCTGCCACAGAACATAACGTGGCCGGCTGGTGAGAACCCCGCTGGCAAAGGACTGCCCCTCCGGCCGCCTCGAGAGGCACAGCATGCTGTCCGAGCAGCCCAATGCGGGAAGACTACATCTCCCGGCATGCCGTTCAAACAAAAAAAGGCCTCCCGGAAGCCCGGTGCCGGAAGACTACCGCTCCCGGCATGCCAGCGGCGCCCCCGGCCCCCCCCCCCCCTCCCCCCGTAGCGCTAGGTGAAGTTTAACCCTGTGGAGATTCCGTTCCTTTCCGTCCCGCCCCCGTTCCCTTTTCCTCCCTGTCTCCCCGGAATCCACCGCAGAGCCCCGAGCGCGACCCCGCGATCCCCAGCACCGGCCCGGGGCTCCCCCGACACCGCCGCGGCCGGCTACGGGTCAACTCCAACACTGCCCCTGCCTCCCCCCACGACCCTCCCTGCGCTTCCCCTGGGATCCCTCCTCCCCCTCCCCAACGCGGTCCCCAGCGGACATAGGAGACACCCCCCCCCCCTCCCCGCGCTCCTCCGACTGCGCAATAAACCGCACCACAGCCCCAGCGGACCGCCTGCCTTCCCCCCTGCCCCATCCCGGCGCACCCCCCTTCTTCCCCCCCAGCACCACTGCAGACCCACCGCACCTCCTTCCTCCCCACCCGAACCCCAACGCACCCCCTTACCCCCCCCATACCACCACAGCCTCGGCACACCCCCTTCCTCCACCTCCATGGCCCCGGTGCACTGCTCTTCCCCACCACATCCTCAGCCCCCACTGCCCCAGCACACCACCCTCCCTAGCCCCGGTGCAGTTTCCCCTGGCCCCAGTGCACCCCAGTTGTGCTGCGCTGCCCGGGACACTCCCACCCACTAGGACCCCCGGCACATGAGGGACCTGCAGCCCGGAGCGCGTGCCCCCCCAGCCCCGCTCACCTCCTCCGCAGGGCAGCCGCGTGCCAGTCCCAGGCAGCAGTGCTCAGCAGCAGCTCCATCGTCCAGAACCAGCCCCAGCATGAGCTTCCCCCAAATGCAGCCCCAGCCCAGGCGTGTGCCCGCCCTTGCCATCAGCCCCACCTGGAGCTTGTCCCACCTGTCCCAGCCATGGAGCCCCACCTGGGGCCTGTCCTGCCACCCAGCTCCACCTGGCATTCATCCCAGCCCCAGGGCCTGCAGCTGCAGCCCATCAGGAACTGGGGAGAGGGAATGGCCATCAGCCCCATCAGGGACAACTGGGGCTGCCAGGGCAGCAGAGGCACCCCCACTCCTGAGAGCAGCTTCCTGAAAGCTGAAGGGAGAGGCCTGGGGTATAGAGAGGGGAAAGGGGAGTATGCAGAGGACAAGAGAACAAATGGAGAGCTCTGGGTACAACAAAAGTAGAAAAAGGCAATGACAGAGCAAACAGAGTGACTCTGGGGGCACCACCAAGAAGCACCCAGAAAACTCTGGGACAGGAGAGAAAGCTAAACAGAGAACTTTGCAGTGTGCTGCAAAACAACCACAGGGCCCAACAAAAGGCACACAGAGCCCTTGGGGGCAACCCAAAATGTGAACTGAGGGCTCCGGAGGGCATCAGAGGGCAAATGCAGGGCTCTGGGGCAAAGCAAAATACAAATAAAGGGGCTTAGGGCACACCAGAGGGGTCATAAGGCATGTCACAGGACTCAGTGCAGCTGACAGGATGGTGCCTGCAGGCTCCCCCCACCCCCATGGAAACTCTATCTCCCCACTCCAGGCACACAGGCCCTGGCACAAGAACCACAAGGGACAATGGGGAATGCTGAAAGCAAATACAGAAGGAACTCCACAGTACACTAGAGGGGGGCTACGGGGGTCTACATGGTCCAGAAATGCCTCTGGGGAAGAAGGGAGAAATCTGGAGGGGTTGCGAGGAGACTAGAGGGTGTCTAAGAGGCCTGGGGGGCCAAAAGAGAGCTGGGGGGCCCCATTCTGTGGAAAAGAGGGATCCAGAGCGCACTAGAGGAGTGCTAAGGCGTCTACATGGTCCAGAAATGGCTCTGGGGAAGAAGGGAGAAATCTGGAAGGGTTGCAAGGAGACTAGAGGATGTCTAAGGGGCCTGGGGGCCACAAGAGAGCTGGGGGGCCAATTCTGTGGAAAAAAGGGATCCAGAGTGCACTAGAGGAGTGCTAAAGCATCTACACTGTCCAGAAATGCCTCTCTGGAAGAAAGGAAAAATGTGGAGGGGTTGCGAGGAGACCAGAGGGTGTCTAAGGAGTCTGGGGGGCCAGAAGAGAACTGAGGGGCCCATTCTGTGGAAAAGAGAGGTCCAGAGTGCACTAGAGGGGTACTAAGGTGTCTACATGGTCTAGAAATGCCTCTGGGGAAGAAGGGAGAAATCTGGAGGGGTTGCGAGGAGACTAGAGGGTGTCTAAGGGTCCTGGGGGGCCCCAACACAGCTGGGGGGCCCCATTCTGTGGAAAAGAGGGCTCCAGAACGCACTAGCGAGGTGCAAAAGGGTCTACATGGTCCAGAAATGCCTCTGGGGAAGAAGGGAGAAATCTGGAGTGGTTGAGAGGAGACTAGAGAGTGTCTAAGGGTCCTGCGGGGCCCGAAGAGAGATGGGGGGCCCCATTCTGCGGAAAAGAGGGGTCCAGAGTGCACTAAAGGGGTGATAAGGCGTCTACATTGTCCAGAAATGGCTCTGGGGAAGAAGGAAAAAATCTTGAGGGCGTTGCGAGGAGACTAGAGGGTTTCTAAGGGGTCTGGGGGGCCAGAAGAGAGCTGGGGGGCACAATTCTGTGGAAAAGAGGGGTCCAGAGTGCACCAGAGGGGTGCTAAGGCCTCTACACTGTCCATAAATGCCTCTGGGGAAGAAGGGAGAAATCTGGAAGGGTTGCGAGCACACTAAAGGGTGTCTAAAGGGGTTTGGGGGGCCAGAAGAAAGTTGGAGGGCCCCATTCTGTGGAAAAGAGGGGTCCAGAGCACACTAGAGGGGTGCTAAGGCGTCTACACCGTCAAGAAATGCCTCTGGGGAAGAAGGGAGAAATCTGGAGGTGTGGCAAGGAGACTAGAGGGTGTCTAAGGGGCCTGGGTGCCAGAAGAGAGCTGGGGGGCCCCATTCTGTGGAAAAGAGAGATCCAGAGCGCACTAGAAGAATGCTAAGGCATCTACACTGTCAAGAAATTGCTCTGGGGAAGAAGGGAGAAATCTGGAGGGGTTGCCAGGAGACTAGAGGGTGTCTAAGGAGTCTCGAGGTCCCAAAGATATCTGGGGGGCCCTATTCTGTGGAAAAGAGTGGTCCGGAGTGCACTAGTGGGGTGCTAAGGTGTGTACGCTGTCAAGAAATGGCTCCGGGGAAGAAGGGAGAAATCTGGAAGGGTTGCGAGGAGACTAGAAAGTGTCTAACGGGGCTAGAGGCCCACAAGAGAGCTGGGGGGCCCAATTCTGTGGCAAAGAGGGGTCCAGAGTGCACTAGAGGGGTGCTAAGATGTCTCCATGGTCAAGAAATGCCTCTGGGGAAGAAGGGAGAAATCAGGAGGGGTTGCGAGGAGACTAGCGGGGGTCGAAGGAGTCTGGAGGTCCCAAAGATATCTGGGTGGCCCAATTCTGTAGAAAAGAGGGGTCCAGAGGGCACTAGAGGGGTGCTAAGGCGTCTACACTGTCAAGAAATGGCTCTGGGGAAGAAGGGAGAAATCTGGAGGGGTTGCAAGGAGACTAGCGGCTGTCTAAGGGGTCTGGAGGTCCCAAAGATATCCGGGGGGCCCAATTCTGTGGAAAAGAGGGCTCCAGAGCGCACTAGAGGGGCGCTAAGGCGTCTACACTGTCAAAAAATGGCTCTGGGGAAGAAGGGAGAAATCTGGAGAGGGTTGCGAGGGGACTAGAGAGTGTCTAAGGGGTCTGGAGGTCCCAAAGATATCTGGGGGGCCCAATTCTGGGGAAAATAGAGGTCCACAGCGCACTAGAGGGGTGCTAAGGCATCTACACTGTCAAGAAATGCCTCTGGGGAAGAAGGGAGAAGTCTAGAGGGGTTGCCAAGAGACTAGAGGGTGTCTAAGGGGTCTGGAGGTCCCAAAGATATCTGGGGTGCCCCATTCTGTGGAAAAGAGGGGTCCAGAGTGCACTAGAGGGGCGCTAAGGCGTCTACATGGTCCACAAATGCCTCTGGGGAAGAAGGGAGAAATCTGGAGGGGTTGCGAGGAGACTAGAGGGTGTCTAAAGCGTCTGGAGATCCGAAACATAGCTGGTGGGCCCAATTCTGTGGAAAAGGGGGGTCCAGAGCGCACTAGAGGGGTGCTAAGGCATCTACACTGTCCATAAATGCTTCTGGGGAAGAAGGGAGAAATCTGGAGGGGTTTCCAGGAGACTAAAGGGTGTCTAAGCGGTCTGGGGGGCCAAAAGAGAGCTAGGGGTCCTATTCCATTGAACAGAGAGATCAAGAGGGCACTAGAGGGGTGCTCTTTTCCACAAAGTGGGGACCCCACCTCTCATTTGGTCCCCAGACCCCCAAGACACCCTGTACTCTCCGCAGAAGCCCTCCACATTGCTTCCTTCTTCCCCATAGGCATTTCCTGACCACGTCAACACCTTAGGGGTCCAGAGCGCAGTAGAGGGGTGCTAAGGCGTCTACACTGTCAAGAAATGCCTCTGGGGAAGAAGGGAGAAATCTGGAGGGGTTGCGAGGAGACTAGAGGGGGTCTAAGGAGTCTGCGGGGCCAAAAGAAAGCTGGCGGGGCCCCATTCTGGGGAAAAGAGGGGTCCAGAGCGCACTAGAGGGGTGCTAAAGTGTCTACATAGTCAAGAAATGCCTCTAGGGAAGAAGGGAGCAATCTGGAGGGGTTGCGAGGAGACTAGCGGCTGTCTAAGGGGTCTGGAGGTCCCAAAGATATCTGGGGGGCCCCATTCTGTGGAAAAGAGAGATCCAGAGCGCACTAGAAGGGTGCTAAGGTGTCTACATAGTCAAGAAATGCTTCTGGGGAAGAAGGGAGAAATCTGGAGGGATTGCGAGGAGACTACAGGGGGTCTAAGGGGTCTGGAGGTTCCAAGGATATCTGGGGGGCCCAATTCTGTGGAAAAGAGGGGTCCAGGGTGCACTAGAGGGGTGCTAAGGAGTCTACACTATCAAGAAATGGTTCTGGGGAAGAAGGGAAAAATCTGGAGGGGTTGCGAGGAGACTAGAGGGGGTCTAAGGGGTCTGGGGGGCCAGAAGAGAGCTGCGGGGCCCAGTTCTGTGGAAAAAAGTGGTCCAGGGTGCACTAGAGGGGTGCTAAGGTGCCTACATGGTCTAGATATGCTTCTGGGGAAGAAGGGAGAAATCTGGAGGGGTTACCAGGAGACTAGAGGGTGTCTAAGCAGTCTGGGGGCCCAGAACAGAGCTCGGGGGCCCCATTCTGTGGCAAAGAGGGGTCCAGAGCATACTAGAGGGGTTCCAAGGCGTCTACACTGTCAAGAAATGGCTCTGGGGAAGAAGGGAGAAATCAGGAGGAGTTGCGAGAGGACTAGAGGGTGTCTAAGGGGTCTGGGCGCCCAGAGGAGAGCTCGGGGGACCCATTCTGTGGAAAAGAGGGGTCCAGAGTACACTAGAGGGGTGCTAAGGCGTCTACACTGTCAAGACATGCCACTGGGGAAGAAGGGAGAAATCTGGAGGAGTTGCGAGGAGACTAGAGGGTGTCTAAGGGGTCTGGAGGTTCCAAAGATATCTGGGGCGCCCAATTCTGTGGAAAAGAGGGGTCCCGAGTGCACTAGAGGGGTGCTAAGGGGTCTACATGGTCCAGAAATGCCCCTGGGGAAGAAGGGAGAAATCTGGAGGGGTTGCGAGGAGACTAGAGGGTGTCTAAGGGGTCTGGGGGGCCAAAAGAGAGCTGGGGGGGGGCATTCTGTGGAAAAGAGGGGTCCAGAGTGCACTAGAGGGGTGCTAAGGCGTCTACACGCTCAAGAAATGCCTCTGGGGAAGTAGGGAGAAATCTGGAGGGGTTGCGAGGAGACTAGAGGGTGTCTAAAGCGTCTGGAGATCCGAAAGATATCTGGTGGGCCCAATTATGTGGAAAAGGGTGTCCAGAGCGCACTACAGGAGTGCTAAGGCGTCTACATAGTCCAGAAATACCTCTGGGGAAGAAGGGAGAAATCTGTATGGGTTGGGAGGAGACTGGAAGGAGTCTAAGGGGTGTGGGGGGACCAAAGAGAGCTGGGGGCCCTATTCTGTAAAAAAGAGGGGTCCAGAGTGCACTAGAGGGCTGCTAAGGGGTCCACACGGTCAAGAAATGCCTCTGGGGAAGAAGGGAGAAATCTGGAGGGGTTGCGAGGAGACTAGAGGGTGTCTAACGGGTATAGGGGGCCAGAAAAGAGCTGGGAGGCCCAATTCTGTGGCAAAGACGGGTCCAGAGCACACTAGAGGGGTGCTAAGCGGTCTACACGGTCAAGAAATGCCTCTGGGGAAGAAGGGAGAAATCAGGAGGGGTTGCGAGGAGACTAAGGGGGGTCTAAGGAGTCTGGAGTTCCCAAAGATATCTGGGGGTCCAATTCTGTAGAAAAGAGGGGTCCAGAGCACACTAGAAGGGTGCTAAGGGGTCTACACTGTCAAGAAACAGCTCTGGGGAAGAAGGGCGAAATCTGGAGGGGTTGCGAGGAGACTAGAGGGTGTCCAAGGGGCCTGGGGTGCCACAAGAGAGCTAGGGGGCCCCACTCTGTGGAAAAGAGAGATCCAGAGCACACTAGAGGGGTGCTAAGACATCTACATAGTCCAGAAATACCTCTGGGGAAGAAGGGAGAAATCTGGAGGGGTTACGAGGAGACTAGAGGGAGTCTAAGGGGTCTGGGGGGACCAGAGACAGCTGGGGGCCCTATTCTGTAAAAAAGAGGGGTCCAGAGTGCACTAGAGAGGTAGTAAGGTGTCTACATGGTCCAGAAATGCCTCTGGGGAAGAAGGGAGAAATCTGGAGGGGTTTCGAGGAGACTGGAAGGTGTCTAAGGGGTCTGGGGTGCTACAGGAGGGGTGGGGGGCCCCACTCTATGCAAAAGAGAGATCCAGAGCACACTAGAGGGGTGCTAAGACATCTACATAGTCCAGAAATACCTCTGGGGAAGAAGGGAGAAATCTGGAGGGGTTACGAGGAGACTAGAGGGAGTCTAAGGGGTCTGGGGGGACCAGAGACAGCTGGGGGCCCTATTCTGTAAAAAAGAGGGGTCCAGAGTGCACTAGAGGGGTGCTAAGGGGTCTACACGGTCAAGAAATGTCTCTGGGGAAGAAGGGAGATATCTGGAGGAGTTGCGAGGAGACTAGAGGGTGTCTAAGGGGTCTGGAGGTCCCAAAGATATCTGGGGGGCCCAATTCTGTGGAAAAGAGGGGTCCAGGGTGCACTAGAGGGGTGCTAAGGAGTCTACACTGTCAAGAAATGGCTCTGGGGAAGAAGGGAGCAATCTGGAGGGGTTGCGAGGAGACTAGAGGATGTCTAAGGGGTCTGGGGGACCAAAAGAGAGCTAGGGGTCCTATTCCGTTGAACAGAGGGATCAAGAGGGCACTAGAGGGGTGCTCTTTTCCACAAAGTGGGGACCCCACCTCTCATTTGGTCCCCAGACCCCCAAGACACCCTGTAGTCTCCGCAGAAGCCCTCCAGATTGCTTCCTTCTTCCCCATAGGCATTTCTTGACCACGTCAACACCTTAGGGGTCCAGAGCGCAGTAGAGGGGTGCTAAGGTGTCGACACGGTCAAGAAATGCCTCTGGGGAAGAAGGGAGTAATCTGGAGGGGTTGCGAGGAGACTAGAGGGTGTCTAAGGGGCCTGGGGGGCCATAAGAGAGCTGGGGGGCCCCATTCTGTGGAAAAGAGGGATCCAGAGCGCACTAGAGGAGTGTTAAGTTGTCTACATGGTGCAGAAATGGCTCTGGGGAAGAAGGGTGAAATCTGGAGGGGTTGCGAGGGGACTAGAGGGTGCCTAAGGGGTCTGGGGGGCCCGAAGAGAGCTGGGGGACCCAATTCTGTGGAAAAGAGGGGTCCAGAATGCACTAGAGGGGTGCTAAGGGGTCTACACTGTCAAGAAATGGTTCTGGGAAAGAAGGGAGAAATCTGGAGGGATTGCGAGGAGAGTGGAGGATGTTTAAGGGGCCTGGAGGTCCCAAGGATATCTGCAGTGCCCTATTCTGTGGAAAAGAGGGGTCCAGAGCGCACTAGAGGGGTGCTAAGGCATCTATACTGTCAAAAAATGCCTCTGGGGAACAAGGGAGAAATCTGGAGGGGGTTGCAAGGAGACTGGAGGGTGTCCAAGGGGTCTGGGGGCTCAGAAGAGAGCTGCAGGGCCCAGTTCTGTGCAAAAGAGTGGTCCAGAGCACACTAGAGGGGTTCTATGGCGTCTACACAGTCAAAAAATGCCTCCGGGGAAGAACGGAGAAATCTGGAGGGGTTGCAAGGAGACTAGAGGGTGTCTAAGGAGACTAGAGAGTGTCTAAGGGGCCTGGGGACCAGAAGAGAGCTGGGATCTGGACTCTGTGGAAAAGAGCACCCCTCTAGTGCACTCTGGATCCCTCTGTTCCACAGAATTTGGTCCCCCAGCACTCTTCTGGGCCCCCAGACCCCTTATACACCCTCTAGTCTCCTGGCAACCCCTCCAGATTTCTCCCTTCTTCCCCAGAGGCATTTCTGGACCATGTAGACACCTTAGCACCCCTCTAGTGCGCTCTGGACCCCTATGGTGTCTACATGGTCAAGAAAGGCCTCTGGGGAAGAAGGGAGAAATATGAAGGGGTTTACCAGGAGACTAGAGGATGTCTAAGGGTTCTGGAGTGCCACAGGAGGGGTGGAGGGCCCCACTCTGTGGAAAAGAGGAATCCAGAGCGCACTAGAGGGGTTCCAAGGCATCTACACTGTCAAAAAATGCCTCTGGGGAAGAAGGGAGAAATCTGGAGGGGTTGCGAGGAGACTAGAGGGTGTCTAAGGGGCCTGGGGGGCCACAAGACAGCTGGGGGCCCTATTCTGTGGAAAAGAGAGGCCCAGAGCGCACTAGAGGGGTGCTAACGGGTCTACACGGTCAAGAAATGCCTCTGGGGAAGAAGGGAGAAATCTGGAGGGGTTGCCAGGAGACTAGAGGGTGTCTAAGGAGTCTCGACGTCCCAAAGATATCTGGGGGGCCCCATTCTGTAGAAAAGAGGGATCCAGAGCACACTAGAGGGGTGCTAAGGTGTCTACACTGTCAAGAAACGGCTCTGGGGAGGAAGGGCGAAATCTGGAGGGATTGCGAGGAGACTAGAGGGTGTCCAAGGGGCCTGGGGGGCCACAAGAGAGCTAGGGGGCCCCACTCTGTGGAAAAGAGGAATCCACAGTGCACTAGTGGGGTGCTAAGGGGTCTACACTGTCAAAAAATGGCTCTGGGCAAGAAAGGAGAAATCTGGAGGGGTTGCGAGGAGACTAGAGAGTGTCTAACGGGGCTAGAGACCCACAAGAGACCTGGGGGGCCCAATTCTGTGGCAAAGAGGGGTCCAGAGCGCACTAGAGGGGTGCTAAGGTGTCTACACTGTCAAGAAATGCCTCTGGGAAAGAAGGGAGAAATCAGGAGGGGTTGTGAGGAGACTAGCGGGGGTCTAAGGAGTCTGGAGGTCCCAAAGATATCTGGGGGGCCCAATTCTGTAGAAAAGAGGGGTCCAGAGCACACTAGAAGGGTGCTAAGGAGTCTACGCTGTCAAGAAACGGCTCTGGGGAAGAATGAAGAAATCTGGAGGGGTTGCGAGGAGACTAGAGAGTGTCTAAAGCGTCTGGAGATCCGAAAGATATCTGGTGGGCCCAATTATGTGGAAAAGAGGGGTCCAGAGCGCACTAGAGGGGTGCAAGGTGTCTACAGAGTCAAGAAATGCCTCTGGGAAAGAAGGGAGAAATCTGGAGGGATTGCGAGGAGACTAGAGGGTGTCTAAGGGGCCTGGGGGGCCAGAAGAGAGCTAGGGGGCCCCACTCTGTGGAAAAGAGGAATCCAAAGTGCACTAGAGAGGTAGTAAGGTGTCTACATGGTCCAGAAATGCCTCTGGGGAAGAAGGGAGAAATCTGGAGGGGTTGCCAGGAGACTAGAGTGGGTCTAAGGGGTCTGGGGGGCCCGAAGAGAGCTGGGGGGCCCAATTCTGTGGAAAAGAGGGGTCCACAGCGCACTAGAGGGATGCTAAGGTGTCTACGCTGTGAAGAAATGCCTCTGGGGAAGAAGGGAGAAATCTGGAGGGGTTGCAAGGAGACTAGAGGGTGTCTAAGGGGTCTGGGGTGCTACAGGAGGGGTGGGGGGCCCCACTCTATGCAAAAGAGAGATCCAGAGCACACTAGAGGGGTGCTAAGACATCTACATAGTCCAGAAATACCTCTGGGGAAGAAGGGAGAAATCTGGAGGGGTTACGAGGAGACTAGAGGGAGTCTAAGGGGTCTGGGGGGACCAGAGACAGCTGGGGGCCCTATTCTGTAAAAAAGAGGGGTCCAGAGTGCACTAGAGGGGTGCTAAGGGGTCTACACGGTCAAGAAATGTCTCTGGGGAAGAAGGGAGATATCTGGAGGAGTTGCGAGGAGACTAGAGGGTGTCTAAGGGGTCTGGAGGTCCCAAAGATATCTGGGGGGCCCAATTCTGTGGAAAAGAGGGGTCCAGGGTGCACTAGAGGGGTGCTAAGGAGTCTACACTGTCAAGAAATGGCTCTGGGGAAGAAGGGAGCAATCTGGAGGGGTTGCGAGGAGACTAGAGGATGTCTAAGGGGTCTGGGGGACCAAAAGAGAGCTAGGGGTCCTATTCCGTTGAACAGAGGGATCAAGAGGGCACTAGAGGGGTGCTCTTTTCCACAAAGTGGGGACCCCACCTCTCATTTGGTCCCCAGACCCCCAAGACACCCTGTAGTCTCCGCAGAAGCCCTCCAGATTGCTTCCTTCTTCCCCATAGGCATTTCTTGACCACGTCAACACCTTAGGGGTCCAGAGCGCAGTAGAGGGGTGCTAAGGTGTCGACACGGTCAAGAAATGCCTCTGGGGAAGAAGGGAGTAATCTGGAGGGGTTGCGAGGAGACTAGAGGGTGTCTAAGGGGCCTGGGGGGCCATAAGAGAGCTGGGGGGCCCCATTCTGTGGAAAAGAGGGATCCAGAGCGCACTAGAGGAGTGTTAAGTTGTCTACATGGTGCAGAAATGGCTCTGGGGAAGAAGGGTGAAATCTGGAGGGGTTGCGAGGGGACTAGAGGGTGCCTAAGGGGTCTGGGGGGCCCGAAGAGAGCTGGGGGACCCAATTCTGTGGAAAAGAGGGGTCCAGAATGCACTAGAGGGGTGCTAAGGGGTCTACACTGTCAAGAAATGGTTCTGGGAAAGAAGGGAGAAATCTGGAGGGATTGCGAGGAGAGTGGAGGATGTTTAAGGGGCCTGGAGGTCCCAAGGATATCTGCAGTGCCCTATTCTGTGGAAAAGAGGGGTCCAGAGCGCACTAGAGGGGTGCTAAGGCATCTATACTGTCAAAAAATGCCTCTGGGGAACAAGGGAGAAATCTGGAGGGGGTTGCAAGGAGACTGGAGGGTGTCCAAGGGGTCTGGGGGCTCAGAAGAGAGCTGCAGGGCCCAGTTCTGTGCAAAAGAGTGGTCCAGAGCACACTAGAGGGGTTCTATGGCGTCTACACAGTCAAAAAATGCCTCCGGGGAAGAACGGAGAAATCTGGAGGGGTTGCAAGGAGACTAGAGGGTGTCTAAGGAGACTAGAGAGTGTCTAAGGGGCCTGGGGACCAGAAGAGAGCTGGGATCTGGACTCTGTGGAAAAGAGCACCCCTCTAGTGCACTCTGGATCCCTCTGTTCCACAGAATTTGGTCCCCCAGCACTCTTCTGGGCCCCCAGACCCCTTATACACCCTCTAGTCTCCTGGCAACCCCTCCAGATTTCTC
This sequence comes from Dromaius novaehollandiae, assembly GCF_036370855.1. Lineage (NCBI taxonomy): Eukaryota > Metazoa > Chordata > Aves > Casuariiformes > Dromaiidae > Dromaius > Dromaius novaehollandiae. The sequence continues at coordinate 8,137,072 of NC_088124.1, read as the reverse complement.
CCTTCTTCCCCAGAGGCATTTCTGGACCATGTAGACACCTTAGCACCCCTCTAGTGCGCTCTGGACCCCTATGGTGTCTACATGGTCAAGAAAGGCCTCTGGGGAAGAAGGGAGAAATATGAAGGGGTTTACCAGGAGACTAGAGGATGTCTAAGGGTTCTGGAGTGCCACAGGAGGGGTGGAGGGCCCCACTCTGTGGAAAAGAGGAATCCAGAGCGCACTAGAGGGGTTCCAAGGCATCTACACTGTCAAAAAATGCCTCTGGGGAAGAAGGGAGAAATCTGGAGGGGTTGCGAGGAGACTAGAGGGTGTCTAAGGGGCCTGGGGGGCCACAAGACAGCTGGGGGCCCTATTCTGTGGAAAAGAGAGGCCCAGAGCGCACTAGAGGGGTGCTAACGGGTCTACACGGTCAAGAAATGCCTCTGGGGAAGAAGGGAGAAATCTGGAGGGGTTGCCAGGAGACTAGAGGGTGTCTAAGGAGTCTCGACGTCCCAAAGATATCTGGGGGGCCCCATTCTGTAGAAAAGAGGGATCCAGAGCACACTAGAGGGGTGCTAAGGTGTCTACACTGTCAAGAAACGGCTCTGGGGAGGAAGGGCGAAATCTGGAGGGATTGCGAGGAGACTAGAGGGTGTCCAAGGGGCCTGGGGGGCCACAAGAGAGCTAGGGGGCCCCACTCTGTGGAAAAGAGGAATCCACAGTGCACTAGTGGGGTGCTAAGGGGTCTACACTGTCAAAAAATGGCTCTGGGCAAGAAAGGAGAAATCTGGAGGGGTTGCGAGGAGACTAGAGAGTGTCTAACGGGGCTAGAGACCCACAAGAGACCTGGGGGGCCCAATTCTGTGGCAAAGAGGGGTCCAGAGCGCACTAGAGGGGTGCTAAGGTGTCTACACTGTCAAGAAATGCCTCTGGGAAAGAAGGGAGAAATCAGGAGGGGTTGTGAGGAGACTAGCGGGGGTCTAAGGAGTCTGGAGGTCCCAAAGATATCTGGGGGGCCCAATTCTGTAGAAAAGAGGGGTCCAGAGCACACTAGAAGGGTGCTAAGGAGTCTACGCTGTCAAGAAACGGCTCTGGGGAAGAATGAAGAAATCTGGAGGGGTTGCGAGGAGACTAGAGAGTGTCTAAAGCGTCTGGAGATCCGAAAGATATCTGGTGGGCCCAATTATGTGGAAAAGAGGGGTCCAGAGCGCACTAGAGGGGTGCAAGGTGTCTACAGAGTCAAGAAATGCCTCTGGGAAAGAAGGGAGAAATCTGGAGGGATTGCGAGGAGACTAGAGGGTGTCTAAGGGGCCTGGGGGGCCAGAAGAGAGCTAGGGGGCCCCACTCTGTGGAAAAGAGGAATCCAAAGTGCACTAGAGAGGTAGTAAGGTGTCTACATGGTCCAGAAATGCCTCTGGGGAAGAAGGGAGAAATCTGGAGGGGTTGCCAGGAGACTAGAGTGGGTCTAAGGGGTCTGGGGGGCCCGAAGAGAGCTGGGGGGCCCAATTCTGTGGAAAAGAGGGGTCCACAGCGCACTAGAGGGATGCTAAGGTGTCTACGCTGTGAAGAAATGCCTCTGGGGAAGAAGGGAGAAATCTGGAGGGGTTGCAAGGAGACTAGAGGGTGTCTAAGGGGTCTGGGGTGCTACAGGAGGGGTGGGGGGCCCCACTCTATGCAAAAGAGAGATCCAGAGCACACTAGAGGGGTGCTAAGACATCTACATAGTCCAGAAATACCTCTGGGGAAGAAGGGAGAAATCTGGAGGGGTTACGAGGAGACTAGAGGGAGTCTAAGGGGTCTGGGGGGACCAGAGACAGCTGGGGGCCCTATTCTGTAAAAAAGAGGGGTCCAGAGTGCACTAGAGGGGTGCTAAGGGGTCTACACGGTCAAGAAATGTCTCTGGGGAAGAAGGGAGATATCTGGAGGAGTTGCGAGGAGACTAGAGGGTGTCTAAGGGGTCTGGAGGTCCCAAAGATATCTGGGGGGCCCAATTCTGTGGAAAAGAGGGGTCCAGGGTGCACTAGAGGGGTGCTAAGGAGTCTACACTGTCAAGAAATGGCTCTGGGGAAGAAGGGAGCAATCTGGAGGGGTTGCGAGGAGACTAGAGGATGTCTAAGGGGTCTGGGGGACCAAAAGAGAGCTAGGGGTCCTATTCCGTTGAACAGAGGGATCAAGAGGGCACTAGAGGGGTGCTCTTTTCCACAAAGTGGGGACCCCACCTCTCATTTGGTCCCCAGACCCCCAAGACACCCTGTAGTCTCCGCAGAAGCCCTCCAGATTGCTTCCTTCTTCCCCATAGGCATTTCTTGACCACGTCAACACCTTAGGGGTCCAGAGCGCAGTAGAGGGGTGCTAAGGTGTCGACACGGTCAAGAAATGCCTCTGGGGAAGAAGGGAGTAATCTGGAGGGGTTGCGAGGAGACTAGAGGGTGTCTAAGGGGCCTGGGGGGCCATAAGAGAGCTGGGGGGCCCCATTCTGTGGAAAAGAGGGATCCAGAGCGCACTAGAGGAGTGTTAAGTTGTCTACATGGTGCAGAAATGGCTCTGGGGAAGAAGGGTGAAATCTGGAGGGGTTGCGAGGGGACTAGAGGGTGCCTAAGGGGTCTGGGGGGCCCGAAGAGAGCTGGGGGACCCAATTCTGTGGAAAAGAGGGGTCCAGAATGCACTAGAGGGGTGCTAAGGGGTCTACACTGTCAAGAAATGGTTCTGGGAAAGAAGGGAGAAATCTGGAGGGATTGCGAGGAGAGTGGAGGATGTTTAAGGGGCCTGGAGGTCCCAAGGATATCTGCAGTGCCCTATTCTGTGGAAAAGAGGGGTCCAGAGCGCACTAGAGGGGTGCTAAGGCATCTATACTGTCAAAAAATGCCTCTGGGGAACAAGGGAGAAATCTGGAGGGGGTTGCAAGGAGACTGGAGGGTGTCCAAGGGGTCTGGGGGCTCAGAAGAGAGCTGCAGGGCCCAGTTCTGTGCAAAAGAGTGGTCCAGAGCACACTAGAGGGGTTCTATGGCGTCTACACAGTCAAAAAATGCCTCCGGGGAAGAACGGAGAAATCTGGAGGGGTTGCAAGGAGACTAGAGGGTGTCTAAGGAGACTAGAGAGTGTCTAAGGGGCCTGGGGACCAGAAGAGAGCTGGGATCTGGACTCTGTGGAAAAGAGCACCCCTCTAGTGCACTCTGGATCCCTCTGTTCCACAGAATTTGGTCCCCCAGCACTCTTCTGGGCCCCCAGACCCCTTATACACCCTCTAGTCTCCTGGCAACCCCTCCAGATTTCTCCCTTCTTCCCCAGAGGCATTTCTGGACCATGTAGACACCTTAGCACCCCTCTAGTGCGCTCTGGACCCCTATGGTGTCTACATGGTCAAGAAAGGCCTCTGGGGAAGAAGGGAGAAATATGAAGGGGTTTACCAGGAGACTAGAGGATGTCTAAGGGTTCTGGAGTGCCACAGGAGGGGTGGAGGGCCCCACTCTGTGGAAAAGAGGAATCCAGAGCGCACTAGAGGGGTTCCAAGGCATCTACACTGTCAAAAAATGCCTCTGGGGAAGAAGGGAGAAATCTGGAGGGGTTGCGAGGAGACTAGAGGGTGTCTAAGGGGCCTGGGGGGCCACAAGACAGCTGGGGGCCCTATTCTGTGGAAAAGAGAGGCCCAGAGCGCACTAGAGGGGTGCTAACGGGTCTACACGGTCAAGAAATGCCTCTGGGGAAGAAGGGAGAAATCTGGAGGGGTTGCCAGGAGACTAGAGGGTGTCTAAGGAGTCTCGACGTCCCAAAGATATCTGGGGGGCCCCATTCTGTAGAAAAGAGGGATCCAGAGCACACTAGAGGGGTGCTAAGGTGTCTACACTGTCAAGAAACGGCTCTGGGGAGGAAGGGCGAAATCTGGAGGGATTGCGAGGAGACTAGAGGGTGTCCAAGGGGCCTGGGGGGCCACAAGAGAGCTAGGGGGCCCCACTCTGTGGAAAAGAGGAATCCACAGTGCACTAGTGGGGTGCTAAGGGGTCTACACTGTCAAAAAATGGCTCTGGGCAAGAAAGGAGAAATCTGGAGGGGTTGCGAGGAGACTAGAGAGTGTCTAACGGGGCTAGAGACCCACAAGAGACCTGGGGGGCCCAATTCTGTGGCAAAGAGGGGTCCAGAGCGCACTAGAGGGGTGCTAAGGTGTCTACACTGTCAAGAAATGCCTCTGGGAAAGAAGGGAGAAATCAGGAGGGGTTGTGAGGAGACTAGCGGGGGTCTAAGGAGTCTGGAGGTCCCAAAGATATCTGGGGGGCCCAATTCTGTAGAAAAGAGGGGTCCAGAGCACACTAGAAGGGTGCTAAGGAGTCTACGCTGTCAAGAAACGGCTCTGGGGAAGAATGAAGAAATCTGGAGGGGTTGCGAGGAGACTAGAGAGTGTCTAAAGCGTCTGGAGATCCGAAAGATATCTGGTGGGCCCAATTATGTGGAAAAGAGGGGTCCAGAGCGCACTAGAGGGGTGCAAGGTGTCTACAGAGTCAAGAAATGCCTCTGGGAAAGAAGGGAGAAATCTGGAGGGATTGCGAGGAGACTAGAGGGTGTCTAAGGGGCCTGGGGGGCCAGAAGAGAGCTAGGGGGCCCCACTCTGTGGAAAAGAGGAATCCAAAGTGCACTAGAGAGGTAGTAAGGTGTCTACATGGTCCAGAAATGCCTCTGGGGAAGAAGGGAGAAATCTGGAGGGGTTGCCAGGAGACTAGAGTGGGTCTAAGGGGTCTGGGGGGCCCGAAGAGAGCTGGGGGGCCCAATTCTGTGGAAAAGAGGGGTCCACAGCGCACTAGAGGGATGCTAAGGTGTCTACGCTGTGAAGAAATGCCTCTGGGGAAGAAGGGAGAAATCTGGAGGGGTTGCAAGGAGACTAGAGGGTGTCTAAAGCGTCTGGACATCCGAAAGATATCTGGTGGGCCCAATTATGTGGAAAAGGGGGGTCCAGAGCACACTAGAGGGGTGCTAAGGGGTCTACACTGTCAAGAAACGGCTCTGGGGAAGAAGGGAGAAATCTGGAGGGGTTGCGAGGAGACTAGAGGGTGTCTAACGGGGCTAGAGGCCCAGAAGAGAGCTGGGGACCACATTCTGTGGAAAAGAGGGGTCCACAGCGCACTAGTGAGATGCTATGGCATCTACACTGTCCATAAATGCCTCTGGGGAAGAAGGGAGAAATCTGGAGGGGTTGCGAGGAGACAAGAGGGGGTCCAAGGGGTCTGGGGGGCCAGAAGAGAGCTGGGGGGACCCATTCTGTGGAAAAGAGGGGTCCAGAGTGCACTAGAGGGGTGCTAAGGCGTCTACACTGTCAAAAAATGGCTCTGGGGAAGAAGGGAGAAATCTGGAGGGGTTACAAGGAGACTAGAGGGTGTCTAAGGGGTCTGGAGGTCCCAAAGATATCTGGGGAGCCCAATTCTGTGGAAAAGAGGGGTCCAGGGTGCACTAGAGGGGTGCTAAGGAGTCTACACTGTCAAGAAATGGCTCTGGGGAAGAAGGGAGCAATCTGGAGGGGTTGCGAGGAGACTAGAGGGCGTCTAAAGCGTCTGGACATCCGAAAGATATCTGGTGGACCCAATTATGTGGAAAAGGGGGGTCCAGAGCGCACTAGAGGGGTGCTAAGGCGTCTACACTGTCCATAAATGCTTCTGGGGAAGAAGGGAGAAATCTGGAGGTGTGGCAAGGAGACTAGAGGGTGTCTAAGGGGTCTGGGGGGCCAAAAGAGAGCTAGGGGTCCTATTCCGTTGAACAGAGGGATCAAGAGGGCACTAGAGGGGGGCTCTTTTCCACAGTGGGGACCCCACCTCTCATTTGGTCCCCAGACCCCCAAGACACCCTGTAGTCTCCGCAGAAGCCCTCCACATTGCTTCCTTCTTCCCCATAGGCGTTTCTTGACCACGTCAACACCTTAGGGGTCCAGAGCGCAGTAGAGGGGTGCTAAGGGGTCTACACTGTCAAGAAATGGCTCTGGGGAAGAAGGGAGAAATCTGGAGGGGTTGCGAGGAGACTAGAGGGGGTCTAAGGGGTCTGGGGGCCAGAAGAGAGCTGGTGGGCCCAATTATGTGGAAAAGAGGGGTCCAGAGTGCACCAGAGGGGTGCTAAGGCCTCTACACTGTCAAGAAATGCCTCTGGGGAAGAAGGGAGAAATCTGGAAGGGTTGCGAGCACACTAAAGGGTGTCTAAAGGGGTTTGGGGGGCCAGAAGAGAGTTGGGGGGCCCCATTCTGTGGAAAAGAGGGGTCCAGAGCGCACTAGAGGGGTGCTAAGGCGTCTACACCGTCAAGAAACGCCTCTGGGGAGGAAGGGAGAAATCTGGAGGTGTGGCAAGGAGACTAGAGGGTGTCTAAGGGGTCTGGGGGGCCAAAAGAGAGCTAGGGGTCCTATTCCGTTGAACAGAGGGATCAAGAGGGCACTAGAGGGGTGCTCTTTTCCACAAAGTGGGGACCCCACCTCTCATTTGGTCCCCAGACCCCCAAGACACCCTGTAGTCTCTGCAGAAGCCCTCCAGATTGCTTCCTTCTTCCCCATAGGCATTTCTTGACCACGTCAACACCTTAGGGGTCCAGAGCGCAGTAGAGAGGTGCTAAGGTGTCAACACGGTCAAGAAATGCCTCTGGGGAAGAAGGGAGAAATCTGGAGGGGTTGCCAGGAGACTAGAGGGTGTCTAAGGGGCCTGGGGGGCCATAAGAGAGCTGGGGGGCCCCATTCTGTGGAAAAGAGGGATCCAGAGCGCACTAGAGGAGTGTTAAGGTGTCTACATGGTGCAGAAATGGCTCTGGGGAAGAAGGGTGAAATCTGGAGGGGTTGCAAGGGGACTAGAGGGTGCCTAAGGGGTCTGGGGGGCCCGAAGAGAGCTGGGGGACCCAATTCTGTGGAAAAGAGGGGTCCAGAGTGCACTAGAGGGGTGCTAAGGGGTCTACACTGTCAAGAAATGGTTCTGGGGCAGAAGGGAGAAATCTGGAGGGATTGCGAGGAGAGTGGAGGATGTTTAAGGGGCCTGGAGGTCCCAAGGATATCTGCAGTGCCCTATTCTGTGGAAAAGAGGAATCCAGAGCACACTAGAGGGGTGCTAAGACATCTACATGGTCCAGAAAGGCCTCTGGGGAAGAAGGGAGAAATCTGGAGGGGTTGCGAGGAGACTAGAGGGGGTCTAAGGGGTCTGGGGGGCCACAAGACAGCTGGGGGCCCTATTCTGTGGAAAAGAGACCCAGAGCGCACTAGAGGGGTGCTAAGGGGTCTACACGGTCAAGAAATGCCTCTGGGGAAGAAGGGCGAAATCTGGAGGGATTGCGAGGAGACTAGAGGGTGTCTAAGGGGCCTGGGGGGCCACAAGAGAGCTAGGGGGCCCCACTCTGTGGAAAAGAGGAATCCAAAGGGCACTAGTGGGGTGCTAAGCGGTCTACGCTGTCAAAAAATGGCTCTGGGCAAAAAAGGAGAAATCTGGAGGGGTTGCAAGGAGACTAGAGAGTGTCTAACGGGGCTAGAGGCCCACAAGAGACCTGGGGGGCCCAATTCTGTAGCAAAGAGGGGTCCAGAGCGCACTAGAGGGGTGCTAAGGTGTCTACACTGTCAAGAAATGCCTCTGGGGAAGAAGGGAGAAATCTGGAGGGGTTGCGAGGAGACTAGAGGGTGTCTAAGGGGCCTGGGGACAAGAAGAGAGCTGGGATCTGGACTCTGTGGAAAAGAGCACCCCTCTAGTGCACTCTGGACCCCTCTTTTCCACAGAATGGGGCCCCCCAGATATCTTTGGGACTTCCAGGCCCCTTAGACACCCTCTAGTCTCCTCGCAACCCCTCCAGATTTATTCCTTCTTCCCCAGAGGCATTTCTTGACCGTGTAGACCCCTTAGCACCCCTCTAGTGCACTCTGGACCCCTCTGTTCCACAGAATAGGGCCCCCAGCACTCTTCTGGGCCCCCAGACCCCTTATACACACTCTAGTCTCTTCGCAACTCCTCCAGATTTCTCCCTTCTTCCCCAAAGGCATTTCTGGACCATGTAGACACCTTAGCACCCCCTCTAGTGCGTTCTGGACACCTCTTTTCCACAGAATTGGGCACCCAGCTCTCTTATGGCCCCCTAGACTACTTAGACACCCTCTAGTCTACTCAGAAGGCCACCAGATTGCTCCCTTCTTTCCCAGAGACATTTCTTGACCATGTAGACACCTTAGCACCCCTCTACTGCACTCTGGACCCCTAGGGGGCTACATGGTCCAGAAATGCCTCTGGGGAAGAAGGGAGAAATCTGGAGGGGTTCCGAGAAGACTAGAGGGTGTCTAAGGGGCCTGGGGGGCCACAAGAGAGCTAGGGGGCCCCACTCTGGGGAAAAGAGGAATCCAGAGTGCACTAGAGAGGTAGTAAGGTGTCTACATGGTCCAGAAATGCCTCTGGGGAAGAAGGAAGAAATATGGAGGGGTTTCGAGGAGACTAGAGGGTGTCTAAGGGGTCTGGGGTGCCACAGGAAGGTGAGGAGCCCCACTCTGTGGAAAAGAGAAATGCAGAGCACACTAGAGGGGTGCTAAGACATCTACATGGTCCAGAAATACCTCTGGGGAAGAAGGGAGAAATCTGAAGGGGTTGCGAGGAGACTAGAGGGTGTCTAAGGGGTCTGGAAGTCCCAAAGATATCTGGGGGGCCCCATTCTGTGGAAAAGAGGGGTCCAGAGTGCACTAGAGGGGTGCTAAGGGGTCTACACGGTCAAGAAATGCCTCTGGGGAAGAAGGGAGAAATCTGGAGGGGTTGCGAGGAGACTAGAGGGTGTCTAAGGGGCCTGGAAGTCCCAAAGATATCTGGGGGGCCGCATTCTGTGGAAAAGAGGGGTCCAGAGTGCACTAGAGAGGTGCTTACGTGTCTACATGATCTAGAAATGGCTCTGGGGAAGAAGGGAGAAATCTGGAGGGGTTGCGAGGAGACTAGAGGGTGTCTAAGGGGCCTGGGGGGCCAAAGGAGAGCTGGGGGTCCCCATTCTGTGGAAAAGAGGGGTCCAGAGCACACTAGAGGATTGTTAAGGTGTCTACATGGTCCAGAAATAGCTCTGGGGAAGAAGGAAGAAATCTGGAGGGGTTGCGAGGGGACTAGAGGGTGTCTAAGGGGCCTGGGGGACCCGAAGAGAGCTGGGGGGCCCGATTCTGTGGAAAAGAGGGGTCCAGAGTGCACTAGAGGGGTGCTAAGCGGTCTACGCTGTGAAGAAATGCCTCTGGAGAAGAAGGGAGAAATCTGGAGGGGTTGCAAGAAGACTAGAGGGTGTCTAAAGCGGTCTGGGGGCCGGAAGACAGCTGGGGGGCCCCATTCTGTGGAAAAGACGGGTCCAGAGTGCACTAGAGGGGTGCTAAGGCGTCTACACTGTCAAGAAATTGCTCTGGGGAAGAAGGGAGAAATCTGGAGGGGTTGCAAGAAGACTAAAGGGTGTCTAAAGCGGTCTGGGGGCCGGAAGACAGCTGGGGGGTCCCAATGCTGTGGAAAAGAGGGATCCAGAGCACACTAGAGGGGTGCTAAGGTGTCTACACTGTCAAGAAATGACTCTGGGCAAGAAGAGAAAAATGTAGAGGGGTGCTAAGGAGACTAGAAGTTGTCTAAGGGGTCTGGAGGTCCCAAAGATATCTGCGGAGACCAATTATTTGGAAAAGAGGGGTCCAGAGCACACTAGAGGGATGCTAAGTCCTCTACACCGTCCAGAAATGCCTCTGGGGAAGAAGGGAGAAATCTGGAGGGGTTGCGAGCACACTATAGGGTGTCTAAAGGGGTTTGGGGGGCCAGAAGAGAGCTGGGGGGCCCCATTCTGTGGAAAAGAGGGGTCCAGAGCACACTAGAGGGGTGCTAAGGTGCCTACACTGTCAAGAAATGCCTCTGGGGAAGAATGGAGAAATCTGGAGGGGTTGCGAGCACATTAAAGGGTGTCTAAAGGGGTTTTGGGGGCCAGAAAAGAGCTGGGGGGCCCCATTCTGTGGAAAAGAGGGATCCAGAGCAAAGTAGAGAGGTGCTAAGGGGTCTACACTGTCCATAAATGCCTCTGGGGAAGAAGGGAGAAATCTGGAGGGGTTGCAAGGAGACTAGAGGCTGTCTAAAGCGGTCTGGGGGCCAGAAGACAGCTGGGGGGCCGAAATCTGTGGAAAAGACGGGTCCAGAGTGCACTAGAGGGGCACTAAGGGGTCTACACGGTCAAGAAATGGCTCTGGGGAAGAAGGGAGAAATCTGGAGGGGTTGCGAGGAGACTAGAGGGTGTCTAAGGGGCCTGGAGATTCCAAATATATCTGGGGGACCCAAGTCTGTGGAAAAGAGGGGTCCAGAGCGCACTAGAGGAGTGCTAATGTGTGTACACTGTCAAATAATGCCTCTAGGGAAGAAGGGAGAAATCTGGAGGGTTTGCGAGTAGACTAGAGGATGGCTAAGCTTACGGGGCGGCACCAAAAGAGCTGGGGGGCCACATTTCTGTGGAAAAGAGGGGTCCAGAGCGCACTAGAGGGGTGCTAAGGTGTCTACATAGTCCAGAAATGCCTCTGGGGAAGAAGGGAGAAATCTGGAGGGGTTGCAAGGAGACTAGAAGGTGTCTAAAGCGGTCTGGGGGCCAGAAGACAGCTGGGGGGCCAATTCTGTGGAAAAGAGGAGTCCAGAGTGCACTAGAAGGGTGCTAAGGCGTCTACACTGTCAAGAAATGCCTCTGGGGAAGAAGTGAGAAATCTGGAGGGGTTGCGAGGACACTAGAGCGTGTCTAAAGGGGCCTGGGGGGCCAGAAGAGAGCTGGGGGGGCCCAATTCTGTGGAACAGACGGGTCCAGAGTGCACTAGAGGGGTGCTAAGGTGTCTCCATGGTCTACAAATGGCTCAAGGGAAGAAGGGAGAAATCCGGAGGGGTTGCGAGGAGACTAGAGGGTGTCTAAAGCGGTCTGCGGGCCAGAAGACAGCTGGGGGGCCCAATTCTGCGGAGAAGAGGGGTCCAGAGTGCACTAGAGGGGCACTAAGGGGTCTACACTGTCAAGAAATGCCTCTGGGGAAGAAGGGAGAAATCTGGAGGGGTTGTGAGGAGAGTAGAGGGTGCCTAAAGGGGACTGGGGGCCAGAAGACAGCTCGGGGGGCGCAATTCTGCGGAGAAGACGGGTCCAGACTAAACTAGAAGGGTGCTAGAGTGTCTACATGGTCCATAAATGGCTCTGGGGAAGATGGAAGAAGTCTGGAGGGGTTGCGAGAAGACTAGAGGGTGGCTAAGGGTTCTGGGGGGCCACAAGAGAGCTGGGGGGGCCCATGCTGAGGAATAGATGGGTCCAGAGTGCACTAGAGGGGTGCTAAAGCAACTACATGGTCAAGAAATGCCTCTGGGGATGAAGGGAGAAATCTGGAGGGGTTGCGAGGAGACTACAGGGTGGCTAACGTTTCGGGGGGGCACCAAAAGAGCTGGGGGGCCACATTTCTGTGGAAAAGAGGGGTCCAGAGCACACTAGAGAGGTGCTAAGGGGACTACACTGTCCAGAAATGCCTCTGGGGAAGAAGGGAGAAATCTGGAAGGGTTGCGAGCACACTATAGGGTGTCTAAGGGTCCTGGGGGGCCAGAAGAGAGCTGGTGGGGGTCACTCTGGAAAAGAGGGGTCCAGAGCGCACTAGAGGGGTGCTAAGGTGACTACACTGTCCAGAAATGGCTCGGCGGAAGAAGAGAGAAATCTGGAGGGGTTGCGAGCACACTAAAGGATGTCCAAAGGGGCTTGGGGGGCGAGAAGATGAGCTAGAGGACTCCATTCTGTGCAAAAGAGGGGTCCAGAGCGCACTAGACGGGTGCTAAGGTGTCTACACTGTCAAGAAATGCCTCTGGGGAAAAAGGGAGAAATCTGGAGGGGTTGCGATGAGACTAGAGGGTGTCTAAGGGGTCTGGAGGTCCCAAAGATATATGGGGGGCCCAATTCTGTGGAAAAGAGGGGTCCAGAGGACACTAGAGGAGTGCTAAGGTATCTATACTGTCAAGATATAGCTCTGGGGAAGAAGGGAGAAATCTGGAGGTGTTGCGAGGAGACTAGAGGGCGTCTAAGGAGTCTGGGGGACCAGAAGAGAGCTGGAGGGCCCATGCTGTGGAAAAGAGGGGTCCAGCACACACTAGAGGGGTGCTAAGGCGCCTACATGGTCAAGAAATTGCTCTGGGGAAGAAGGGAGAAATCTGGAGGGGTTGCCAGGAGACTAGAGGGTGGCTAAGGGTCCTGGGGGGCCCCAAGAGAGCTGGGGGGCCCCATTCTGTGGAAAAGAGGGGTCCAGAGCGCACTTGAGGGGTGCTAAAGCATCTACATGGCATAGAATTGGCTAACGTGCTAAGATGTCTACACTGTCAAGAAATGCCTCTGGCTAAGAAGGGAGAAATCAAGAGGGGTTGCGAGGAGACTAGAGGCTGTTTAAGGGGTCTGGGGGCCAAAAGAGAGCTAGGGGTCCTATTCCGTTGAACAGAGGGATCAAGAGGGCACTAGAGGGCTGCTCCTTTCCCGAAAGTGGGGTCTCCACCTCTCATTTTGTCCCCAGACCCCCAAGACACCCTGTAGTCTCCGCAGAAGCCCTCCAGATTGCTTCCTTCTTCCCCAGAGGCATTTCTTGACCACGTCAACACCTTAGGGGTCCAGAGCGCAGTAGAGGGGTGCTAAGGTGTTGACATGGTCAAGAAATGCCTCTGGGGAAGAAGGGAGAAATCTGGAGGGGTTGCGAGGAGACTAGAGGGTGTCTAAGGGGCCTGGAAGTCCCAAAGATATCTGGGGGGCCCCATTCTGTGGAAAAGAGGGGTCCAGAGTGCACTAGAGAGGTGCTCTTTTCCACAGAGTCCAGATCCCAGCTCTCTTCTTGTCCCCAGGCCCCTTAGACACCCTCTAGTCTCCTCGCAACCCCTCCAGATTTCTCCCTTCTTCCCCAGCGGCATTTCTTGTCCAAGTAGACGCCTTAGCATCCCTCTAGTGCACTCTGGACCCCTCTTTTCCACAGAATGGGCCCCCCAGCTCTCTTCTGGCCCCCCACACCCCTTGGACACCCTCTAGTCTCCTCGCAACCCCTCCAGATTTCTCCCTTCTTCCCCAGAGCCATTTCTTGACAGTGTAGACGCCTTGGCACCCCTCTAGTGCACTCTGGACCCCTCTGTTCCACAGAATTTGGTCCCCCAGCACTCTTCTGGGCCCCCAGACCCCTTATACACCCTCTAGTCTCTTCGCAACTCCTCCAGATTTCTCCCTTCTTCCCCAGAGCCATTTCTGGACCATGTAGACACCTTAGCACCCCCTCTAGTGCGCTCTGGACACCTCTTTTCCACAGAATTGGGCCCCCAGCTCTCTTATGGCACCCTAGGCCACTCAGACACCCTCTAGTCTCCTCAGAAGGCCTCCAGATTGCTCCCTTCTTTCCCAGAGACATTTCTTAACCATGTAGACACCTTAGCACCCCTCTAGTGCACTCTGGACCCCTAAGGTGTCTACATGGTCCAGAAATGCCTCTGGGGAAGAAGGGAAAAATCTGGAGGGGTTGTGAGGAGACTTGAGGGTGTCCAAGGGGCCTGGGGGGCCACAAGAGAGCTAGGGGGCCCCACTCTGGGGAAAAGAGGAATCCAGAGTGCACTAGAGAGGTAGTAAGGTGTCTACATGGTCCAGAAATGCCTCTGGGGAAGAAGGGAGAAATCTGGAGGAGTTTCGAGGAGACTAGAGGGTGTCTAAGGGGTCTGGGGTGCCACAGGAGGGGTGGGGGGCCCCACTCTGTGGAAAAGAGGGATCCAGAGCACACTAGAGGGGTGCTAAGACATCTACATGGTCCAGAAATACCTCTGGGGAAGAAGGGAGAAATCTGGAGGGGTTGCGAGGAGACTAGAGGGAGTCTAAGGGGTCTGGGGGCCCAGAAGAGAGCTGGGGGGCCCATTCTGTAGAAAAGAGGGATCCAGAGTGCACTAGAGGGGTGTTAAGGTGTCTACACTGTCAAGAAATGCCTCTGGGGAAGAACGGAGAAATCTGGAGGGGTTCTGAGAAGACTAGAGAGTGTCTTAGGCGTCTGGGGGGTCCATTCTGTGGAAAAAAGTGGTCCAGAGCGCACTAGAGGGGTGCTAAGCGGTCTACACTGTCAAGAAATGCCTCTGGGGAAGAAGGGAGAAATCTGGAGGGGTTGCGAGGAGACTAGAGGGTGTCTAAGGGGCCTGGGGGGCCCGAAGACAGCTCCAGGTCACAGCAAGCACCCCAGTAGGGGTGTTCTGAGCAGGCGAGGAGTTTTAAGGGGACTAGGTGGCCAAAAACCCAACTGTGGGGAACCAGGACAAAATATGAAAGGTTTCTGAGGAGACCAGCTGTTCTCTAGGAGGCCTGGGGTCCAGAGAACAGCTCTGGGGCCATACCAGCACCCCAGGAGGCATGCTCAGCAGAGCAGAGGGGTCCTAAGGGGCCTAAACAGCCAAAATAGGAGAACTGGCTAACAAGGAAGACCTCAGGAGGTGCTCTGAGGGGACAGGAGGGGATGGATTTTGAGCAGACTAGGGGACGCATAGAGGTATGTGAGGCACAACCAAGGAAGACAGAGGAGCCTTAAGGGGACTGGAAGGAAAGGGGAGCGGAAGGAAAGGGGATCTGATGGGATAGAGGGCACATGGAATGGTCATAGCGATAGGGCATAGAGAGGACTCTACAGTGCAGCCAATGGAAAAGAAGGGCCGTAGGGCATACTGAAAGGGCACAATGAATGCATAGGGTTCTGGGGTACCCCCAAGGCAAACCAAGGCGTCCTGAGGGGAGCGTGTGGCACTCAGAGGGGTTCTGATGGGGCTAAAGGGCTAGGAGATGGACCCTAAGGGGCTCAGAGGGCAAAGAGAGGCATCCTGAGAGGACTAGAGGGAAAAGCAAAGGCGCCGAGACGCACCAATGGCAAACGGAGAGGTTTTGAGGAGACTAGAGGGAAAAGAGGGGGGACTTAATAGGACAAGAGGACAAACATAGGAGTCTTGATGCTACCAGAGGGCCTACAGACACCAAATGTCAGAATAACCTTGCAGGAACTAGAAAGAAGCAAAGAATTTTGAAGGGACAAGAGAACAAATGGAGTGCCTTGGAGCATACCTAAAAGCAAATGGATTGGTCCTGAGGGAACTAGGGAGCAAATGGGTGAGTCCTGGGGGGGACGCGGAGGAAAACTGAAGGTTCTGGGGCATTAGCTCACCTGCCATAATCTTCCTGTGTGGAGCCTGCTTCTTCCCTCTGAGAAGTTGGCCTTTGCTTTCATTGCACAGGCAGCTGTGAGCTGTTGCGTAGTCTCGGCAGACAAGTTGGGGATCGCTGCCCAGGCAGTCGTGACCTGCAACACTGCATGCTCAGAACAGTTCTCAGGAAGTCACGCATACTCATAACCTGAAGAGCAAAAAGCAAATCTCTCTTAAGGTCAGTTTTTATTTCATCATAGGAGCAAGCTTTCCCTCTCTTCTGCACTGTACTGCCTCTAACAGCACACCTTCCTCATCACCATTTTCCCCTGCTCCTTTCACTCCTCTCAGTTGCCCCTGCGTCTTAGATCTCTAAAGCAGCTGTTTCTCATCCACAGGTACTTTCCTGTCCTGTTGCCGATTCACCCCCCGGTTGTCCTATAGCAAGCAGTTGAGACACCTTGGCCTAGTTCTTAGCCGCACACGCCTTTTGATCTGGCAAGCAGCTCAGACAGAGCAGAGGGCAGCAAGAAAGGTGGATCTGAATGTAGTAGACTTGGGCACCGAGCAAGATGGAAGCAGCAGCAAGGCATCAAAGAGATGGCATCTTTGTAAAGAAAAGAGATATAGTTCCAGGCTACCGGGGATTCTCCGTACCTGTGGCCAGGGCTCCTGCCTGCAGGCTCTTTCCACACAGTTAAAGGTAGCTGAACGCAGTGCCCTTGGGAGGCAGTGACATGGTGTCCCCGGTACTGCTGTGGGGTGGCTGTTCCAGGGTCTCTCAGGCTGTTTTGGGGTCCTTGGACAGAGACAGTGCTGTTCACATTTCCTTGAGGACTTTCCCTTGTGCTGCACAGCAGGACAGCTCTGCACCGTGCCCTCCCAGCACTGCCACTCCTCATAGCTGCTGCCTAATTGGCCCCAATCTTGAGCAAAGCTACAACTACCAGGAGCCCGCAGCGCCCTCCTACTCTCCCTGCCCTCCCCATTTCCAAGAGGGACGGCCCCAGCCCCTGGGGGCAAGCCTGCCTGGTCACACCAGAGATGGAAAATGCTTCCTGCCTTGTACCAGGGAAAACCAGGGAAATGCCACTGTCCCCAATGACCTATGGGGACTCCTGCGTGAGCGGCACATGTCCAGTAAGGAACAGACCCAGCGGGCCACTGCTGCAGGGCTGAGAAGGCACCGGCACCTGGAACTGCAGCTCCTGGCCTGCCACAGAGCATAACGTGGCCGGCTGGTGAGAACCCCGCTGGCAAAGGACTGCCCCTCCGGCCGCCTCGAGAGGCACAGCATGCTGTCCGAGCAGCCCAATGCGGGAAGACTACATCTCCCGGCATGCCGTTCAAACAAAAAAAAGGCCTCCCGGAAGCCCGGTGCCGGAAGACTACCGCTCCCGGCATGCCAGCGGCGCCCCCGGCCCCCCCCCCCCCTCCCCCCGTAGCGCTAGGTGAAGTTTAACCCTGTGGAGATTCCGTTCCTTTCCGTCCCGCCCCCGTTCCCTTTTCCTCCCTGTCTCCCCGGAATCCACCGCAGAGCCCCGAGCGCGACCCCGCGATCCCCAGCACCGGCCCGGGGCTCCCCCGACACCGCCGCGGCCGGCTACGGGTCAACTCCAACACTGCCCCTGCCTCCCCCCACGACCCTCCCTGCGCTTCCCCTGGGATCCCTCCTCCCCCTCCCCAACACGGTCCCCAGCGGACATAGGAGACACCCCCCCCCCTCCCCGCGCTCCTCCGACTGCGCAATAAACCGCACCACAGCCCCAGCGGACCGCCTGCCTTCCCCCCTGCCCCATCCTGGCGCACCCCCCTTCTTCCCCCCCAGCACCACTGCAGACCCACCGCACCTCCTTCCTCCCCACCCGAACCCCAACGCACCCCCTTACCCCCCCCATACCACCACAGCCTCGGCACACCCCCTTCCTCCCTCCCTCCACCTCCATGGCCCCGGTGCACTGCTCTTCCCCACCACATCCTCAGCCCCCACTGCCCCAGCACACCACCCTCCCTAGCCCCGGTGCAGTTTCCCCTGGCCCCAGTGCACCCCAGTTGTGCTGCGCTGCCCGGGACACTCCCACCCACCAGGACCCCCGGCACATGAGGGACCTGCAGCCCGGAGCGCGCGCCCCCCCCAGCCCCGCTCACCTCCTCCGCAGGGCAGCCGCGTGCCGGTCCCAGGCAGCAGTGCTCAGCAGCAGCTCCATCATCCAGAACCAGCCCCAGCATGAGCTTCCCCCAAATGCAGCCCCAGCCCAGGCGTGTGCCCGCCCTTGCCATCAGCCCCACCTGGAGCTTGTCCCACCTGTCCCAGCCATGGAGCCCCACCTGGGGCCTGTCCTGCCACCCAGCTCCACCTGGCATTCATCCCAGCCCCAGGGCCTGCAGCTGCAGCCCATCAGGAACTGGGGAGAGGGAATGGCCATCAGCCCCATCAGGGACAGCTGGGGCTGCCAGGGCAGCAGAGGCACCCCCACTCCTGAGAGCAGCTTCCTGAAAGCTGAAGGGAGAGGCCTGGGGTATAGAGAGGGGAAAGGGGAGTATGCAGAGGACAAGAGAACAAATGGAGAGCTCTGGGTACAACAAAAGTAGAAAAAGGCAATGACAGAGCAAACAGAGTGACTCTGGGGGCACCACCAAGAAGCACCCAGAAAACTCTGGGACAGGAGAGAAAGCTAAACAGAGAACTTTGCAGTGTGCTGCAAAACAACCACAGGGCCCAACAAAAGGCACACAGAGCCCTTGGGGGCAACCCAAAATGTGAACTGAGGGCTCCGGAGGGCATCAGAGGGCAAATGCAGGGCTCTGGGGCAAAGCAAAATACAAATAAAGGGGCTTAGGGCACACCAGAGGGGCCATAAGGCATGTCACAGGGCTCAGTGCAGCTGACAGGATGGTGCCTGCAGGCTCCCCCCACCCCCATGGAAACTCTGTCTCCCCACTCCAGGCACACAGGCCCTGGCACCAGACCCACAAGGGACACTGGGGAGTGCTGAAAGAAAATCCAGAAGCAGTCTGGGGACCTCACACAGCCCTGCAGGGGCCCTGGCTGCCCCCACAATGATGGGAAACACCCCCAAGAGCCCAGGCAATGCAAGGGAAATTCCCCACAGCTCTGTCAACAGCACTGGGTTCCCTGGGAAGCGCAGGCACTCCAAAGTACAAGGGACTCGGGGACCAGCTCCCAGCCCCGGACACAACGTGTAATCTCCTCCCCTGGGCATCATCTTCAGGCAAACCAACAGCAGGAATCACAGAGATGAGTGCAAAGAATAAAGCAACTGTTTATTGTTTTACTGCGCAGAAACAATAGCTGGAAGCAAGTCTGCCATGGAGCTCAGTGTCAGCATGCTTCCCCTTACCTGTGATGCCTGAAGAGTCATCACTACACCAGCGTGTTGGAAACTTGCACGGGAGGAGCCGACGGAGGGAAGACCCAGACGCTCAATATGAGTGATCAGTGTACTTCAACTTTATTAGGTGTGGTCTTTCTTTATATAGCATAGGACTAATCAGGCTCATACATATTGCAAAAGCTGAGCTCCTTATTGGTAACAGCAATTTGGTTTACCCAGCAACTTCTGCATTACATCACCCGCAAGTTCCCAGGACTAATCATTGATAACACCTTGGAGCCAAGGACAATGTGTCCTTGGCTCTAGCTGTTTTTACTCTCATACGGGACTTGGCTCACATCAACTGTGTGCGATATGCACTTAGTTCTGCTTCCTTTAGTTGTTCAATCTTCACATGACCTCTGCCCTCAAGCCAGTCCTCCATACCAGCGTCCATCCATCCATCAGGGAAGGGTCATCTCCTGCTGCTGCCCTTGATGTGGCAGGTGTCCGAGTAGCTGAGAGCCTACTCCTCTGCTTTTTCCTTCAGGGATAGGATTCATCTCAGAGATGAGAGGAAAATGCCTGATCTTGCCTGTCTGCACTTCTGCCCTACCCCAGGCTAGAGCCCTGCAAGACACTTCCACAGCTCTCAGCTCACCCGTCACATTGCCAGTCTCCGTGTGATGGGCCTGCGCCATATCAAATCCAGAGCGCAGGTCGGTGTGCAGAGCTGAACGCTGGGTACAGGGGAATGTTACAAAGCCCAAAGAAGGGTTTGCAGCCTGCTGCTTAGGCTTCAGGGCTTACAGTTTATCTAAGGATTTAGCCCTTTTCCTTTATCAGTAAGTCATAAGCCCTGAACACTAACTGCAGGTCTTGGAACCCTAATAGTTGCCGAGACTTTAAAATTTATGGCTAAGGTTGGATTTTAAATTCTGCGCCCTGATCACTAAACGAGCAAACTGTAAACCCTGACTGATAAAGACTGAGCCCCACAAAAGAAAGGAATAAACTGTAACTCCGGAGTGAGAGACCCTCAACAACAAACTAAACAATAAACCTTAAGTGAAAAATTCCAAACCCTCAGCTTTAAGCAACAAACACCAAAGCACCCATACACATGAAAACAGTAAAGAGAAGGCAAGGAGTTTTGCCCACAGCTTAAGAAGTTTTCCCTTCCTCTAGAAGCACAGCAGAATGGGAAGACATGCACCAGAATCACGTTACAGCTGCTGTTTAGAGGCTTGGTTTTAGCCACCATTCAAATGTGAGCATGTGCAAGAATCACTCCACAGGACTGCACTAGGCTGCACTTGCACTGAACCTACCTGAAGCACTGCAAGCACTAATTCATCTCCGGGTCAGACAATTAATATTTTTGGTCCTCTCAGCTCCATGGGCAAACATCCACAGCCAGTGACACCAGTGACCACCTAGGGAACAATCACCTCGCACCTCCCAGCACTGCTCACATACGATGCAGCCCAGGACTTAGCTGTGTCCACGCTGCAAGTCAGAGCTCACTCTCCATGGCCAGCCACGCATCTCCGCAGAGCTCCCAGCTGTGACAAGGCTCCTTCGACTGCCCAACTGGGCTTCGGCACCTGCAAAGAGGCCAGAGCAGTTAGTTAGAGGCCGGGCAACTGCACAGCCCTCCTAGAACTACTCCCTAGTCCAAGGCCCGTAATTGTTCCCACAGTTATGACTGACCCTCCCTGCTGCTTCAGTCACCCTCTCTGGCTCCATTTCATCACAAAGATGTCACAGCAGCTCTCACGGACAGGCAGGCTCGCTCAGGCACCCGGCCGCCTCCAGCCTTTGCTAGATGGTCCTCTGCAGGGAAACTCTGCCTCTGATGGACACTCTCAGAAAGCACCGTCCAGCCAAGGCAGGATAAAAAGTAAGGCCTCCAAAACCTCCAAACCCTGGAGAGACAGAGCTGATGGGAAACTGACTTGTGCTACCAGTACTGTAGATTATGGCTTTGCTGTGTACTACGGTGCTGTTGCTCATACACATGTAACCCCATTTCTCTGCTATAGCAAAGTTACTGTTGTAGCTGGCTCCTGAAAGAAACAGTAACTTGCGAAAACGAAAATCCCAGGTAAGACAGTTGCATACTTAAGACATGAGTTGTGAAGGACCTTTACTCTCAAAGTACAAACAATACTGGAACCTCTGGACTTCAAAGAAGGAAGGTCTAGAAGGTTGAGGGCCCAACACTAATAATGCTAGAAACAGAAATTGTTTGGAGGGACCAGAACAGCAAAGAGAAAGGAGTTCCAAGGAAAGAAACAAGCCAGAAGCTATGTAAATGATTGCATTCATCAGGAAGCGATGGCAGGGGTGGGGTGGGTGTGCGTGTTGACAGCACAGCATATCCCCTCAGGAAGCACTAAATCAACAACATGGGTTGAGCTGTAGACATAGGGAAGACACCACTTTGCATAAAGGCAGACCTGACAGAAAAGTGGGCTCAATGCCAGCATCGCAATCGCAACTCAAGCTGCACCACGTGACAGCCCTGGCTGCGCACAGGCAGACAAGAGGCAGTAACTGCAGACCGCGCTGACGAGTAGGACAGACAGCAGCAGCAGCTCCAGACCACCCTACCGCGAGCGCCTGTCCTAACGCCCAAGGTCTCGGAGCCTCTGCTGCTCTCTGCCTCCGTGACACCTTCCCCAGGAGCCTCTTCGCTGCCTGCTGCGTACCCCACGGCATCTCTAGCCCGCTAGCGCTCCCCCGCTGCACAGCCACAGCCCCGCGCCTCCGCGGGCAGAGTCCCCGCGGAGGTGTCCGACGTGACCCGAGCCAGACCGACCGACGGCACCCTCCGGGCGCTGCCGATCACCTTCTCTGCCGAGCGCCGACCGCCTCTCGCTGCCCGCCGCACCAGACAAAACGCAAAGGAATGACAGACCTCCACCTGGACGCGGGGACAGGGGGGAGAACAAAAGAAAAGGGGCAGAGAGCTTGGCAGATGGATGGAGGGAGAAAGAAAGAGAGGGACAGAGAGCCGGCCCCAGGGTCTGGGCACTGGACAAAGGAAGAGAAAGAGAGGGACAGAGGGCCACACAGATGGAGGGAGGGCTGCACAGAGGACCGGGCAGCAGAAGAGAGAAAAATGGGGAAGGCGAGGCGGCCAGAGGAACGGCGAGGGAGCAACAGAGAAGGGGGGAGAACTGGAGAGAGGAACGAGGACGGGAAGAGAGGGACAGGGAGCCAGTAGGAGCGATGGGAAGAGGACGAGAACGACGAAGAGCTGGCCAGAAAGGTGGAGAGAGAAAAAGAGGGAGGGCAATTCAGACAGAGAGATGGGACAAAACAGGGGAAAAGAGGGATAGGGAGGCAAATAGATGGATGAGGAGCTGAGCAGAGGGATGGAAATAGAGAGAAATGGCTGGAGGGGTGGACAGAGGGCTGGGAAGGCAAAGAGAAGTACAGGCAGAAAGGCAGACGAGAGCGGCAGACGGATGGGGAGCCGCACGGAAGGACAGCGGGCAGGTACTGGGAGAGGAAGAGGAAGAGGACGATGAAGAGCTGGATAGAGCGATAGAGAGCCAGTTAGATGGACGCAGATATTGTCACAGAGATGGAAAGAGTACAAGAGGGATGGGGGAGCTGGGCAGAGGAACGAGTAGCTAAACAAAGGGATGGGGCACTGGACAGAGCCACGGGGAAAGAAAGAGAAGGATGGAGCGCTGGACAGAGGAGCAGGGAGCGGAATCGGATGGATCCCGACAGCCTGGCTCGCCATGCTCCGACTCCACCCCACCGGCTGAGCCCGCAGCGCTCTCTGCGCACCGCTGTGCCCAAAGTCCGCTCGTGGGCCTGCTCACCCGTTTCCCTACGGCTCCGGGGTGTCTGTGGGAGCGAGGGTGCACACACGGGCCCAGGCCGGGGAGGAACCTCACGTTCAGTCACAGCATTTTACCGTTCCTCGTGCATTAGCCCCTCTCAGATGCCCAACGCCAAACGCCCTCAGCCCGTAACAACTTCAGTACCTGCAGCACCTAGTTTTTCCACGCTCTCAAATCTTCCTTGCTCTTTCCCGTCTTGTTTGAAAACCCTCCCAGACCCCTTCTGTACTTACGTGCTTCCTCAAAACAGCATCGCCAAAGTCAACAAAACGGGCCGAGCTGCATCCCTTCGAGTTGCTGGCCCTCAGAACAGCATCCTGCAAGTGAATCAAGCCACCAAGGTCACTGGGAGATTCTCCTTTTAGAGCTTTCTTCCCCCAAAACTTTAACGATGGCTCCCTAACCTGGGCAAATGCAGAGCCTCCCTTAAGCGCTGCGGCAGTTTTTACTCTGGCGTCCCAAGTTGCTGCTAGGCAGTGAAGCAAGGCAAAGACGGGTGCGGTCACAGCTGACCCATCTAGCCACGAAAATTCTTATTTTAGGCCTCACTGGTCATTCCAGGTAAACAGACCAAAACAGAGCTCCAAACAGACAGGCGAGGCTTCGCACAGACCTCGTGGCCCAGCTAGCAACAGTAAGACTCTGTCTTACTGAAGACTCTGGGCTACCAGTCGCTATCCCCCCCTCCTTTGCCGGTCCATGCATCGCGGCTTATTACCCGCGAGTCCGGTAAGGACGCTGCCGACCTTCCTGTGGCCGAAGCCTCCTCGTTGGGACTGGGCGGAGAACCTTTCTGCTGGCATTTGAATTCTCCTGGAAGCTCTCGACGCGTGATAACTTACAAAGGTCCGAGAGCAGTGGTAGCCTGTAGTTCTTCACGGCAGCACACAGTCATTCCCCGAGGTCCTGAACGCCTACGATTAACACAGTTTATCAAAACAAAAATACTACTGCTACAGGGTGTAAAGGCAAGCTAAAATTTCTGCAGCCAAAGAAAACCCCTTCGCGTCTGACACAACGAGCCACACGCACCAGCGCCTATAGCTCGAGGCTAGCAACCCCTCCTGGGCGACGTTCTTCTGGCAGGCTGCGGATCTGAACTCCTCCATCTCGCCTAAGAGTCTCCGCTGGGACACAGCAACTTTGCCAGCCAGGGCTCGTTGACGGAGGCATAGTAAAATCCATCAGGGAGGGAGCAAAGCAAAAAAAAAAAAACAAACCGAGAAGAAAAAGAAAAAAAGAAAAAGATCAAAGCTCTGCAGAAAATCATAAGAATCCAAAGTTGTTTATAAGCACAAAAGCGGATCCAATATACACACTCAAGCAAGGTAAACGAGAATACGCAAGCCACAAGCACCGCTTCCCCTAACCCCTGTTCTGGGGTTCATAGCTTCTGAGCTATGAAGACAGTCGGGCTTGCCGCGAAAGGGAAGTCAGACTAAGTAGCCGCTAGAGATCAACCTCTCGGAAACCTCCTGCGTCCGCGTTTTTGGCGCAACCGTGCTCTGCCCCTCAGTCAATTCAGACGCGCACAAGAAGAGCCACTGCTTGTAACACTTGCACAGCAACTGCCCCCCTGCCCCCGCTCGTTAAGATCAGCGCCCACTGCGCCACTCGGATAGATGATACTCCGCTGTCTCTTCATTTCCCTGACGTGATTACTTTAGAGGGAACTGAATAGATTGGATGGCCCCTGCGCGATCAAAGCTAAAAGTCTCAAAGACGGTTACAGCCCACATCACTGCTGAACAGTCTTTCTCACAGCCAGAGACTTTTTGTTCCACCCCCAAAGGGGACGTAAAGGTGAGGCGACCGGCACCCGCTTTCCTTTACTGCCATTTTCTAGCGGTGCTGCTCCCACGCAGTCAGCAGATGTGGAAAGCATTACCGAAAAAGGCTTTCCTTGTCCTGGGAATTTGAGGGCAGGAGGTTTTATAGCCACTTCTTCCAGTTCAGTGAAAGCAGAGTCACGTTCCTCGTCCCAGCTCCCTTCCCGACTCCCTCCCAGTACTTTCCACCATGGTCTGCTGACACCGGCAAAGCCACCTTAATGCTGCTGGAGGAAACTAAATCCTCCTACAATTGCTCTAAGCGGGAACCGGTGAGAAGGAGCCTTAATTCCATGAGGCTTCAACCTATCTACTGTCATCCCGTCTCCCCAAATACCATTGCCAGGTAACTAACCCGGGGCTTGCGCTGATTGAGCCTTCCTGAAATCGATCTCTCAGTTTTACACTTCAGACCCTTCTCTCGCTCCCTTCCTCTTCAGTAGCTCTGGTCACTTGACCACCACTCCCCCAAGATAATAATTTGTTGTCTCGCAGCTCGTGAAGTATGACGCTTCACAGGCACGTAAAGTCACACACATGGAGACACATGTACGCAGAGCACTTCTCGTAATGCATACAGACCTTCCGTTATACGCTGGCGATCTACTATTCGGATCGCTATTAATGGCGCTCCTTCCTTGCCAGGAGGAACGGGCTTTCCCTTTCTCTGGCAGAGGAAGACAGCTTTCACTTGGCTCCCTTGGATTCTATTACTTCAGCTTGCTCACGTTTTTTACTCTCTTCAACCTCAGCCGTGGCCATTAATCTAAGAGAGCATTCGTTCTGTCTTTCCCTTTCCACGTACGCGCGTGCAGTAACAACGCAAAATAGAAACAGCCAAAGCAAAGCTAAGGCAGATACAGGGAACAGCAGCCACAGGGCAGGAACGGGTTACTCAGTCCTCAGCGCTGCCTCGGGGAGGCCGAAATAACTGCTAACGGTCATTAGCCATACTTACCCTAGTTACCCGTGCCAGAACGCCTCCTCCTGTAGCAGTTCCTGGTGATATCGAGGGGCCGCTGCATTCTGGCTTCCTCGTTTCATCCCGTCCCTTTGGTATTAACCGCAAGCAAACGCTCGTCCGTCTCTTCTCCTCGTCAGCATTTGCTGTCCTTGGTTCCATCTCTGTAAGGAAGCGATAAACTCGCGTTTTACTTCCAGTGAAACGCTTAGGTTTACGCATGATCTTTTTCTCTTTACCCTGTTTTCTTTTTCCCCCTTTTTTTTCTTTTTTTCTTCTTCTTTTCCTTAAGGGAAAGGTCTTAATACGGCACTTTGCACCATACGTTGCAGGGTAAACGGTCTGGAAACGTTACACACAGCAATTAGGGCTAGGTTATTAGGCAGGCGGGCACGTCGCCTAGTACCTTCCTAACGCCATCTTCCACGAAACCTTATTTTTATTCCGCTTCAGTGTTATTGTTACTGTTCGCAAACCCTTGTATGCATGCGCTTAACCGACAACTCTCTCGGTCTTTAACTACGTGGAGGAACGACAGCCCTCGATTTGCCTGTCTCCCTTTCAAACCTATTACCTTTTTGAGACTGCTCCTAGCTTCCTCTTACTCTTGCATGCTGGCCTCACAGGCGACGACCAAAATGAACCACCGGATCCCCAGGTCTTGCTGCTTCTCTTCGAGATGTCCCCCTTCGGTGGGCTGCCCTGCCAAACAAACCAAAAAGACTGCCGAGGCCGCGAGGGTACCAGATTTTCAGACCGCTTCTCCGAGGCTTTCGGGGTGACTGACGTCACCGCTTCGCTTCACGTTACTCACAGCTACCTTCGTCTATTACTTAGGGCTAAACCTGTTTCTGTTTGCAGAGGGGCTTGTTGCTTGTTTAAACTTGACATATAGTCCATAACCTGCTCTGCGTGCTCCCTAGTCCCTTCTGCTTTCGCAACACTTGTGGTAATTCAAGGCGGTAATTAAGAGTCCCCATTGTCCCATAGGCTGGAGCGAGACATTGCTGCTGCTCTGAGGAGGTGCCTAAAAGCCACGCTGTTTTCGCTAGCATCACTGGGGCTTCCCAGAGCCCATCGGTGTTCTCTTTGGCTCTTCCCGAGCCTTTTAGGTTTTTTAGGCTACTCCTTAGCCCTCCATTTTAGGGCAATGTTCTCCTTAAGCACTGCGCACAGCACGATTATCCCAGATCAGCCACATCGTGCACATACAGAGGCTTCTCAGAGGCGGCTCAGAAGAAAAGAGAGAAAAATCTCTTTGTCATCTGCGCATCCACCCGTCAACACTCTTCACCAGGAAGTGCTCTAAGTTCCTGTTTCTCTAAAGCGGGACTGAGTCGAGGCGGAGACGCAGATCGCACCCCATCTTTGTTAGAACACCTCACTGCTGCGGGGACTGGGTCTGGCAGCAGTCTGAGGAATGTTTGGGGCCTTGCACAGAGTGCAGGGGAAGGTCTGGAGTCAGTGACAACATTGCGGCAGGGCTCGGAGGCGTTTTGGGGCCTGTGGGGGCGTTGGGGCAGGATTTGTGGGTGGTTTAATGGCTTTGGGGGGGCTGGTTGCAGGAAGGGTGGGACTCTGCGGGGCCCTCAGGGCAGGGGTGCCATCCCAGATGCGTAGTGAGCACACAGGGGTGCCCTACGTGGCTCTCAGCTCGGCGGGAGCAGCCACCGGTCTCCCACCCCACCAGACAGGGGAGCGGGGCGGGGGGGTGGGGGGGGGAGAGGAGGTGGAGGGATCTATGAGCTCGCAGAGAACGCCAGAGGAGGCAGCAGGGAACTCACCAAGGACCCCTCGTCCCAGACGAGAGAAGGCATCAGGCTGCCGTGCCGCTGCTGGAGACATCCAGACCCCCGCGCAGACACCCCCCGTACACACTCCTCCAGGCTGCGTCCGCAGGGGTGAGCGCACGACCCGGCCCGCGCTGGGGAGGAACCGGGGCCCTACAGGCGACACACGCAAAAGGGAGAGTCAGAGCCGCGCTCCGGCAGAGCCGGCGCCGCGCAGACCCGGCGCGGCGCGGCCCCCGGCCCGACTCCCCCCCCCCCGCCCCGCCGCCTCCACGCAGCGACGGCCACGGCTGGCAGGACACAGCCCGACACCCGCGGACACCCGAAGGCACACGCTCGCCTCACCGCGGCCCCCACATGCTCGACTCCAGCCCGCCTCTGCCCTCGCCCGCCGCCGTCTAGCGAAAACACCCACACTGCTCGCCGCCATTTTGCCCGCCGCCGCACCGCGCGTGCGCCGGCCGTCCAGGGCTCGCGCCGCCGCACCGCGCGTGCGCCGCCCAGGATCGCGCGGGAGGGGCGGGGGAGCGGAGCGCGAGGGGCGGGGGGAGCGCGAGGGGCGGGGGGAGCGCGAGGGGCGGGGGGAGCGCGAGGGGCGGGGGGAGCGCGAGGGGCGGGGGGAGCGCGAGGGGCGGGGGGAGCGCGAGGGGCGGGGGGAGCGGAGCGCGAGGGGCGGGGGGAGCGGAGCGCGAGGGGCGGGGGGAGCGGAGCGCGAGGGGCGGGGGGAGCGGAGCGCGAGGGGCGGGGGGAGCGGAGCGCGAGGGGCGGGGGGAGCGGAGCGCGAGGGGCGGGGGGAGCGCAGCGCGAGGGGCGGGGGGAGCGCAGCGCGAGGGGCGGGGGGAGCGCAGCGCGAGGGGCGGGGGGAGCGCAGCGCGAGGGGCGGGGGGAGCGCAGCGCGAGGGGCGGGGGGAGCGCAGCGCGAGGGGCGGGGGGAGCGCAGCGCGAGGGGCGGGGGGAGCGCAGCGCGAGGCAGGCGAGACCCGCAATGGCGCCCTCGCGTGGTCGCAGCGCCGCGCTGCAGCCGGCCGGCTCCCGCGGGCGACCCGCAGCCCGCCGCGCCACCCCGGCGCTCAGGCCGAGCAGCGAGCGCCCCGAGGCTGCTTCTGCCCGCGCCCGAGAGAGCGGCGGGGATCAGCGAGCAGGCGCTGGGGCTGCCCCGGGGAGAGAGTGCCGCGGAGCAGCTCCGAGACGGCACTGCCCGTCCCCGCGCCCCCAGGAAGCACCGAGAAGGAAAAGCCCTCTCGGGAAAAGCGCTCCCGGTCCGTGAGCACCGGGCAGGGGGCACGAGCGCGGCCCCTTCGCTTACCGTTACCGACAGAGCGCAGAGTAGCGGCGAACACGGCGACCGGCAGCGCGCACGTGTGCGCCGGCTGCCTGCAACGGTCTTCGTACGCAGCGGTGGCCGCCGGCGGCTGCAGTGCTGCCTTGTCGACACGCGAGGGCAGCCGTGAGCGCGCCGGAACGCAATGCGCCTGCGCGCCCCCCCTCTCGCGTGCAGTGCCGCTTTTCAGACACGCGAGGGCAGCAAGGAGCAGAGCGCAGCGCTTTCCTGCCCCCCTTGCAAAATACTCGCTAGACAAAAATGGCTTGGGCTCCTCCCGAACGCTTACCTGGCTTCATTACTACAGCTATTAGGAACCGAAGTGCATAGCCTTCTAGTAAAGGGAACGACCGTCTTTTCAAAACTTCCCCTGACTCCCCAGAATTGTCACTGCTTTGCATCAGCAGCCAGCTTCTTCCAACCCAGCCGCAAGAAACATTTTGCCTTCCCGGCAGAACTTTCTGCTCCCTGGGGGGTCCAAAGGAAACCCGTCATTCGCTACTGTCTGTCAAAACGTACCGGAAGCCCTCAAATACAGGACAAGACGCCTTCTCTAAGGAAGCTGACTACTAGGTCTGCTTCACAGCAGCTTTTCCCCAGTATCAGGGTCCACTCAATAAACAAAATAGCACGAGAAATGTTTTAATCCGCTCCAAGTGCTTTCGTATAAGAGAACAACATCAAAATGAGGTATTATTGCATTTAGTCTCCACTACACGTGCTACCCCAGCGCCACGGACTTGCTTTAAAGCATCAGTGACGTACGCGGTCTGGCAGTAATAAATATTCACAGAATGAATACGCACTCGATCGAGTACGGGTGTTCATGAAAAGCTTTGCCAGTGCGTCGCTAGGTAACAAACCTAGACAAGCAGCTATTTGCCCTGATCCTTCGGCTTACATTTTTTCTGCCGGATGTAGTCAAACGTACCTGAACGCAGTGGCCTTGCGAGGCAGTGACACGGTGTCCGTGGGGTGGCCGTTCCAGGGTCTCTCGGGCTGTTCCAGGGTCCTCGGACAGCAACGGTGCTGGTCGACTTTCCCTTGCGCTGCACAGCAGGACAGCTCCGCACCGTGCCCTCCCAGCACCGCCGCTCCTCCCAGCGGCTGCCTAACCGGCCCCAATCCTGAGCAAAGCTACGACCCCCAGGAGCCCGCAGCACCCCTCCTACTCTCCCCGCCCTCCCCATTTCCAAGAGGGACAGCCCCAGCCCCCGGGGACAACCCTGCCTGGTCACGCTGCTGTCCGAAAAGCAGATTCGTTGCCCGCTGTGCACTAAGCCAACAATGACACGCTCAGGAGAGACATTTGCTTATTTATTTCAGAGTTGTGCAAGCCTGGCTGCTCGGTGTTTTCCCCACAAATCAAGCGCAACTCCTCCCCCCCCCCCCCCCAGGCTTTCCAAGTAGCATTTACACAACTTGCAAGGTTTGCAACTTTCCCTCTTACACCGGTTGGTTAGTGATTTACATACAATTCTAATATTGCTTACACACCATTTTAAAACTACGCATGCTCAGGGGAGGGGTCTTCACCCGGGCGCGGGTCTTTCTGACCTATGGGCGTGATTTTCTTGTATTATAATGAGGACAGTTCAGTTAGGGGATACCTCGAATTCCTTTGCTAAATTGGCAACGTCTACATAGAAAACAAAACATTTTGATTTACTGTTTCTTTAAGGCTTTAGCACTTCTAGCATGGCCTTGATTAAAGAATTATTTCCTCCCAGGACACAGAGAGAGACAGAGAGACAGAGAGACAGAGAGACAGAGAGACAGAGAGACAGAGAGACAGAGAGACAGAGAGACAGAGAGACAGAGAGACAGAGAGACAGAGAGACAGAGAGACAGAGAGACAGAGAGACAGAGATTCTCCTCATCTGCCTAGTTGAAACAGCAGGAACACTCCTTCTGAGCTTCCAAGGTTGTCTTGCAACACCATCGGAGATGGAAAACGCTTCCTGCCCTGTACCGGGAAAAGACAGAGACAATCCACTGTCCCCCGTGACCTGTGGGGACTCAGGCGTGAGTGACACACGTCCAGTAAGGAACAGACCCAGCGGGCCACTGCCGCAGGGCTGAGAAGGCACCGGCCCCTGGCACTACAGCTCCTGGCCTGCCACGTGGCCGGCTGCTGGGAACCCCGCTGGCAGGGACCTGCCGCCCCCCCCCGGGGCCACCTCGAGAGGCGCAGCATGGTCACCCAGTAGCCCCCACTGTAGTGAGAAGACTACACCTCCCAGCATACCGTGCACGCGAAAATGGCGTCCCGGAAGCCCAGTGCCGGAAGACTACCGTTCCCGGCATGCCATGCCAGGCAACATGGCCGCCCGGAAGCCCAGTGCCGGAAGACTACTGCTCCCGGCATGCCGCGCCGAAAGCTACGGCTCCCCGCATTCCCGCACCCCAACTCCCGCCCCCCACCCGCAGCGCTGGGGCACCTTTGACCCTCGGCACATTCCGTTCCTTTCCGTCCCGCCCCCCTTCCCCTTCCCCCCTGTCCCCCCGGAAACCGCCGCAGAGCCCCGAGCGCGGCCCCGCCAGCCCCAGCACCGGCCCGGGGCTCCCCCGACACCCCCGCGACCAGCCCCACCTCAGCTCCGACACTGCCCCCGCCCCTCCACGACCCTCCCGGGGCCTCCCCCTGCGATCCCGCCTCCCCCCGCTCCCCGACACGCTCCCGAGCTGACACAGGAGACCCCCCCCCCCCCCCCCCGCGCTCCTCCGACCGCACAGTAAACCGCACCACAGCCCCGGCGCACCCCCTTGCTCCCCCCGCCTCCGGGGCCCCGGGACGCTCCCAGCCGCCGGGACCCCCGGCGCATGCGGGACCCGCAGCTTGCAGCGCGCCTCCCCCGGCCCCGCTCACCTCCTCCGCAGGATGGCTGCCGGGCCGGTCCCGGCGGGCCGTGCTCCACGGCAGCTCCGCTGCCCAGCTCCTGCCCCAGCGCCAGCTCCCCCCAACTGCGGCCCCAGCCCCCAAATGTGGGCCTGCCCTTGCCATCAGCCCCACCTGGGGCCTGTCCTGCCACCCAGCTCCCCCTGGCATTCATCCCAGCCCCAGGGCCCGCAGCTGTGGTCCCGCAGGAACTGGGCAGGGGGCCTGGCCATCAGCCCCTTCAGGGACAGCGGGGGCTGCCAGGGCAGCAGAGGCACCCCCACTCTCCTGACAGCAGCTTGCTGAGAGCTGAAGGGAGAGCCCTGCCTGGGGTGTGGAGTGCGGAAAGGGGAGTATGCGGAGCACAAGAGAACAAATCGAGAGCTCTGGGTGCAACACAAGGCAAAAAAAAAAAAAAAAAAAAGAACAACGATAGAGCAAACAGAGTGACTCGGGGGGCACCAAAAGGAGGGCCCTGGGGCACACCCAGAAGCACCCAGAAAACTCCGGGACAGGAGAAAAAGCTAAAGAGAGACCTCTGCGGCGTGCCACAAAACACACACGGGGCCCCGGGGCGCACCGAAAGGCACGCAGAGGGCTCGGGGGCAACCCAGAATGTGAACTGAGGGGTCCTGAGGGCATCAGAGGGCAAGTGCAGGGCTCTGGGGCAGACCAAAATACAGAGGAAGGGCCTTGGCGCACACCAGAGGGCTCACGAGGCACGCCGCAGGGCTCAACGCGGCT
The DNA here is from genome assembly GCF_036370855.1 of Dromaius novaehollandiae. Classification (NCBI taxonomy): domain Eukaryota; kingdom Metazoa; phylum Chordata; class Aves; order Casuariiformes; family Dromaiidae; genus Dromaius; species Dromaius novaehollandiae. The sequence goes on along the minus strand of NC_088124.1, from coordinate 8,105,261 downwards.
GACAGGATGGCGCCTGCAGACTGCCCCAGGCACACGAGCGACACTGCGGAGTGCCAAAAGCAAATCCGGGAGCGGTTCGGGGACCTCACGCAGCCCTGGAGGGGCTCTGGCTGCCCTCGCGATGAGGGGAAACACCCCCAAGAGCCCCGAGGGTCCAGGCAACGCAAGGGAAATTCCCCGCAGCTCTGGGAACAGCACCGGGCTCCCTGGCAAGCGCAGGCACCCCAAAGTACACGGGACTCGGGGACCAGCTCCCAGCCCCGGACACAACGCGTAACCTCCTCCTCCGGGCATCGTCTTCAGGCAAACCGCCCTGGAGCTCGGCACCAGCGTGCCTCCCCTTACCTGCGATACCCAAAGAGTCACCGCCGCACCAGCGTCTGTCCGTCTGTCCGTCCGTCCGGGAAGGGTCAGCTCCTGCCCCTGCCCTCGACGTGGCAGGTGTCCGAGTAGCCGACAGCCTCCCCCCAATGCTTTTTCCTTCGGGGCTACGATTCAGCTCGGAGAGCTGAGAGGAAAATGCCTGATCCCGCCTGCCTGCACTTCTGCCCTAGCCCAGGCCAGAGCCCCTCAGGTTACTTAGTCCTCAGCGCTGCCTCGGGGAGGCCAAAATAACTAATAACGGTCATCAGCGATACTTACCTTAGTTACCCGTGCCAGAACGCCTCCTCCTGCAGCAGTTCCTGGTGATATCGAGGGGCTGCTGCATTCTGGCTTCCTCGTTTCATCCCGTCCCTTCGGTATTAACCACAAGAAAACGCTTGTCCGTCTCTTCTCTTCGTCAGCATTTGCTGTCCTCGGTTCCATCTCTGTAAGGAAGCGATACACTCGCATTTTACTTCCAGTGAAACACTTAGGTTTACGCATGATCTTTTTCTCTTTACCCTGTTTTCTTTTTTCCCCTTTTCTTTTTTTTATTTTCTTCTTCTTTTCCTTAAGGGAAAGGTCTTAATACGGCACTTTGCGCCATACATCACAGGGTAAGCAGTCTGGAAACGTTACACACAGCAATTAGGGCTAGGTTATTAGGCAGGCGGGCACGTCGCCTAATACTTACCTGCGCCATCTTCCACGAAACCTTATTTTTATTCCGCTTCAGTATTACTGTTACTGTTCTCAAACCCTTGTATACATGCGCTTAACCGACAATTCTCTCGGTCTTTAACTACATGGAGGGACGACAGCCCTCGATTTGCCTGTCTCCCTTTCAAACCTATTACCTTTTTGAGACAGCTCCTAGCTTCCTCTTACGCTCGGATGCTGGCCTCACAGGCGACGACCAAAACGAACAACTGGGTCGCTAGGTCTAGCCGCCTCTCTTCAAGATGTGCCCTTTCGGTGCGTACCTTTCTTGGTCTCTTCAACTTCAGCCGTGGCAATTAATCTAAAAAAGTAAGGATGACATCTATTCCTTTCCGTAGCTGCCTGTACGATAACAAAACAAAAGAGAAACAGCCAAAGCAAAGCTAAGGCAGATACAGGGAACAGCAGCCACAGGGTAGGAACGGCTTACTCAGTCCTCAGCGCTGCCTCAGGGAGGCCGAAATGACTGCTAACGGTCATCAGTGATACTTACCTTAGTTACCCGTGCCAGAACGCCTCCTCCTGCAGCAGTTCCTGGTGATATCGAGGGGCCGCTGCATTCTGGCTTCCTCGTTTCATCCCGTCCCTTCGGTATTAACCACAAGAAAACGCTTGTCCATCTCTTCTCTTCGTCAGCATTTGCTGTCCTCGGTTCCATCTCTGTAAGGAAGCGATACACTCGCGTTTTACTTCCAGTGAAACACTTAGGTTTACGCATGATCTTTTTCTCTTTACCCTGTTTTCTTTTTTCCCCTTTTTTTCTTTTTTTCTTCTTCTTTTCCTTAAGGGAAAGGTCTTAATACGGCACTTTGCGCCATACGTTGCAGGGTAAGCAGTCTGGAAACGTTACACACAGCAATTAGGGCTAGGTTATTAGGCAGGCGGGCACGTCGCCTAATACCTACCTAACGCCATCTTCCACGAAACCTTATTTTTATTCCGCTTCAGTATTACTGTTACTGTTCTCAAACCCTTGTATACATGCGCTTAACCGACAATTCTCTCAGTCTTTAACTATGTGGAAGAACGATAGCCCTCGATTTGCCTGTCTCCCTTTCACACCTATTACCTTTTTGAGACAGCTCCTAGCTTCCTCTTACGCTCGGACGCTGGCCTCACAGGCGACGACCAAAATGAACCACCGGATCCCCAGGTCTTGCTGCTTCTCTTCGAGACGTCCCCCTTCGGTGGGCTGCCCTGCCAAACAAACCAAAAAGACTGCCGAGGCCGCGAGGGTACCAGATTTTCAGACCGCTTCTCCGAGGCTTTCGGGGTGACTGACGTCACTGCTTCGCTTCATGTTACTCACAGCTACCTTCGTCTATTACTTAGGGCTAAACCTGTTTCTATTTGCAGAGGGGCTTGTTGCTTGTTTAAACTTGACATATAGTCCATAACCTGCTCTGCGTGCTCCCTAGTCCCTTCTGCTTTCGCAACACTTGTGGTAATTCAAGGCGGTAATTAAGAGTCCCCATTGTCCCATAGGCTGGAGCGAGACATTGCTGCTGCTCTGAGGAGGTGCCTAAAAGCCACGCTGTTTTCGCTAGCATCACTGGGGCTTCCCAGAGCCCATCGGTGTTCTCTTTAGCTTTTCCCAAGCCTTTTAGGTTTTTTAGGCTACTCCTTAGCCCGCCATTTTAGGGCAATGTTCTCCTTAAGCACTGCGCACAGCACGATTATCCCAGATCAGCCACATCGTGCACATACAGAGGCTTCTCAGAGGCGGCTCAGAAGAAAAGAGAGAAAAATCTCTTTGTCATCTGCGCATCCACCCGTCAACACTCTTCACCAGGAAGTGCTCTAAGTTCCTGTTTCTCTAAAGCGGGACCGAGTCGAGGCGGAGACGCAGATCGCACCCCATCTTTGTTAGAACGCCTCACTGCTGCGGGGACTGGGTCTGGCAGCAGTCTGAGGAATGTTTGGGGCCTTGCACAGAGTGCAGGGGAAGGTCTGGAGTCAGTGACAACATTGCGGCAGGGCTCGGAGGCGTTTTGGGGCCTGTGGGGGCGTTGGGGCAGGATTTGTGGGTGGTTTAATGGCTTTGGGGGGGCTGGTTGCAGGAAGGGTGGGACTCTGCGGGGCCCTCAGGGCAGGGGTGCCATCCCAGATGCGTAGGGAGCGCATAGGGGTGCCCTACGTGGCTCTCAGCTCGGCGGCAGGAGCCACCGGTCTCCCACTCCACCAGACAGGGGAGCGGGGCGGGGGGGGGGGAGGTGGAGGGATCTATGAGCTCGCAGAGAACACCAGAGGAGGCAGCAGGGAACTCACCAAGGGCCCCGCATCCCAGAAGAGCTGCGAAGGACCCCGCGTCCCAGACGAGGCTGCCGTGCCGCTGCTGGAGACATCCAGACCCCCGCGCAGACACCCCCCGTACACACTCCTCCAGGCTGCGTCCGCAGGGGCGAGCGCACGACCCGGCCCGCGCTGGGGAGGAACCGGGGCCCTGCAAGCGACACACGCAAAAGGGAGAGTCAGAGCCGCGCTCCGGCAGACCCGGCGCCGCGCAGACCCGGCGCGGCGCGGCCCCCGGCCCGACTCCCCCCCCCCCGCCCCGCCGCCTCCACGCAGCGACGGCCACGGCTGGCAGGACACAGCCCGACACCCGCGGACACCCGAAGGCACACGCTCGCCTCACCGCGGCCCCCACATGCTCGACTCCAGCCCGCCTCTGCCCTCGCCCGCCGCCGTCTAGCGAAAACACCCACACTGCTCGCCGCCATTTTGCCCGCCGCCGCACCGCGCGTGCGCCGGCCGTCCAGGGCTCGCGCCGCCGCACCGCGCGTGCGCCGCCCAGGATCGCGCGGGAGGGGCGGGGGAGCGGAGCGCGAGGGGCGGGGGGAGCGCGAGGGGCGGGGGGAGCGCGAGGGGCGGGGGGAGCGCGAGGGGCGGGGGGAGCGCGAGGGGCGGGGGGAGCGCGAGGGGCGGGGGGAGCGCGAGGGGCGGGGGGAGCGGAGCGCGAGGGGCGGGGGAGCGGAGCGCGAGGGGCGGGGGAGCGCAGCGCGAGGGGCGGGGGAGCGCAGCGCGAGGGGCGGGGGAGCGCAGCGCGAGGGGCGGGGGAGCGCAGCGCGAGGGGCGGGGGAGCGCAGCGCGAGGGGCGGGGGAGCGCAGCGCGAGGGGCGGGGGAGCGCAGCGCGAGGGGCGGGGGGAGCGCAGCGCGAGGGGCGGGGGGAGCGCAGCGCGAGGGGCGGGGGGAGCGCAGCGCGAGGCAGGCGAGACCCGCAATGGCGCCCTCGCGTGGTCGCAGCGCCGCGCTGCAGCCGGCCGGCTCCCGCGGGCGACCCGCAGCCCGCCGCGCCACCCCGGCGCTCAGGCCGAGCAGCGAGCGCCCCGAGGCTGCTTCTGCCCGCGCCCGAGAGAGCGGCGGGGATCAGCGAGCAGGCGCTGGGGCTGCCCCGGGGAGAGAGTGCCGCGGAGCAGCTCCGAGACGGCACTGCCCGTCCCCGCGCCCCCAGGAAGCACCGAGAAGGAAAAGCCCTCTCGGGAAAAGCGCTCCCGGTCCGTGAGCACCGGGCAGGGGGCACGAGCGCGGCCCCTTCGCTTACCGTTACCGACAGAGCGCAGAGTAGCGGCGAACACGGCGACCGGCAGCGCGCACGTGTGCGCCGGCTGCCTGCAACGGTCTTCGTACGCAGCGGTGGCCGCCGGCGGCTGCAGTGCTGCCTTGTCGACACGCGAGGGCAGCCGTGAGCGCGCCGGAACGCAATGCGCCTGCGCGCCCCCCCTCTCGCGTGCAGTGCCGCTTTTCAGACACGCGAGGGCAGCAAGGAGCAGAGCGCAGCGCTTTCCTGCCCCCCTTGCAAAATACTCGCTAGACAAAAATGGCTTGGGCTCCTCCCGAACGCTTACCTGGCTTCATTACTACAGCTATTAGGAACCGAAGTGCATAGCCTTCTAGTAAAGGGAACGACCGTCTTTTCAAAACTTCCCCTGACTCCCCAGAATTGTCACTGCTTTGCATCAGCAGCCAGCTTCTTCCAACCCAGCCGCAAGAAACATTTTGCCTTCCCGGCAGAACTTTCTGCTCCCTGGGGGGTCCAAAGGAAACCCGTCATTCGCTACTGTCTGTCAAAACGTACCGGAAGCCCTCAAATACAGGACAAGACGCCTTCTCTAAGGAAGCTGACTACTAGGTCTGCTTCACAGCAGCTTTTCCCCAGTATCAGGGTCCACTCAATAAACAAAATAGCACGAGAAATGTTTTAATCCGCTCCAAGTGCTTTCGTATAAGAGAACAACATCAAAATGAGGTATTATTGCATTTAGTCTCCACTACACGTGCTACCCCAGCGCCACGGACTTGCTTTAAAGCATCAGTGACGTACGCGGTCTGGCAGTAATAAATATTCACAGAATGAATACGCACTCGATCGAGTACGGGTGTTCATGAAAAGCTTTGCCAGTGCGTCGCTAGGTAACAAACCTAGACAAGCAGCTATTTGCCCTGATCCTTCGGCTTACATTTTTTCTGCCGGATGTAGTCAAACGTACCTGAACGCAGTGGCCTTGCGAGGCAGTGACACGGTGTCCGTGGGGTGGCCGTTCCAGGGTCTCTCGGGCTGTTCCAGGGTCCTCGGACAGCAACGGTGCTGGTCGACTTTCCCTTGCGCTGCACAGCAGGACAGCTCCGCACCGTGCCCTCCCAGCACCGCCGCTCCTCCCAGCGGCTGCCTAACCGGCCCCAATCCTGAGCAAAGCTACGACCCCCAGGAGCCCGCAGCACCCCTCCTACTCTCCCCGCCCTCCCCATTTCCAAGAGGGACAGCCCCAGCCCCCGGGGACAACCCTGCCTGGTCACGCTGCTGTCCGAAAAGCAGATTCGTTGCCCGCTGTGCACTAAGCCAACAATGACACGCTCAGGAGAGACATTTGCTTATTTATTTCAGAGTTGTGCAAGCCTGGCTGCTCGGTGTTTTCCCCACAAATCAAGCGCAACTCCTCCCCCCCCCCCCCCCCAGGCTTTCCAAGTAGCATTTACACAACTTGCAAGGTTTGCAACTTTCCCTCTTACACCGGTTGGTTAGTGATTTACATACAATTCTAATATTGCTTACACACCATTTTAAAACTACGCATGCTCAGGGGAGGGGTCTTCACCCGGGCGCGGGTCTTTCTGACCTATGGGCGTGATTTTCTTGTATTATAATGAGGACAGTTCAGTTAGGGGATACCTCGAATTCCTTTGCTAAATTGGCAACGTCTACATAGAAAACAAAACATTTTGATTTACTGTTTCTTTAAGGCTTTAGCACTTCTAGCATGGCCTTGATTAAAGAATTATTTCCTCCCAGGACACAGAGAGAGACAGAGAGACAGAGAGACAGAGAGACAGAGAGACAGAGAGACAGAGAGACAGAGAGACAGAGAGACAGAGAGACAGAGAGACAGAGAGACAGAGAGACAGAGAGACAGAGAGACAGAGAGACAGAGAGACAGAGATTCTCCTCATCTGCCTAGTTGAAACAGCAGGAACACTCCTTCTGAGCTTCCAAGGTTGTCTTGCAACACCATCGGAGATGGAAAACGCTTCCTGCCCTGTACCGGGAAAAGACAGAGACAATCCACTGTCCCCCGTGACCTGTGGGGACTCAGGCGTGAGTGACACACGTCCAGTAAGGAACAGACCCAGCGGGCCACTGCCGCAGGGCTGAGAAGGCACCGGCCCCTGGCACTACAGCTCCTGGCCTGCCACGTGGCCGGCTGCTGGGAACCCCGCTGGCAGGGACCTGCCGCCCCCCCCCGGGGCCACCTCGAGAGGCGCAGCATGGTCACCCAGTAGCCCCCACTGTAGTGAGAAGACTACACCTCCCAGCATACCGTGCACGCGAAAATGGCGTCCCGGAAGCCCAGTGCCGGAAGACTACCGTTCCCGGCATGCCATGCCAGGCAACATGGCCGCCCGGAAGCCCAGTGCCGGAAGACTACTGCTCCCGGCATGCCGCGCCGAAAGCTACGGCTCCCCGCATTCCCGCACCCCAACTCCCGCCCCCCACCCGCAGCGCTGGGGCACCTTTGACCCTCGGCACATTCCGTTCCTTTCCGTCCCGCCCCCCTTCCCCTTCCCCCCTGTCCCCCCGGAAACCGCCGCAGAGCCCCGAGCGCGGCCCCGCCAGCCCCAGCACCGGCCCGGGGCTCCCCCGACACCCCCGCGACCAGCCCCACCTCAGCTCCGACACTGCCCCCGCCCCTCCACGACCCTCCCGGGGCCTCCCCCTGCGATCCCGCCTCCCCCCGCTCCCCGACACGCTCCCGAGCTGACACAGGAGACCCCCCCCCCCCCCCGCGCTCCTCCGACCGCACAGTAAACCGCACCACAGCCCCGGCGCACCCCCTTGCTCCCCCCGCCTCCGGGGCCCCGGGACGCTCCCAGCCGCCGGGACCCCCGGCGCATGCGGGACCCGCAGCTTGCAGCGCGCCTCCCCCGGCCCTGCTCACCTCCTCCGCAGGATGGCTGCCGGGCCGGTCCCGGCGGGCCGTGCTCCACGGCAGCTCCGCTGCCCAGCTCCTGCCCCAGCGCCAGCTCCCCCCAACTGCGGCCCCAGCCCCCAAATGTGGGCCTGCCCTTGCCATCAGCCCCACCTGGGGCCTGTCCTGCCACCCAGCTCCCCCTGGCATTCATCCCAGCCCCAGGGCCCGCAGCTGTGGTCCCGCAGGAACTGGGCAGGGGGCCTGGCCATCAGCCCCTTCAGGGACAGCGGGGGCTGCCAGGGCAGCAGAGGCACCCCCACTCTCCTGACAGCAGCTTGCTGAGAGCTGAAGGGAGAGCCCTGCCTGGGGTGTGGAGTGCGGAAAGGGGAGTATGCGGAGCACAAGAGAACAAATCGAGAGCTCTGGGTGCAACACAAGGCAAAAAAAAAAAAAAAAAAAAGAACAACGATAGAGCAAACAGAGTGACTCGGGGGGCACCAAAAGGAGGGCCCTGGGGCACACCCAGAAGCACCCAGAAAACTCCGGGACAGGAGAAAAAGCTAAAGAGAGACCTCTGCGGCGTGCCACAAAACACACACGGGGCCCCGGGGCGCACCGAAAGGCACGCAGAGGGCTCGGGGGCAACCCAGAATGTGAACTGAGGGGTCCTGAGGGCATCAGAGGGCAAGTGCAGGGCTCTGGGGCAGACCAAAATACAGAGGAAGGGCCTTGGCGCACACCAGAGGGCTCACGAGGCACGCCGCAGGGCTCAACGCGGCTGACAGGATGGCGCCTGCAGACTGCCCCAGGCACACGAGCGACACTGCGGAGTGCCAAAAGCAAATCCGGGAGCGGTTCGGGGACCTCACGCAGCCCTGGAGGGGCTCTGGCTGCCCTCGCGATGAGGGGAAACACCCCCAAGAGCCCCGAGGGTCCAGGCAACGCAAGGGAAATTCCCCGCAGCTCTGGGAACAGCACCGGGCTCCCTGGCAAGCGCAGGCACCCCAAAGTACACGGGACTCGGGGACCAGCTCCCAGCCCCGGACACAACGCGTAACCTCCTCCTCCGGGCATCGTCTTCAGGCAAACCGCCCTGGAGCTCGGCACCAGCGTGCCTCCCCTTACCTGCGATACCCAAAGAGTCACCGCCGCACCAGCGTCTGTCCGTCTGTCCGTCCGTCCGGGAAGGGTCAGCTCCTGCCCCTGCCCTCGACGTGGCAGGTGTCCGAGTAGCCGACAGCCTCCCCCCAATGCTTTTTCCTTCGGGGCTACGATTCAGCTCGGAGAGCTGAGAGGAAAATGCCTGATCCCGCCTGCCTGCACTTCTGCCCTAGCCCAGGCCAGAGCCCCTCAGGTTACTTAGTCCTCAGCGCTGCCTCGGGGAGGCCAAAATAACTAATAACGGTCATCAGCGATACTTACCTTAGTTACCCGTGCCAGAACGCCTCCTCCTGCAGCAGTTCCTGGTGATATCGAGGGGCTGCTGCATTCTGGCTTCCTCGTTTCATCCCGTCCCTTCGGTATTAACCACAAGAAAACGCTTGTCCGTCTCTTCTCTTCGTCAGCATTTGCTGTCCTCGGTTCCATCTCTGTAAGGAAGCGATACACTCGCATTTTACTTCCAGTGAAACACTTAGGTTTACGCATGATCTTTTTCTCTTTACCCTGTTTTCTTTTTTCCCCTTTTCTTTTTTTTATTTTCTTCTTCTTTTCCTTAAGGGAAAGGTCTTAATACGGCACTTTGCGCCATACATCACAGGGTAAGCAGTCTGGAAACGTTACACACAGCAATTAGGGCTAGGTTATTAGGCAGGCGGGCACGTCGCCTAATACTTACCTGCGCCATCTTCCACGAAACCTTATTTTTATTCCGCTTCAGTATTACTGTTACTGTTCTCAAACCCTTGTATACATGCGCTTAACCGACAATTCTCTCGGTCTTTAACTACATGGAGGGACGACAGCCCTCGATTTGCCTGTCTCCCTTTCAAACCTATTACCTTTTTGAGACAGCTCCTAGCTTCCTCTTACGCTCGGATGCTGGCCTCACAGGCGACGACCAAAACGAACAACTGGGTCGCTAGGTCTAGCCGCCTCTCTTCAAGATGTGCCCTTTCGGTGCGTACCTTTCTTGGTCTCTTCAACTTCAGCCGTGGCAATTAATCTAAAAAAGTAAGGATGACATCTATTCCTTTCCGTAGCTGCCTGTACGATAACAAAACAAAAGAGAAACAGCCAAAGCAAAGCTAAGGCAGATACAGGGAACAGCAGCCACAGGGTAGGAACGGCTTACTCAGTCCTCAGCGCTGCCTCAGGGAGGCCGAAATGACTGCTAACGGTCATCAGTGATACTTACCTTAGTTACCCGTGCCAGAACGCCTCCTCCTGCAGCAGTTCCTGGTGATATCGAGGGGCCGCTGCATTCTGGCTTCCTCGTTTCATCCCGTCCCTTCGGTATTAACCACAAGAAAACGCTTGTCCGTCTCTTCTCTTCGTCAGCATTTGCTGTCCTCGGTTCCATCTCTGTAAGGAAGCGATACACTCGCGTTTTACTTCCAGTGAAACACTTAGGTTTACGCATGATCTTTTTCTCTTTACCCTGTTTTCTTTTTTCCCCTTTTTTTCTTTTTTTCTTCTTCTTTTCCTTAAGGGAAAGGTCTTAATACGGCACTTTGCGCCATACGTTGCAGGGTAAGCAGTCTGGAAACGTTACACACAGCAATTAGGGCTAGGTTATTAGGCAGGCGGGCACGTCGCCTAATACCTACCTAACGCCATCTTCCACGAAACCTTATTTTTATTCCGCTTCAGTATTACTGTTACTGTTCTCAAACCCTTGTATACATGCGCTTAACCGACAATTCTCTCAGTCTTTAACTATGTGGAAGAACGATAGCCCTCGATTTGCCTGTCTCCCTTTCACACCTATTACCTTTTTGAGACAGCTCCTAGCTTCCTCTTACGCTCGGACGCTGGCCTCACAGGCGACGACCAAAATGAACCACCGGATCCCCAGGTCTTGCTGCTTCTCTTCGAGACGTCCCCCTTCGGTGGGCTGCCCTGCCAAACAAACCAAAAAGACTGCCGAGGCCGCGAGGGTACCAGATTTTCAGACCGCTTCTCCGAGGCTTTCGGGGTGACTGACGTCACTGCTTCGCTTCATGTTACTCACAGCTACCTTCGTCTATTACTTAGGGCTAAACCTGTTTCTATTTGCAGAGGGGCTTGTTGCTTGTTTAAACTTGACATATAGTCCATAACCTGCTCTGCGTGCTCCCTAGTCCCTTCTGCTTTCGCAACACTTGTGGTAATTCAAGGCGGTAATTAAGAGTCCCCATTGTCCCATAGGCTGGAGCGAGACATTGCTGCTGCTCTGAGGAGGTGCCTAAAAGCCACGCTGTTTTCGCTAGCATCACTGGGGCTTCCCAGAGCCCATCGGTGTTCTCTTTAGCTTTTCCCAAGCCTTTTAGGTTTTTTAGGCTACTCCTTAGCCCGCCATTTTAGGGCAATGTTCTCCTTAAGCACTGCGCACAGCACGATTATCCCAGATCAGCCACATCGTGCACATACAGAGGCTTCTCAGAGGCGGCTCAGAAGAAAAGAGAGAAAAATCTCTTTGTCATCTGCGCATCCACCCGTCAACACTCTTCACCAGGAAGTGCTCTAAGTTCCTGTTTCTCTAAAGCGGGACCGAGTCGAGGCGGAGACGCAGATCGCACCCCATCTTTGTTAGAACGCCTCACTGCTGCGGGGACTGGGTCTGGCAGCAGTCTGAGGAATGTTTGGGGCCTTGCACAGAGTGCAGGGGAAGGTCTGGAGTCAGTGACAACATTGCGGCAGGGCTCGGAGGCGTTTTGGGGCCTGTGGGGGCGTTGGGGCAGGATTTGTGGGTGGTTTAATGGCTTTGGGGGGGCTGGTTGCAGGAAGGGTGGGACTCTGCGGGGCCCTCAGGGCAGGGGTGCCATCCCAGATGCGTAGGGAGCGCATAGGGGTGCCCTACGTGGCTCTCAGCTCGGCGGCAGGAGCCACCGGTCTCCCACTCCACCAGACAGGGGAGCGGGGCGGGGGGGGGGGAGGTGGAGGGATCTATGAGCTCGCAGAGAACACCAGAGGAGGCAGCAGGGAACTCACCAAGGGCCCCGCATCCCAGAAGAGCTGCGAAGGACCCCGCGTCCCAGACGAGGCTGCCGTGCCGCTGCTGGAGACATCCAGACCCCCGCGCAGACACCCCCCGTACACACTCCTCCAGGCTGCGTCCGCAGGGGCGAGCGCACGACCCGGCCCGCGCTGGGGAGGAACCGGGGCCCTGCAAGCGACACACGCAAAAGGGAGAGTCAGAGCCGCGCTCCGGCAGACCCGGCGCCGCGCAGACCCGGCGCGGCGCGGCCCCCGGCCCGACTCCCCCCCCCCCGCCCCGCCGCCTCCACGCAGCGACGGCCACGGCTGGCAGGACACAGCCCGACACCCGCGGACACCCGAAGGCACACGCTCGCCTCACCGCGGCCCCCACATGCTCGACTCCAGCCCGCCTCTGCCCTCGCCCGCCGCCGTCTAGCGAAAACACCCACACTGCTCGCCGCCATTTTGCCCGCCGCCGCACCGCGCGTGCGCCGGCCGTCCAGGGCTCGCGCCGCCGCACCGCGCGTGCGCCGCCCAGGATCGCGCGGGAGGGGCGGGGGAGCGGAGCGCGAGGGGCGGGGGGAGCGCGAGGGGCGGGGGGAGCGCGAGGGGCGGGGGGAGCGCGAGGGGCGGGGGGAGCGCGAGGGGCGGGGGGAGCGCGAGGGGCGGGGGGAGCGCGAGGGGCGGGGGGAGCGCGAGGGGCGGGGGGAGCGGAGCGCGAGGGGCGGGGGAGCGGAGCGCGAGGGGCGGGGGAGCGCAGCGCGAGGGGCGGGGGAGCGCAGCGCGAGGGGCGGGGGAGCGCAGCGCGAGGGGCGGGGGAGCGCAGCGCGAGGGGCGGGGGAGCGCAGCGCGAGGGGCGGGGGAGCGCAGCGCGAGGGGCGGGGGAGCGCAGCGCGAGGGGCGGGGGAGCGCAGCGCGAGGGGCGGGGGGAGCGCAGCGCGAGGGGCGGGGGGAGCGCAGCGCGAGGGGCGGGGGGAGCGCAGCGCGAGGCAGGCGAGACCCGCAATGGCGCCCTCGCGTGGTCGCAGCGCCGCGCTGCAGCCGGCCGGCTCCCGCGGGCGACCCGCAGCCCGCCGCGCCACCCCGGCGCTCAGGCCGAGCAGCGAGCGCCCCGAGGCTGCTTCTGCCCGCGCCCGAGAGAGCGGCGGGGATCAGCGAGCAGGCGCTGGGGCTGCCCCGGGGAGAGAGTGCCGCGGAGCAGCTCCGAGACGGCACTGCCCGTCCCCGCGCCCCCAGGAAGCACCGAGAAGGAAAAGCCCTCTCGGGAAAAGCGCTCCCGGTCCGTGAGCACCGGGCAGGGGGCACGAGCGCGGCCCCTTCGCTTACCGTTACCGACAGAGCGCAGAGTAGCGGCGAACACGGCGACCGGCAGCGCGCACGTGTGCGCCGGCTGCCTGCAACGGTCTTCGTACGCAGCGGTGGCCGCCGGCGGCTGCAGTGCTGCCTTGTCGACACGCGAGGGCAGCCGTGAGCGCGCCGGAACGCAATGCGCCTGCGCGCCCCCCCTCTCGCGTGCAGTGCCGCTTTTCAGACACGCGAGGGCAGCAAGGAGCAGAGCGCAGCGCTTTCCTGCCCCCCTTGCAAAATACTCGCTAGACAAAAATGGCTTGGGCTCCTCCCGAACGCTTACCTGGCTTCATTACTACAGCTATTAGGAACCGAAGTGCATAGCCTTCTAGTAAAGGGAACGACCGTCTTTTCAAAACTTCCCCTGACTCCCCAGAATTGTCACTGCTTTGCATCAGCAGCCAGCTTCTTCCAACCCAGCCGCAAGAAACATTTTGCCTTCCCGGCAGAACTTTCTGCTCCCTGGGGGGTCCAAAGGAAACCCGTCATTCGCTACTGTCTGTCAAAACGTACCGGAAGCCCTCAAATACAGGACAAGACGCCTTCTCTAAGGAAGCTGACTACTAGGTCTGCTTCACAGCAGCTTTTCCCCAGTATCAGGGTCCACTCAATAAACAAAATAGCACGAGAAATGTTTTAATCCGCTCCAAGTGCTTTCGTATAAGAGAACAACATCAAAATGAGGTATTATTGCATTTAGTCTCCACTACACGTGCTACCCCAGCGCCACGGACTTGCTTTAAAGCATCAGTGACGTACGCGGTCTGGCAGTAATAAATATTCACAGAATGAATACGCACTCGATCGAGTACGGGTGTTCATGAAAAGCTTTGCCAGTGCGTCGCTAGGTAACAAACCTAGACAAGCAGCTATTTGCCCTGATCCTTCGGCTTACATTTTTTCTGCCGGATGTAGTCAAACGTACCTGAACGCAGTGGCCTTGCGAGGCAGTGACACGGTGTCCGTGGGGTGGCCGTTCCAGGGTCTCTCGGGCTGTTCCAGGGTCCTCGGACAGCAACGGTGCTGGTCGACTTTCCCTTGCGCTGCACAGCAGGACAGCTCCGCACCGTGCCCTCCCAGCACCGCCGCTCCTCCCAGCGGCTGCCTAACCGGCCCCAATCCTGAGCAAAGCTACGACCCCCAGGAGCCCGCAGCACCCCTCCTACTCTCCCCGCCCTCCCCATTTCCAAGAGGGACAGCCCCAGCCCCCGGGGACAACCCTGCCTGGTCACGCTGCTGTCCGAAAAGCAGATTCGTTGCCCGCTGTGCACTAAGCCAACAATGACACGCTCAGGAGAGACATTTGCTTATTTATTTCAGAGTTGTGCAAGCCTGGCTGCTCGGTGTTTTCCCCACAAATCAAGCGCAACTCCTCCCCCCCCCCCCCCCCAGGCTTTCCAAGTAGCATTTACACAACTTGCAAGGTTTGCAACTTTCCCTCTTACACCGGTTGGTTAGTGATTTACATACAATTCTAATATTGCTTACACACCATTTTAAAACTACGCATGCTCAGGGGAGGGGTCTTCACCCGGGCGCGGGTCTTTCTGACCTATGGGCGTGATTTTCTTGTATTATAATGAGGACAGTTCAGTTAGGGGATACCTCGAATTCCTTTGCTAAATTGGCAACGTCTACATAGAAAACAAAACATTTTGATTTACTGTTTCTTTAAGGCTTTAGCACTTCTAGCATGGCCTTGATTAAAGAATTATTTCCTCCCAGGACACAGAGAGAGACAGAGAGACAGAGAGACAGAGAGACAGAGAGACAGAGAGACAGAGAGACAGAGAGACAGAGAGACAGAGAGACAGAGAGACAGAGAGACAGAGAGACAGAGAGACAGAGAGACAGAGAGACAGAGAGACAGAGAGACAGAGAGACAGAGAGACAGAGAGACAGAGATTCTCCTCATCTGCCTAGTTGAAACAGCAGGAACACTCCTTCTGAGCTTCCAAGGTTGTCTTGCAACACCATCGGAGATGGAAAACGCTTCCTGCCCTGTACCGGGAAAAGACAGAGACAATCCACTGTCCCCCGTGACCTGTGGGGACTCAGGCGTGAGTGACACACGTCCAGTAAGGAACAGACCCAGCGGGCCACTGCCGCAGGGCTGAGAAGGCACCGGCCCCTGGCACTACAGCTCCTGGCCTGCCACGTGGCCGGCTGCTGGGAACCCCGCTGGCAGGGACCTGCCGCCCCCCCCCGGGGCCACCTCGAGAGGCGCAGCATGGTCACCCAGTAGCCCCCACTGTAGTGAGAAGACTACACCTCCCAGCATACCGTGCACGCGAAAATGGCGTCCCGGAAGCCCAGTGCCGGAAGACTACCGTTCCCGGCATGCCATGCCAGGCAACATGGCCGCCCGGAAGCCCAGTGCCGGAAGACTACTGCTCCCGGCATGCCGCGCCGAAAGCTACGGCTCCCCGCATTCCCGCACCCCAACTCCCGCCCCCCACCCGCAGCGCTGGGGCACCTTTGACCCTCGGCACATTCCGTTCCTTTCCGTCCCGCCCCCCTTCCCCTTCCCCCCTGTCCCCCCGGAAACCGCCGCAGAGCCCCGAGCGCGGCCCCGCCAGCCCCAGCACCGGCCCGGGGCTCCCCCGACACCCCCGCGACCAGCCCCACCTCAGCTCCGACACTGCCCCCGCCCCTCCACGACCCTCCCGGGGCCTCCCCCTGCGATCCCGCCTCCCCCCGCTCCCCGACACGCTCCCGAGCTGACACAGGAGACCCCCCCCCCCCCCCGCGCTCCTCCGACCGCACAGTAAACCGCACCACAGCCCCGGCGCACCCCCTTGCTCCCCCCGCCTCCGGGGCCCCGGGACGCTCCCAGCCGCCGGGACCCCCGGCGCATGCGGGACCCGCAGCTTGCAGCGCGCCTCCCCCGGCCCTGCTCACCTCCTCCGCAGGATGGCTGCCGGGCCGGTCCCGGCGGGCCGTGCTCCACGGCAGCTCCGCTGCCCAGCTCCTGCCCCAGCGCCAGCTCCCCCCAACTGCGGCCCCAGCCCCCAAATGTGGGCCTGCCCTTGCCATCAGCCCCACCTGGGGCCTGTCCTGCCACCCAGCTCCCCCTGGCATTCATCCCAGCCCCAGGGCCCGCAGCTGTGGTCCCGCAGGAACTGGGCAGGGGGCCTGGCCATCAGCCCCTTCAGGGACAGCGGGGGCTGCCAGGGCAGCAGAGGCACCCCCACTCTCCTGACAGCAGCTTGCTGAGAGCTGAAGGGAGAGCCCTGCCTGGGGTGTGGAGTGCGGAAAGGGGAGTATGCGGAGCACAAGAGAACAAATCGAGAGCTCTGGGTGCAACACAAGGCAAAAAAAAAAAAAAAAAAAAGAACAACGATAGAGCAAACAGAGTGACTCGGGGGGCACCAAAAGGAGGGCCCTGGGGCACACCCAGAAGCACCCAGAAAACTCCGGGACAGGAGAAAAAGCTAAAGAGAGACCTCTGCGGCGTGCCACAAAACACACACGGGGCCCCGGGGCGCACCGAAAGGCACGCAGAGGGCTCGGGGGCAACCCAGAATGTGAACTGAGGGGTCCTGAGGGCATCAGAGGGCAAGTGCAGGGCTCTGGGGCAGACCAAAATACAGAGGAAGGGCCTTGGCGCACACCAGAGGGCTCACGAGGCACGCCGCAGGGCTCAACGCGGCTGACAGGATGGCGCCTGCAGACTGCCCCAGGCACACGAGCGACACTGCGGAGTGCCAAAAGCAAATCCGGGAGCGGTTCGGGGACCTCACGCAGCCCTGGAGGGGCTCTGGCTGCCCTCGCGATGAGGGGAAACACCCCCAAGAGCCCCGAGGGTCCAGGCAACGCAAGGGAAATTCCCCGCAGCTCTGGGAACAGCACCGGGCTCCCTGGCAAGCGCAGGCACCCCAAAGTACACGGGACTCGGGGACCAGCTCCCAGCCCCGGACACAACGCGTAACCTCCTCCTCCGGGCATCGTCTTCAGGCAAACCGCCCTGGAGCTCGGCACCAGCGTGCCTCCCCTTACCTGCGATACCCAAAGAGTCACCGCCGCACCAGCGTCTGTCCGTCTGTCCGTCCGTCCGGGAAGGGTCAGCTCCTGCCCCTGCCCTCGACGTGGCAGGTGTCCGAGTAGCCGACAGCCTCCCCCCAATGCTTTTTCCTTCGGGGCTACGATTCAGCTCGGAGAGCTGAGAGGAAAATGCCTGATCCCGCCTGCCTGCACTTCTGCCCTAGCCCAGGCCAGAGCCCCTCAGGTTACTTAGTCCTCAGCGCTGCCTCGGGGAGGCCAAAATAACTAATAACGGTCATCAGCGATACTTACCTTAGTTACCCGTGCCAGAACGCCTCCTCCTGCAGCAGTTCCTGGTGATATCGAGGGGCTGCTGCATTCTGGCTTCCTCGTTTCATCCCGTCCCTTCGGTATTAACCACAAGAAAACGCTTGTCCGTCTCTTCTCTTCGTCAGCATTTGCTGTCCTCGGTTCCATCTCTGTAAGGAAGCGATACACTCGCATTTTACTTCCAGTGAAACACTTAGGTTTACGCATGATCTTTTTCTCTTTACCCTGTTTTCTTTTTTCCCCTTTTCTTTTTTTTATTTTCTTCTTCTTTTCCTTAAGGGAAAGGTCTTAATACGGCACTTTGCGCCATACATCACAGGGTAAGCAGTCTGGAAACGTTACACACAGCAATTAGGGCTAGGTTATTAGGCAGGCGGGCACGTCGCCTAATACTTACCTGCGCCATCTTCCACGAAACCTTATTTTTATTCCGCTTCAGTATTACTGTTACTGTTCTCAAACCCTTGTATACATGCGCTTAACCGACAATTCTCTCGGTCTTTAACTACATGGAGGGACGACAGCCCTCGATTTGCCTGTCTCCCTTTCAAACCTATTACCTTTTTGAGACAGCTCCTAGCTTCCTCTTACGCTCGGATGCTGGCCTCACAGGCGACGACCAAAACGAACAACTGGGTCGCTAGGTCTAGCCGCCTCTCTTCAAGATGTGCCCTTTCGGTGCGTACCTTTCTTGGTCTCTTCAACTTCAGCCGTGGCAATTAATCTAAAAAAGTAAGGATGACATCTATTCCTTTCCGTAGCTGCCTGTACGATAACAAAACAAAAGAGAAACAGCCAAAGCAAAGCTAAGGCAGATACAGGGAACAGCAGCCACAGGGTAGGAACGGCTTACTCAGTCCTCAGCGCTGCCTCAGGGAGGCCGAAATGACTGCTAACGGTCATCAGTGATACTTACCTTAGTTACCCGTGCCAGAACGCCTCCTCCTGCAGCAGTTCCTGGTGATATCGAGGGGCCGCTGCATTCTGGCTTCCTCGTTTCATCCCGTCCCTTCGGTATTAACCACAAGAAAACGCTTGTCCGTCTCTTCTCTTCGTCAGCATTTGCTGTCCTCGGTTCCATCTCTGTAAGGAAGCGATACACTCGCGTTTTACTTCCAGTGAAACACTTAGGTTTACGCATGATCTTTTTCTCTTTACCCTGTTTTCTTTTTTCCCCTTTTTTTCTTTTTTTCTTCTTCTTTTCCTTAAGGGAAAGGTCTTAATACGGCACTTTGCGCCATACGTTGCAGGGTAAGCAGTCTGGAAACGTTACACACAGCAATTAGGGCTAGGTTATTAGGCAGGCGGGCACGTCGCCTAATACCTACCTAACGCCATCTTCCACGAAACCTTATTTTTATTCCGCTTCAGTATTACTGTTACTGTTCTCAAACCCTTGTATACATGCGCTTAACCGACAATTCTCTCAGTCTTTAACTATGTGGAAGAACGATAGCCCTCGATTTGCCTGTCTCCCTTTCACACCTATTACCTTTTTGAGACAGCTCCTAGCTTCCTCTTACGCTCGGACGCTGGCCTCACAGGCGACGACCAAAATGAACCACCGGATCCCCAGGTCTTGCTGCTTCTCTTCGAGACGTCCCCCTTCGGTGGGCTGCCCTGCCAAACAAACCAAAAAGACTGCCGAGGCCGCGAGGGTACCAGATTTTCAGACCGCTTCTCCGAGGCTTTCGGGGTGACTGACGTCACTGCTTCGCTTCATGTTACTCACAGCTACCTTCGTCTATTACTTAGGGCTAAACCTGTTTCTATTTGCAGAGGGGCTTGTTGCTTGTTTAAACTTGACATATAGTCCATAACCTGCTCTGCGTGCTCCCTAGTCCCTTCTGCTTTCGCAACACTTGTGGTAATTCAAGGCGGTAATTAAGAGTCCCCATTGTCCCATAGGCTGGAGCGAGACATTGCTGCTGCTCTGAGGAGGTGCCTAAAAGCCACGCTGTTTTCGCTAGCATCACTGGGGCTTCCCAGAGCCCATCGGTGTTCTCTTTAGCTTTTCCCAAGCCTTTTAGGTTTTTTAGGCTACTCCTTAGCCCGCCATTTTAGGGCAATGTTCTCCTTAAGCACTGCGCACAGCACGATTATCCCAGATCAGCCACATCGTGCACATACAGAGGCTTCTCAGAGGCGGCTCAGAAGAAAAGAGAGAAAAATCTCTTTGTCATCTGCGCATCCACCCGTCAACACTCTTCACCAGGAAGTGCTCTAAGTTCCTGTTTCTCTAAAGCGGGACCGAGTCGAGGCGGAGACGCAGATCGCACCCCATCTTTGTTAGAACGCCTCACTGCTGCGGGGACTGGGTCTGGCAGCAGTCTGAGGAATGTTTGGGGCCTTGCACAGAGTGCAGGGGAAGGTCTGGAGTCAGTGACAACATTGCGGCAGGGCTCGGAGGCGTTTTGGGGCCTGTGGGGGCGTTGGGGCAGGATTTGTGGGTGGTTTAATGGCTTTGGGGGGGCTGGTTGCAGGAAGGGTGGGACTCTGCGGGGCCCTCAGGGCAGGGGTGCCATCCCAGATGCGTAGGGAGCGCATAGGGGTGCCCTACGTGGCTCTCAGCTCGGCGGCAGGAGCCACCGGTCTCCCACTCCACCAGACAGGGGAGCGGGGCGGGGGGGGGGGAGGTGGAGGGATCTATGAGCTCGCAGAGAACACCAGAGGAGGCAGCAGGGAACTCACCAAGGGCCCCGCATCCCAGAAGAGCTGCGAAGGACCCCGCGTCCCAGACGAGGCTGCCGTGCCGCTGCTGGAGACATCCAGACCCCCGCGCAGACACCCCCCGTACACACTCCTCCAGGCTGCGTCCGCAGGGGCGAGCGCACGACCCGGCCCGCGCTGGGGAGGAACCGGGGCCCTGCAAGCGACACACGCAAAAGGGAGAGTCAGAGCCGCGCTCCGGCAGACCCGGCGCCGCGCAGACCCGGCGCGGCGCGGCCCCCGGCCCGACTCCCCCCCCCCCGCCCCGCCGCCTCCACGCAGCGACGGCCACGGCTGGCAGGACACAGCCCGACACCCGCGGACACCCGAAGGCACACGCTCGCCTCACCGCGGCCCCCACATGCTCGACTCCAGCCCGCCTCTGCCCTCGCCCGCCGCCGTCTAGCGAAAACACCCACACTGCTCGCCGCCATTTTGCCCGCCGCCGCACCGCGCGTGCGCCGGCCGTCCAGGGCTCGCGCCGCCGCACCGCGCGTGCGCCGCCCAGGATCGCGCGGGAGGGGCGGGGGAGCGGAGCGCGAGGGGCGGGGGGAGCGCGAGGGGCGGGGGGAGCGCGAGGGGCGGGGGGAGCGCGAGGGGCGGGGGGAGCGCGAGGGGCGGGGGGAGCGCGAGGGGCGGGGGGAGCGCGAGGGGCGGGGGGAGCGCGAGGGGCGGGGGGAGCGGAGCGCGAGGGGCGGGGGGAGCGGAGCGCGAGGGGCGGGGGGAGCGGAGCGCGAGGGGCGGGGGGAGCGGAGCGCGAGGGGCGGGGGAGCGGAGCGCGAGGGGCGGGGGAGCGGAGCGCGAGGGGCGGGGGAGCGCAGCGCGAGGGGCGGGGGGAGCGCAGCGCGAGGGGCGGGGGGAGCGCAGCGCGAGGGGCGGGGGGAGCGCAGCGCGAGGGGCGGGGGGAGCGCAGCGCGAGGGGCGGGGGGAGCGCAGCGCGAGGGGCGGGGGGAGCGCAGCGCGAGGGGCGGGGGGAGCGCAGCGCGAGGGGCGGGGGGAGCGCAGCGCGAGGGGCGGGGGGAGCGCAGCGCGAGGGGCGGGGGGAGCGCAGCGCGAGGCAGGCGAGACCCGCAATGGCGCCCTCGCGTGGTCGCAGCGCCGCGCTGCAGCCGGCCGGCTCCCGCGGGCGACCCGCAGCCCGCCGCGCCACCCCGGCGCTCAGGCCGAGCAGCGAGCGCCCCGAGGCTGCTCTGCCCGCGCCCGAGAGAGCGGCGGGGATCAGCGAGCAGGCGCTGGGGCTGCCCCGGGGAGAGAGTGCCGCGGAGCAGCTCCGAGACGGCACTGCCCGTCCCCGCGCCCCCAGGAAGCACCGAGAAGGAAAAGCCCTCTCGGGAAAAGCGCTCCCGGTCCGTGAGCACCGGGCAGGGGGCACGAGCGCGGCCCCTTCGCTTACCGTTACCGACAGAGCGCAGAGTAGCGGCGAACACGGCGACCGGCAGCGCGCACGTGTGCGCCGGCTGCTTGCAACGGTCTTCGTACGCAGCGGTGGCCGCCGGCGGCTGCAGTGCTGCCTTGTCGACACGCGAGGGCAGCCGTGAGCGCGCCGGAACGCAATGCGCCTGCGCGCCCCCCCTCTCGCGTGCAGTGCCGCTTTTCAGACACGCGAGGGCAGCAAGGAGCAGAGCGCAGCGCTTTCCTGCCCCCCTTGCAAAATACTCGCTAGACAAAAATGGCTTGGGCTCCTCCCGAACGCTTACCTGGCTTCATTACTACAGCTATTAGGAACCGAAGTGCATAGCCTTCTAGTAAAGGGAACGACCGTCTTTTCAAAACTTCCCCTGACTCCCCAGAATTGTCACTGCTTTGCATCAGCAGCCAGCTTCTTCCAACCCAGCCGCAAGAAACATTTTGCCTTCCCGGCAGAACTTTCTGCTCCCTGGGGGGTCCAAAGGAAACCCGTCATTCGCTACTGTCTGTCAAAACGTACCGGAAGCCCTCAAATACAGGACAAGACGCCTTCTCTAAGGAAGCTGACTACTAGGTCTGCTTCACAGCAGCTTTTCCCCAGTATCAGGGTCCACTCAATAAACAAAATAGCACGAGAAATGTTTTAATCCGCTCCAAGTGCTTTCGTATAAGAGAACAACATCAAAATGAGGTATTATTGCATTTAGTCTCCACTACACGTGCTACCCCAGCGCCACGGACTTGCTTTAAAGCATCAGTGACGTACGCGGTCTGGCAGTAATAAATATTCACAGAATGAATACGCACTCGATCGAGTACGGGTGTTCATGAAAAGCTTTGCCAGTGCGTCGCTAGGTAACAAACCTAGACAAGCAGCTATTTGCCCTGATCCTTCGGCTTACATTTTTTCTGCCGGATGTAGTCAAACGTACCTGAACGCAGTGGCCTTGCGAGGCAGTGACACGGTGTCCGTGGGGTGGCCGTTCCAGGGTCTCTCGGGCTGTTCCAGGGTCCTCGGACAGCAACGGTGCTGGTCGACTTTCCCTTGCGCTGCACAGCAGGACAGCTCCGCACCGTGCCCTCCCAGCACCGCCGCTCCTCCCAGCGGCTGCCTAACCGGCCCCAATCCTGAGCAAAGCTACGACCCCCAGGAGCCCGCAGCACCCCTCCTACTCTCCCCGCCCTCCCCATTTCCAAGAGGGACAGCCCCAGCCCCCGGGGACAACCCTGCCTGGTCACGCTGCTGTCCGAAAAGCAGATTCGTTGCCCGCTGTGCACTAAGCCAACAATGACACGCTCAGGAGAGACATTTGCTTATTTATTTCAGAGTTGTGCAAGCCTGGCTGCTCGGTGTTTTCCCCACAAATCAAGCGCAACTCCTCCCCCCCCCCCCAGGCTTTCCAAGTAGCATTTACACAACTTGCAAGGTTTGCAACTTTCCCTCTTACACCGGTTGGTTAGTGATTTACATACAATTCTAATATTGCTTACACACCATTTTAAAACTACGCATGCTCAGGGGAGGGGTCTTCACCTGGGCGCGGGTCTTTCTGACCTATGGGCGTGATTTTCTTGTATTATAATGAGGACAGTTCAGTTAGGGGATACCTCGAATTCCTTTGCTAAATTGGCAACGTCTACATAGAAAACAAAACATTTTGATTTACTGTTTCTTTAAGGCTTTAGCACTTCTAGCATGGCCTTGATTAAAGAATTATTTCCTCCCAGGACACAGAGAGAGACAGAGAGACAGAGAGACAGAGAGACAGAGAGACAGAGAGACAGAGAGACAGAGAGACAGAGAGACAGAGAGACAGAGAGACAGAGAGACAGAGAGACAGAGAGACAGAGAGACAGAGAGACAGAGAGACAGAGAGACAGAGAGACAGAGAGACAGAGAGACAGAGATTCTCCTCATCTGCCTAGTTGAAACAGCAGGAACACTCCTTCTGAGCTTCCAAGGTTGTCTTGCAACACCATCGGAGATGGAAAACGCTTCCTGCCCTGTACCGGGAAAAGACAGAGACAATCCACTGTCCCCCGTGACCTGTGGGGACTCAGGCGTGAGTGACACACGTCCAGTAAGGAACAGACCCAGCGGGCCACTGCCGCAGGGCTGAGAAGGCACCGGCCCCTGGCACTACAGCTCCTGGCCTGCCACGTGGCCGGCTGCTGGGAACCCCGCTGGCAGGGACCTGCCGCCCCCCCCCGGGGCCACCTCGAGAGGCGCAGCATGGTCACCCAGTAGCCCCCACTGTAGTGAGAAGACTACACCTCCCAGCATACCGTGCACGCGAAAATGGCGTCCCGGAAGCCCAGTGCCGGAAGACTACCGTTCCCGGCATGCCATGCCAGGCAACATGGCCGCCCGGAAGCCCAGTGCCGGAAGACTACTGCTCCCGGCATGCCGCGCCGAAAGCTACGGCTCCCCGCATTCCCGCACCCCAACTCCCGCCCCCCACCCGCAGCGCTGGGGCACCTTTGACCCTCGGCACATTCCGTTCCTTTCCGTCCCGCCCCCCTTCCCCTTCCCCCCTGTCCCCCCGGAAACCGCCGCAGAGCCCCGAGCGCGGCCCCGCCAGCCCCAGCACCGGCCCGGGGCTCCCCCGACACCCCCGCGACCAGCCCCACCTCAGCTCCGACACTGCCCCCGCCCCTCCACGACCCTCCCGGGGCCTCCCCCTGCGATCCCGCCTCCCCCCGCTCCCCGACACGCTCCCGAGCTGACACAGGAGACCCCCCCCCCCCGCGCTCCTC
The DNA here is from genome assembly GCF_036370855.1 of Dromaius novaehollandiae. Lineage (NCBI taxonomy): Eukaryota > Metazoa > Chordata > Aves > Casuariiformes > Dromaiidae > Dromaius > Dromaius novaehollandiae. The sequence continues at coordinate 8,081,120 of NC_088124.1, read as the reverse complement.
CGACCGCACAGTAAACCGCACCACAGCCCCGGCGCACCCCCTTGCTCCCCCCGCCTCCGGGGCCCCGGGACGCTCCCAGCCGCCGGGACCCCCGGCGCATGCGGGACCCGCAGCTTGCAGCGCGCCTCCCCCGGCCCCGCTCACCTCCTCCGCAGGATGGCTGCCGGGCCGGTCCCGGCGGGCCGTGCTCCACGGCAGCTCCGCTGCCCAGCTCCTGCCCCAGCGCCAGCTCCCCCCAACTGCGGCCCCAGCCCCCAAATGTGGGCCTGCCCTTGCCATCAGCCCCACCTGGGGCCTGTCCTGCCACCCAGCTCCCCCTGGCATTCATCCCAGCCCCAGGGCCCGCAGCTGTGGTCCCGCAGGAACTGGGCAGGGGGCCTGGCCATCAGCCCCTTCAGGGACAGCGGGGGCTGCCAGGGCAGCAGAGGCACCCCCACTCTCCTGACAGCAGCTTGCTGAGAGCTGAAGGGAGAGCCCTGCCTGGGGTGTGGAGTGCGGAAAGGGGAGTATGCGGAGCACAAGAGAACAAATCGAGAGCTCTGGGTGCAACACAAGGCAAAAAAAAAAAAAAAAAAAAGAACAACGATAGAGCAAACAGAGTGACTCGGGGGGCACCAAAAGGAGGGCCCTGGGGCACACCCAGAAGCACCCAGAAAACTCCGGGACAGGAGAAAAAGCTAAAGAGAGACCTCTGCGGCGTGCCACAAAACACACACGGGGCCCCGGGGCGCACCGAAAGGCACGCAGAGGGCTCGGGGGCAACCCAGAATGTGAACTGAGGGGTCCTGAGGGCATCAGAGGGCAAGTGCAGGGCTCTGGGGCAGACCAAAATACAGAGGAAGGGCCTTGGCGCACACCAGAGGGCTCACGAGGCACGCCGCAGGGCTCAACGCGGCTGACAGGATGGCGCCTGCAGACTGCCCCAGGCACACGAGCGACACTGCGGAGTGCCAAAAGCAAATCCGGGAGCGGTTCGGGGACCTCACGCAGCCCTGGAGGGGCTCTGGCTGCCCTCGCGATGAGGGGAAACACCCCCAAGAGCCCCGAGGGTCCAGGCAACGCAAGGGAAATTCCCCGCAGCTCTGGGAACAGCACCGGGCTCCCTGGCAAGCGCAGGCACCCCAAAGTACACGGGACTCGGGGACCAGCTCCCAGCCCCGGACACAACGCGTAACCTCCTCCTCCGGGCATCGTCTTCAGGCAAACCGCCCTGGAGCTCGGCACCAGCGTGCCTCCCCTTACCTGCGATACCCAAAGAGTCACCGCCGCACCAGCGTCTGTCCGTCTGTCCGTCCGTCCGGGAAGGGTCAGCTCCTGCCCCTGCCCTCGACGTGGCAGGTGTCCGAGTAGCCGACAGCCTCCCCCCAATGCTTTTTCCTTCGGGGCTACGATTCAGCTCGGAGAGCTGAGAGGAAAATGCCTGATCCCGCCTGCCTGCACTTCTGCCCTAGCCCAGGCCAGAGCCCCTCAGGTTACTTAGTCCTCAGCGCTGCCTCGGGGAGGCCAAAATAACTAATAACGGTCATCAGCGATACTTACCTTAGTTACCCGTGCCAGAACGCCTCCTCCTGCAGCAGTTCCTGGTGATATCGAGGGGCTGCTGCATTCTGGCTTCCTCGTTTCATCCCGTCCCTTCGGTATTAACCACAAGAAAACGCTTGTCCGTCTCTTCTCTTCGTCAGCATTTGCTGTCCTCGGTTCCATCTCTGTAAGGAAGCGATACACTCGCATTTTACTTCCAGTGAAACACTTAGGTTTACGCATGATCTTTTTCTCTTTACCCTGTTTTCTTTTTTCCCCTTTTCTTTTTTTTATTTTCTTCTTCTTTTCCTTAAGGGAAAGGTCTTAATACGGCACTTTGCGCCATACATCACAGGGTAAGCAGTCTGGAAACGTTACACACAGCAATTAGGGCTAGGTTATTAGGCAGGCGGGCACGTCGCCTAATACTTACCTGCGCCATCTTCCACGAAACCTTATTTTTATTCCGCTTCAGTATTACTGTTACTGTTCTCAAACCCTTGTATACACGCGCTTAACCGACAATTCTCTCGGTCTTTAACTACATGGAGGGACGACAGCCCTCGATTTGCCTGTCTCCCTTTCAAACCTATTACCTTTTTGAGACAGCTCCTAGCTTCCTCTTACGCTCGGATGCTGGCCTCACAGGCGACGACCAAAACGAACAACTGGGTCGCTAGGTCTAGCCGCCTCTCTTCAAGATGTGCCCTTTCGGTGCGTACCTTTCTTGGTCTCTTCAACTTCAGCCGTGGCAATTAATCTAAAAAAGTAAGGATGACATCTATTCCTTTCCGTAGCTGCCTGTACGATAACAAAACAAAAGAGAAACAGCCAAAGCAAAGCTAAGGCAGATACAGGGAACAGCAGCCACAGGGTAGGAACGGCTTACTCAGTCCTCAGCGCTGCCTCAGGGAGGCCGAAATGACTGCTAACGGTCATCAGTGATACTTACCTTAGTTACCCGTGCCAGAACGCCTCCTCCTGCAGCAGTTCCTGGTGATATCGAGGGGCCGCTGCATTCTGGCTTCCTCGTTTCATCCCGTCCCTTCGGTATTAACCACAAGAAAACGCTTGTCCGTCTCTTCTCTTCGTCAGCATTTGCTGTCCTCGGTTCCATCTCTGTAAGGAAGCGATACACTCGCGTTTTACTTCCAGTGAAACACTTAGGTTTACGCATGATCTTTTTCTCTTTACCCTGTTTTCTTTTTTCCCCTTTTCTTTTTTTTATTTTCTTCTTCTTTTCCTTAAGGGAAAGGTCTTAATACGGCACTTTGCGCCATACATCACAGGGTAAGCAGTCTGGAAACGTTACACACAGCAATTAGGGCTAGGTTATTAGGCAGGCGGGCACGTCGCCTAATACTTACCTGCGCCATCTTCCACGAAACCTTATTTTTATTCCGCTTCAGTATTACTGTTACTGTTCTCAAACCCTTGTATACATGCGCTTAACCGACAATTCTCTCAGTCTTTAACTATGTGGAAGAACGATAGCCCTCGATTTGCCTGTCTCCCTTTCACACCTATTACCTTTTTGAGACAGCTCCTAGCTTCCTCTTACGCTCGGACGCTGGCCTCACAGGCGACGACCAAAATGAACCACCGGATCCCCAGGTCTTGCTGCTTCTCTTCGAGACGTCCCCCTTCGGTGGGCTGCCCTGCCAAACAAACCAAAAAGACTGCCGAGGCCGCGAGGGTACCAGATTTTCAGACCGCTTCTCCGAGGCTTTCGGGGTGACTGACGTCACTGCTTCGCTTCATGTTACTCACAGCTACCTTCGTCTATTACTTAGGGCTAAACCTGTTTCTATTTGCAGAGGGGCTTGTTGCTTGTTTAAACTTGACATATAGTCCATAACCTGCTCTGCGTGCTCCCTAGTCCCTTCTGCTTTCGCAACACTTGTGGTAATTCAAGGCGGTAATTAAGAGTCCCCATTGTCCCATAGGCTGGAGCGAGACATTGCTGCTGCTCTGAGGAGGTGCCTAAAAGCCACGCTGTTTTCGCTAGCATCACTGGGGCTTCCCAGAGCCCATCGGTGTTCTCTTTAGCTTTTCCCAAGCCTTTTAGGTTTTTTAGGCTACTCCTTAGCCCGCCATTTTAGGGCAATGTTCTCCTTAAGCACTGCGCACAGCACGATTATCCCAGATCAGCCACATCGTGCACATACAGAGGCTTCTCAGAGGCGGCTCAGAAGAAAAGAGAGAAAAATCTCTTTGTCATCTGCGCATCCACCCGTCAACACTCTTCACCAGGAAGTGCTCTAAGTTCCTGTTTCTCTAAAGCGGGACCGAGTCGAGGCGGAGACGCAGATCGCACCCCATCTTTGTTAGAACGCCTCACTGCTGCGGGGACTGGGTCTGGCAGCAGTCTGAGGAATGTTTGGGGCCTTGCACAGAGTGCAGGGGAAGGTCTGGAGTCAGTGACAACATTGCGGCAGGGCTCGGAGGCGTTTTGGGGCCTGTGGGGGCGTTGGGGCAGGATTTGTGGGTGGTTTAATGGCTTTGGGGGGGCTGGTTGCAGGAAGGGTGGGACTCTGCGGGGCCCTCAGGGCAGGGGTGCCATCCCAGATGCGTAGGGAGCGCATAGGGGTGCCCTACGTGGCTCTCAGCTCGGCGGCAGGAGCCACCGGTCTCCCACTCCACCAGACAGGGGAGCGGGGCGGGGGGGGGGGAGGTGGAGGGATCTATGAGCTCGCAGAGAACACCAGAGGAGGCAGCAGGGAACTCACCAAGGGCCCCGCATCCCAGAAGAGCTGCGAAGGACCCCGCGTCCCAGACGAGGCTGCCGTGCCGCTGCTGGAGACATCCAGACCCCCGCGCAGACACCCCCCGTACACACTCCTCCAGGCTGCGTCCGCAGGGGCGAGCGCACGACCCGGCCCGCGCTGGGGAGGAACCGGGGCCCTGCAAGCGACACACGCAAAAGGGAGAGTCAGAGCCGCGCTCCGGCAGACCCGGCGCCGCGCAGACCCGGCGCGGCGCGGCCCCCGGCCCGACTCCCCCCCCCCCCGCCCCGCCGCCTCCACGCAGCGACGGCCACGGCTGGCAGGACACAGCCCGACACCCGCGGACACCCGAAGGCACACGCTCGCCTCACCGCGGCCCCCACATGCTCGACTCCAGCCCGCCTCTGCCCTCGCCCGCCGCCGTCTAGCGAAAACACCCACACTGCTCGCCGCCATTTTGCCCGCCGCCGCACCGCGCGTGCGCCGGCCGTCCAGGGCTCGCGCCGCCGCACCGCGCGTGCGCCGCCCAGGATCGCGCGGGAGGGGCGGGGGAGCGGAGCGCGAGGGGCGGGGGGAGCGGAGCGCGAGGGGCGGGGGGAGCGGAGCGCGAGGGGCGGGGGGAGCGGAGCGCGAGGGGCGGGGGAGCGCAGCGCGTGGCAGGCGAGACCCGCAATGGCCCCACCCTCGCGTGGTCGCAGCGCCGCGCTGCAGCCGGCCGGCTCCCGCGCTCCAACCGCAGCCCGCCGCGCCACCCCGGCGCTCAGGCCGAGCAGCGAGCGCCCCGAGGCTGCTTCTGCCCGCGCCCGAGAGAGCGGCGGGGATCAGCGAGCAGGCGCTGGGGCTGCCCCGGGGAGAGAGCGCCGCGGAGCAGCTCCGAGACGGCACTGCCCGTCCCCGCGCCCCCAGGAAGCACCGAGAAGGAAAAGCCCTCTCGGGAAAAGCGCTCCCGGTCCGTGAGCACCGGGCAGGGGGCACGAGCGCGGCCCCTTCGCTTACCGTTACCGACAGAGCGCAGAGTAGCGGCGAACACGGCGACCGGCAGCGCGCACGTGTGCGCCGGCTGCCTGCAACGGTCTTCGTACGCAGCGGTGGCCGCCGGCGGCTGCAGTGCTGCCTTGTCGACACGCGAGGGCAGCCGTGAGCGCGCCGGAACGCAATGCGCCTGCGCGCCCCCCCTCTCGCGTGCAGTGCCGCTTTTCAGACACGCGAGGGCAGCAAGGAGCAGAGCGCAGCGCTTTCCTGCCCCCCTTGCAAAATACTCGCTAGACAAAAATGGCTTGGGCTCCTCCCGAACGCTTACCTGGCTTCATTACTACAGCTATTAGGAACCGAAGTGCATAGCCTTCTAGTAAAGGGAACGACCGTCTTTTCAAAACTTCCCCTGACTCCCCAGAATTGTCACTGCTTTGCATCAGCAGCCAGCTTCTTCCAACCCAGCCGCAAGAAACATTTTGCCTTCCCGGCAGAACTTTCTGCTCCCCGGGGTGTCCAAAGGAAACCCGTCATTCGCTACTGTCTGTCAAAACGTACCGGAAGCCCTCAAATACAGGACAAGACGCCTTCTCTAAGGAAGCTGACTACTAGGTCTGCTTCACAGCAGCTTTTCCCCAGTATCAGGGTCCACTCAATAAACAAAATAGCACGAGAAATGTTTTAATCCGCTCCAAGTGCTTTCGTATAAGAGAACAACATCAAAATGAGGTATTATTGCATTTAGTCTCCACTACACGTGCTACCCCAGCGCCACGGACTTGCTTTAAAGCATCAGTGACGTACGCGGTCTGGCAGTAATAAATATTCACAGAATGAATACGCACTCGATCGAGTACGGGTGTTCATGAAAAGCTTTGCCAGTGCGTCGCTAGGTAACAAACCTAGACAAGCAGCTATTTGCCCTGATCCTTCGGCTTACATTTTTTCTGCCGGATGTAGTCAAACGTACCTGAACGCAGTGGCCTTGCGAGGCAGTGACACGGTGTCCGTGGGGTGGCCGTTCCAGGGTCTCTCGGGCTGTTCCAGGGTCCTCGGACAGCAACGGTGCTGGTCGACTTTCCCTTGCGCTGCACAGCAGGACAGCTCCGCACCGTGCCCTCCCAGCACCGCCGCTCCTCCCAGCGGCTGCCTAACCGGCCCCAATCCTGAGCAAAGCTACGACCCCCAGGAGCCCGCAGCACCCCTCCTACTCTCCCCGCCCTCCCCATTTCCAAGAGGGACAGCCCCAGCCCCCGGGGACAACCCTGCCTGGTCACGCTGCTGTCCGAAAAGCAGATTCGTTGCCCGCTGTGCACTAAGCCAACAATGACACGCTCAGGAGAGACATTTGCTTATTTATTTCAGAGTTGTGCAAGCCTGGCTGCTCGGTGTTTTCCCCACAAATCAAGCGCAACTCCTCCCCCCCCCCCCCCCCCAGGCTTTCCAAGTAGCATTTACACAACTTGCAAGGTTTGCAACTTTCCCTCTTACACCGGTTGGTTAGTGATTTACATACAATTCTAATATTGCTTACACACCATTTTAAAACTACGCATGCTCAGGGGAGGGGTCTTCACCCGGGCGCGGGTCTTTCTGACCTATGGGCGTGATTTTCTTGTATTATAATGAGGACAGTTCAGTTAGGGGATACCTCGAATTCCTTTGCTAAATTGGCAACGTCTACATAGAAAACAAAACATTTTGATTTACTGTTTCTTTAAGGCTTTAGCACTTCTAGCATGGCCTTGATTAAAGAATTATTTCCTCCCAGGACACAGAGAGAGACAGAGAGACAGAGAGACAGAGAGACAGAGAGACAGAGAGACAGAGAGAGATTCTCCTCATCTGCCTAGTTGAAACAGCAGGAACACTCCTTCTGAGCTTCCAAGGTTGTCTTGCAACACCATCGGAGATGGAAAACACTTCCTGCCCTGTACCGGGGAAAGACAGGGACATTCCACTGTCCCCCGTGACCTGTGGGGACTCAGGCATGAGTGACACACGTCCAGTAAGGAACAGACCCAGCGGGCCACTGCTGCAGGCCTGAGAAGGCACCGGCCCCTGGCACTACAGCTCCTGGCCTGCCACGTGGCCGGCTGCTGGGAACCCTGCTGGCAGGGACCTGCCGCCCCCCCCCGGGGCCACCTCGAGAGGCGCAGCATGGTCACCCAGTAGCCCCCACTGTAGTGAGAAGACTACACCTCCCAGCATACCGTGCACGCGAAAATGGCGTCCCGGAAGCCCAGTGCCGGAAGACTACCGTTCCCGGCATGCCGCGCACAGAACAAATATGGCCGCCCGGAAGCCCAGTGCCGGAAGACTACCACTCCCGGCAGTCCACGCGAAGCAGCTTGGGCCCCGGAAGCCCAGTGCCGGAAGACTACCTCTCCCGGCATGCCGCGCCAAAAAACATGGCCTCCTGGAAGCCCAGTGCCGGAAGACTACCGCTCCCGGCATGCCACGCAAAATAACATGGCCTCCCGGAAGCCCAGTGCCGGGAGACTACCGCTCCCGGCATGCCGCGCAAAACAACACGGCCTCCCGGAAGCCCAGTGTCGGAAGACAGAAGCGTCTTCGACACGGGAGAGCAGCAGATAGCGCAGCGGGACGCAGTGCGCACGCGCGTCCTCCTTACGGGTGTACTGATGGTTTTCCGACCCGCGAGGGTCGGTGGGGGCGGCAAATGAGCTTCTGCGCGCCCGCTCGCTGCTGCACTGCTTCGGTGACATGCCAGGGCCGCAGTGACCACGGTGAACCCCGTGCGCTTTTGCGCTCTCGCTGTGTGTAGGACCGCTTTTTCGATAGCCCGGGGAAGCAGTGAGCGGTGTGACCCCACCACGCGTGAGCGCTTCCTTGGAGCAGGACCCCCATCTGGACACGCGAGGGCAGCAGTGAGCGCGGGGGGGGGGTGCGGAGGGACCCGGTGCGCCCGGGGGCGGCAGAGAGCGCCGCTACGCCAGTGCGCATGCGCGAGCCCCCGTGCGCCGTACTTACCTGCTAGCGCCTGAGGGCGGCCGTGAACTACTGCGCATGCGCGCGGTCCCTCGCTGGGATGCTGGCTCCTCATCCTCTGTGGGCAGCTGGGCGCGTGGCCGGGGGGGGGCACCGCGCATGCGCTCTTCGGCCGGCTGCAGTACCGCTCTGTAAGCGGGCGAGGGCGGCAGCGAGCGGCGCTACCTGCCCCCTGCGCTCGCTCCCACGCGCAGCACCGCCACAGCAGCTGCCCCCGCGACTTCCCGTCCTGTCAGCCTGGGCCAGCACGCGGCTCCAGCACTGGCCTTTGGGCAAGGGCAGTGAAATGTCTCCAATCTGATCTACAGGTATTTACAGTGCCTGCTGCTAGGCACAGACTCTCTGTATTTCATACTCAAGCCGGTTAGTATTATACTAGAGGCTTTATTAACAAAGCTTTCATTCTAACACTGCACAATACGCTACGGACAGAAAGTACTCAGAGGCTGCCGTTTAAAAAAACACACACACACACACACACAAACACACTACTTAATGGGACAATTTGCAACCGTTGCTTAAACAAGCAACAGTTGTCTTTAGGACTTTGGACCTCTCACCTTCATCAACTTTTAAACAAAATAGAGAGCCAAAAGCAAGCTGCACTAGCGTCTCGACTGACCGCTCAGTTTTTATTATTAAACAGTAAGAGATGTTTGCACAGCGCATGTCTACCACATTAAAGCATGAAAACATTAGTATTCTGATCACCTTTTGCGGTACTACAGGAAACAAGCTGAAAAGGTTTGTTCAGTTTCTAAAATATCTGGACTTTTATAAGAGTGATCACAGCCTAAAGGCTATTATTGTGTGAAAAAGACTAATGGGCTTGACCTCCTACGTATCACTTACCTGGTTCGACTGCTACAGGGATTAGTAACGAAAGTGCATCACCTTCCATAAAAGGTGATGACTGTCTTTTAAAAACTTCCAGTAACTCCACAGATTGGTCATTACTTTTGATTGGTAGCCGGTCATTTCTTTTGACTGGTAGCCAGCTTCTTCAAACCCGGCTGCAAGAAACATTTTGCCTTCCAGTCAGAACCTTCTGCTGCCCAGGGTTTCAAAGGAGACCAGTCATTCACTACTGTCTGTCAAAATGTACAGGAAGCCCTAAAGTACAGGACAAGACACCTTCTCCAAGGAAACTGACTACCGTGTCTCCTTTGCTGCAGGTTTTTCCGAGTCTCACGGTCCATTCAATAAACAAAATAGGACGATAAATGTTTTAATCTGCTCTAAGTGCTTTCATATAAGAGAACAGCATCAAAATGAGTTGCTCTTGGATTTAGTCTTCAGAACACACGCTACCCCGCCAGTGCCATGGACTTGCTTTAAAGGATCAGTAACATACGCACTCTTGCAGTAATATTCACGGAATGAATATGCACTTGATCGAGTATGACTGTTCATAAAAAACTCTGACAATGTGTTGCTAGGTAACAGACCTAGACAAGCAGTTATTTACTGCGACCCTTCGGCTTACATTTCTTCCGCTGGATGTAGTGAGACCCAAGCCCTAGGTCAAAATTAAACTCTCTAAAGTAGATTGTGGCACAAAGAAGTTACCTTTTTGGCCCATCTAATGTTCCGTGCATATATGTAGGCTGCCTCTCCCTGCTATAATGGTATCCAATATCAGCAAGGACACAGTGGAAAATTTAGGAAACTACAGGACTTACCAGAAGCATTTCCAATCCCTTCGGAAAACAGTGGAAGGAGGGGATCACACGGGGAGTGTGACTAGAAAGAATACTCTGCACAAAGGCCTAAAGTGACCAGCCCAGAGCATGGATCATGTGGTTATTGATTATGAAGTCCATTTCAGAGCAGGAGTTCTCATGCCCTTATTGAAAATATCGCTGCCTGTGAAACACAATACACCTCAGTAATACTGATTGTTGTAGGTAAGCCTGGAATAAGAGCGACAGAAAAGTATACGCTGAAGACAAATATGAAGTTACAAGCCATCTGGAATTCAGACATGCTTCTAGATTTACTGCCTATTTAAAGGCACACCTTCTGGAATTCTGTACCATTTATTTTCCCAGAAGCTTGATACAAAGATGAAATGCACATCAAAGAAAGGTACAGCATAACTGCGCTGGCCTATAAATTACTGGTGTCAACCACGGCACAGTTAAAATGCTACCATTCCCGCTAAGAAATAATGTCAAAGCAGAATGATGAAGTAGGTCATAATTCTGGAACTGGACATAAAGGAGCCTCTTTTGCAGTCATGAGTTGAAATGCAGCATTCTCATTCTCTCTGATAACCTGTCGTAGAGGTTGGCAGCTGTACACAGTGGCTTCTACACTCCGCAAAGGAATTAGACACCAGGCAAACGCCATGTTCCGAATGTGGAACTATAGATCTGAATGCGCAGATCTAAACAAATGCCTGGGACGTACCAGAGATCTAGCACGTTTACATTTATCATATATCAGTTCTCCTATGTCCGTTCTCCTATGTGGAATGTGGATAGGCTGCTCCATCTTCTTTATTTGTTAGCTGACAGACAGGCCCTATGAGAAAGCAAAAGAAGGATGTAATTCACAGTGAAATTAAACAGAGTAGAGATAGCCTCAAAGGGTTGGACTGATCTCCCCCCACCCAGCCAAACCACCCTTGGAAAGGCACATCTCAATATACACGTAGTTCTGCGCTGACTGCATTCCTGAGAGCCTAATAGTAGATGGTGCTCGATAAACAGGAATGAAATGATAAAACAGATGTTTAACACTCTCAAAGAGATTTATGGCATGTACATATTATGATAAACCAAAAAGGAAAAAAAAGATACTTTGGGGTGGGGGGGGGGAGGAAATTCTTAAAGCTTTCAACAACAGCATCTTAATATGGTTTATCTGTACCTTAATTCTGTCCCTTGGGCTTTGAGGGCAAGGCTGCATTTTGCAAGTTACTGAAATCATGCATTCATTGCTCACGATAACTGTGCTAAGAAGAGTCCAGAGGAATACAGGCATCCACCACCACATGCCCCCTGGCAGAGAGCGCTCTGCAATAGATGGAACCAAGAAGAGCAATTAATAACACCTTTAGTTTACACACACAAAAAACCTATTTCAGAAACAGCAGGACCTGGAGACTTTGTGCGGCAGGTTACAGACAAGATACAAAACGAAAACCCGCCCATAAAAGAAATGGTTCAGGCTTTTGTAAAAGGTGAACGTAGCTGTAAGTCATCCCAGATGAAATGGCTTCATCAGTCACAATTAAAGCTCGGGAACAGTCCTCCAAAAATATAAGCTCCTAGTGGTGGTTATATTGCCTTTTTAAACTGAGTTCCTTGTCTTTTTAAATTAAGTTCCAGGGATGGTGTAAGGACAACAGAGGAGAGCAACTCAAAGAGAAGCTGCTAGACCTAGTGATAGTATTGTTGCTTGTGATTTTCACATGACTGCATAAACATACCTGGAATCTGGGAGGAGTGACTAACGAACAGTAAAATATTATGACTGCACTAGAATAAAAGTCACGTTGAAGGAAGACAGCAGAGATGAGTATTAGAGAGCACTTAATACATTTCATAGACAAAGCTTAACCAGTGTGTTTTATGTTTCCAAAAGTTAACCCTACAGTGCATGAATTTTACTCAGACACTGCACCCAGCATTTCTTTTAAAAGTAAAAAAGGAAAAGAGGATAAAAATCTATGCCTACATGTAGCAATTCTTATTGAAAAGAAACTGACAGATTTAATAATTTAAGGAATGGATGGAATCGATCAATAACGTGCACAGATGGAGAACCGCCAAATTACTGATAAAGAATAATGAGATAAGGTTGAAAAAATAAAAAGAAAAGGAAAAATGCTACCAATTGGACCCTTGAAGTCAACAAAAATAGGAGGAGATGTTCTAGTAGGAATCACAAAGTCTCTATTAATAGCAATTGCTTGTTATTTTTGCTTCCCAGGAGCAGCACGGAAGTAATCCATTCCAACACCGTTGACATTGTTAGCTGTACTTTGCTTTGGCTTGCTTTTGTTGGGTTTTGTTCTATTTTGTTATCATACATGCAAACAGGAGAGGAGAAAGATGCAATACTTTCTTTTAAGATTAATTTCTCTAGCTGAAGTTAGAGAGAAGTGCAAAATGGAAACAAACTGAGAGCAAAAGCAAGAAATGGATCCAATTTAAAGCCGTCTCCTCCTCCAAATAAGAGAAACTCCACTTCTCTCCCTAAGGACAGATGTCCCTCCTATTATTGGCTACTGCAATTAACGGATCACCAACACACAAAGAGTGGAATGGAGAATCATATACACACACAGAGAGACAGAACTTATGAAACATCAGATTTTTGAGAGCTATGAGAAGCCCAGGTGAATCTCTTTCGCCTAGAAAAGCTTCCCGCAGCACACTGTACTTTAACATACCGTATTTCATTAAATGCAGCTTTACAACACTGGGACCAGGAGGATTGCACCTGCATACAGCCTTCCTCTGCAAGGAACGGATTTATTTACACGCAGCTATAAATTACAAACAGCATCGCGATCACGACTCAAGCTGCACCGCGCAGCAGCCCTGGCTGTGCTGACGAGTAGGACAGACAACAACAGCAGCTCCAGACTGCCCTACTGCGAGCGCCTGTCCTAACACCCGAGGACTCGGAGCCTCTGCTGCTCTCTGCCTCTACGACACCTTCCCCGTCGACTACACACCCCACGGCATCTCTAGCTCACTAGTGCTCCCCCGCTGCACACCCACAGCCCCGCGCCTCTGCAGGCAGAGCCACTGCGGAGGTGTCTGATGTGACCCGAACCAGGCCAATCGACGGCACCCTCTGGGCGCTGCTGATCACCAGCTCTGCTGAGCGCCAACTGCCTCTTGGCACCGGCCACACCAGCCAAAACACACAGCAATGACAGACCTCCAGCTGTACACGGGGACAGGGGGCAGAAGAAAAGAGGGGTAGAGAGCTTGGCAGAGGGATAGAGGGAGAAAGAGAAGGATAGAGATCTGGCCCCAGGGTCAGGGCGCTAGACAAAGGAATGGAAAGAGAGGGAGAGAGGGCCACACGGAGGGAGGGCTGCACAGAGGACCAGGGAGCAGAAGAGAGAAAAAGAGGGAAGGGGAGGTGGGCAGAAGAACAGAGAGGGGTAAGGAGGGAAGGGGAGGCGGGCAAAAGGACAGGGAGCAAAAGAGAAGGGGGGAGAACTGGACAGAGAAACGGGGCTGGGAAGAGAGGGACAGAGAGCCAGTCGGAGCGATGGAAAGAAAATGAGGATGATGAGCTGGCCAGAAAGGTGGAGGGAAAAAAAGAGGGAGGGGAATTCAGACAGAGAGATAGGACAAAACAGGGGAAAAGAGAGACAGGGAGACAAATAGATGGATGGTGAGCTGAACAGAGGGACGGAAAAAGAAAGAGAAGGCTGGAGAGGTGGACAGATGGCTGGGAAGGCAGAAAGGTACAGAGAGACAGATGAGAGCGGCAGATGCATGGGGAGCCAGACAGGACAGCAGGCAGGTAGTGGGATAGGGAGAGGAACAGGATGATGAAGAGCTGGATAGAGTGACAGGGAGCCAGTTAGAGGGATGTAGATATGTAGGATGTATGCGCTCTGCACACCGCTGTGCCCAGAGCCCACCTGTGGGCCTGCTTGCCTGATTCCCTACGGCTCCAGGGTGTCTGCATCTGCAAGAGCGAGGGTGCACACAGAGACCTGCACTGGGGAGGAACCTTGTGTTCAGTCACAGTATTTTACTACTCCTTGTGCATTAGCCCCTTTCACTCTCAAATCTTCCTTGCTCTTTCCCATCTTGTTTGAAAACCCTCCCAGACCCCTTCTGTACTTACATGCTTCCTCAAAACAGCATCACTGAAGTCAACAAAACGGGCTGAGCTGCTCCTCTTCGAGTTGCCAGCCCTCAAAACGTTATCCTGCAAGTGAATCAAACCACCAAGGTCACCGGGAGATTCTCGTTTTAGAGCTTTCTTCCCCCAAAGCTTTAACGATGGCTCCCTAACCTGGGCAAATGCAGAGCCTCCCTTAAGCGCTGCAGCAGTTTTTACGCTGGGTTTTCCAAGTCGCTGCTATGACATTACGCAGCAAAGCAAGGCAAAGACAGGTGGGCTCACAGCTTACCCATCTAGCCATGAAAATTCCTATTTTAGACCTCACTGGTTATTCCAGGTAAACAGACCAAAACAGAGCTCCAAACAGGCAGGTGAGGCTTCACACAGACCTCGTGGCCCTGCTAGCAACAGCAATGCCATAATGACCAGGCTACCGGTCGCTATTCCACCCCTCCTTTGCCGATCCATGCGTTGCGGCTTACTACTCACAAGTCCAGTAAGGACGCTGCCGACCTTCCCGTGGCCGAAGGCTCCTCATGGGAACCAGGCAGAGAACCTTTCCGCTGCCGTTTGGATTCTCCTGGTCGCTCTTGACAACATGACACTGCCCTGAGGGGGGTGGTAGCCTGGAGTTCTTCATGGCAGCATACAGTCGTTCCCCGAGGTTCTGAATGCCTAGGATTAACACAGTTTATAAATACAAAAGTACTACCACTATAGGGTGTAAAGCCAAGCCAAAATTTCTGCAACCAAAGAAAACCTCTTCATGTCTGACAGAACGAGCCATACGCACCAGCGCCTATAGTTCAAGGCTGGCAACCCCTCCCGGGTGATGTCCTTCTGGCAGGCTGCGTATCTGAACTCCTCCATCTTGCCTAAGGGTCTCCACTGGGACATAATAACTTTGCCAGCCAGCACTCGTTCATGGAGGCATAGTAAAATCCATCCCCCTACAAAAGTAGGGAGGGAGCAAAGCAAAAAAAAAAAAAACAACCAAAATTCAAAGCTCTGCAGAAAACCATAAGAATCCAAAGCAGTTTATAAGCACAAAAATGCATCTAATATGCACACAAGCAAGGTAAATGAGAACACGCAAGCCATAAATACCACTTCCCCCAACCCCTGTTTTGGAAGCCATGACGACAGTTGGGCTCGCCATGAAAGGGAAGTTAGACTAAGTAGCCGCTAGATATTAATCTTTCACAAACCTTCTGCATCCCCATTTTTGGCACAACCGTGTGCTGCCCCTCAGTCAATTCAGACATGCACAAGAAGAGCCACTACTTGTAACACTTGCATAGTAACCCCCGCCACCGCTCGTTAAGATTTGTGCCCACTGTGCCACTTGGATAGATGATACTCTGCTATTTGTTTCCCTGACGTTACTACTTTAGAGGGAATTGAGCAGATTGGATTGCCTCTGTGCTATCAAAAGTAAGTCTCAAAGACAGTTACAGCCCAGACTGCTGCTAAACAGTATTTTCACAGCTGGAGAATTTTTGTTCTGGCCCCAAAGGGGATGCAAGGATGATACTACTAGCATCCACTTTCCCCTTACCGCTGTTCTGCAGCAATGCTGCTCCCATGGAGTCAGCAGATGTGGTAATTCATACTGAAAAAGGCTTGTCTTGTCCTGGGAATTTGAGGGCAGGAGGCGTTATAGCCACTTCTCCCAGTTTAGTGAAAGTGGTGTCATGTTCCTTGTTCCAGCTCCATTCTAACTCCTTTCCAGTAATTTCCACCATGGTCTGCTCATATCACCAAAAATTAAATCCTCCTGAAATTGCTCTAAGTTGGAACTGACGACAAGGAGCCTTAATTCCACCAGGCTTTAAAACTTTCTTCTATCTACTGTCTTCCTGTTTCCTCAAATACCATTGCCAGGTAACTAACCAGGGGTTGCACTAATTGAGCCTTACTGAAATTGGTTTCTTAATTTTACACTTCAGGCACTTCTCTATCTCGCTTCCTCTTCAGTAACTCTGGTCGCTTGACCACCATTCCCCTAAGATAATAATTTGCTGTCTTGTAGCTCTTAAAATATGATGCTTCATAGACACAAAGTCACATGCACAAAAATGTATGTACATAGCATACTTTTTGTAACGCATACAAACCTTCTGTTATATGTTGGTGATCTGTTATTCGGATCACTAATAATGGTGATCCTTCCTCGCCAGGAGGAATGGGCTTTCCCTTTTTGGCAGAGGGAGACAGCTCTCAGTTGGTTCCATTTGATTTTATTACTTCAGCTTGCTTATGTTTTTCTGGTCTCTTCAACTTCAGCCATGGCAATTAATCTAAAAGTTACAGATTATATCTTTCACTTTTTATATATGTATATAAGATAACAACGCAAAGCAGAAACAACCAAAGCAAAACTAAGGCAGATACAGGTAACAATATCCACATGGTAAGTATGAGTTACTCAGTCCTCAGTGCTGCCTCTGGGAGACAGAAATAACAAATATTCATTATCAATAGTTACCTTAGTTATCCATGGCAGAACACCTCTTACTGTAGCAGTTTCTGGTGATATCAAGAGTCCGCTAAACTGCATTTTTGCTTCCTTGTTTCCTCCCATCCTTTAGGTATTAATCACAAAAAAATGCTTGTCCACCTTTTCTCTTTGTCAGCATTTGCTATCGTTGGTCCCATCTCTGTAACAAAGACATAAACTTGCATTTTACTTTCAATGAAACACTTAAATTTATGCATGTTCTTTTTCTCTTTACCGTGTTCTTTCTTTTTCTTTTTTTTTTTTCTTTTTCCCTTAAAGGAAAGATCTTAATACAGAACTTTGCATCATACATTACAGGGTAAACAGTTTAGAAAGATTACATAAAGCAATTAGTGCTACGTTATTAGACAAGCGGGCACATCGCCTAATACCTACCTACGCCATCTTCCACGAAACCTTATTTTTATTCTGCTTCAGTATTATTGCACTGTTCAGTATTCTTTCTCAAACCCTTATACACACATGCTTAACCCCCAATTCTCTCGATCTTTAACTGCATGGAATAATGATAGCACTTGATTTGCCTGTCTTCCTTTCAAACCTATTACCCTTTTGAAACAGCTCCTAGATTCCTCCTCTATTTGGATGCTTGCCTCAGAGGTGATGACCAAAATGAACAACTGGATCACTAGGTCTAGGCTGCTTCTCTTCAAGATGTCCCCCTTCGGTGGACTACCCTGCCAAACAAACCAAAAAGACTGATGGGGCCATGAGGGTATCATGTTTTTGGACCACTTCTCCAAGGCTTTCAGTGTGACTGACATAACCATTTCTCTTTACATTCGTCAAAGCTCCATTCATCTATTACTTAAGTCTAAACTGTTCCTATTTTAAGAGGTGGCTGCTGTTTGTTAACATATGTTTACATATGCTCCACAATCTGCAGTGCATCATCTCTAGTCCCTTCTGCTTTTATAATGTGTTTGGCAATTAAAGGTGGTAATTAATAGTACCCATTGTCCTATAGGCTGGAGTAAGACATTTCTCCTCCTCTAAGGATGTGCCTAAAACCCATGCTTTTTCCTACACCGTGCTTGGGCTTCCTATAGTCCTTCAGTGTTCACTTCACATTCTCCTGAGCCTTTATTTTTTCTGACTATTCCTTGGCCTGCAGTTTTATCTTAGCATTCTCCTTAAGCGCTGTGCACAGCACTGTTATCCCAGATCGGCCAAGTTCAGGGAGTCAGAGAGGTCAGTGAGAGGTGGCTCAGGAAAAACAAAAATAATCTGTTTGTCATCTGTGCATCCACCCACCACCAATCTTCACCAAGAGGTGCTGTAAACTCCCTTTTCTCTAAAGTGAGACTGAGCCGGGGGGAGATACACAGCACAACTGATATTGATGAGAACACCTTTTGTAAATTAATCTGTTATTAATAATAAAACCAGGCTGCTATTACATACTGTGGATAACTAGTCACGTAATACATCGCGTTGGAGGAACATCTGTGTTAACTGGGAATAACGTGTCTTCGCAGGACTAACTTGCTGCTGTTGGGACAGAGTTTGGAGGAAGGTCTGGAGTCAGTGACAGTGTGGGGGCAGTCTAGAGGAATCCTGGGGTCTGTTGAGTGTCGGAGCGCGGTTCAGGGGTCGATGGGACAAAATCTGTGAATGATTAGAGGCTTCTAGAGGCTGGTTTTAGGGGAACACTCGCCAAGAACAAGACTCACCTCGCCGCCATGGTGCTCCGACCACTGCGCGTGCGCCGCCCGCGACGGGGCAAGGGGGGCGGGGGGGGCCGAGGGCGGGGCAATGGCGCCCCGCCTGCTCAGAGCCCGGCGCCGCACCCGGCCGCGCGCTCTGCCCGCCCCCCCCGGTGACCACACACCGGTGACCACACACCAGCGCCGCACCCGGCCGCGCGCTCTGCCCCCGGCCCCGGTGACCGCACACCGGCACCGCAGCAGGCCGCGCGCCCTTCCCCCCCCCGTGACCGCACACCGGCGCCGCACCGGGCCGCGCGCCCTGCCTGTCCCCCCCCCCCCCCCCGTGACCGCACACCGGCGCCGCACCGGGCCGCGCGCCCTGCCTGCCCCCCCCCCCCGTGACCGCACACCGGCGCCGCACCGGGCCGCGCGCCCTGCCCGCCCCCCCGTGACCGCACACCGGCGCCGCGCCCGGCTGCACCGAAGCAGCTCTGCCCGCCCACTGGGAAGCGGAGAGAATGGCATTCCCGGTTTGAAAGCAACACGGAGCAACTCGGAGGTTTCAGTCCCCGGCGACACCGGGGAGCACCGACGAGCAAAGACAGGCTATGCCGACAGTCTCTGAGCACCGGGAATGGGTGGTTACCTACCTCACCTATTACGGAAACACCGGCGACGGCAACGCGGACGGAGAGCTGCAATAAGCACGCCAGAGCCTGCGCCGCGCACTGCTGTCGCGTCATCCGCCAGGGCAGCAGAAAGCGGGGCGCGCAGCGGGGCGCATGCGTGAGCCGCCTGGCTGCAGTACGGCGTGTAATGAAGGGAGGGCAGCAGCGAGCGCCCCGCCACAATGCGCATGCGCCACCCGCCGCTCTGCAATGCACGCAAGGGAAAGCGGCGGTGCGCTCAGCCCGTCGCAAGGCGCATGCGCACAGCGACCCGCCGCAGCGCTGATTACAGTCCGTAATCAAGGCACATCTTCACTGAGACTGAAGCACTGTCAAATACTAGCTTGTGTTGGTCGTACTGGGACAGGCAGTGTAAATGCGAGGGGGCGCAGGGCAGGGGCCTGTGCCTCTGTCCCCACACTGCCCGGCACCCGCCCGGCTGTTCCCGGGGCAGGTGAGCGGCCCCCCCGCCACCCACCCGGGCACCGGGGCCTGGATCCTGCCCGCCGGGGTCACGAGGGTCCGGGGGCAGGAGCCTGGGGTGGCTTGGGACTGATGGTGGTATCGGGGCACTCGGTGGTGGTTTAAGGGTGTCGGGGCAGAATTTGGGGTTGGGCTTGGGGGGGTATTGGAGGCACTGGTGGCCTTGGGGCAGGCTTTGGGGGTGCTTAGGGGGTAGTGGGGGCGGTTTCTGTCCAGGTTTGGGGGTGGATTTGAGATCCAGGGGCTTTGCAGGCTAGTTGTGCTCATTCCTTGGGGTACTGGACAGGTGTCAGGGTATAACATATTACTTGCCTCCCACTTGAAATGTTTTTTATTGCAGAGTCAGGAGGATTAATCTAAAGACACAACCTTGGCAGGGGGGATTCAACTGCTGACTTGCCTGTTGTGCTTATGACAAGCTCTCCAACCAGACTGGGGTCTGGACTTGCAGACTGTGAGCTCATTTCCCAAGTGCTGCTCTAAAACACTTCAGTTGGTGTGACCAAAACTAGGTTCGAAAACAGATTCTGCATAAAGTAGTAAAATGTCTTACCATGCATCAAATTGGCTCCCAGTGCTGTTGTTTAAAGCAATATTGTCTGTGTAGAGAGATTATTTTCTCCTCTTTTACTTATCAGTACTAAAACTGTGCAGGCCACATGCTAGATGGCCCTCTCTGCTGACTGAAGTTACAGACTGAAAATATGTATGCCAAAAGACAACATCAAAAGTGATTTTAGCCTTGGTCTTGAAGAGGCAATAGTGAGTTCCAACGTCCCTTTCAGTGTTGTGAGATTCTTGTTCTTTTTGATTACAAATTGCCTTGTTTTGCAGTCCTGCTGCTGTCAGGAAGTTTGTGGAGAAAGTAATTAGAACTTCAGAAGGTAAGTGTGTGTCTTATGCTCCACTAACATCGAGTCCTGTCTTCACACTTTAAAAGTATTTCTTCTGTCAAGCTGCCCATCTCAAAGTGACATTATGACAGCAGTTATGCCTAGGTTCTGTGGAAAGCTCGTTGCAATAAGAATCTCAAGTTAGTTTTTTCATGGACATACTGGAGCAAGTCCAGTGAAGGACGACTATGATGATTAATGAATTGGAGCATATGACCTATGAGGAGAGGCTGAGAAAGCTGGGATTGTTTAGCCTGGAGAAGAGAAGGTCAGGAGGATCTTATCAATGTTTATAACTACCTGATGAGAGACAGTAAAGAAGACAGAGCCAGACTCTTGTTGGCACTCAGTGACAGGGTGAGAGGCAATGGGCACAAACTGAAATACAGGAAATTCCAAACATAAGAAAACTTTTTTACTGTGAGGGCGGTCAGACATGGGAAAGGGTTGCCCAAAGAGGTTGTGGAGTCTCCATCTTTGGAGATTTTCAAATCCCCACTGGACATGGCCCTGAGCAACCTGCTTTAGTTGACCTGTTTTGAATGACAGGGGGAGGGAAGGCTGGATCAGAGACCTCCAAAGGTGCCTTCCCACTTCAACAAATCTGTGATCTTGTTTTACTTCTAGGATCTCATATATGTTTACACTTTCAACATTAATTTGAAATAGAAGATGTCTTTGTATTTCTGTGCATCTTTGCAATATGTTAAATGTTAAATTCAACCCGTGAAAAAAGTAAGGTGAGGTTTTTTTACTGGTAACTGTGTAAGATTTTGTAGTGTAGGCTTAAGAAAGTCTCACCGCCCTCCCGTATTATCAGGGAGACAAACAAAGCATTATGATAAACGTAAAAATAAAAGCCAATTTATGACCAAATAACACATTTGATGAAAGACAAAGAATTCTGATTGACCCAGTACTTTTCTGATGGGTCCTTCCTGCAAAACAATTACTTCATTTTTCATGAAGCAGCGCCATCCAGCCTCAACAGCTAAACTCGACAAGCATTTTTGCCTCCTGGGGTTTTTCAGGGGTTATTTTGACTACTGATAAAGCCACTAGTGTTACGAAATTAAATCACATTAAATGAATTGAACAGAGAGCATTAATCTGGGCAAATTACTTTGAACAATTAGAAAACTATGGCCATAGTGATGCCAGACAATAGTTTCCATTAGAAAACAGAAAAATACATCATATATAATCTCCTGTTTCTTAGCCCATACAGCTCAAGGAAGGTTTTCATTCTACTGTGATATAATTTAGAAAATATTTCCTGGATCTCTGGTAGACAGCCTTCCCTGTTAAATTACTCAAAAATGTCTGGGATGATGGGTGAAAACCCAACTTTTCTTTTAAAAAGACCTGAATTCCAGTTAAGGGAGAAGGTATCACAAAAAGAGAAACACGTACCCTTTCTTGTTTTGATTGTTTTTCAGTAACTGTCATTGGAAGTTAAACTTAATTCATTATATTCCTTGTGCATAAATTTTTTTCAGACCAACTGAATCCATAGTCTGTCAGAGATTCGAAAAAAAAAGTATCATCATTGTCTGTATGTATTATTTATGCAGTCTGTAGCTGCAGAAAATTAAACTTCTCAGCACATCAATATAGACTCTGGGAACAGCTGTCCATGTTACTTGTATTATTAGTAGAAACTGCTTTTGAGCTCCCATATGTCCCCATATGATAGCTCCCTTGAGTAAGCAAGTGTGCTTCTCCACTGAGTTTCTCTGAATTACCAGGGACACAGAGTCTAGTAGATACTTTCCTGTTTGGCCGTGGACAAGTTACCAAACCTGCCTCCATACTTCTCTTGCCTGATGCGGAAAAATACATGCAATTGGACATGCCCAAGTTTCCAAGGTGAAAGGCAAAAAGTCTCTGTCTTGCACATAATATCAGAATAATCTTTCCAAAAGCTCTATTGGTGGGACACATGCATCAGGCCCTACAGAGGAAAAAGCTTATGGACTTAACCAAAAGCTTTCACTAAACTCTCAGCTCTGTCCCCCAGTAAGCAATATTTGTAGACTGGCAGTCAGAGAAGATAAATCTCCCTTATGAAAGGATTTCTCATTGTGATCACCAGGAAGTTTGTGGTAAATATTGAAGACAAAAACAAAGCCTTCTTTGAGGCTAATATGGAGAGTGCTTACTCATGGGAGAAAGAGAAAAGGAATCAAAATAGTGTGACCTTTCACAAGCATGCAAGTATTACTGAATAGCTGTGCAAGAACAATTTTCTGAAACACTGTCCATAGTAAATCCCCTGCACAAAGTCTGTTCACAGATGTCTTTGCTTTGCCAATCGAATTTGAAGTGGCAATTCTCTTGGTTGTTTAAGAGTAAATACATGCTTGTGACACATCCAGATATCACAGACTGCATTCAAACATCTGTCATACAGAAACATTCTCGAGTTCTACAGGGCACTCTCAGGCACTGGAATTCTTCAGTTTTTAAGGGTCAGTATTGACAGCTACATCGCACTGTTCTGCACTGAGGATTTGTTTCCATGCAAAGGTCTTGTGCTGTTGGAGAGACCTAATACAGAGCAGTTCTTCCAGCTGTAAAACGGTCTGCTCAAAACCAGCTGTGATATGGCCCTCAAATGACAGACTCCGTATCATAAAATTCATTAGATTACCTGTGCTGTAAGATTGACTCCCTATACTCACAGCTTGTAATGGAAAAGGAATGCTGTTTATGTGTAGTTCACTCTTCCAATTCTGAACAATTTCAGAGTTCCATCTAGAAATAATTACAAAAGCTTGTTCCAGCATGGCAAAAACAAACAGACTTCATAAAGTCACTTACGATTCAGTGAGCCTGAGGCAAAGCAATCAGAATATGAAGAGTGTGTCTTTGTCAGTGTCTTCAGTTCCCATGCCTCCAAGCACAGGGGTATCTGAAGGTCTTTGCTTGAGCTTCTATTGCACTTTTAAGTTTTTAAAGGGCCTGCTGTATTCTATAGCACTACAGCTAAATTTGAGGCTTCTTGCCACATTACTGTCAAGTGCATTGACAAAGAAACAGTGTGATTGTGTAAAAACATATGCATACGTCCTCCTGTGTTGTCCTCTGTGGAACATCTCTTCTGTATTAAGGGACTTGTGTAAGATACAGCTGAATATCTTTGTTGTGGTATTAACAATTAGGGTATAAGACGCTGAAGAGAATTGTAAGAAAAAGTCATGGAAAGATGCAAGTGTCTCATTGTAGAGTTTGGGTTTAGGTAAGGTGTTGGCCACCTTGCAAGCAGCTGGTCTCATGGGCTGGTGCAGGGTTGTAGGAGAGAAGATTGGTAGGGATGGTGCGGCAGGACAGGCTGGCTGCGGGTGCACATTTGGTCAGTGCTGCAGAGGACACCTGTCTGCATCCCCATTGCATAAATGGTGGTGAGAGAGCAAACCAAACCTGACAGAAAAGGGTGGGGGGGAGGGGGTTACATGTCTTTTAAAGTTTCCGTGAATCAGACCCAGAGTCTTCATTAGACATAATCATATCCATCTCACAGCATTTCTAAATCCTGTTTCTGTTCAAATTTCTCTCTCCTCTCCCCCATCTACATTCATTGTTTTAGTGTTTGGTGTACTAACCATCTCTAAATCTGTTAAACTAAGATTCTTTTCTTTCTTTGTTATTCGTCAAACCTTAAAATACTTGAACAGTGCAGTCTTTTAATATTTATGTTCAGTTGAATGCAGAGCAATTGGCCTTCTTTTCAAGCCACAGATTCTGCATTTTTGCTGCCATGGACTATTTCATCATTTATCAACTGTAGTTACGATAATATTGCTTGAAGTTTAGGAACACATTCTTTGTTTACAAAGAAAAGTATCACTGAAAGGGGAACAGTCATCAGAAAACAGCAAGGCACGCAAGGCAACTAATGGGCAAATGTTTCTATTTCCTCATACTGACCAAACAAAAAATAATCTGCAGTTTTTTAAATAGACTAATTTGAATTATGAGTTTATTTTTTTCAGAGGCAGTTTCACACTGACACTGGTTCAGGCTGTGCTATGAATTTCTTTTTCATGTGGATGAATGTAACCTATGTATGCCTCAAATATACGAGAAAAAAATCCACTTGCCACATAACACAGACTGCAGAACCAGTCTGTTACAGCATTAGAGAGCAGAGAAAGGGAGAAGAAACAGCTGATCCAGTCATCTGATCACACAGTCCTCTATTCTTGGCTCCAGTTTGCTTCTACTCTTTCCACATTATACAGCAGTTATTAGTAAGAAATCAGTTTTGATGTTAATAAAGTAGATCCTTTCAATTCATTTCAACTGTTTTTTATAGGAGGTGTGGAAGAAACATGAGAAAGATATCTTAGGTGAGAGGTGACAAGATTGGCTGGATCAAAGGAGAAAATCATTTGCAATTTAGTATATTTGCATACAGGACAACAGTGAAAACTATTCAGTTAAAACCAGTTTGGCTAATTATATGCTTCCAAAAGACCTATATAAGCAGAAGTGTCTTCTCCCTATCTCTCTTGTGGAAAAGGGCATCTAAGCTTTCCGATACTTTTAAATAATACTGGTCCAGAACTGCATAGGTGTTTTCCTCAGTTATATGTGATATGAGGCTTTCTCTCCTTCTTTCCTAATTCCTAAAGGATTCTGCAAGAGGTCATACCTTCTCTCCCTCCCATACAGCATCTTCACAATCATTTACTGTTCTGGCTTTTTTTTTTTTTTTTTTTTTTTTAAATGACCCAGCCACAAGCTGATTCTGCATTGGGCTAAGTGACAAGAGGTATAAGTTAACTTTAAGGTTTCTTATCCCTCTGTTTTCCTGTGATTCTGTGATTGCTTCCTTTTTCCATTGAGTCCCTCGAATTGAATGCAATAAAAATGGTGATAAATGCTTGTCACATTAGTGTCCATTTTACTGTTCAGTTCTATTCTAAAAATGAGACATAGTTTCAATTTTTTAACAGATCTATTCTTTTATAGTTCCTTTCCAATCATGACAGCAGTCCTAGATATCATACCATTGCTTCATGTAACCCTTGAACTCTAGACACGATAGTCAATTGTATTAGAAACAGAAGGAATCAGCACAACGAAACACATAGCTATTGCATATTCCATGTGCATAGAGACTGCTTTTCTTATTTTCATAATGTGGGCCAAATCAAAGATTTAGCATCATAAGACGACTAAATCTAATGCAGAGAAGTTCTGTGGTGCATTTTACCTTGTCCCTTTAGAGGGACTCCCTCCCACCCCGCTCTGCCTCCACATTTATAAATTGAAGACTGATGATTCCTAGACATTAAAGAAATGTACTTACTAATTTACTAAAATATTTTGACTCAGCCATTTTTTAAATGCCCCCTTCCCTTCACCAAGCAGGCACAGGGAGTGAATAACTGAGGCTACAAAGAGAGCAGACGTGGGGTCCTGAATAGATTAGGAATTTGAGTGGAGTTTTGGGGGTATGGAGGAAAGGACTGATTTGGAGGATGGGCAGACTCAGCTGAGGAACAGATCAGAGTGGAGTCTGTGCACCTGCAGAGGCAGCTGCCGTAAGTCCACTCAGATTTTAGAGTGTGGACAGTATTTGTAAGATGTCCATCCTGAGGGACGGACAAGCAGTCGGAACTCCAAAGGCAGGCTAAAACTGCCACAAAGTCTCAACGAATGCCACTGATTATTTGAATACATTCCTGTTACATCAGGAAACTCTCAATGATACGGTGAGTTGCTGCATCAGCATGAGGAAGAAATGGTTGACTTCAACACCTGGAGAAAAGTGGTCAACCATCACATGTCACTAGCAGGGCTCGCTGACAGTAGAAAACATGGTTTGGATTGCTATGGTGGCTATAAATAAGGGACGGTCACACTCTTCATGGTGAGTCATTTTTAACTTCAAACAAGACTGAAGATGACTGGGGCACATGCAGTGAGTATGGACAAGTTTCATTATTAAACATTGGCTCATTATAGGTGGCGAATGAATAGATGGTCATTTGAGTTTCATTTCCAAATTCAATCAATATTTGAATAATCCCTTCTGGCCAGCTGAATGATTACAAGTTAGAAACATGAATAACACCTTGTATTATATAGAAAAACCACCAGAGCGTAGCTGTCAAATTTGAACTGCTTACATTCATAAAGCTATAATAGAACCTTACTTGTGTTTGTCTTAGGATCACAGGAAAATTCAGGTTGGAAAGGACCTCAAGAGGTCTCTTGTCCAACATCCTGCTCAAAGCAAGGTCAAGTATGAGGTCAGACCAGGTTACTCAAAGCTTGTAAAAACAAAGTCAAAAAAGCATCCTATAATACATGAGAAAAAGCATCCTATAACACATGAGACCAAAGTGGCAAAACATCCCTTCCATCTCAATTCCCCCAACCCCTACTGCTGAAAAGACTGTAGATATCTAACCTTAAATGTATACTGTAAAAATGTCAAAATACATTTATAACAGTCTTGTTCCTGTATTAGTGTATTTGCTTCAAATTAGATTAAATCCCTTGTAAGGGAAGCCAGTTGTATTAATAAGTTATGCTGTAGAATAGTGCTAATGTGGAGGAAACAGAAAGAAAGAAAAGAAAGAAAGATAGTATGCTATTACTTGTGACATTCATTAAAATAATCCAATGCTGAAAAGTTTGAAAAGTGATCTTTTGTCTCTCAGTGTTTTGATGACAGACAAAATACTGCTTTGTACTGCTTAGTCAATTTTTTAATTTACTAAATGCCTTAGAGAGTAGCATGAAAGCACAATAGAAAATTCAAGATTAATATTCATGACGACTGTCCCTTTAAAGCATCACCCTTTGGGGAAAGAATGTTAATCCTGCACTTTCAAACTGATGTGCTATGGTACTGCGTGTTTGGAAGCAACAAGCACGGTAAGAACCCATCTACTCAGGACCCGCTCCCTTTTGGACAAGCATGCCCAAGATTGCACTTTCAGGGCCTGAACGAGAGAGCCTGAAGCACACAAGTGATGTACTCCATTGCCTCCTTAGTAAATGTAAGCAGGGAGTTGCCCTTCTCATGTAAATCTGCCATGCAGCGTCGCTGTTCTGAGACATATAGTCACCGCTGAGGGTTTTTTTGTTCTGAATAAAACCTATTTGTAAAAGAGCACATATGGTTTCTGTGAGGCATAGTTCCCCATTGGTAAGGTTGTTCCTTTCTTGATGGAATGCTCTTGTAGCTTTCAGCTCTAGCAAACAGGAAATTATAGAAAGCTAACTAGACAAATAGTTTAACTTCCCATTCACAGGCTCTGGAATTATGTAGATCTTTGAGTTCATCACAAACTAGCCAAAACAAGTAAGTTTGGTGAGACAGCACATTGTGTCCAAACTGGAAATGAAGGACCCTCATCATTTAAAAAAGACCAAGCAGTCATATTGCATCTTTTCTGCAAGTTCTATTATTTCAGAGTCAGATGCAGGAGGATAATTTGTCAAGGCATATGGTAGAAAGGTTAGAGGCCTCCAACAATTAAGAAGTATGTGGGCAACCGTCTGAGGTTCGGCAGTTACATGGACAACCGCCAGGCAGTGGACAATGAACAGGAAGACGACCTCACGCATCTCATACTGGTCCAGGTGAATAAGGGAAAACACTAGACTGAATTCATCTCTGACATGGGCGGGCATACCTTCATAGAGATCAACGAAGCAACAAAGTAGTTGAGTCCTCTCTGTTGTGAACCAAATTCATTGTGCTTAACAACAGTCACTGTACTTATCTTCCATGAACCAGCCCAACCCTTCATTGCACCAATTCATACTTTTATCTTTCACAGTACCCTCTGGCAATGGACTACATATTATACTTCCATTTGTTTGTTTTAATCATCTACCTGATAATTTAGTTGGGAGTTTTTTTCCTGCATTTTGAGAAATACTCCCCACTAAACTTCTCTGTGTTCACTAAACTTAACAGTCCCTCTTACACCTCCAATAATCCCTGTCATCATCCTGTACAGCTTTCCTAGCTCTAGAGTATTATTTTTAAGATGGGCCACCCATTATTATTGCATACAGAGTTCAAGAGACAGACATAGCAGGTACTTTTACAGGGCCATAATCTTCGCAGTTTTTTTCTACATTCTTTTATAATATTGTCTAATCTGCTCATTGCCCTTTTGGACCATAGCTGAGCACTGAGCCAATGTTATCAGAGAGAATATAAGAGAAAGGGGAGAATGAGGTCAGAAGAGCGTGTAAATTGAGCTGAAAGAAATTCCACACGAGGGCTCTGGAAAGATGATCAGGTTTTCCCACAGTCCTCCACAAAACAAGTACTAAAATAGCTCATACTGATGAATTCTTGAAGAGGGCTGACATAAATTGTCCTGTATCGTTTTGGAAACCTGAGTCACCAACCCAAGTTAACGCAGCACCAGTGCTGATGTGTGCCTGCATCGAACTGGCATATGCAGATCTGCATGCAAACCTGAGCGGATGGGCTTTGCAAGCCAGATCACCACCCCCTTTCTACATTTTTTGGTGAGCCACCACTATGTTGCTCTAACACTAGATACTATTGTTGTCTTTATAAATATCCCAAACCTAAAGTTTAGAAAAGGACCAACAGTACTTTGTAGCTTGTCTCCCTTGGGATACATTGGCTTGAATGTTCTTGATCTAGCTAGGCTGCATCAAGAGCAAAAGCACAGCCATGTGTTTTTTTCATTCGATAGAAGTTATTTGTTTTCCATCTGCCTAGGTTGATCTGCCATTCTAGAATACAAAAATTACTCTATTGTGGAGTTTCAGAGGCATAGTTCCCTGCTGGAAATCAACTGATGACCCGAAGCAAAGACAAAAGGCAGCCTTGTAAAAAAGTCTCGAGAATACCACGTAACATCCTACTGCCCAAGGCACTCGCACACATTATAGCATCAATTTCAGTTAACTTCAAAGAGTGTAAAGGATATTTTTATCTTTACTTTGCTCTGTAGGAGCGAGTACCACTATGTATATTTAAATAATGGGTTTCCTTCAAAACGAAATTCCACATCCAGAAAGACAAATTAAAGTTATCTTACCAAGCATATGTACACACCTTTGCTTAAATGCTGCTTTGGCATATAGCTATAAGGCAAAGCTCATGTATGACCGGCACCAGTAAACTCTTTCATTGCTGGGGCACTTGCATCTTTCTCCAAGAGAGTGCTTCTGTGTGTTCTTCCCTCTCCTGAAAATAACACACACACACACACACACACACGGAACAGATAAGTTTACAGAGGAGGAAAAATATCTCATTGCTTTGTTTGCTTTCATTTGTGACAAATATACTCCCAAACACATGCAAATATAGTTTGCCTCAGTGAACTGCTGTCTATTATTGGTTATCACAGCAAATCCACTCAGAAGAGCAATGAAAGAAGCTTCATTGTTTCCATTCTCAGAAGTTTACTCTTTTATTTCAAAGATCCTTATGTATGGAACATTGTATTCAAAATGCTTTAGATAAAAGTGACCAACAGAGAAGGACTTTTTCCTCCTTCTCCTGAGCGTCATCCACAAAGACAATACAATAGCTTTCCTCTCTCATTGCTAACTTAGATGAGCATTTAGGAGATGTGTATCCAAAATGTTCCTGTATATGAAAACATGTTTGTCACTGAGATAACGAGATGTCATGTGTTAACCCTTTGCAACAGATCCTGAAAATGAACCTATTAATTAACTATTCCTGTTTGTTACACTGACCAACCACACAGTGTCCAGATTTCCATTTGCTGAAAACCTTGCACTGTGTTACACACAAATTAAAGTACTACTAAAGGTTGCAGGAGCAGAAGCTAACCTGTGTAATGATGCAATGATCACTGAGTCATGGTGCAAGAAACTTCTGGATTCTAATGCCCAATCTGTTCTTCCCTCTGGTTTCAATTTTTAAACTTGGTATGTTTATACAAACTATTAAAATCCTCTATCACCTTCTTGGTAATAACCGCATGAAATTTTTCTAGCCGTTGCACAAAAACATTAAAAAAAACCCCTAAGACAAAAAAAAATCTTGTCTCTTTCTGTAGATTATAACATATATACAAAACTGGCACTGATGAAAACCAGGACCAGAGCAACTCAACACATTTGGTGCATGACAGAGGATCCGATTTCTTTTTTATGAAGCACTGCAACTAAGGACCAATTCACATTAGTCCAGCGCATCAAAAATCTGGACACGCAGCCAAATCTCTGACATCATTATAGCACTCACAGCGTTAAGGCCTCCAAACACAGCTAAAAAGCAATTGCATTTTGTCACATGCTACCAAGAGTGTGCACTGATAAACTATCCAGCATCCTTTGGCAACTGCACCTGTAAAAAGTGTATTTATTCAGAATTTCTCATAAAGAGATGGTAACAAAGGACCAACATACTCCATCACTTGCAGAGCAAAGCTTGAGCACCCTAACAAAAAGCTGCTCTTTTTATTCCAAATTTCGTAGAAAGATAGTTGAAGATAAATCCTTAATTTACGCGTACCTGAGAATACAAAGATTAGCATGATGGTTAATCCCAAATTATTGATTAAAATTAACCAGGCTGGGAAGCTTTTCAGGAGTTCAGCCTGGCTGTGGTGGATCAGATCAGCACCAGAAAACAGTAAATACAAGGACAAACTACTCTTTCCATCAACTGATCTCAACACAGACTACCAATCTAGCAAGCGCTCAGCTTGTTAGAAATGTGTGCTTTTAACAAACAGCCACAAGCAGCCAGCCAACTCAGGTAAAATAGTATTTAAGAGTACAGTAAAAGGACTAGCTAGTCATCAAACACTAACTCATCCTAAATTGTAATGAACTTACATTCTGTTAACATGCAGAAACAAAACCGGATAACACACTGGCATTAGCAGAGTTTCTGGAAAAATTTGTCTCATATGTGCCCTGGTGACCTGCTTTTATAGAAAGCTAATTTTGGGGAAGTCATATCTAATCTATAGCCTGACAACAGTAAATCAAATCCTGTCTTAAAAGTATGGGTTTTGCTTATAGCATGCTTTCATGGAGCAAGAACACACAGAAGAGCTGCACAATTTATGAGAAATTTACAGACCAAGAGAAACAATCTGCCTCCTGACCACGGATCCATATCTAGCATATACATCTTGAATCCAGACAGATCTCATACATAGTTTAGATAATGCCTCTTTCATTAAATAGTCCTTACAGTAGAGCATAGTATCACAAAAGCTTGCTCTTGCCCTGCTTCTTACTGCCTATGCTTAGAGATAGTGCTCACTCCGAGTTTCTCCCAGGTCCAGAAGTCTCCCTAACACATCTTTCACCCATAATTCTGTGGAAACTGCCTCTTCTAATTACTACTGGAATTCTTATACTTGTCTGCTGCAATTTAACCTTCCAGACATACAGTCCAGCAGGAAGGCCTGCTGTCCAAGCAGCTAGAAACAAAGCTGGTTTCCTAGGCCAGAAACAGCAGAGCTCTGGGATAGCAGAAACACTGCTTTAAAAATGCACCGCAGTCAAGCACAAGTCAAGATTTCAGCTCGAGTTCTTCCTCTTCAGGGGAGCATGAGATCAATCAGCCACACCCCAGCATTCTGATAGTTGCTAAAATCTCTGATAGGCTAGAGAGATATTTTTCTTTACCCTCCCTTTCTAGCCTTCCCAATAGTTAAAAGAAATGCAGAAAGCCTTCTGCTTGTTTGGCAGCTAATAGAAAAATATTTCTGTTTGCACTTAGCAACACTCTGAATCAGATTCTTTAGTACAAAATGAGTTTACGGACGCTATCCTGGTACCCCAAGCTCTCTGCAACAGTTTTACTCCAGTTTCTTGCCTTTTACAAAACTTTAAGGATGACAAATTTTTCAGGAGACTCTACTTTGGGAAAGAAGATCTTCAGAGTCTCCCTTAATAATATTTCTCTTTTAGAGTATCTTGCTGTATATTTTAAACAATGCAGAAGAAATGCAGATAACAATAAAAAAACCTCAATAATTAACATGGGAAAATGGAAATACTGGGCTTATGTAAAATGACTATAGTGTGCTTTTTGTTGCTTTATGACAGGAAACAGGCCTGTACTATCTGCACACAAAAATGGTAAAATTATTATGTTAAGCAACAAGGAATTTTAAATCATTAGTTTAATTTGCCCACTCATTAAAAAGGATAAAGTAAATGATTAACACAGAAATGGGTTAAGTGTAAGGCTTGTACCTTCTCAGGAGCATGGCTGCCCTCTGAACTCCAGTCTGAATTCCCACATTCTCTTATCTAGTGTGATTTATAACTGAAGCGAGAAAGTTAAGATCTGATACTGTTTCAGTTCACTCAAAAGGCATTAGTTTTGGATGCTCAGAATATAACTATCTGAAAACTTATTAGAAAACAGAGGATGGTAAAAGGAAGTAGCTGGTGAAACCATTTCAAGGCAGCTGCCTAGAATTTTTCATGGCAATTAGCTCAGTTCATAGACTTCAAAAATATAAACAAGTCTCATTAAATACAGATGAATGACATTTTCTACATTCAGAAAACTATAGGTCAGCATTTGTAAGAGTTCATACAGGCATCTATCCCTCATCCTGATTAGCCATGGTACTTTAAAACCAAAAGGAGGGGGGGAAAAAAGAATCTATTGTTGATTTGTCAATCATGGCCTTTTCTATTAAACATAAAGCATATAGGCTTGAAATACATAATCCCAAAGCCTGTTTCTGCAGTTCAAAAAAAAGGCCTATGCTAACAACAAAATCAGTTTATGTTCTTGTATGCCGCTTGACTTTTTTCCTCCCCAGTTTAAGGGATGTGGCCTGAGGCCACAGTCACGATAGCGACCCATGCCCAACACTGACAACAAATCGAGCGTAGAATTCCAGTAGTAACTAACCAGAAAGAAAGAAAGAAAGAAAGAAAGAAAGAAAGAAAGAAAGAAAGAAAAAAGGCCTACATGCAATACATTGGAATAACAGCTCTACCTCATGAGTCTCTTGTTGTACTTTTTGTTAAGATCTTTTGCAGATAACTGAATCTTTAAGCAAAAGTTTACTTCAGGTTTTTCTGACCCACCCCTGCTTTATCAAAACACATGTAAAACAATTGTCTACTTACCTCTAAGAAATCTTTTTGACTGTCCTTCACTCAAGAGAATGGTTCTCTGGGGGCCACGTGACTCTCGGATTGAGTCTTCGCTGATTACAAAAGCCTGCACATGTGCACAATGAGACCTGCTGCTCAATGGCAGCTTCTCTGGGGAAAAGAGAGTGCTAAGAGTCATTTTGCACTTTGGCAAGCTCAGTCATCAGCGCAATGATGTTTAATTTTTGTATCTAGAATAGTATTTGGGTGAGCAGGGCTCAGACTGCAAGCTTCCTGTCTCCATAGGACAGAAAGGCTTTGCAACTGTCCTGAAAAGAAACTGGAGGTAACTTGGCATTGTACTGCAGCAGCAACACCTCAATGCTTTCGAGCTGCTGGACCAAATTCAGAGAGACAAACTGCTCTGCACAATGACTGGAAGACAGCACAATATTAGAAGATAATTACGCAGTGCTGATAATTTAAACAAAAATTGAACAAGTGCAATGAAAACACTGAGAGCTCCGACACTGTAAAAAGATTAAAAACTGAACTCCTGTTTTCAGAGTAAACTAGGTATGTCTTGAGTGTGATTGTGTCATGCAACAAACTAGTGCAGCAATCCCCAACACAGCACAAAATAGGCGTGAATCATATCAGTGTGGCACTGTGCATGAATTCATTACAGCTGAGCTGCTTTTAAAATGTGTTCTGATGGAGATCCTGTGGGCACAAGGTGTTACAGGTGTGGTTATAGCTCAGGCCTCTCTAATGCAAGGCTGCACTTAAACTGACAATTCTTGTAGTTTGGCTAAACGATGGCAAAAAGAATGAAAAGGCATAAGAATTGTTTAGAAAGAAATTTTATAAAAGGAGGAACTGGGAACAACTAAACAAATTAAGAAGTATTGAAGAAAAGGAAAATAAATGAGACCTAACTGAGTGTTCACCAGCTTTTAAAGGAAATTATGGAAACATGTGCTTGACAAAACCCTCAAATATTACATGGAGAATATTTAATTTGAAAGGATGACCAGGCAGGGCTGCATGATTTCCAGAAGCAATTTGTGCCAATAGAAAGGGACACATACGGCACATGAATGAATACAAGGGAGCTTGATCAGAATTTCAGGCTCACATTTCTTGTGAATACTTGCTGTTCTCCATTCAGATCTGGAAAGTTACAGCATGACATATCTCTGGATGGCTTTTTTTTTTGTTGCATTTCTTTCATCCTAGGATCTATGCCCTACTGGTTCTGGGAAACTTGTGACCTCTGCATTTTTAATTAGAGCTTGTATTTTTTCCATGGCAACCTATTTTGATGTCGCAAATACGAAATCTGTCAAATTAAACAACTTACAAGTGCAAAGCTGAGGACTTCTGTTCGGATGAAGTCCAAATAGATAGAAACATGAAGGAGCAACAACATATTTAAGAAAAATAAAAAACAGATAACAAATGAAGGATGGAAATGTTGGCTTCATTTAATTCATAAGTTTGATTTTATGTAATTAATACATCAATACGAAAAGAACTGCATTGCATGATGACATGGTTTAGAGGAAGAATTCTTAAAACTAACTTCCTTTCAGCTGAAAAACAGATAAACTCTTGCCATCTGATTGATGTGCTAGTACTCATATGGTACAAAAGAATGGGACTATTTCCAGGAAATATTCTAGATGGGAAAAAAAACTTTACACACATGATTAACTGTATAAGTAGTCAGTGAATGAAAGAAATCTGTTGCAGGCAGTGAATGAGAAAGAAATCTATTGCAACAAAACACGAGCCCAGATTTTAACAGATCCTCAGCTTTAGGAGGAATAGTGCAAGATAGTATGACAGGTTAAGAAAAATAATTTAGTACAATGACACTTAAAAACATATTTTTCAAAAACATTTAGGGTACATACATTGCACTTGCCAAATAAAAAAATATTTCTTCCTCTTAAATGTCAAGAAGAAAAACTAGGAATCTTTGTCACTCAGATACACTATGTGTTACCATAATTCATTCACTGAATCTTGATTATAGTCTCTTTAGGGTATTATTGTTCCTGACATCAGTGTGAGCTTTTTTAATACATTACAGTGTCAGTATAGACTTCCCCAGAACACTTCTGCCTGTCTCCTTTCCTCTTCTTTGTAATTACCAAGAAAGGGACTACCAACTTTCCCGCTATTGTATGAAGAAGTCTTGACAAAAAAGAATATTATTTTCTAATGAATGAGACCTGTGCTCACTCTTACCATAGTCACTTATGTTTCC
The DNA here is from genome assembly GCF_036370855.1 of Dromaius novaehollandiae. Lineage (NCBI taxonomy): Eukaryota > Metazoa > Chordata > Aves > Casuariiformes > Dromaiidae > Dromaius > Dromaius novaehollandiae. The sequence continues at coordinate 8,045,503 of NC_088124.1, read as the reverse complement.
TTTTCCTGCTGTAAGCTAAGACTAAGTAGGGACTAGGAAAGCATCTTTCACTGCCATTACTGATATCATGCAAGATAATCACCCTTTTACAAGGACACCCATATGTAATGGTCTGTCAGGCCAACAGCCTACAGATATGAATGTGCCCACTAAGTTTTTTAAAACAAATGGTGAATGACGTGAACATCTTCAGGAAGAAAAGGCAAATACCAATTTGGGAGTAAAAGGCTAAACTTGGTGTGCTTGAACATTGCATTGCAAATAAAGTCTTCCTGGGGTTCCTGGATCTTTCATCATTGCAGTCACCCTGCAAGGAGTGAGGGAGTAAGCAGATTTTTCTACTTTCTAGCAAATACCTGTTATATCCCTTATTCTGTCTCTGCCGTAAAAGAAAACTGAGCAACTTCAATATTCCAGAAAACGCATTTTAGTAGCCTGAAGGATTGTCTAAACAGAGTGTAAAAACAGATGACAATACTAACATGATTTACATTTTTCCACTTTAAAATGATCTATTTACATAAACTCTCCTAAAACTGCCAAAAGAGGTCATTTTCAAATTAAACGCTTATTTTCCCAATTAAAAAAAAAATATATTGCTGTGAAAGCTTCGATTTCTAGGAGAAACGTCTTTTAATTTATTTACAAAACCAGATGGAATAATGTAATAAATCTACTGCTACGTATAACATTCACTGAAGTAATCTGACACCTAGTTTGCTGGTATTACGAAAGAGATACGGAGAGAACAGCACCATACTTACGCATGCCTCACAAAGGGCTATACTATTTTAAAGACAAATAGTGAAAACTGAATGTTTTAAAAGTTAGGAAACCAGAATTGCCAGGATTTCAGCTTCCAAGTACAGACAAGTGTATGGACTAATACAGAGCTCAGCAAACAGGCATGTCTGCATCTAAGAAGCTTGCTGAGAGAAGTTGGAACTGGCATTGCTTTTATGAAAAATGCAGCATCTATTTACTTCCCATGTTTGCAACTTTCCCAGCTACTTGCTTAGACCTTGGCTGCCTCATGGGCCCTAAAGATGCCATAACCTTAAACAGTCTTATAAATCCGGAGGGGGAAATGATCTGTCTCTCGTCTTCAGCGGAGAGCCTTGGAGAATGTCTATGGGGCTTTACCAGCGGAGTCACTGAAAAAAGAGCCAAGACTCAGGGGCCCCTGACCTTTCCCAGCCCTCCTCCACCAGGATCAGCCTGCAGCCTGCTCTTTAGAAGTTTCTGCTCACCCAAGGAGCAAAATTAGAAATCTTCTCCAGGGACAATCTTTCTTCCACCAGGCCATTCAACAGTCCATTGAGGGATGGAAACCATAAAGGAAAAAGTGAGTTAAAAAAAAAAAATGTATGTCACTCGGTGAGGGTTTCCCACAGCAGAGCATAAATGCCTAGACATGCACACAGAGACTAATGTTGCCTTGTCAGCAGAGCCCCAGCCTCTAGGTTTAGGCCTCCAATGTTCAGTACGAGCCATAACGGTGCAGGACTAGTGCCCAGCATTTTGCTGGTGATCCATGCATCTATGAAGCATTTAAGCATAAACATGCTTAAACTGCATATAACACTAGCAGTTACAAGTGTTGAGACCCTCTGATCCCAATGACAAGTAAAAGCATCCATGGAAATGTGCCTAGCATTTAATTAATGAAATATCTTCTTCAAAGACTTTGGACATATAAGACTGTTATTTAAGGCTTTCTGAAGGATAACCATAGTTAAAGTCTATTGGAAAAAATGCCTTGTTAGCATAGTCTAATTTTTATCATAAGTCACCACAGATCAAAGTAAAATTGATACATGTGGAGAAATTTCAAATATACTGAAAATCTGGTATTGAAAATAAACAACCACATTGCACTAATTTTATGAGTTCCATTCACTAATTGTCAGGTTTTGATTAGCCTTTCTGAGGTGAAATCTATGAAGCAGTTTGCCCATCCAGTTTTGATGACCCCCTCGTAACTTCTCTCACATGTTTTGCACAGGGACGATCTGAGGTTTAGAAAGATTGTGCAGCACCTAGTGAGCCACTGATGCCCGCCTCAGCAAGAGGGGAAGCAGCTGCTAGTGCTGAGATCCGGAACCTGTCAAACACCCATTCAAGCGAGGGATTCCTGAAAGATTCGGGAACTGCTGTCTCAGGAACACAGGTGTGCTAATGTTCTCCCAGCAGCACAGCTCCAGCCTCTGTACCATGAGCAGCTCCTTGGCTTGCTTTAACGCTACTGCCTGCTGGTGCTGCTACACCCTCATGGGGCTTGTACTGGAAGAGGCCCTAACAAGCCACTATCCCACTCACTCCCTGGGGGCAGCTACCTATGTGTGTGGTGGTCTGAAATTAGGACAGACTTTACTGTGTGAATGTGTAAAGGCACATGAGGAAAGCCCCAGCCTGCCCGCTCCACTCAGGGGGCCCTCACCCGAGGAGGGAAAGGCCTGGTCCCAGAATGTCCTAGGAGACAACACAACCTGTAGCACAACTCCACCCTGGGCAGGGACTGCATATACATCATGATATTTTGACTTAAATAATCACCAGAAAGATAACAGGATGTAAAATCTACTCTCACACTCTTAAAAGACCTTGTACTACAGTAAGTACCCACTATTTTTCTATAGCCGTTTACTTTTCTGTACTTGTTTTTTGTCCTTATACCGAAGGCTGTAGTTATCTGAAGCAGCCGACTGCTCTCTGTTCACAACTTTAAGTGCTGGTGCACTGTTTGTCCAGAAATGAATGCATAAAAACCATGTGTAAATAAGTAACACAAAAGCTGGGTTTCCCTTCTCCACTCTACTCGCCCATACATGGAGGGAAGGGCAAAAAAACTTGAACGGAAAGAAAACGTCCACTTTCAAATGTCTTGCTCAACGTAAAAGCTGTAAAATTTGTTACTGGACTTCCTTTGCAACAATTTCCATTTTCATTGCGGCAGGTAAATGTGGTAAGTATTTAACTTCCCTCCCAAACAAAGTGCCTTAGCATAAGCAGTGAGTCAGACCAAACATTGGTAAGCTAAGTATTTTGCTTCCTACAAAAAATGACTAAAGGATAACTAGGGAAGTATATAAGTTTAGGACATACATGTATTAAATGGCTCCAGAATATTCTCTCGTCCTCCAGAAATTTGCATTCTAGGGATTTCTTAAAGCAGTAGGCATAGCATTGATCCTCCACAGACTTCCTTTCCAGGAATGTGTTCATTCTCCCTTGAACCCATACGAACTTCCTCTGTTCACAGCATTCAGAAGCGAGGAGTTCACAGCTGAGCTGCCTATAACAGGAAGAGCAGTCTGTTCTTTGCTCTGAGTGGCTTTTTTTGCCCCCCCAAACTTCTCATGCTGTAGAAGGCACACAATCATCACCTTTGCAATGTCTCAGATGATGTAATAGGTGTCTATCATCTCTCTCCCTTTTTCCCATTATTTTATGCATTTAATTTCCACACTAGAGCATATGATTTTATTAAGTTGCTTCCATATGTTAAATGATTGCATATGCTTGATGCTCCTCACCGTTCTTCAAACATTTTCCAGTTCTGCTACCTCATCCTGGGATGAGAACTGCATATGGATGCACCAGGAATTTTTACAGTGACATAACAAATTATTCTTTATTCTTAATAGTCAACTTGCTTTTTTAATTTTTCCTTTTTTTTTCTTTTTTACCATTACTGAGATTTTTTTTAAAAAAGAATCCAAAATTGTCTATGGTAACTATTATGTGCAATTTTCCTGAATTTTAATAGTCAGCTCAGAGCCCATTATTGTATATGTAAAATCAGTATTTTATAATTTTTTTTTAATCCTGGTGCACCACTTCACATTACATACATTGAACTTTATCTCTCATTTCATTTATTTTCACTCAGACACATAATGCAACAAAGTCCTCCTATAATTCTTCAGGGAGACTAAAGACAAGCACCTACCAGGAAGACTCAGTCTCCTTGCCATTCTCCTATTCCAGATCACTTATGAAAGCTAATAAGTATGGGCTCAAGGACTGACCCCTGCAGGACTTTATCCTGAAAATTGACTGTTTCATCATGTCCTGATGCCTACCTTCTAAACAAGTAATTTTAACGTATAAGAACCTCTAGTCTTATATACTGTGACAGCCTAGTTCTTTCAGTACTGAAATGTAGTTTCTGAAATATTTAATTACAATTTTGATGTTACCTTGGACTAGAAAAACTTATGTTTTCATTCGGTTTCATTTAAGTGCATTTGCCATTACCAGGCTTTAGCATAAACAGGATTTTGCACATCAGCTGTTCAGCAGTAACTATACGACTTTTAGTCAAGACAAACAACACAACAAGATGGCTTATTCCCTGCACTATGGCTCTGTCTACTGTGATCCCATAATTCAAGCCTGCAGAAGAGAACTAGGGAGTGTTTACTCCCCAAAACTTGTTGTAATTATAAATTTATATAATTACAGGACTTACATAGTTAAATGCTTTAGCACAAGAGACATCTACTACTGTAGATATAATTTATCTAGCAACATTAAATATTTATAGCTGTACAGTTACTACTCATCTGTCACCAAAATAAGCTCAATTCATGGAGAATTCACACTAAGGACAACCAAAAGGCTAGACAAAAAGTTATAATAAGGCACGGGCACATCTGAAATCCTACAGCTCACTGGGATTCTGCTCAGGTCTGTAAAGAGCCAATGTAGGACTCCCAACCTGGGAACACTAGATAGCAGGCAATCACAACTTCATTTTCAAAGCTCTCTATAGCCCCAGTTCTTTGGAAATATGGTAGAGAATGCAACTGCTTGCCCAACAGCACACCGCATTCATTCCTAATGCTACCCCAGTTGCACCTATCCAGGAAGCAGGTGGCACAAGTTGAATTTCTTTTGTCTGTAAAGGCACAATAACCTGCATCTCGCATCTTCTGGGGAAGTGCTCTAACTGCCAGCCTCTTACAAGTGCACACTACTCCAGAGCAAAGCAAAGACCACCCCGTGGTTCAGAAGGGCCTCTGACCTGTGGGCCAGCGTTAACCATATTCTGAGAGCATTTGCTGGACTGAGTCCCCTGAGGAGGAGACTGACACATTTCTAGAACCTGACTGATAAGATTTACCTACAGAGAAGCTCAGGGAAGGGCAGTAGCAACCACTTCGTTTCAGAGCCTAATGGCTGTATTTACGAAACAGCTAAGCTCTTCCAAGACTGATGCATCCTTAGAGACTTAGTTGACTGTATAACAAAAGAATAAGATGGCAGCTGACGACAGTGCAGTAACCGTGCAGAGGTTTTTCCATATCCATATTTTAAAATTAGGTGTTTAAATTTTGACCTCCAATTTTTCTGAACTTTGAATCTGGCACTCTATATATCATCTTCTGAAGATTAAATACCAGATATAAATGTCACCTGTCATCTGGGCTGGAAGGGAAGTAGTATTTTTGGCAACATTAAATCCTCATAGAACTTCTTCAGCTCCAAGATTCCTTAGTACTTATTTTGTAGTTATGTGTCCATGTTCTCTGGCAGTCTTTGTCTAGGAACTTTCTGCCATGATTTTGTTTGGTATTTGAAGTGAAATTCAGTCTCTTTTTTGTGTGATTCAGTCATGTCCCCATCCGTCTGACTGAAGTTTGGGTTTCTTTCCCTTTGTTTGGAGAATTTATTATCTGACATTAATCCCCTGAGCCTATAGATTAACCATCCTGGCATATTTAAAGCCTAAGATTTGAAAACAATCAAATGAGCAGTGTCATGTTTCACCTTTACTATCTGAGAATAAATGTTACAGAGAGAGATCCGCAGGCAACATTTCAGGAGTTATACAAAATCCCATTTTTGTTCTCGTTTCCTAGTGGCGGTCAGTGAATCTTATCTTTCTCTTCAGGAGAATGACTGTGAGGATTTATTTGCTAATGTTAGATAGCTAAAATATACCAGTCTATCAGAAGTTGAACCTGGTGATCTAGTGCACTGCAGTTTAACTTTGTACAAGGAAAATTACTATCCCCTCAGGATGTTAACTCTTCAGAAATATCACCCTGTACTTTGCTATTTCTTGCCTGCAAGGACAAATATAAACTCTGAACAAAGACAATGTCTTACGGTTAAAAAACAAAGGAAGATTGCGGAATTCCTTTACTTAAACACTATATGTAAATATAAAACATAAATTCATAGTATGCAGAGAAAAAGAAACAAAAAAATCCACAATTGCTGTGTCTGGAAGGCTGCAGACCACAGAACAATTTCACCCACAGTAAAAAGATGAAATAGATTCCAACCACCTGTGATACTTCATCAAATATTTATACTTCAACCTAATAATTTTTGAAGAAGCACAGGTATACGCTACACAACAGATTTATCCTTTGCTAGAAACAGCATCCAAAGAAAATCAGAAAATGCTTATTGGCTTATTAATGGCCTGATTGAATAAAGACAGTGTTCATCAGCTTTACTACACTTAATTTCCCTAATTGCTCTGACAGCATCTGAAATTACTCCATGTTTTCTGTTGCTTCCTGTTCTCACATTTAGGTATGTCAAGGGACAGTTGAATATTATGAAATGAGCTTGTAATTGTAAAAACATTAAAAGCAACTCCTTCAAAATACCGTCTAAAACATCTATGTGACAGATGCTGGTGCACTGCCTGAAGGTTAAAATGGATGCCTTTAGCATCTGTTACTGAGTCACCATGATACAGATTAGAACATTATGTATGTGTTTAGATTATCTGCTATAAACACATCCGGGTGACTGTCCTGGGATTAGTTTGTTGAAGCCCGACATTTGTGTACTATCACCTAATTGTTATCTGGTCCTCACAGGGTTTGCTGGCAATTCCATAACTCCCTCCCGCCTCAGCTAAAGTAAGGGAAATAAGAAAAATGAAAAGGTCAGACTTCTGAAGTAATCTTGACCATGTGCTTAACATTTACATCACAAAAATAATGGAATAACTCTGTAATCACAGGCACACGACATAAAGGACAGAAACTTTTTCCCTTTTGCAGTGCAAACACCTTCTCATGCAGAATCTGGCACAGATTCTTTTCCCAACTGCATGAGATTTGTTCCCTGTTCTCTTCCAGGATGCCAGCAACTCAGCCTCTAGCTAAAGTTCATCAATAAAAGTCGAAAATAGTTTGTCTTATTGAAACTGTTGCACTGCATTCTAAATACTTACTCTGAATATCTGTCTATGCTCTTTCCCTTCCATAATAATTTCCAGTTTGGCCTACTGCCTCTAACAATCGACATAACCTGCCACTTTCTGCAGGCAGTAGTTACCACTTCCTTCAATTTACAATGCAAAATGAAAAACAAGGGGGAAAAAAAGTAGCTTATAAAGTCTGTAACAACAAGAATAAGAGTTTATATGATGGATTAGTTTCTTATTTGATCCAAAGAAGGACAATACAATTCCAGGGATACATTTTGGTCCAAAATTTCAATGTCACTGAAATCCAAATCTTTAAAAAACACAGGAATATGAACTTTGACTGTATAGCCCTTTAAATAAAAATAGCATTTTTACTACTATAGTCTTCCCAAGTGCCTGCTTCTTCCTAGTATGTTTCCCATCCTAATACTGTATGTTTTTGCAGCTGGCAATTGACACTGCCAATGAGCCTTTATGTTCAATGTTATTTAATATATTCCCACCAGAAAGTTATTTTTACTATTCAATTTCAGTATCTTCTTAAAGTGTCTTGCATATAAAGTTCATATCTTAATTTGCATTTTTCCCATAGAATAAGTAAATAAAGATTCAAGCAACAATATTAAAAGAGTTTAGGTTTGTTTGCTGAGAGAGAGAGAGTTTTATGGAACAGAAAACTGCTTTTTACTGAAAATAAAGTTGCATTTGTTCCTTTATGTTTCAGATGGCTATACTGGAGATAACCGGTATAGCATCATCATAATGGGATGGTGCTCTAGAACTGTATTTGTATTTAATTTTTTTAGGCATGGAAAAACAACACGCTCAATTATACATGATAGAATGAAAATTCCTCAAAATATTGCCCCATTCTACAGAACAGTCTCTTAAACAGCTACAGCTGGTCCTTCAAGGTTAGGGTTAGGAATTTATGTAGACCTGTGTGAACATGCCCTTTTTCCATGAAACTGGCATTTCCTGGCCTAGCATTGTGCGCTGTGGCTGAACACACACCACCCTACATTCCCATAATGTTTCAGCAGTGTGCTTGTAGCGAATTACATCCTCCCTTTCCTGTGCTGTCCCCATCACAGGGTGATGCAGTGGGAACCTTCGGACGTGCATCTGGAGGGAACACCAGCCTGTTCTAGGGCTCAGGACCATTTTTTGTACTCTTTTTATTCTTATATTGTTGAAATAAGGCCAAGGCCATTTGAGTCCAGTGATCTCATAATCCTTTATGGAATTTCACACTTACAAGACTCAAAAAACCCAGCACGACAGAGTCATTTCCACTTGTGAGTAGAGCAGCAGCCTAGATTACAAATAATTTGTTTACTCTTCCACTGTACCATGCACCGTAATACTAGAGTTGGCCTTTTGTCCATACTGCTCACAAAGCTGTAATCAAACACAGAATTGGCCCATTTTGAAGAGCAGATGTGATTTACACGCAGCTGCTCAGGACGTACCTGCTATCGCTGCATTACAGCAAGATGTAAATATCCTTCCTGCTATAGCCTACTAAGCAAGTGCACTCTATCCCTTCTCCTGGACTAAGAAAATTTTTATTCACAAACAGCCAGTACAAAAATACTATGACCTCTTTAACAATCTTCCAGCCAATACTTTCTGCTGAACTGGAGAAATAATCTTATGTGGCTACAAAAATAATATTTGTGTTTTATCAGTGTTGCTCCCACCAAAGGCTGGATTATCTGTTTCACATCCATTTAAACACAAGGAGGTTATAACAGGGCAGACAGCAATCTGGATGTTATTGGCTGGGAAAACTGACCCCATAAATCTGACTTGATACATCTGTCCTTTTGGCTGTCTGCGAATATGCCCATGCATTCAGTTGGCCATGTGCCTGCTCAGTGGTGGATCAGCTTCTGTGGCTACTGCATCAAGGATTTTCCATCTCCCTCTCTTCCCTACAAAAATAAATATATTGTAAGAAGTGCAGAAAAGATGACAAGTTTAGGATTGCTTGCGGCTGCCAAAAAGAGCCAATGTACTGTTATGATAAATGGTCAGGAAGCCATTGAAACTACCTACAGCATCAAACCTTCATTGTGTCTGTTTCTCTAAATAGACACTGATACTACTTTCTTTGCTGTGCTTTCTGAGCACACGAGAGAGTCCATGAATGAAGTACACCACTATATCATGTTGCAGCCCATCTCACATCCCAAATATCTTACAGCTCCCACTTCAGGATCAGAAGATTGGTACGTATCACTTGAACCCAGTTAAAAACACCAAACTTTCAAACAGATGAAGTTTAAAGCAGGGGATAAAGGAGTGGAACTAGCATTGTATAAATGGAAAACAGATACTATGATAAAACACTTATTCCAGGTCCATGAAATTGCTGAGCTGCATTTTCTAGAGTGAAATGTTTCAGTTTATTTACTACCAAAGACACACGAAGCCTGTGGCTGTGCAGCACAGTACAGATGCGTAACAACAACTTTTTTGAATGCAGTCACCAACAATCCCTTTCACCTGCAGCATTCTGGCTATTCGGTGATTCAGAACCATCCATACAGGTTTATATAATTTGTTTTCCATCAGTAAACCAATGTAGTACAATTAGTGAATACAAGGGCAAGGGGGAAGGCACATTTTTCTCATTGCCTTCCTATAGTTTCAGAATGAAGACTGTCAATCTATTTAAATTGAAAAATAAATAAATAAATCCCTATACCAGTAGGCAATTCTTAAAACAGCTCACACTAGCTCAAAAACATATTCACTTCTTTCTATTGACTGCCACTGCTCTCTAAGAGCCTTGATACGAAACTTCAGGAGAAGTGCTGCTATTACACTTTACCTGGAAAAGTGACACTATACGATAGAGACAAGGAAGAATGAAAAAGTAAACACCGATTTTAGGAAAAATCTCTCTCCTGCCTGAGATTTTCTTCTTCACTAGACACAAAGGTAATTCTAAGGCTGATAAAATTTTCGTTGCAAATGTCTGACTTAGTTGCTAGATACATATAACAGCAGTAAACTAAAATGCCTATAAAGGCCAGCATCTGCACTGATTTATGCTGGTTTCAGGCATTGCTGTTTAACTTCATAGTGGGACAGCAGAAGATTAAAAAACAGCTTAGTTTCCATACTACAGATTAATTCAGGAATCCAGCTGCTTAGCAAAGAATGGGCTCATGCTATTGATCTAATTTTCTACTACTTGTTGAGAGGACACAGTAGTCTGATCCAATGTTAAAGTGACTCCACCTCCCAACAGATCTTCCAGTGGTGCAGGATAAGATAACACGATCATGGGAACAGCAGCTGACATAGTAATCCACAGAACCCATTGATTTCTTCTCCTTGTTTACTCCCTGTGTTTTAATTGAATTTTGTGGTTCAGCAGCGGTTGGAGGCTGTGCTTTCAGAGTCAGCTAAAGTACAAAGTAAAAAAGTTAAAGCAATGCAAAAAAAAAAGAAAAAAAATCAAATTCTTGAGTTGTGTCCAAGTGGAACTGGACAAAAATAGACTCAAAGATTCTCATTGCAAATTTGACTCTGGAATGAAGGTTGTGTTTTTTTTTTTGTTGTTCTTGCTTTGGTTTGGGTTTTTCTTCTTTGCACTCAAGTCTTCTTTGCAATAAGGGGAATGTGAAAAGGAGAATACTGGGAAAGAGAAATTTTCTTGTTCCCAGCTAGCAGGTTAAAATTTTTAAGGGGGCTGGAGGCTTTGAGGAACTCAATCTTGACCAGGTCCCAGAAGAAACTTAGCGGGATGGGACAACTTGCTGTCAATCATCTCATAAAAATATACTTTCTTTGCCTGTCAGGGCAGAACTCAGTTCATGGTCTCTCATCAATGCACTGTGTAAATGCTAGTAACTTACATGCTGGACATTTAAAGGCATTACAATGTTAAATATCATTCTAAGAGAAATGGAGACATTTAAAAATAAAGGTTAACAATTCACTTCTACTCCAGCACTGGGCAGAGTCCTCACATGCACTGCCTTTCCCTTTGCTTAATTAAGTTAACCTTCAGCTAAGTAATAGTACTTTCCACCTTGTGAGAACATGGCCCTGCACCTTTCTCTTTCTGCCTTACCTAGAGAATGCCTTTAAGAATCTAGGAGCTGAGATTTACAAACATCCTCAAAGACTCTGGATGATGCACTCCAGTTCAGTATCTCCCTATTCTCCACTGCCTCATGCAAACAGAAGGCAATTTATACTCTTTCCTTTTTAGAAGCACTCTCACAAAAACACAGTTCCATTCCAAAATGACTGTGAACTGTGCTGTATTCTTTTGAAAAAGTTCAAGTGACTAAAGAACTGATAGGCCATATGTAAACAAAAACCACATATTTCTGCAAAAAGAAAGGAAAGAGCGCACACACCACTTTTCACTTCAACCATAAGGTTTACAAGAGACTTGTAAGATGCCCACACAAGTTTACGGTTTGCATAAAGTTTGTGTAAGTTTGTAAGATGTCCACAAAAGAACTGCATGCATAAAATCAAGATCAGAGCTGAAGAACATAGCAGGCACCCTTTTAACCTCCTGTAAGCAACCCTGGACCTCCAGCATTCCTTACTAGCTGCGTTCTGAACACAGATCACTGAGGCTGAACTACATCAATCAATATGATAGTCCAGGCACAGAAATGGCAACCAGGCTGAAAACCCACAGAAGCTGAGATGGCTAGATAACATACAATAACATTTTAGAAGTCCGATTTCTGACAGTACTTCCAGCTTCTACAAAAAGAGTTCTTATGTCTAGAAGCTGCAATTCATCGTGCCTGGCTGCTAGAAAACGGCAAAGTTAATACCTGCCTGTTGCTTGGTGTAATAACAAACTATTGCTGAGCATGCACTGCAGTTAGCTATGGCAAGTTTATTCCACTCCTGATTTAATGTCACCACCTTTCTCATAGAGAAATAGTTCCTATAATTTTTAGGGATACCACACAATGTTTCTGAAAATTTGAATGGTACCCATAAGCCCTATCTCATGGGTTCTCAGAACTCTCTCTGCTTTGTGAAAAATAACATTTTTTTAATAGCAGAATCAAAAGGGCCTTCTGTTCCCTTAAATTAAGCTTATGTACAAAAAATTAAGCTTATGTACCACATAAGATTCATAAGTTTGAGTTCTGCTCTTAATATAGTAACACATATAATTCCTAGGTAAATTTCCTAGCAGAATGACTTTAGCCATCTGACAGCTTATATTTGGAATGATACAAATTTTGGAAAGGCTTGTGGAATGACAAACACAATGTAAAATTCTTAAAATTGTATTTGCATGACCTGGAGAGAATAGTAAGAAGAGAAAAACCCAAAATACCAACATTCCCTTTCTGCATAATGAAGAATAGTTTTAAAATGTAATGTGATTCAGTGCTTCAAATGGATCACAACAGAGCAAAGAGAATGGTGCCAAGAGACACAGCAAGAATGGCAGGAACCCATGCGGAGCCAAGCTTTCAACACTGTAGATACTGGGCATTCATGTAAAAGCCAGGCATGACACTCCCTACAAGGCAGCTGCATGTCCATGTCTAGTCATTGACTGTACTTCATGATCTTTCAGGATGCAAGAAAGAAGAGGAAGTGAGGCATTAGCCTTCAGCAATATTGATTATCTGCAATTTTTTCTACGTAACAATCACAGGATGGACCATCTTTTTTCCACAACTAACCTAGCTCCATCCAGATGCCAGTGGAGAGGTACAGGAGCACCTCCTCACCACTTGAGTGGCATGTCCTGCGAGAAGGAACAAGCAGCAGGCTAATGACATGTGCGAAGACTGCCACATATGAAACAGCTGTGACAGTCAGGATGGAGACTTAACATGAAGCACACTGGATAATTTTCTTGGTGTACTGTCATCACTCTTTGCAGCTGTGTACTGACACCCCCTTCCTTTTTTCAAAGAGCAAAAAACAAAATAAAATCACTCTTCCCAAGGTTATTTATGATCTATCCTCACATAGGTTACCAACTCCCACATGCTATTGAGAAGCTGACACCTGCTTCTCATTGACCATGAGGCAGCTTTCACTTTTGTGCAGTACAAACAAGTTTTTCTCTGCTCTTTCCTATGCTGTTTCGCTTGCATGGGAAGAGCATCCCTGCAAGTTCAGTGCCCTGCTTCAGAGCCCTCTTTATCACAATATTTACAAATGGAAAGATCATGTGTTGTGCTGAGACAACATCCCATTTTGCAGACCAGTAGTTATCCTTTTGCCCACTTGGCATCATTCACATGTGCTCTCCTGATTGTTTCCAGGCTCTTTCTTCAGATGAAGAGATCCTCCATGTCTTGCTTTTGTCCAAGTGGATTTTCTCCCTGACGTCTTTTAACTAGGGATTGTTAAACAAAGGTTCAGCTAAACCATCTCTTCTGCCGTTTCTTGTAGTCCCTGTCCTTGGATTTGGCTCTATCCAAAAACTGCCACTTTGCTCCATGCTGCTTATTCTGACTTCTCAGTTTGTTCTCTAACATGGAATAAAATCTGAAACCGATGGCTGCTTTTGAGAAGCCTACATTTGATAAATTTATTTTCTTTTAAACTGAGTCATGCTCAGAGAATCCCATTCTGGCTAACCAAACAAATTGCACTGAAATATAAGTAACAACAACACAGGTTTAGTTCTTTGCATTTGGACATTTCCTAATTCAACTTTCCAAGACTCCTGTGACAGCAAATTTATATTACCACCACTTAATGTGCAAAGTGATGTAAGCTGTATCAGTTCCTCACAACAACTTTATGTGGATCAGGTTGACAGCAGCTTTTCTTCAGGCAGGTATCAAACAGTGAACAGAAATCACTGTGGAATAGAGAGGCAATCTACTTTTCTTGATTTGGGCAAAATATGATCCCATAGATATTTTTCAAGGATTTTTACAGTATTATATACTGAAAAAAAAATCATGAAACCTGCATGTTGATTTCTTTAATAAGTACTTAACAGAAGGCTAAATAAATGCAATTGTAAAGGAATTTTGGGAAGTGACAAGAAGGAGTTGCAAGCTCTAATGAACTCAGTGCACCACTTGTCTCATCATGGACATACTAGGAAGACCCAGATGATGTCTTCTTTCTTGGTTGCTATTCATCCCCTGCAAAACAATTAACTCGTTGATTTCAGGTCTAAAAAAACAGCGCAAATCTCACAGTGGTAGTATATTCACATCTTCTGTAGAGTTTCCTATTCTTTAATAATGTATAGAATAAGTTCTTGTTTGCTGAGCACTGCATGGCTGCATTATGTAAAGCCACTGCTAGCAATATCAAAACATATTAAAAGTTTAACTAAGACAATGTGTTTCAGAAGAATTTGCTTTCTTTGGAGCTGGAATGTCCCCATAAAAAGGCATGATCTGTACTAGACTGAGCTGTCCAATGATCTGCAAATGCTGCACATTGTGTCCTGGAGTAAACCCTGCTTTCTTCTAACCCAAATTGGTTTGGATTACTCCTGTGCATGCAAAGAACATTTCTGAATAATACTAAAGCTACATGTTTTTAACCTGCATTTTGATTTGTGTGGTTGCCTTACGCAGAGAAGGTTTTCAGGTTTTAGTGACTGCAAGTCACCGATAGTGTCACTGAGCCTCTTCATTGTACTTTTTTTTTTTCCTCCTCCTTTTTTGGGGGGTGGGGTGTTACCATGTCCCTGAAAAGCAGAACCATTCCCGTTTTCAAGGCTTATCCCATTATCCCGTCCGATTCGACCAAAAAAGGTATTTTCCCCCCAGAGTCTCTCTTTTCCTGCCAGCCCTCTGAAAATACTGTCATTTAGGTAGACTTCTGCAGCATACAGTGATACAATTGAACATATGCAGACTCTTAATTTCTCCCTGCACAATACTTTGAGTATTTCACTTCTCTCTCCCTCTCAGCAGGCCTCTCACCTCTATTTCACCTCATACTCTGCTGTGCCCCTCACCATCTGCTACAGCTTCACCATTTCTCCTGAAAGCTTTGTATTCCCTAGTCCTTCTCACCAACCCTTCCTGCTAATACCTATGTTTCGACATTAGAGCACAAGGCAGGCAAGCACAGGAGATGTAAAAGCGAGTCAGTTGAGAGCTTCACTTTACTGCTGATGAAGGCTGGGGGATTTTAATTTTGCAGACCTTGAGAAGATTTACCCAGCAATGCAGAAGTGGAAACCACTGTGAGAACAAGACAACTTCTGTATAACCAGAAGAAAAATCTGGTGCCATGAGTGCTAAAATCCTACCAGGGTTGACTCCATGCCCAGTCTTCCTCATGGTAAAACTGAAAAGTTGTGCCTTCATTCAGTTTTTGCCTTAGAATACTTCTCACACAGAGAACTATGCCTTTTACTACAGAAAAACTTAACATATATAAGCACCTACACACCGGCCCAGTCCAAAGGTAGTTCTGGCCTGGAGCTCTGTCTCCAACAGTGACCAGAAGATGTGTAGGAAAATAGTGCAAGAAACAGGGAAAGTGCAGAGCAAATCTTCCTTTCATATACCCTCCCAGTTTACTGCCTTTTTTAGTAGTAAAGACAAGTTGTAACTTTGGCAGGGAGTCCCAACTTTTTACACTTCCACCATTCCTATTATTGTTATACAATACAGGGCTCAGGTCCTGGAAGACAAGTATGACATGAAATGCATTTAGAATATTGCTTTAAACACGATCATTTGCACTTCTTTTTAGCCTTTCCCCAAAGCCTCTTTATCATTTACCCCTAAAGGACAAGAAGATACCAGACACAGAAATGGCGAAGAGCAAATCCACCCTTTGACTTCCACGGTGCCAGGGCAGGACGCCTCCAACAGGGCACACTTTTCAAGATATTTTAAAGTGTTCAACAGTCTGGGGCTTCTGTCCTTAACAGCCAAGTGCATCTCACTCCAAATTTGATGTTTAGCCTGTGCTCCTAATTTCATACCAGCACTTCCTACTACATACTTTGGACCTCCCCTGGATATTACACCCTTGCAGTATGACTGAATGGACTATTGCTGAAAGCATAACCTAGAGTCAGTCGCAGCTAGACATTGAAGTGTTTTTTTTTTTGTTTTTTTTTTTGGCACGTGTGTGTGTGCATACACAATACTTTAAATGCAGGGGACACATCACTATTATCCTAAAGCACAAGGGTTATTCTGACATCTAAGAAGAGGCAAGGGATTAAAAAAAATTAGTGATGTCTTAAAAAAAAAAAAAAAAGAAAGAAAAAACCACATAAGACAGGAAAAGAAAAGCATGTATGCATGTTGAGTGTGGAATGGAGTCCTCCAAATGATACAGAACTATCTACTCTTAGCAACAAGGATGGATTGGTGTTCAGTCTGAGACATAATTCACATACCTGAAGGAAAACTGCAGGAAAGGTCTGATCTTTCTACTGTGTAAGTAAAAAGGCTTTGTTGATATGTGCAGAATCTGAACCCAACAGGAAAAAAACTAGCAATCAGCCTCATAACCTAATAGCACTATTCTTTTCAGTAAATAAAAGCCACTGCAAAAAAAGAGACATTTTACACTTCAGTGTTGTGAATCCAATCTCCAGGCTTAGACAGTCTGTCTGTCTCTCTCTGTCAGGTTGCACAAGGCTATATGTCCCCCCAAACTGGCAGTCTCTTCAAGCACATTTTCCTTTTATAATAAAAATAACATTTTGAAAGTAAAATTGCTCTGTGACAAGAATAAATAACAGAACAGCAGCTGTAGTGATTAGCTTGCAAGTACTTGCATAATGCAATGCTAATGAGCTGAAATACACTCTTGCAGAATATCAAAGTGATTTCTTCACATGGCAAGACATTTATTTTAAATCATTATTACTTCTTTTATTCCCCCTCCACTCCAAAAGAGCATTTAGCTCACTAGATGGCTAGACTACTGTTTTATCAGATGTCACTACTGCTTACAAACGTCACACAGCTCAGATCATTTGAGAAAACACGTACGCCGCTGAGAAACCACATATACAAGTCTTGGGGCACCTCTCTGCATCAACATCCTGAGTCCTGTGTGCAGTCCTAGTCTCAGGAAGGGCATAATGGAGTTTGAAAAGGTTCAGAGAAGGGCAAGTAAAATGATTAAGAAGATGGAGCAGCTGCTTTATGAGGAGAGACTAGAAAGACTGAGGCTCTTTGGTTTGGAGAGGAAGAAGGTGGGGAGGGACACAGTGAAGGCTTACAAAATCCTGAAGTTGGTGGATAAGGTGAACGTGGAACTCCTGTTCAGGAAACCTGACAATACTAAAACTTGTGGACAATCATTGAAACTTACAGGAGATCAGCTTGAAACACATAAAAGAAAGTACTTTACGGAGACAGCGGAGAACTTCTAGATTTTGTTGCCACAAAAAGCTGCAGAAGCAAATAGTGTCTGTAGGCTCAAAGAGGAGCCAGACAAGCTTATGGACAGCAGGTTCACCCAGACATAAAAGGATTTAGAGTGGGGACATCCTCTTCAGCATCCCTACCTCAATGCCTGTGAGTGCTGTGGAAATATAAGGGCACAGACCACAGATAAAGGCTAGACTTCAGATCTCTCCCTAAATCTTATCTCCTACTGCCACTGCTGTAGACAGAATTCTTACCAATTTAGAAATTTCTGTTCCAGTCTTTAAACACTCTCTTCTGTTCCTAAATCTTTAATGAACAATCAGAAACTGTTCATTTACTATAGAATACAGGCTAGAAGTTGATGCTTTCATACGCAGGTATATTAAGAGTGAATAACAGTGCTGTTTTTAATTACAGGCACATGACAGAGTGCTAGACACAGAGGAGAACCATGCTGTACAGCAACTCGAGTGTGCTCCTCCTCAGAAATGCAGAGGAGAAGCAATGCTTGGAGAAACTCCTGCAGATGGGATTTTTTTTTTCAGAGACTGAATTCAGCTTAAGGAAATTAAATCCTGAGAGACTGCAATCTAAAGGACTGCCTCTAACATTCCTGGTAATTAATGTTAATTCACTTATGGTAACCCACAGGCAGCTTGAAAACTTTCACAAGACTGAAGTGTTTGAAAAAAATTCACTGATATTGTAAAACCTGTTCTGGTACCAGTGTTTCGAAAAATCCGAGAGGAACTTTAAAGCAGCCATGGAATGCCTATTATCAAAGACTAATTGCTACCTTTACCAAATTATTTTTTTTTAACTCAGCTTTATCGTGTGGCTAAATTTTGCTAGTTATTACTTCAGTTTCTTCTGTTGAGACACAGATATTCTCTTGAAATCTTTCAGTAAAATTGATGCCCACAAAAAAGAACTTTTAGGCAGGGTGTTTATTGGAAGAGAAGTGAGCCATGCAATCTGGATCTCTTATGAGCATATTCAGACTAATGGGCAGGCAGAAATTTCATTTAATGAAATGCTTGATTTTATACTGAAAGATTTTGTATACCAGCAATTTGAATGCAGAATTGCTTGTCCTACCTCCTCATCAAGATTTAAGCAACAAGGCAACCTTTCCTGATAATGCAGAGTTCTCCTCTTGTAGTCTACTTTATGATAGAAGACCAAGGGGCACCACAAATTTCTTCAGGGCACACTGGAAAAGGAAGTTGCTTCTGAGGGACAATCTTTAGTACAGTGCTCATAGTTCCTGAGACGTTCCCAAACCTCTTGCTTTTCAGGGCCTCTGAAGCCTCCCTTGAGAACAGTTACAACATGCTGCCTTGTGGGGACGGCCTCTAGATCGGACTCTGCACTATCTCTTGTTCAATATGCTTGTGCCTCCACCTACTGATGTGGATGAAGGTTTAGTGTTGCAACCCTGAAGGGAGCAAAAATTCTGATGTGATCATATGTCATCTGCCCACTGACACAGCAAAAACAATCAGGTTATAATACCCATCCCCTGTAGATATTATTACTGGCTCCAAGTGGATGCCAGCTCCCAGAGCTCATTAGCAAAGTATGGCTGTACTGGCAAGTTATTCTCAACACCTCAGAGTGCATTATGCAAACACAATGAAGTCGGACTTTGAGAAGGAGAAGTAATTTCTATTAGAGTATGGCAAAAGAGTGGTAAAGAGTGAGAGGAGAAAAAGTGAGGCCCATTACATAGAACAAACAGCAGGGAAGCCAGAGTCAATGCTCTTCTCTGGTCCCAATTCCTTTGCAGCAAGCAGAAAAGCAGTGCTAGAAGCAAAGTTTCAAGGGGAACCTGTGCATGAGAGCCTCGCTATCCAGTAACAAGTGATGTGTCCAAGCCTCCTATAACATGTTCTCATTTCATGCTGACATTGGGCGAGTCAGCCTTGAAACAGCTATGGGCTTCACTGATGGTGCTAGTACCAAAAACATATTCCCGCTCAACCAAACAAGGGAAACATGCATTTGACTTTAGCTCTTGAAATGCTCCTGTCACGGAAGCGTATGGGAAAGGTACACCAGACCATATGTAGTTATAGAACTGTGTTAAAGAAGCTTTTGTCCACCAAAGAGACTCACAAGTCCATCACTAGTTAACTCTGACTGACAACTCTTTGTGGTTTTTTCACAGAGACTTCAGACTCCAACCCAGCCACTGGTTCAGTCAAGTGCAACAAGCTATGCCTAGGGATAAAACTAGGCAGCTACTAAGCAGAGTATCTTACAACCTTTTATCCTCCTATAGAAGAATGAACATCCAAGTGCTGATTTTCAAAATTCATAGTTCCTTTTATGTTTTAAATAGCATATATGCACCAGTTTTACCCTCACTACAAACCAATAGTAAGTGTTAAAGTATTCTAACAAAACTGCAGGCTTGTGTATTCCAAAAATATTTGTACTTACTGTATCTTTCCAAGTAACTTATCAGGCAAAGATCTCTGCTGCATCCAAAGAGGAATGTTATGTAAAGTTATTCTTGTAGCTCTGCTTTGCCTATACATCACTACCATAAGAATTATATTCTCTCTGTAACAGCATTTGGATGATCAACAGGTAGTTTACTTCTACTAAGATCAGATGTTTTATTTTATAGCAAAATGGTTTGTTTCTACTGTACCCTTTATAAATAACCCAAAGGGAAAGAACAATATTAGTGCAAATCACTTCCATAATTCACCATAACCGAATGTTTCCTATCACCACTTGGTTTGAACTGCAGTATATTGGGAATGCATCATGTACAAATCAATTTCTTGACGTGGCTAAGCTGCATTCTGTATGTATTATTGATTCAACTGAAAAGCCATGTGGCATAAACAGTTAAGAAAATATTTACAGGAGACTGAGTCCTACAGTAAATCAGTAATGAACTTGTTTGTATGACCTATTTATTCAGGACCCATGAGTGAGCTTCTGCTTTTTTTTTTTTAATAGCTTCTGCCCTACACATAACACAATAACGTAAGGCTACACAAACAAACAAAGCCAGAATAGACCACCCATCTATCAGCTTTTTTGTTTTTGAAATCAACACAAGAAGAGAATTTGCATTGTGACTATCCCTTCTGGTCTCTCAGTTAACATCTATTTGGCCAAATGTCGGTTAGCTTCCTACAACCAAGTATTAAGTTTAATATCTCTTTACATTGAATTTAGCTTTAGGACTAGAGCTCTCAGACAAGCTCACATGAGACAGCAATGTTCTATTTTCTGGAAGTTTAAGACTGGAAGTGATAGATATTCTTTTAGGTTAAACACTTATCTTACACTTTCAAAAGCCTCATTTGAGATGTTTAATACACTTCTGCATTCACATCCAAGCACCTCCAGATAGCTCTGGGGGAGTTTTTTTTGATACACCTTTTTCCATGTAAAGACCCAGCACTACAAGAAAGCACTGAATGTAACTGTCAGCACATGTGCACACATACACACACACACAATCAAGCATCTCTGAAGAAAACAAGATATTTTACCCTCACTCCATCCCCTATGCTTCATGGGATGCTTGAAAAGCTTTTGATGCTCTGTGAGCCTTTTTCTTAACAACCTGACACCTCTCTAGGTACCAAGATTTTAAGAACAGTAGCTCTACTCACCTGTGTTACTTCCACACTCACAATGATTTCAGACATAAATGAGGACTCTGTCAGTTCTGGCAGCTTTGTTCCTCAAAGACAGTTGCTTATAAAAGAAAAAGCCCAGCCATTTCTCCTCAAACACCTTCCCTAAAACCCTTTCAGCAGCATAAAAGATACCAACTCCAGGGGGAATTCACCTCCCATCCCCAATCCCTCTTACAGCCCTAAACAACACACATAAACACAGAGCACTTTTTTCCTACTCAGTACCTCCTTCACTCTCTAACTTATTTGGACAGAAGTGCTGATGCAGGGGGAAGAGGCTATGACAATCCACAGCTGTTGTTTTGGGGCTTAGGGCAACTCTGAACTCAGCCTAATGGTCAGAATAGCCACAGCCCAAGACTCATCAGAGACAAAGCATTTCACCTGTAGTCACCACTCTCAATAGAGCTCCTCTTCATTTTGGTCTGTGCATTTTTGGTTTCCTGAAACAAAATATGTTAGCGTACTACATGGCAATGCTTCTCTGGAACACAATGGATTGACTTACTCTTAGAGAAAAATGGAGATAATTGTTCAGGGAAGCTCACACAAGAGGTCATGGGGGATTTGGGATTATTGCAGCAGAGGCAGAGGAATAACTAGATGCAAACCTGTAAGAGAACCAGGATTTGTTAGTTTCGTGCTCACAGAAAGACTTCTCTCTATGCAGCAGCTTCTCTGATTCCAGAACACATCCTTTCCTTGCTCAGTTGGACACTACTAGTCCCTTACCTTGTGATCAGTGACTTCCTGCCTAAGCAAGAGAAACCCCAACTCATGAAAGATAAAAGCTAAGCATCTATGCTTGTAGTAAGACTTTTCTGTTTAAATCTGTGGTTCAGAGCACTGCTAAAAGAGAAAGCTACATGACCTCTGTGCAGCACTTTAAGCCTCTCAGCTCTGAGCATAACAATCTACCTTGGATTATATCTGTGTATGGCTAGTATACCCATAGGACCACACCTATTCCAGAAGCCAGAAATGTAGAAATGCTGTTTGTTTGGGGAGCATGGGAATGTAAGGAAAAAGAATACAAGCCAGTGCTTTTTCCCAGGGACTGGTGCAGCTATCTTTCTTGCTCATATCAGCCTGCTGATATGAGGGAATGAGGTACTAGAGGAGGAGTTCATTAGACAAAAATAAATGCTTGTGATACAGATTAAGTACGAATTCAAACCGTATTACTGTTTACCGTGTCCAAAATAGTTCTCGTGACCATACTTTTAAGAAAATACATGCAGCTCTTGCCAAGAGATCAATTGCAGAGATGCTAAACACAAGCATGCAGTAACTTTTAAGTCAGAAAAGAGCATATCTTTCTATATCTCTCTTTTGATGTTGTTCGTTATACTCACACCACGCTATAATGCTCTTTCAAATTTTCAGCAAAAAATCCTAACCTGAGGATATTCTAATGAAGTGAGATAAATTTTCAGCACAAGAATATCCTGGCATTTCTGCAATGAAATATGAATCTAAGATCAAATCCTGAGGACAAGTTTTACAGGCAAAACTTTCACAAACTCTGACGGATGTCTGTGTGAACGAAGACCTTACAGTTTGGCCTGTGACTGGCATCTTGTGTGGGACATCACTTTTCTTTCAGAAAAACAAGCCAATCTGAACTGCATAATTCTGGGAATTTAGGAAGGTAGTTTCAGCACTTGTATTAAGCATTTTGTGTTGCAATTTCCTTAAGGATTTTTCAGGCAATTTTAAATGGACCCCACCTCCAAGAAAGGGTCTAGCACTGAAGCCACTGTTACCTTTGGCACTGTGCAAAAGGAATGTAAGACTTTTCTACAACTTCCAATAAAATAGGAGGATATGCTTGGTTCAAATTCAAAGAGTATCATAGTCACATGGTATATAAGAAACATCATTATCTCAAAGCTACTTTGCCTTCTTCTTTACACCCTTACATAGTACCTTCCACACATCTTTCCCTTCCCAGAAGAGTTTCAAGCACGAGTCTCTCCAGATGTCCGCCCTCTTCTGGATGTAATCAAAAGATGTTTGGTTATTTCTATGTTTATAAAATGCAGTGGTCTGTTTTTCAGTAGAGGACAATCTATACTTTTGCCTTGCATCTCTGTGAAATGGCAATGGTTACACTACACTGGTATGAGAAATGTGAAACTCCAGGTGTCTGCTTCACAGCTGTATTAAAAGTTCCTTTAGTTTATTTAGTCAGACAGCTATGGCTTTTTTAATATCTTACGTAATTTTTCACTTTTGTATTTCTTCTCTGTATTTCTCAGTGCTTAAAACACACTGTCGCTCTGTGGTAAAGCACTTAATCTTCCTTCACAAAAATAATGGAGAAACATTTCCATATTTCTCTATTGCTTATGGTAAGCATGTCAAGCACAGAATGTTATGGCTGGAAGGGACTTCATCTAATCTTTTCCTCTGCCCCAAGTCAGGGTAAATTATTTCCTTGTTACTCCTCCTCAGTGTTTGGCTGACCCTGTTAAAGATATCTGATAATGGGGACTGCACAATTTCTGCAGACAACCTAGTCCACTGCTTTGTCAGTTTAATATTAGTTTTTCCTTATGCTTTTTCATAGACTCGTAATATGAGTTAGGGGCTCTAACAATCACTTTCACAAGGACCCATTCATCAGGGAGCTGGGACTTTGCTTTTGTGAGCTCTCATCTTTAAATACAGTGCAAATATTAAGATGCAAAGCAGAAATTCTTAAGACAAAAAGTACCTTAAAGAGAATTTCAGTTCTTGACAGTGGAACCAGGAAGTTGAAGCTTTTTCTTGGTCATACAGCCAGTGCACGCTTTGAAACTTCCACTGCACATCTGTGCATCACTGCATGGACCAGGCGCAAAGCCAAAGGCTGGATTCCTACGAGTCCATGCAGCTCCCACACATTCACAGCACTAGGACCCAGAGGGAGCTTAATTCCTGTGAGTCAGTGCAGCTCACTGAGCCCTGAGAGCAGTGAATGAGGCTGGAAAGGCAGGGGGAATGTGAATGGCTCTTCTGGCTTGGGAAAGTGTCCACGGACTAGGGTGCTACGGACTACAAAACAGCTTGGACACCCCTCAGGATTCCCTTTCCCTCCAGTGTTGAGTGATAACAGCTCTGAGGTGAGTGACCCCACAACAGTCAAAGGGTTTTCACAGAGCAAGTAATGTTGCTGTTGCATCAGTTGTGGAAGTTTCATATTTTTAAAATTTGCCAATGTGCTTTTGCTGTACTGTGATTTTCGCTCTCTGGAAGGGGTGAAGATCAGATGTCTCCGAAACATGGAGTACTCGTTGCTTAAAAGTAACATTTGTTCAGAATAGCTTGGTCTAGCAAGACTGAAAATTGCATCTACTAATGCAGTTTAAACTGCATGCACATCTGGAAGGTGTTCATAAAGCATTTGTGGCTAAGTTCAAAGCTGGAAATGTATCCTTAGTAAAAGCAGCTTAACCTTAGAGAAACGTAAGCATTCTTACTCACTGTTTCTCATCTAGGTAAATCAGACCTTAGTTTTATTTGTACAGGTACAGCATTTAACTTCTATACAAAAATGCTTTACTGTCTGGGTTTTGAATATTAAGGTTTGTTTAACACTTTCCTTCTTTTCTATGATAATTCTACTCTAGGTGAGAACTCTTTTCTTGCCTTTTTTAAATAAATAAATAAGAATTCTGGTAAATCCAAACATAATTGGCAAAAGGCAGAAACCTTCCAGCTATGAGCAGAGTTGTAGTGCACTTTAGACTGTATATTCTCTAAGTCCACTTGGAAGAGCTTAAGAACTCCTTGCTGCCTGCCTGTTAGTGACAGGATGAAACTGACAGTGTTTATTGATTTATCCTGGGTGATAATAACACTGTTTTATCTGATACACCAGTCAGAGACAGGAAATGGGGATCCCCGCGAGGGAGAGGGAAGGAATTTGTGTGCCGAGAACAAAAAGTGTTTGTGGTTCAGTTGCTTTCTTCAGTTTAAATTCTCCTTATACGCTCAAGAAGTTTAGAAAAACAGTGAAAGTGAGTACGCTTGTCAGGCTGGTTTTTCCAAGTTGTCACACCTTAGAAGTTGCATTGTAACTGTTAGGCAGATAATTCGTGAGTGTTTTCATGCATTAGTGTATTACAATAAAGCCTCTTGGGTATTTTTTTGCTAAGCTAAAATAGAATGTGACAATTATCTGCAAAAAGAGAGGCAGAAAGCTGACTTGCCTGTATGTTCATACTCGTTGCAGTTCTGAGCTGTTTCAGGTACTGTGGAAAAGGGGCCTTTTAAAACGATCCTGACAACTACCATCTCACATTTGTGCAAAACTCACAAGGTTACAATAGTGTCTGCGCTTTCACAAAAAAAGATTACAGTGATGGGATCAAGAAAATAAAATGGAGCGTCCACGTGAGCAGGATTAAGAAAGATTTGGCCCTTATATTAATCGTTAGGTGTATGAATCATTTTCTAAAAAATCTCAGCAAGGTCTGGAGACTAGCTCTTCTGATGAATGTAAAGTAATAGTCATTTCACATCCTGATCAGTCCTAGCCACTCACTCTGAAGGGATCTGTCAGTCTCACAACAGGGTAGCTGAGAAAGTAACTGTGGCTTTCTTGCTCATGATTTTCACATCCTCTTAGCTTAGCAGTGTCCATTTTCTCACTCAAAAGCTGAAGTTATCTTCTCAAATGTCTTCACTTAAGTTCAGTGGAGAATTACAGAGAACAAAGGATCATTCTAACCCATAATGCTAAGTTACTTAGAATGGTTAGGCCGCCTATGTAATCACTGTAAAATGTTAATTTAAAAAATCAGGTTAGAAGAATACGTTAAAAGCTCGTTAAGATTAGCGTTTTTAAGTGAAAAAGCATTTCTTTAATGGAGTACATATAACAGCAGGCTAGATGAAACACATTTAAAAACTAGATTACTTAAATCCATAGAATACATCCCATAATTTCACCTCTGGTCATATACAAAATGTTCTTTTAAAAGCAAATTCCATAATGCAAATTTCATTAATCAATTTTCTGTTTCTTTAAAAAATACCTTTAGATCTGACAGAGTATTAAATATATATTAACATTAATTGCATTAAATTGAAGGAATTGATAATATTGATAATTTTAAGGAGGTAACGTAGTTCTGCCATTGTTTTAGTCACATATTTCAAGAACAAACCTTGCTCTTGAAATGAAAGGGTTAAAAGAATTAATGATTTCACTCCAAAAGATTTAATATTCCAACACCAGAAGTCTACACCGGTATTGGTGGGTTTAGAAATACTTGCCTATCCTTTAAATCTTAGTCCACTAAAAGCTAGTGAACCGCAACACCTTTCAAACCAACTACACCAATGGTGACCTCTGCTGGCAACTGCCCTCTCATCAAAAGTTTAAAGGGCTTGTTCAGAAAGTGACCATGAAATAAAACATTTGTTAGCTCAGTTGATACAGTTAGAGAAATGTAAGATACCACTTCTTCCCACAAGCCTTGCCTCATGGAAATGAGGGGTGAAAGGCACACATAGCAATGGTACTGCAGCTGCTTTTTTTCACAGTAGGAAGGAAATTCTCCCTATCCTGAATGTGACTTCAGCGCTGTCATGGAGGCCAATGTGTTTAAGAGCATTTCTATGACACAAGCATCTCCCACACTTGGACAGATGCACTATGGGATGTGAGTGGCTTGTTTTTCTGACATAGGGCCCTTTGCGCAGCTCTGCTGAATTGATGAAATATTTGCCTCTGTGTGTGTGTGCATATATTTATACCAAAAATTATTACGTGGCCAAACACAGCAAGACCATTTTTGCTTTTGCCAAGAGATCACAGTATCTATCAGTGTAGGTTATGCACACTCTGAGCATTGGCCGGATTCCACTAACACTAAAACTATTTATATAACTTAGTCAGTGAAAGCAAAGCCTCAGTCCCTCATTACAAACCCATGTTGTGCCCACGTTCTGAATATTGCATGTAGCTATGGTCATTGTCTACATCTCAAAAAAAGAATACGGTAAAACCAGAAAAGGCACAAGAAAGAGCAACAAGGATGATCAAAGGCCTGGAACAATTTCCATATTAAGAAGAACTACATAGATTGGGACTTCTCAGCCTGGAAAGGAGATGGTTGAGGAGGGATATAATGGAGATATTTGTAACTATTCTGAAGAAGGTTAAGAGGGAATGGCTGTTGTCTGTCTCCCAGTTCAAAAACCAAGGAGTAGGAAATGAAATTAACAGGTGGCAGGTTCAAAGCAAACAAAAGAAAGTTGTTCTTTTCTCCAGGCATCATTAAGGTTTCTTTCCACAGGATACTGTAGTTTGCATGGGTTCAAAAAGCAATCAGACATGTAAAAATCAAAGATACTACCTGTGGTTCAGGAAATCTGCAATTCAAAAATGATTGGAGAGTGGGAGAGTATAATAAGGAAGTATCACTATATGGTGACCCTATTCTTATACTACTCCCTACTATAGAGACAGAATACTGGCCTGGGTGGACTTTCTTCTGTTCTGCTACAGACATCCTTATCTGCTTCTCCTCAGCATTTAAGCCTGCCAAATACTTTACCCATCCTTGCAAGAAGAAAGGTCACTACAATATCTTTACTATGCGTTGCTAGTTCACTGATGAAAGTATGGGGATTTTGTTTAAACAAGAAGGTGAAGATAGCGTTCTTTTTATTTAAGTATTCATTAATTAGGTGTAAGTATATGTTCATGTGAGTTTCCACTGCAGAAAGAGATTAATGCTGAGACATACAACTAAACAGGCAAATTAAGGTCTAAACAGATTATGACTGAGGAAGTGGAAAAAGGCCTAAGAAAAGTACGTAACTGTTTGATCTTGTGAAATTCAGTGAAATATACTTCGAATGGAAAAACATAGTTTTGTCTCATTTCTTCCTGCCTATTTATTTGTGGAGCTGACATCTTATTTTGAGACTTGTTATTGAACTAAAGTCTTTTCTTAATGCTGTCACTAAAAATATTACACGTAAACAGTAGCAAGGAAATACTACACCATTCATAGCACTGACAGTATACCTTTCACCTTGATTACTGCAGAGTCCAGAGAATAGCAATACAAACAGTGAAACCTGGCTGTCAGGAACCTCTAGCACATTCTGAGGTGGTAAGTCAGAGACGGGAGATGTCAACCTGACTGCTGTGAGTCTAACCCCAAGTGTAGCTGACTTGCTGTAGATGCATTAAATGTGTTTTTCACATTGGAGCATGCGTAAAAAAACAATGGAATTATACAGAACTTTCTCTGCATAAAAGTGGAATTTCATGCCCCCTTTCGTGCCTCTTGTTTCTCTGAGTTTAACAATTAATTGCAAACGAGTTAGAGTGTACTGGAACATTAAAACCTGGCACTTGTACCCAACTATGAGGACACAGGCAAAGGGACGAAATCGAATTTAATGGATACACAAATAGAGATGTAAGGTGCTGACTGTATTGGCAGAGAGTTGTGAAATCACTACGGATATAAAAAGAGCTACAACAATTTACTAGTCAGCACGTCTTCAAGTGCATTAGCTCCAACTGAAGCACACCCAAGTACATCTCACTGTACAGTCAACTACATGTGTTTAGGAGACTGGGACACACAAAGATGCAGTACTTGCCCACCTTCAGACATAATGTCTGTGTGGCTACGTTCACATGAAAGACATTTACATTATTACTGTAGCAGAATATACACAAACTCTGCTCAATATTTTGAGCTTGCATACAGCTATTAAGATGAATGTAGAGGTCAGGGCCTACAGATTTACATACAAGCATGAGACTTCTTTGGCATAACATCTCAGCCCAAAACTAAACAGAGTGCATGAGGTAGTGTGAAATAACGTGCATGGTGGGGTTACTGCCAGGCTTCTGTAGCATCTTTTGAATCTCCTGGCTCATTGTTCAGTGAGTAAAACACCTCAGACTCTTTATCAACTTGGAGGCAATGTTTACTTCCCAGTAAAGAGCCTTTCCCCTTTTCTCCAAGGATCTTGCATTTACAGCAATGTTTTGAGATTTTCTGGCGTAATAGCTCCCACTGGCAGAAGGCCCAAATCAAACTTGATCAGACACATGCTCTCTGTTGAGGGGAACAGTTGTACCACAAGAGCATGGCTTCCAGATATCTTAGTGGTATCCCCTGGGAAAAACTGTGACACTGTAACGACACACAGTAAAAATCCTGAGGAATAGTGTGGCCTCAGCTCTGCAACCCAAACATTCGCAGTCTCCCCTCAGTCTGACAGTCCTGAAAAGTGTTTTCCAAACAGAACTCCGGTCACTGTCAGAAATCATACCTGCAGTAACCACACCACTTGGTGTAGTTCTACATCTTTTTGTTCAGGCATTTTCTATAATTGAATATTGAATACAGACTATTATATTGATTCTAAAAAATCCTTCCTTAATTTATGTTGTTGCCTCCATAATCGTATTTCCTGTTCCCACAGGGTACATAACAATGTGCTAATAAAAGATCAGATTCTGCTACCACTGAGTTGTTAGGTATCAAAACTCCCATTGATTTCAATGGAAAAAGATTCAAGCACAATGACAGAAAAACATTAAACAGAAGTAAGACAGTTACTTTGACTTTGTTTTGGGACTTAGCTTACACATTGTTGACAAAAACATAATGACCATATATATTACGCAAATATCAAGCTCCTTCCAGAAATAACATGAGCATGCTTCTTACACTCAGGGTTGGTCATTTATCTTGAACTGCTATATTTGTAAGAAATGCTGCTGTGTTAAAGAGTATGTGATAAAAATTGATTTATCTCAGAGTCAGGTGATAACTAGTCAAAAAACTAACAGATTAGCCTGTTTCTGACAGTCCAGAAAAATAAATAAATTAGCCCAGTACAAATACTGTTGAGAAGCAGATTACTTCTTTTGACAACTTTCTGTTTAATAAGTGTGATTTTCCTGGTCTAAAAATTACTATTTTGATTCTTTCCTATTCTTAATCATTTCCTATTTTTCCCTCCGCATTGTATGGGAATAAAGGTGACCCAGATTTTTTTGTGGTCTGGTTCTCTGACTTACCTTGATTTTATTTTGTTCTTTATAAAGCCACATGGGATCCAAGATATTAAAAAAAAAGAGAGTTCTTCAGAAATATTTGTGATGGAAATTTGCCAAGCACCTCCTTGCTGTATATTACTTTGTTTATGATATGGTTAAACAGCTTTGGCTCACTGAATATGTGTTTTTTCTATTTTGAAATGTATGTTTTATTTTTGGAAGCCATTATGTGCTGGGTGACTCAGGTATGAAAAAGGAATTGTGCTTGTTCACAAAGAGATTTGCCCTATGGTGGATGACACAGCCTGCATTTGGTGAAATGCATCATTTCCTGACCATTACTTCAGGATCCTTTTGAGATGCTCTGTGTACCAGCCTCAGACCAGCAAAGCATTTAGGCACATGCCTTACCACAGCCATAGGAATAATTCAGTTGAACTATTCAGTGTTCAACATATTCCAAGAACAACTCACAATTCTGAAAAAAGTAACTATCAGTTCAGCCCTACTTTGGCACTGTACTTCCACTGACCATGAAAATGATTATGTTGTGGCCTTTAGGAGGGGTCAGCAGTGCATGTCAGCTGCAGTGGGATGGCAGGCAAGAAGTAATGTGTCAAGCTCTGCAAGCATGGATGTATTTTATCACCTCAGCTATCCATATCCTTAATTCTCTGTTGCTTTCATATTTCAGACTGAAAACTAACACTTCTACACAGCAGTCTCAACAGTGTCATTTTCCCTCATTAATAATGGGCAAAGGGACCTAGAATAGAAATGCCTGGCCATTTACAAATTTTCCGTTTTACTTAGAGATGTGTGAAGCAACCTTTCTAAATGCAACTAACTGACTGCTACGCTGCATAGTCTGCAGGCAGCTGCTGCTCAGAGCTTGGTAACTTCACAGAACAATTTGCTTCAGGCCAGGATGATATAAGAAAGAAATGGCAATTTTTTCAAAAGCTAATAGTTTCCAGTTGCACCGTATTTATGTGTCATATTTAGGACTTGCTTAACAGGTTCTGAAGCTCCTGAAATTCCATAGGAAGTCTGGGAGCTCAACAGGCTGGGAAATTAAGTACCAGGAACTGAAAATTGGGCATTTCAAAACAGAGATACAACAAAAAATGTATTCTATGGGGCACTGGCTAAGAGAAGTATGCCAGCTTACATTCCATTGCACATCAGCTTCCGTATGCATTTCTGAAAGTCTCTAGTGAAAGAACTGTGCATGCAGCTTTCATCTTTACTTTTATGTATACTTGCTCCTAAAGGTTTTAATAAGTTACAGACAAAGAATGCTTTCTAATTCACATTTAGTATAGCTTCGTACTTCATTCAGATTTTCATTTTATTGCTCTGTAATGTAGGTATCTCTACAGATCTCAAGGAATCAAGTACACTGTGAATGTGAAGTACCCAGTAGCAATGAGACAAATACACATGCCTGAAATCTAGGGGGATTTAAGTGTTCTGAATTATATTAGAAAAGAATTATTTCGAACTAAATGAGCACATGGATATAGGGACTATTGCTTGCACTTTGTATAGTTACATTTCATCAAATTTGAGTGAATTTTGGATCCTCTAAAAAGGCAACAGATTCCCAAGCAACCCTGTTTTGTCCGCTTTGTACTGATATATCGAGCTTCCATAAAAGGTTCTGCTCAGTTGCAACTTTAGTAATCCAAGTATAGGCTGCTTTCACTTACATTTTTACCAGGAGCTTTGCTGGAGAATGATGCTGCACACATGCCCCAGCTGAACAAAGCAGGTATTCCCTATTCAAATGCAAAACTTCTACCTTGCCCAGTGACAGTGGTAACACTTGCCTTTCAAAAGTTACAGCATTCTGTCTGGATTAAGAAAATCTCTTATTGGAGTCTTTTCTGGTCAAAGGATATATGCTCCCCAAGTACCAGTGAGAGAACAGGAAATTCAGCATCCAAAATTAATAATGCAGAGAGTATATTGTATATTAAGTTTCCTGTGGCTTTTTTTCTTTTGTGTATGGTACATTAGCACTTTATGGATGTAGGTAAAATAGAGGACAGCACCAACACCATCACATTTGACAAATCTGTTCAGATGCAGACCTTTTATAATTACTGATCACCAGAAAATGTCACATTTGTATACTTTTTTGTTTACTCCTGGTCTAAGAATTCTTCAGTAGGAAAAATAAAAGCACACTTACATCATCTTCACACATCTAGAAAAGGACTGAGCCTGAAGCTTATGAGGCCAATGCGTGTTAGATATTTAATCCATGCAAAGACAGGCTTATTAAGATTAGAACCTTGAGATCACAGAACCTTGTAGTGATTACCTTTAAAAAGTATTAAAATTAAAGGCTGTATCATGGATGTCCTTTTGAACTCTGAAAGAACCCTTCATCTCTCTGAGATTTGCAAGCTACCACGTGTCCAAATTTCTCCAGATATGTTCTTGTTTTATCAATTAATCTTGCCTGGGAACTTTTTCTGGTAGTATTTCCGAATTTCAGGATGGGTCTAGAATGCCCATACGTACATAATTTTTGTCCAGGAAATCTCAGATGAGGACAAGAGTACCGCTTCTTTACAATGGGAATTGATATTTTCCTTCCTCCCTGTCTTTTTAGACTATGAGAGAAGCAGTCTTTTCAGGGATTTTGGATGCTTCATTATTCTCCTTTAAACATGCAAGGAACAAACATTCTGCAATATTATTTTCTTGGGTAGACATGATCAATGCGAGATGCTGGGGATGAGCAGCGTACGGCCATGCAGCCAGATCTTTAAGAGACTCAGAACGAAGGAACTGCATTATGGACAAAATTCTGACATTCGGTCTCCTAAGTAAGACCTGAAGTGGCTTCACTGATGAAGTATAACATTCGTGTGATAATGGCTTCCATTTATTACTATTTTGACACCTACAAGGTTTTCCATATAAGAAGCCTCCCACTCTTTGTCTCATTAGTCAGTTTTTAGTGCTATGGATTCCTTTTCCTTTCGTCTGGCTGCAGTTCACAGTCATCAGCTATAACTGCAATGGTATTTGCTCTTTATTTTTTTTGTCATATTTGCATTTGAAAAGAAGTCTGGGTTAAGTGCTTCCAAATATAATCAGTTATCCTTTCACAGGCCAGAGTCTTTACTCACTTGTTTACTTCTATGTTGGGGACTAGGTCCAACTCTTCGGCTATCCCCACTACTATACTTCTGCACTTAAGCACAAGAATAAAAAGTCCAAAGGGGCTTGAAATCAAAGGCAGCATGGAGAAGGCTCAGTTGCTTGGTGCCTCTTCCAGTACAAAAACTAGGTGCATCAAAGAGAACCACCTGATGGCAGGCTGAGTAAGACAAAGTAGGTGTTCACACACAGTATAGTTAAGCTACAGATCTCAACATCAAAGGATATTTTGCAGCTAAAAATGTAAAAGGATTCAAGGAATAGCTAGACTGATTAATGGAAGAGAAATATACTGAAGGTTTAAAATACGTGGAAAACCCCTCTGGCAGAGGAAGTCGCTCATCCAAACACTGCTGAAGGATACGAGGATATTTAGAAAAGTACCACTATATGCCTAGCTTGTTCTTACGCACTTCCTTAGGCATCTTCTATTTCCCTATGTCAGAGACAAAATGGACAAGAGGGACTTCTGATCTGGTTTGGTATGGTCATTCTTATGTACC
This sequence comes from Dromaius novaehollandiae, assembly GCF_036370855.1. Classification (NCBI taxonomy): domain Eukaryota; kingdom Metazoa; phylum Chordata; class Aves; order Casuariiformes; family Dromaiidae; genus Dromaius; species Dromaius novaehollandiae. The sequence continues at coordinate 8,011,610 of NC_088124.1, read as the reverse complement.
GACAGTATTCTAAAGGGCTTGTTTTTAATGGAGAGCAAGCTGACTATTCTTTCCACTGATCACAGTCTTAGTAGTTTAATTCGTTTATTTATTTTCCTCAGAAAAACAGAGCTTACTCATTACACTTCTTACCTGGAAGGAAAAAGCACACACAGTGTATCAAGAGGAAGAGAGAAATATAGCGATAAAATTGCCTCCTTATTCTGATTTAACTCTTTCTACTGCTGGTACAGCATGGGGCCAGAAATTATTTTTTAATGTATTATCCAATGTTAATTCAAGGTCTTTTTATATTCACATCTTTGCATAATAAAGACTCCAGTCCTGTAAATAAGGCTGGTATTCTTTTTTCACATGACATTTCTTTATATTCCCACCACATACAGGCTGTTTCATAACATGCATTGTTTGCTTATACTCAGTTTACCATGGGATCCATAATGTTTTGTCAGTTTGTTCCTTTTCATTGATTGTCCAATTTTTCATCTTTGCATTAATTGCAAACATTGTTAGTTACTGCAGGTAATGGAGACCGTGCTAAATAGCCCAGGGTCTGCCCTCCTCTGCTCCTCCTGCATTTCTACTTTTACTTCAGTCCCTTTATGGTACTTAAACAAGCAGTACATTAAACAGCAGAAATAATGACACCTTGTTCCCTGTGGATTTGCATGCAGTGATCAGAGTCTCTGGTGTCTATCAGAGCGTCACCGGAGACCCGAAAAATATTTAGGCCATATAGATACGCCTGTCTGCCCTAACATAAATTCTCTCATCAAACAGACCTCTAACACTGTAGCTTTTCTCTTGCTCAGGGCACTAACATGGGTTTGTCCTCTACCTTATCACCCACATTCTTGAAACTTGTAGAAACATACTATCTTCAAAACGTCTATCCTTCTGTCAAAGGGGATCCATACTCAACAAGTTCAAGGGTCACTGAGTTAAGGGTTCATGAGACAGACATTTCACAAGTGTCGTTTCCTTCCTCCTCCTTTCTGATTTGGAAGCAAAGAAATCATGAACATATTCAATGAACTACAGAATTTCTTACCTTTGCTCAATATTTCAAGTTTTAGAAAGAATTCACAAGTCATATGAATTCAGTCTTTAGCTCTATGGCCTATGATTTTACCATCATTTGAAATTGAAAGGAAATGCTTTCTAGGAAAAGAACACATTCTGCAGGAAAACTGATGTAACATTCTTGGCTAGATTTAAAGTTCATTTCTCTACCCTTGAAATGAAACAATTTGCAAAAGCTCGTTTCCAAGTGACATGTATCTAAACTCTGACATTTTGGGCACGGAATTTAGATTCTCTGAAATTCTTGTATTATTTTAACTCTTTCTGGTTTTGATTTTAAACCAGCAGAAAATGGCCTTATAAGGTGCACAATTTGATTAACTGCATGCAACCCTACTATCCATCCAAAAGAAAACACTGAAAAGTGGAAATATAATTATGCTAAATACAAAAACAATAGGCCTCCTCAAAAGGAAGATTTCTAAGTCAAAAACCTAGTACAGGTACCTTAAACTATTTCCCTCTAGCTTATTTTTCTTGTTTCGGCAAACATAAAATCTTATGGCGTCCATAATCTGGTGAAAATTTTACTAGAAATAGGCAACCGCCAAAGAAAAATCTGTTCTTAGCGCCATGATTGTGACCCTGCAGAATTTCAGCAGAATTTAGGATTTTTATACTATAGATCACATTCAACTAAAAATGTTATCTTTTGTTTGTCTCTTTCCCCTACATGCTCAGGCAAACTACCTCCCTCTTGATTCAGAAAAGAATTACTTTTTGTAACTAGTATGACTGTTCCTGACTATTGAGTCAACAAAATAAAGCATTAACCAATAATACTGCAATAAATGCAATGAGATGCACATCAAATATCCAGAGGAAATATATGGCTCAGAGGACTTACATACAGTATTGAGTGATATAATAACAGCAAATACAACAGGTTATTTAAACTAATTAATATTGGTGCACAAAACATGGAAATACAGTTTTCTTATCAGACTTTCCTTAATGCTTTTTGTGGAGCTAGAGAATTTGTAGAATCCAGACATCAGGTTTCTGTCTGTCTCTGGCTGTCATATAGTAGCATCTTCATACACTGTCCTGCCTGCAGAAGAGTGCCAAAGATCTTGTGAATTTGTTCACTTGGCACTGCACCTACTGTGCAAATACATGCATTTCATAAAGGATGCAATTTATATCTTTCTGTATGGGAGAATATTTTTAGATGTTCTGTTCAGTGTTTTTAACAGGCAGTTGTTCTCATTCTGTCTTGCAGACTGCTGAGTGATCTGGATTAAACTGAAATACAGTCATAATGAAGTGGGGAAAGGATTACGCTTTTTATTATGTTTCTTCTATTGTGACTAATCACTTGACAACATAGACCAAAATCATATCAGATATCTCACATCGTATCAGATAGCTCACAAGTTTCACCAGCAGGTACCCAGCCAACCCAGGCTGATAGTTGCAAAGGTAGTATATAAGCTTTAGAACAAATCTGGTTACATTCTCTGTGAAATCCAAATACTGTTCTTAGCAGGTTTAAACATAAAGGTAGGTAAAAAACTGATTTTTCGTTTATGTTACCCAACATGGAAAAGCCGATTAGTATTATAAATTCTGAGCAAAACTTTTTGGGTGTGTAATGTACTGTTACTAAAAGGCCCAGTCTGAATTTTCAGTGAGAGCTCATATCCCTTTTCGCCTTCCCCAAAACTCGTACTGGGAAGCTCCAAATTACCTCTTACAGAAGTAATATGACATAGACTTGTGGTAGGGCACAAAGCCCAGAAAACAGGACTGAACTCTTGAGAAGAGCTCTGACAAAACCCTTTAACCTCTTTCTCATGTCTCCTTTAGCTTTATTTTACTTAGCAATGCCATCATTCAACAAACCATAATATCAAAAGGGAAAAGGAAGAATCTTCCATTTCTAGGATTCATGTTGGGTGAAACCTTACAGGCATGAGAAAATTACCACCTTGTGCCATTGAAAAAAATTGAGTAAGAAAAGTAATTGCTTATTTTGTCTGTGCTATGCTGTACACTACACTCACATGAGCAAATAGTTTAACTCCAAATACATGATTTGAAGCCAGACATCTACGTTGTAACTTTTATCATTATTGGGTGTGTAATTAAAGATGAATATTGTGTCATATTTTATAGGCTCACGAGATGATTATGAATACATTAACTGTGACATAGTATTGAGGCGATAAGTGCGCTTGGAATTTCCAAAATTACCAATGTGAAGAAATAGCTTCAAATAACAAATATCAAATATTCTACATCAAAGCAAGAAGTCAATAAAATTGTGCAACCATGTGGGTGCAGCAAAAAAAGATGATTCATTTACAGATGTGCTGATCATAATGTTCTCATCATTGCACACAACCAGGGACATATCAAGAACCAGACAAGTATTTAGACAACCACTGTTATTTTCAATTGGACAAACTTTTGTAAAAAATTGACATAACCTATATTCAGTTCCTACGGAAGAAATATTTTACACACTTTTTGCTAGATAAAAGAAAGATAAGCCTTTTGGAATATCCTTTTGGGATTAATTCCTCTGAAAAATAACAACAGAAAAAGCTACTGACTTCCAAAACATCCCATTTCCCTTTCAGGTGGGACTTCTGCTGCTGGTAGTAATATCTGCAGGAGGTTCGGTAGGTTAGTGTTAGTCCACTCCTAAAAGCTTGTAAAAGCCTGCTGCATTTTGACAGTCTAATTCCTAAAGGCTCTGCAAATTATTGCTGTCCCAGAAACAAGGCAGCATTCTTCAGAAAGGGGAATGGGAGAGGGCAGGTGCTGTTAATCTGTACATTAGAGTGTAAATCTGCAAAATCACAAAAAAGTTCTTCTCCTTTGACAAAGCCATAGTGAAAATCTTCCAGTTATTGTAAAGAGCAATACGAGTTTTCTGGAAGCATTTAACCACATGATTGAGAATATCTCTAGTTACGATTTTATCTAAAACTCATGCCTGAGATTTTGAAACATGATTGAACTCAGTCAGTCAGTCTTCATTACAGTGTTGCATTTCCTTCTGTGTAGGCTGATCCATAGGGAATGCCATTCATACCAACCAAAGTAGAGCAGGATGATTCAGCTGATTAATCAGCTTTCCTTTTTCTCATAAGAAGAAATTATTTGGCTTCCGCAACTGCTATGTGATCACTGTCAAGCTCATGTTATAACTCACACAATTTTAGTCATCCCGACTCACCTTCCGAAAGAAGGAAAGCAAACCGTAACCTATGATCTGTTTTACAGTTGTAAGACTGATGGATACAAATAGCAGTGCTGCACCGTGTCTTCTGTTGGCAACAGTCGCTCTCATTTGTGGGAGAAATACCTCCTTTCCTGTTGCTTTCTGATCAAGATTTGTCCCTAGTTTGGAATCAACTGTAAATCCATGGTTAATTCTTAGTAAATAATAAATAAGAGTATCAACTGCTATCAAGAGCACTTGTATTTTGCTAAATAAATCCAGTCACTTCCTCAGCCAGAAAATAGCACAGAATCTGCAGGTGAGCCATATCTCTAATTTTCAATCCAAAAATTTTCTGAATTTATGAATCAAGTTAACTGAAGAAAAAAAAGTCTAGTTGTAGAACTGTGTTCTTAAGTAAACATAGGAGCATTTTTTTTCCTTTCATTAATAGGTAAATCGCAGCAGATATGCACCTATGTATTGATCAAGTATGTGATCACTGTCATGAAATGCCTACAACATAAATGGATTTAATGATGAAGTTAAACAAAGTTTAACTCAAAGTTAACAAAGTTCAGTTAAAGGCACACTGATTCTAGACAGACAAAACCTATCAACACCCCCGGCCTCCCACTAAATGTCAAAGCACGGAAAGGTTGGCAACTATGGGGAACAGTTAAGAAAGCTGGTGATAGTAAAAACGGGATTCACTGGAAACTGTAATCCTAACTCTACTAAGCATTGCCAGAGGTCTGACATGAAGAAACAAGTACTATTTCAAGCAGACTGCAAAGCCAAGGGATAGATTAATATCTGTGGGAATCAGCTACGTATGAGATTCTTATTGATCCCTGAACGTCACAGGAATTTAGAAGTGTTAAAAGGAAATGAAAAAAAAAACAGATTTGCGGATTTGGTTCTTAAATTTAAAATACTGGATGAAAAATAATAACCTTTTCCTGCATTTCAATTATGTGTTTCCGTAAAACTCGGTGTGATTTAGCTCAGTGTTACAAGGCAGGAGAAGAGGCAGTTCTTCCAACTTGTTCACTGTCAAGCTTAGTCTTGTACGAAAAGGAGGGACATGGTACTCTTTCGCTGCTGTAAACTAGCATTGCTATTACTAACCTCCAATCTGTTGTTTTATGGTTAAGCTGTGTTGCTGTGGATTTTGTTTCTGGCTTATCCCTGCCTATCCTTATTAATAAGATTAAGACTTTGCTCACATTCTTCTGATTAAAATGCAGTCATTCTAGGAAGAGATTCCAGGTCTCCTTTTAGCAGAGTAATCAGGTCTTATCAGCACATCTGTGAATTCAAGTTACCATTTTTTAATGTCAAAGTTTGCACAAAGATAGCAGTCTTCCATGCAGGCTACAGAATATACTTTTTACAAAGCATTGTGTTATCTCTGAAGATAAGTCATTACTCATACCAGTTAGAATAACAAGCTCCATTTTGCAGTAGTGGTATCAACAGCATTCACGTACTGTAGCTAGCTGCAATGCTGCCTCAAGCTGATGAGCTCACAGGTTTTGGAACTGCCATTTTTCTCAGTAGCTTAAGCAACCAAAGCTTCCTCACATCTCAACTTGCCTGGAGCCTATGTGCATCTCTCCACAGCATTTTTCTCATATTAAACTGGAAAGAGCATGAGCTGAACTTCAAGCTTTGCGGCAGTTATCAGCTATAGCCTTCAAATATTATTTCCAAGTTATTATTTCTGTTGCTTCTTGATCTTATAGCAAGTTACTATTCCAGGATTTTCAAAAGTGCCTCTTCCCTCTATAGCTCCTTCCTCCATACCTTCTATAAGGTAGGTGATACAGGACTAGAAGAAGTATTTGTTTAATCAGCTTCTACAAGATTGTTTTGATGAATGTAAGATGAGAAAATTTATTGCAGCAGTTTGGTCATGCCAGTGCCAAGAGTTCTCACAGTCAATTTAGTGATTGTACTTACTATGGAAATGGAAAGAGTTTCATACCTAACACAATAAAAAACCTTGAGGAAAATAATACATTGGTAAGAATAGTAACAGCGACCTTCTAATCTTGGCCTGTTTTTATTAGAATTAGCAGGAAAGTGAACGAACTACACAGGCAGTTGAAGTGTGAACAGTGTAAAGCTCTGCAACAAGATCAGTGATTAGCACTGCTTTATAATTTAGGCATTCACATTTATTCAGATTTAGAATAAGGCCAGACAGAACCGTGGAAAAATGGTTGAAACGTGCAAGTGCATAATTAAACGGGAAGAGGAATATCTTCCCCAGTATACTTTTTGACTGCAGCAAAAAACGCATTCAGCAACCAGATGATGACAGAAAACAGAAAATGAACACATAAAAATGCCAGAAATGTTCCAAGCCCAAGTGTGTTGCCAAGTACAGATTTATAAAAATTGCTGAGGCTGATAGGCTAGTCCAACTCCCTGTTTCCTGTTCTTAAGCAGAGGTTGCTGAAGCCTGAACTTCTCTTAAACTGAAACTCCTTTGTACTTTGTTCTTTCCTTAAGAGACTCCCTTATATAAGGGCGTCAACAGCAGGAAAAAGGATCAGATCTTTTCTTTATAAACACTTTTCTGTTTAGTTGTCCTCCAGTACAGAATTACTGTATGACGGGGGAACTAAAGAGACAAACTCCCCAAAACCACCAGCAAAATAATTCCATGTCACAGGCATTTCAGGGACAGCAGCAGACCGCCAACAAGGGAGGACATCTTGCACTATATATCATCATTCCCTTCTCTGCGTATTACATTGATCATTATTCATGCTTTGTGCAAGGTGAGGATATTGCACAGTGGTCAGAAAGGGCTCAGGACCCAAAAAGCTGCTGGTTTCACATCCAGAGAAGCCCCTTTTCACATTTCCCTTAAATGTCTGGGTGGGGAAGAAAAGCCTCCTGTCTTGAAACATCCAAAGCAGCTGCCTCTCCTCAAACGCTGACATAATACAGAGAGAGAAAACTCCTACTCACCCACTGCTCACTGGGTCTGCGCCCAGGAGCTCACAAGATGCAGCTAAAATACGGACTCCATTCAAACCATCTTTCCTCCCTGGGAGCATTAGCTGGACTTTTTGTGCAGCAGCTGCCTGACATACTCAGAGTGCTGGGGGGCTGTGCCGCGCAGAAGTTTGGGCTGTACTTCTCTGGCCTCAGACGATTTAGTGTCAGGGTCTCAACAGAAGCAGAGCTGAGATTCTTCTGAGCATAGGAATGAAGTAACTTGAATCAAGTCACTATTCTTATTTGGTATAAGGAAAAACAGTTTGCATAAATTTTTCTGAATGTATATTTTTTTGCTAACATAAAGAACCTGTCATGTTTTGTTACTACTTCTCTTTGTGGTTGCCAACAGTTGTCTAGCACAGCAACTATGCATGTCACTGTGCAATAGGTTAACATGGTAATGAGTAAATACCTTCCACAAAAGACGAAAGCTGAGAGGCCTAAGACAACAAGATGTCCAACAAGCACTGTGGTGAAGAGCAGGCAGGGCAGGGATTCTCCATGAGGTCGCTGGTCTGAGTGTATCAAAGAAGGCAGGGAGACTGGCAAGAGGAAAGGACATGGTCAGAATGCATGCGGAGGAGAGAGAGCACTTGGAACCAGAGAGGAAACAAAAAAAGAGTATGTAAAGACATAGGCATGAGCAGAGGAAGGACTGAGTTCCAGAGAACATGAAATTTTACCAGTAGGAATATATACCTTGGTCCAAGAGTGTGTACTGCCCCGCAAACCGTATCAAATTAGCACAGGACAGCTCTGCAGTGCAATACTTATTTTGAGGAATTGTTTTGAACTTCTATTAAATGGGAAAGGTGGGTGGAGGAGAAGTGTTTTTGAGTGTCCCTACCTTCTTACAATCTGCAGAACAAGCTCAAGCTATGCAATGAGAAGATACACAAATGTCTGCCCAAATCCCTGCATGTCACCTCACGTATAAGCTCACTGCTCTCCATTGCTTACATCCACTAGCCATCTAGAATCAATATAGTTCTCAAGTTTACAGGTTATGTAAAAAAATACAAAAGTCAATCCCAATCATTTAGGTTGTTATAGATTCAATTGAAGTTGGGGACGTTGATTTAAAGAAAAATATTAACCTTTAAAGTTAATTAAAAATATTATTCCTATAGCATATGCACATTTTTAACAAAATGAGTTAAATGCAGTTAAAAATAAGGTAGGCATACAATGAATGTGACTGGTTTGAGGTCATTACCCATTTCATCCTCAATGAAAATAAGGAAGCCAATTTCTGAAGCTTCATTTGAGTTTTCTTGTCACCGTTTCCATACTGTCAGGTAATTTTTCAGAGCTGTAACACTATCATTAGAGCAGGAACTCATTCACTACAAGAAAGAAGCCTCCATAGGTATCGTGAAGGTAAAAGGCCTCATTTAGAAATAAGTAGGAATAACCTAGAGGTTAAAAAAAAAAAAAGAGAAAAGGCTGGAGGAGAAAGTGAACACAGCTAGTTGTTAGAGAAGGAAACTGCTTGGCAAGAATCTTATGTTATTCTTTTGATTCTTCACTTGCTATGAAAGTAATTTCTACTGATAGACCATAAGGCTGTGGTGAGGCCCACTTGACAAAGTGCATTTAAAATGACTTAACATCTTTGGATGGAAACTGCTACACAGGAAAAGTAATATTCTTCATACCTCAGAAATCTTTGAATGAACAGAGCAGTATCTCCAATCTGTAAGGTGGGAGCTTTATCTTGGAATTCTTTGTCTTTATTTTTAAGTTATTCTTAATGCAAAAAATCCAATGCATCATTGTGACTGCTGCAGTTAGAAGATTGTCATGAAGTCCAACCAGCTCCTCAGATTTTGTACAACATATATTTTAGAGTTCTCTCAACTTTAGTCATCTTTGCTGCATCTCTCCCACATTTTGACTTGCCAAAAATAGGCACACCTCAGTTTCCCTTCTGTATTTTCAGAATTCCTACCCCACTAAAATGTCTTTGTGGCTTTTAATCAATATAAAAGCACTGGAAGATTTGTAGAATTTAAAATTCCTTTTTCATGCAAAAAATGAAAGGAATATGAAAGCACGAAACACACGAGCATTAATTATTAAAAGTCATGAAGATCATGGCCATAATTTCTGGATGTTGCTTGTAGTTAAAGAATGTTATTTTCCAAATTTGAGATTTAGAGAAACATTACAGATGATGGAATCTCTCTTTGGGAATGTGAGCATGACCTATCAGCTCATTTTTGTTTTCTCCATCATTTCTTGAGTTACCACATTTTATGCATTACACTACAAGTCATGTTTGATCTCTAAAAACCTTGTTTGCTTTAGATTTCATTGCACAGTGGTAAAAAAGGAAAAAGAATAAAAAAAAGAAAATTATGAGCTTGAATAAAGATAAAATGCTAGTATTGCTGTTAGGATTCAGCTGGTTCTTATTAATCAAGGCTTGGCTAAGAATCAGGATTTGTATTCCCTTCTGAACAGCTGGAATAAGATCGCTAGTTGGACAAGTTTACTCGCCCTTAAAGCTATAGTATTTTTCTGCCTTAAGTGCTTGCTATTGGCTGTAAAGGGGGGTAGTAACATTGTACTCTGACTATCCCTATACTTTCTCTTCCCAAATAAATTCCAGTATGATTTTGGTAGTTTTATAATAGTGAGTCTGAAATTCCAGTTCTTTCATGTGGTATAAAACATCATTTTAGTTCCCTGGGCTTCATCTCCAGTCCTGCTCATTTCTTATTGGAGACCTCAGGACCAATTGTAGCAAGTTAGACACCTGGTTACATGTCTTTTACATGGCTGTTAATGACACTTTCTGTCACAAAACCAGCTCAAGAACCACTTGGGGAAAGCGGAGAGGGAGAATGCACCCAAGCAGTTCGTTTGGCTTTGCTGCTTTATGCAGCAACTAGAGGATGACTGCTGTTCCTGTGCTTGGATAGGAGTGTGTAGTGACCTTGCATGCTGGCTTGGAGTTGGGTGAGATGGAGGCATCCATCTCCATAGATCTCAAATGCATCTGACTTTATGTGGGGTGGATGGATTTATCCCATTGACGCTGCAGTAGCTTTCCTGTCAGTGAGTGCCTGAGATCATCAGTCACTGCTTTGTGCCAATGAATTAGGATTTATGAAACCCTGGAGCCCTCTAAAATGTATATACAGTTTGAAGTCCATATCGAAAGTTCCAAGCTAGTCATAACCTGTCAGTCACTTGGAAGCTAATATGACCATCCAGCTTTATACAACTGTATGCTCAAATAACTTATTTCTAGCCAGCAGTTTTATTTCTACATCACTTCATTTTACCAGTTTTGTGCCACTGAGGCCACTGATTTCAGGAGAATCAGATTCACATGATCCTTTCAACGTTGTTTTCTGTCATTTATTTTCAGAGAGATTTCTCACTAGTCTGATAAGTGACCATTAATCCATTTTCCTTCACTATATTTCAAAGACACTTTTAGCCTGACAGAGACAATTTGAGTACCATTTATTTGGTGAAACTCAGTTTGTCTTTGTTATCTTAAATATGATACAATTTTCTCTTCTGTCAGGGCTGCTCTGTGTATGTAGATCACTGTAAGAACAGCACAGTCTGTTACAGTGAGAGCTGCATCCCACTGCAAATTTTTAATGGTATAGCCTCCTGAAGGTCATGTAGTTCTCCAAACAAAACCACATTTTCGATGACTGTTGATGATTCTAAATTCCCATGAGCATATTCTGCATATTAGAGTACCATGATTCTAAAGATTATATTGTCAGAAATAAAGTCTGTCTCCACCATGTTTTACAATTCACTAGTTACAAAGTGAGCTTTTTAAAGTTGAGCTCTGTCTGTCCTGTGCAAGGTTCTTCTCATTGTTGTGCTCTTCTACAAGAGTTTCCACCATCTAGTGCAAAAATCCACCACCTATTCCTGCAGCCTGGATCTCTCCCACCAGCTAGCTTCATTTGGCCCCTAACACTGTGAGAGAATGTAGTGCCAGTGAAGCTAACATAGGTGATGATAGGCAGTAGTCTTGTTTTCCTTTTTGAGCCAAAGCATGTGCAGAAAACAAAGGGACTCGTACTCCTCTGCTCCATTACTGATGGCTGAGGTTTTAGCACTAACAGAGGTGGGGTTGTAAGAGAACTCAGTGTTGTTGGGAATGCATGCTCAAAAGCATGGTGGACCCCAGGCAGATTGGCACAGTGACAGTATCATCTAAAAGCTGCTTCTCTGCAGAGGTACTAGCAATTGAAATATTTATGTACTGGTTCAGGAGGCCAGGAATGATAAAGCTAGGCTACTACAACTAAGCCATTCCCATTACTTAGGCCCCCAATAAGTGTAAAATAAACCCCAAGAAGTTTTCCAAACTCAAACCCTTACCAGCTTCTGATTTGGTGAATCTCTACCCTGCAAGTCAAGATTCGTAATACAATTTTCCTTTAACTATCCAAAATGGACAGAGGCATCATGTGCTATCAAGCATTCTTGTTATCACTGCCTAGACTAAACCTGAATCAGAAATCTAGAAGAAGACAGATCCATGTTTGTTGCACAACCTGTGATGATGATGATCATGGTGATATGATGCACGGTCATTGCTGCAGGTCAGCATTTTTCTCAGCCTATTGCTCTCCCTAGAAATATTCAAAGGAGCATTTCAGTACCGGAGGCATTTGGAACTAAGGGAAGTGTATGAGACACAGGTAGCTTACAACTGGCTCTGCAGCACACATGAAGCTGTTATTTTCAGGATGAGTCACTGTACATATAACAGAGGAATGAAATCGTGAGTCCATTAGAAATTCTTATTTTCTTACTCATCAAGATCAAGAGAAACTTGAAATGCAGTGCCTCTAACACTGCTCTTAGTCATAATGGGTTAAGGATTTCCCTCAAGGCCTCCCAGGACTCAGAAAGATTTTGTCTGAATTGCTATTGCTCAATTTTCATTCATATGCCTGTTCAAACATTTCAGTGAGGCTGATGTGCCAGTAGCCACCTTCTCTTTATGAGCAACCTGAGCACCAAGTGCCACCCTCTTTTCTCTGTTACTGCCAGAAGCAGTGAGATAAAACTAATACATCACTTGACACTCAGCTTTTACGTCAGCATTTAACTCACTCCTTTGAAGAAAAGCTTTAATTCCATCCTAATTGTACATTAATTAGCCATTTATTTTGCTGACCTCTATAGTCCCATTTGCTGCACAGACAGCATATCATTCATCATTGCAAATAGTATCAGAAAGCAAGTGGCAATTTACTGACTACAGACCATCTGTTCCCAGTATCCCTACTGCAACACACATGCTCCATATTGTGTGACTGGAGAGAACTGCACAAATTTCACTGCTGATTCAAACCCTATGCAGTATGAACAACTTCTTTTGTCAGTACTGAAGAAAGCAACCACTTCTCAGCTCTGAAACGGAAAAATCTAATCAATGCTTTGGGGGATCCATTGGCTCACTCAATACACTGAAAACTATTATTCCCTGCTCTCATGATGTTGGTTTTCTTCTCTTTCCTGTCATTGGAATTACAGAATAGGTAATATTTTGTAATAGTAATAACAATAGGGTGTGTCTTCTCAGCCTAATCACTTGTTCTTCCACACCTTCTGCAGGAATTACATGAGACTTGAGGGTAACTAGGTTATTTGCACTAGGGAGCTCACTTCTGAAATACTCTTCATTTCATAAATTCAAGATGTATCAGCATTTCTGTAATCATGAAGAAAAAAAGATTCAAATGTGCTTTAGGTTTATTTTTGCACATCCCCAAAATCTGCCAAGAACTTTAAGAAAGACAGAAAACAACATTCCAAATTGTATCATGTTTTGAACTACAACATTCTCCTTCTGCATTTTTTTTAGAAAGGAATTTTACACTGCTATATTTGATTGAGTCAAAGTGAATAGTAATTTATCTTTTCTCTTGCAAGTGCTACTTTAATGGAATCTGGTGAATGTGTATTTAGAAAGCAGCACTATTTCCACTACTAACATAAGGCACCAAAAATATTCTGTATTACAAACAAACATGCTTCATTTCTACTAAACCTTACAGATAGTACTATTACACTGATAGCCCAACTCAATTCTAGTGCCTCTCTAAAGTCAGATATCATTGGAAGGAGCAGGGTACCCAAGGACGTGGAGAACTACACGACACATAGGTGCACATTCTCATTGGTTCTTGTGATCTAACAGCCCAACTAGTATTCCCTGCTGCCAGAGGTCTGCAGGGGAATACTAATGCTAGTAATGTTCTGCAAGTCATTTGTGCTGAAATGGCATGGACTGGAAATCACTGCAGGACTTGAACTACTCACTCACGAATACCGCAGCATAGGCTGATGGTATTCAATTTGGAGTTGTGTTTTTTTCCTCCTAGCCATGCCTAACTTGTATCCAGGGGACTCCAACATGTGTAAAAAGACCATGTAAAAAAGCCTGTATTCAATGGGTTAAAAACAACTTAGTATTAAAGGGAATTTCCAACCATAATGGACCATTTGTTAAGAAGACTTGAATAAAGATTGTAAAATGACATTAAACGTCCCTGAAAATTGAGCCTTTGCCCTTTTTTTTACCTAACTTCATTCTGCTTTAAATATACCCCTTAATTCCATTAGTCTATTGTATCTTTATAGGTACACAGCTCTAGGTCGGCTACAACAGCAGAAGGTTTTTCATGCACAAGACAAAGCATACAAAAGCAAAGCAAATTAATGGAAAGCATAAGTGTGTTGCCACTGCAGGTATCAGAAATCTTCAGAGAACGAACGGGTAGGCAGGACTGCAATTTCTGAACTCTGATATCTTTACACTGATTCTGTCTCTATAGGTCCGCACTGCATATGAAACATGAAACAAATGATTAGACATTTCCCTGTAATTGGAGGAAGATAGAAAACGGATCACTTTCAGCTTAGAAAATTGTATTTCTTATGTGCCTGTGACCAAAAATGTGGGCTGCAAGTAATAAGTGTCTAGGATAAAAGCTGAGACATAATTAGAACTTTACTGCTGCATTATGGACAGCAAGACAAAGGCTTGCCAAAGCATTTTGGAAGATTTTGTTCCTTCAGTTTAAGCAGCAGCACACTGTATTCACACTGAGGATGCTCCCACCTGTTTAGTGCTATGCCACTGATCGTGTGAGGGGTGTCAGAGGTATCCTGGTATAAACAGAGGTGTCCTGGTCTGAGTTTTCACTTAATGCTGGTAGAACTGTAACACAGTAGTATGGCTTTAACTGCTGATTGTTCAACTAGATTTTTATGTGTTTTCCTGGTCTTTCATGTCCTTTGTTACAAGCTTTGACAAAGCAATAAAATCACCTTCTTTTCAGAACTGTAAAATGTTAGGGATAAAAACCTCACAGGAAAAATGGAATATGGCACTCTTCAAGGAAAGCCCATGCAGCAATACGTTCCAACTAGACGTGATGGGAATACACGCTTTTAATATACAGAGTGTTTTTTGATCTCTAACAAATTAATAATGATGTAGAGGAGGAGTTTTCTCTCCCCTTCCCCTTCTTCCATCCCGCCTCATCCTCATTCACATTTTAGCAAAAGTGCATGACAATAAACACTGAGATCGCACAAACAGTCTGTAAAAGCTAACTGGATAATGAATAGACCCACACGTTTTCAGAGCTGAATGCACATCCTCGGCCTTTAGAGCTCACTGTCAAAAGCCTCTCTGTGTTTTTGAGTGGAAAATAAGAGTCATCACTCTTCTGCCATAGTGCAATTTGTGACTACTAATGATAGAACCTGTTTATTAACTCACAGTATTTTGGGAGTACCCAGTATGTGATTCAGCCAGTACACCAAGAGTAGGAGGAGAGAAGTTATCTTTGTAGAACTGTAAGACACCCCCAAGATAGGGATTTACCTTAAAGACTGTGATTTGATAGCAGGAGTTCTTCATTGTATTAGTGCAATATTTGTAAACTAAAGCTTAGAGATGAGCATTATTAAAGTTTTGGCTGACTGTCAGCTGGCCCAGCAGGAAAGAACTGTATGCACTAGTGGCTAAAACTTCCCATATTCTTGGTCATGACAAAAACATTTCACTCTGCCTCTCAATGATTGTTCCAGAGGTACCATGCTGTATAAAAGAACAGCCTTATTTTTGATGGATGACTGGTTTCTGAGCATTTTTTTTAATTGAAACAGGGCAGCCTACAGAGTAAGACTGCAATTTCTGCTGGAAATCGAGTTACTGGAATTCACATTCCTTTAAAACTTAAATACATCTTAACTGCACTAGGTTGGTAGCAGAGAAGGAAGCAGCTGTAGGTGTAAGCAAAAAAGAAAACTACTCTTAATCTCAATGACTGTCTTTCTCAGAATGATCCAAATCCCCTGGGACTAATGGATACTATGAAGCTCTTGTTAGCCCCAGAGCAAATCTCCCTGTGGGAAAGCTGTTCTTGTTCTTCCTAATATCATGGTCAAATGGAACCAGAGATAAGAAACATTAGAAGACTGAAAATTTTCTGCAATGCAATTATATCTTTGTCAAGCAAATTTAAGGTAGCAGGTTTTCATCTTCCTCCCCCATCCTTTGCTATTGAGGTAACGAAAGAGCAAAATTAATCCATTTTAAAGATAAATAATACCCTTGTAATGTAATACCTAAAGGTAAAAATACTCTTGAAATGCAGCCAAACGCACTGCTTTTTTGCCAGTTATCATCAAGTGGATATAATATTATTCTGTGATAATAACAGCTGCTCTTAGAAGAACACACAACTGGAAGGAACCTCCTGGGTTGTCAAGTTCAGTCACTTCCATTAAAATTACATCCCAAAAATCTATTAAAAACATTAGGATTTTGACAGATACGCAAAAGAAGTACTTCTGATGTGTTTTGACAGAGCTGGATACCTTAAGGAGAAGTTTATGTTGGTGAAACATCACCACTGGTGGAGTGGGCTAGAGTTGTGATAAATCAAGCTTCAATTTTTTCTCCGATAGAAAGTTTAAAATAAATCTTTAACATTGTTGAAGCATTGTCCAGTGTCCTGGGGAGAAAAAGTGGATGATGTCCTGGAGGCCAATCTTCCATGCTATATTTCTTGTTAGACAAGTGATAGTCATGAAATGGAACCACTTCAACATATTCCAGCAATTTTTCTCCCCATTGTAATGATACTTTATCAGTATTTGCAAATTTAAAAGAGATATATTTCTGTATTTCTTACAAAAACAGACCTGCCAAAAATCAACAGCAGTTTTCATAGAGAGGTGCCAAATCTGGGAATTACAAAACTCTCACATGTATATTTACATACTTTATAACCCAGTTGCTAATTGTCCAAGTACTGCAGTATGAATTTAAATTGATCTCCACTGGATTCAAGAGTTACATGGTGAGGGAGGAAGAAGGGGGGTTACTTGGAACAGAGTTCTATACAGAGATTTGGCAATAATCTTAAGCACTGATATTCTTACCAGAAACAACTAATTTAGTAAATTTACTAAATGTAAAGTACTAAATAACTCTTTCAGGTAATACACCTTTTCTGTATTCTCATAATCAGATCCTATGGGATAAGATAACTGTTCAAAAAAAGAGGGGGGGAAGATTCCCTACCTATACTTGTTTTGTTTAGCACTTTTGCTTACAGGTGCCAACAAGCAGAGTCTTTCAAGACATGGGATCACTTTTTTTTTAATGTGAACCTTTTTCTTCATAACCATTATATTAAGTCCCATGTTATGTTACTTTTGGACTGTTCCACTTTTACTAGTGGCTTCTTCATTGTGTGATGACCAGATAAGCAAAGAGAAGGGAAGAGAGATTATTTATATTTCAATTACTACCTTTTTCAGACAACCCTTGGACAGGTTGGTAAATATTGTGTTTGTTTTACTGTAAATCACTATGAAGCATTCATGTGCAAATAGCATTTTATATATTTATAATGTACCACTTCTACTATATGTGCAGAGAGTTAAGAAATAAAAATGTAAATTTTTATTTTCCAAGCCTGTAATTTTGAATGGATGTAAGTTGTGAAGAAAGACTTACTTCCGTAGGATACAATATTAATCCCTGGGAATGGTAGGTACAGAGGAATAGTGTATAGTCACTGTCTTCAGCATCATTTGAATAGCACTGCGTCATTTACTGGATTTTGCCACAACTGGGAATCCGGGAAGAAGAGAGCAAAGGAACATTACAAAAAAAACCTGCTGAAAATAAACTTTTTTGTGGTTAAATAACCAGACAGTTGGAATTGAGGCACTGTTTTCTTAGGGTGGCAGAACAGTTGGAAAAGTTGTTGGATTTTTTTTGGCAGTGGCCTGCATATTACAGCTCTATCATTACTGTTACTAAACTGACAGAGAACATTGAAAGGGTTATTATTTTACTAGCACATTCTTGCAAAAGTATAGTGTACTCAGTCTGATAGCATAACACTTTTGTTTTTAGAATTTTCTTCGACCCTTCTGACACATTCATACCACTGTGACGAGCTGAACTCTGAAATACTTCAAACATGTAGGCACAGTAGAACATGAGCTATGATCTACAGACAGCAGCAAATCATCATAGGAGTGGTGCACAAAGCAACATAATGAGCATATAACAGATATACTCCTGTGTCCTGTGCTGCTTGAAAAAGGGCTTGGAAAATTTCAGTTAGATTTTTTAACGTTAGGTAGCTCTGTATTTGGATCTCAGTAACAGAGCCAAAAACAGTGGCCGCACTTACTGGCAATCAGCTCTCCCGTGGACAGAAATGGTGCATGTGTAAACTGAACCTGTTTTAAAAATAATTGAACATTCCTCATGTTTTTGGTGCTAACAGCATTTTCTTTCTGGTTGCCCAGAAAGGTTGTGGAATCTCCATCCTTGGAGATATTCAAAACCCAACTGGACACAGTCCTGGGCAACCTGCTTTAGCTGACCATGCTTGAGCAGGGGGGGCTAGACCAGACAATCTCCAGAGGTTCCTTCCAACCCCAACTATTCTGTGATCCTGCGATTCTTACCAATAGCACTTGAACCTCCATGCTGAATCCAGCAGCACCCTTTTCAGTACAGGAGCACCTTATACAACCTTTATTCCCTTTATTAAATGGGTCGGACCGACTACCAAAATATTTAAGATAAATGAAATACTATTTCCATCACTTTTGTGAATTCATGTACTTTGCTGAGAACGTGCCAGCATACTGGATTTAACAGATGAAGAAAATAATGGTTCTCCTTTGACTTGTTGTCTATGTGACCATTCACAGCGTAGCAATTAAGAGCAGAGTTACTATTGTCTTGAGAGTACTCAGAGGGCAACCAGGTGTGCCTTCATGTGGATGCAAGTCTTGTAGCTTCAGTTCTTCTCAAATATCAGCTGAGATCAGGTAAATCTCTGCCAACATACAGCAACCTGTGATTCTCCTGATTATCACTGGATTACCCAAGAGGTTTCCTTGTTGATGCAGCTGTTGCTTTTGGGCTCACTGCTTTCCTCTTCTTCACCAGGCTTCAGCAGTCACCCTTATCTTTGTGCCAATTTTTCCTAAATCTGGGAAGAGGTTTTTTCCCTCAACAAAAAAAGTATCCCAGGCAAATGACTGGTTTGGACCCACTTTAAATCACATACCCCCAAACACAAAAGATTAAAACATTCTTCCTGGGAAAGGTCTTAAGTTCTCTCCTGAGCCAGGGAGTCTCAGGTATGTGTCTGCCTCTCACCGGATTCCTGCTTGAATACTAGCGGAAAAAGGAAGCCTGCTTTGAACAGAAAGACTATGACTCACTGCCTTACAGCCAGAAAGGAAATATTTTTGCTGTCTTTTTACCTCATCACCGTCAGTTTGCCAAAGGTCCTGATTAAGTGATTCCGTCAGGTAAAGACACGTTTAGCTCATCCTCTAAAATGTCATCCCAAGCTTGTCTCTGACTTTCATTTTGGACAGAATATTGACTTTCTGTTTTTTTCCTAAAATTGCAGGCACCCAGCTCTGAGGCTGATCAATTTGCTGGCTCTTAGCACACAGTGTCCTTTTGCTCTGACAGAATAAATGCCTTCAAATTTCTTTTATTTTTCCGTGTGTGAATGAAAGCTCTCAGGCATTATCTTTTCAGTGAAATACACCCTCAGTAATCTCTTATGAAATTGCCTGAGTGGAACTAATGTTCCACACAATCAGCAGAGCCCAGTCATCGTCACTGGATTTCCTGAGAGACGTTTTGTGCCTCTGACCTGCAAATCTGCCTACTATTTCCCCCCCACACACACACACTTTCACTAAACATGATGCTACTACAGAGCAGCCTGGCCAACTTTGGAACAGCATTTCTTCACACTTAGCTCAACCAGTGTCTTTGAGAGACTATCCTGTAGCTAGCTGATGTTGTTGTGGAATATTACAATCACTCACAGTGTTACTGTACACATAGACAAAAACTCAAAGGAGAAGCCAGAGTTACTTTCCACTGACTGTTCAGAACGTATATGGTGTTACGCACATTGGTAAGCCTCCTTCGGGGTCCCTCAGGACTTCCAGGCTTTGGGACTTCAAAAGAACAGAAAGCATGGAGCATTCATGTGTGCCTAGCACTTGAATGGCTAGGGCACAGGTTCACGTCCTGTGGGTACTACAAAATTATCTGGTTTTGAGTGTTTGTGTACTGACGATGAGAGTGCACCATTTGAGGTACCGTGACAGAAAAAGGACATGGGGCTGTTGATAGTGCTGCTCAGACCAGTCTGGACAATCAAGCAAGAGAGGCTCAGTTTTACAACAGCTGCATTTTCTGGCACACAATTATAGTGTCTTAACTTGTAACCAGACTTGCTCCCCTGAGGAAGAAGATGAGGGGTCTGAACCCCTCATTTGCTTGTCTTTAGTGCACAAACTGGCCTCAGACAGTGACAGAAGGCAGTACTGCTTCCCTGCGCTACATTGCTCCTGCTTTCGGTGAGCCTGAAAGATGCCTGAGAGGAATATGGGACAGTGGATTGTTAACCAAGGTCTGAAAAAGGTGCTAAATAAGGCAGCTCTCTGTCTTAGAAAGATGCTGCCTGTGAAAGGCAGTGAGAACTGCAATTTAGACAACGACTATACCACAACAGTGAAAAGGGTACAGCTCAGAAAGCCAAGCAAGTGGATTTGTCCCTATACTCCTGCCATCAAATGGGGAAAGGTACTGAAAACACTTTATTTGCTGGCTAATTACTGAAATAAAAACTTCTACTTCTAGTGGGACACAAAGTAAGCAACTCCCAGACTCTCAGCTACGCAACCAAACTGGCCCGATGGCATGCTGCTGCCAACCGCAGCTCAGCATCTGGACGAAATAAAGACCTTGCTGGGGGAGCAGTTTTTTGTGCAATATACTCAGAGGTAAGCACAACAGAAACACTCTTCTCAGAGCAGACTGAAATCCTGTAATATCATTATCACACAGCAGCCTGAACAACTATACCAGAAGTGTTAAATACTTAAAACACTTTAAATAAAGTAATAAGACATTTGACCAACATACGAGTGGGAAGGAGAGTTGTCTCCTTGAATTTAAAAAGTAATTATAAGTCTTCTGAAGAATGAAGGCTAGGGCAGCTTGCAATTAACGCCATGATTTTTGGAAATGCTTATTTAACATATCAAACAAGTTGCTTCAACAGTCCGCACTAGCTACCTACTGTCCAGCTAAAATGGGAGTCTCCCCTTCCTCTGTCTTCTCTTATTCTGCTTCCAGACATCTTAATTTTGTGGGAAATGTTTACTTATAATGAGAGATGGTCCACTTAGACGCCACAGTTCTCATAACATATCCTTTGTTTTACTACAGTTCTTATATTTTTGGTATTGAAATGCTAGTGGTAACCTTTGTGACCAATACTACAAACGGATGTCCTTGTACTACCAGCATTAAAGATGGCAGCTGTGCGTCTCCCTGGCAGCTCAGGTGGCTGCACTTGGCATCCACTATGAACACTTTCAGAAAGCACCACCAAAGAGTTTAATAACTAAGAATGTGACAAAGTTTAGAATTAACTCCTCAAAACAGCCTGTGAAATATTTGTGTGTCAGCAGATAGTCCACAGTCCCCAAAGGCCTACCTATTTTTTAAATGTTAATTTTTTTTGCTTGTGCTGTCACATCAAGACTAACCCACTTTGAATCTGTTGATTTCTACTGTCCACTAATTTAGTAATCGATGAAAGGATTTAATTTTGAAAATATTTAATGTCAGGAAAACTACCAGCTATCACAAATACATTTTCTCTGTGTTTGGGCCGCACTGCCCGCAGAATGGTAAAGCATACCATTCTGCGGGCAGTGCGGCCCAAACAGAGAGAAAGGACAGGAAATACAAAGTTTTTTTTAAAAAAAGTACTCAAAAAAGCAGGTGAGAGCTTTCTGATTTTGTGTTAACAGCTATAAAGCAATAGTCTTGGGATATGCAACATAAGAAGCTCAGAGAAGGAAGATAAAGGCAGCTGCATTTTAGAACAGTGGAATTTGCATAGCACAAAACCAGAAAACAGACATTTACTGGCATTAGTATGTTTCTTTCCTATAGAAGGAAAGATAAACGAAGGGTTTATGTGTAAATACAATATGTTGAGGCTGCTATGAGCGTGTCTAAATTGTGCCTGGATTTTGTTCTGCAAACTTTTTCCAATAACATTTCTGTTGGAAAAAGCTAACTCTTCAGAGATGTACTGAACCATCTGATTTCAATTTTGTTGTAGAAGAATGGGTTACTCGTTGAACTGTGCATAGCCAAGCTATTGAGGTACATTCAGCTCTGCTTCCTTATACAGATGATGACGGCTGCTCAAGCAAAAGCAGCATGTGAGAAAGCAGCAACTCTCAGCCACGATTTAAGTAAAAGTATCTTTGGGATAGCAACTGTTTTCTCTGTGAGTGAGAGCTGACTCTCTTCATTATCGTTTGTCCCCAACTCTTCCAGCCCAGCTTGCACAGAGAACTGCTAACGTGTCTTTTGGCCTTTCTCTCCCCTTGCTCCAGGGGCTGTAGCATCTTTACCCTCTTCAGTCACTCCCTCTACTTGGCATCATCTGCTAATTTCTTAAATGCTCACCCAGCCCTGCAAAAACACAGCTGTTTATTTCATTTCAGCTCTTGAGATAAACCTATCCGCACAAGATCCTATGGGACAGCTTAGGATTCTGCACTTTATGAGAGACTACATTCTAGCAAAGCTAAAGCCTTGGTGAGTGCTTTAGTGCTGCTTTGCATTCTAGCTCGAGAAAGCTGAACAGAAAGGTGGAGCTTTATACAATAACTGACCCTCACCCAGAAAACAATTTTAAGACATGCTGGGAAATCACAGTGGAAATGCAGAGCCCAGTTACTCTTTTACAAAACCCTGTTTGTCCAGTCTATGTGCGGCTGTCTGCCTGCTGGCCGGACACAGCAAAATTCAGGGCCAGCTGAGACATGTCAGGCAAAACAACACACGGAGACAGGGAGGAGCCTGGCTTGATAGTTTTTGTTCTGTTTATACCCTGTCTCTGCTTATTAATTCTCCACAGAGGAAATACAATGTCTGCCCTTAACTGCAATTTCAGATCATTTTTTGAATATCTCTTATTCCCAGGATGCCTGCTGCTGATTTGTTACCTAACATGTGGCTGAATTAGCCGACATACGGTGGTTACCTAACGAGGTATTGCTGCTGCTGGACTTCCGGCATAATATTGTTCTTAGAGAAGTTTTAGAAACTTGTCTTACATTTTTCCACACCCAAGCAGATGTGCATGTTCTCCAGACCGAAGGAAGACTAGCATTGGCCTTGGATCTGCTACACAGTGACATTTGTGGAACTTCTTGTTCACGGCACTCTGAAAAAAGGATGTTTCCCTACACACAGTTCCCAGTACTATGGCCAAAATGGTTTTATCTATGCTATATCTAAGATGCCGACCCAGAAGTAGCCTGTCACCGTGCTGCTCCTATGTAATACCCATATTTGTCCTAATAGGCAGCCTGAACTTGGACAAATCCCATCTGCCCTTGTGACATGTGATGCCAGAGCTCTTCTGGGAAGGAGCCTGGACTTTCTTATCTGCCCAAAATCAGCCATGTGGTGCTTCCCGAAAGGGCAGATGGGATAGATGGAGGCTGCCGGAGGCTCCTGGGCCAGCCAGAGTGCTGGGGCCTGTCCACATGGCAGGTAAGTGTGGCTGTGTGTGCGTGCTAATGGCAGGATTCACCGGGGTTCCCCCACTTCCAAAAGTACCAGCTTGGTGGTCCCCATCCTAACCCCAAGGACACCCCTAAAGGCAAATTCACTGAATGGGCAGCAAATTTAGCCATGGGACTGCTCCTCCTCTCCATACTCAGCACAGTATTTGCAGCCAAGAGACCAGAACCACAGCAGCCCTGGCCAAAAAGGTTGCTGCAAAAATCACTACAGATCTTACTCCTGGGAACATGCTGTCGCCATATGGTCTCCACATTAATAACACCAAACAAGTGCTTCATAAACAGTGTTCTAATAACAAATACCAAAGGAATTAATAATAATCTAGCTATTATTCTCTAATGTTCTCACTTTATTAAGAACATTTATTCCGTTCAAATGAGCTCTTCTGGAAGAACAACATCTGGCACCCACATGAATACCTGATGAGATCTGTATGACCTGAGTATCTCTCAAATTTATTGTCAGCAACATCTGTTTGTGCCAGCATGGCTTACAGTAACACTATGTTTTTCTTTTGTTCTAGGTGCATAGCGTAATGTCCATGCTGTACTACACTCTGATTATAGCTTTTTTGATCGGCACACAGGCAGCTCCAAAGTCAGCGGACAATGCTCCTCTGGGGTATCCTGCAGAACCCTCCTTGTCCAATACCCACCGGAGTAACGGACACCACATTCCCAAGACAGCTCCACATACATCCCACAGCCACTCTACTTGGACGGTAGACAGGAGGGAAGCTGTAAATATCACTGTGGACCCAAAGTTGTTCAAGAAGCGGCGCTTCCGATCCCCTCGAGTCCTGTTCAGCACACAGCCCCCTCCAGTGTCAGAGCAAGGACAGCACATGGGATTTCTCAGCAATGCAGACTCTCTCAACAGGACTGCCCGGACCAAGAGGACTGCACATCCCGTCCTGCACCGGGGAGAGTTCTCAGTATGTGACAGTGTCAGCATGTGGGTTGGGGACAAAACCACAGCCACTGACATCAAAGGTAAAGAGGTGACAGTGTTGGGAGAGGTCAACATTAACAACAATGTTTTTAAGCAGTACTTTTTTGAGACAAAGTGCAGGGACCCCAAGCCAGTCTCCAGCGGGTGCCGAGGGATCGATGCTAAGCACTGGAACTCCTACTGCACCACAACACACACCTTTGTCAAGGCGTTGACGATGGAGGGCAAGCAAGCGGCCTGGCGCTTCATCCGAATCGATACAGCCTGCGTGTGTGTGCTCAGCAGGAAGTCAGGGAGACCCTGAGGCAGAGCTAAACCCCATGACGACATCCTCCTATCCCCCTACCTCAGCCTGTAAATTATTTTAAGTTATAAAGGACTGCATGGTGTATTTATAGTTTATACAGTACAGAAAGAACCTCATTATTTATTAAACTCTTTTGGAAACCTTTTGTGTGCTTTGCAATTTATTACTGGCAGAACTCTTTGGAAGATGTTCACCTTAGTCTCATTCAGCCTTAAAACTCTTAAAAACTTAAAATATTTGCATGGCCAGAGAAAAAAATCTTTGTCCAGCATCCTCTAAAAAGGAAACATTTTGCAGTTTTCATATGTATTCCTCTCTTCCACAAGAGAATTTTCATCACAAAATCTGTCAGTTTACTGTGAAAATCTTCTGGTTTGTTTTAAATTGAAATGTTTTGTCCAATTCCCAAAAAATTGAACAAGACCTTCCAAGATGTGCTTCTAGTTCTACTAATTACCCATAAAGATACTAATCTTATACCATTAATCATCTCAGATAACTCTTTTAGTTCTTCACACCGCTAAAAAATTTTCTAAGCAAAAATTTTAGTGCATTTGAAAAAACTGAAAAAATTGCCAAATTACTTTCACTGCAAGAATAATCCTGAATTAATTTCCAACATTTGTTTGCACAACAGTAGAATTCAAATATGCAGATTTTTGTATCAAAATGATACTTTACATTTCATATTATTTATGAGCTGTACTAGAATGTTGGGGTTCCAAGTATAAATATATAAATATATGAATATATATGTAAATCAGAAATCTTCATTTCAAGGAGCTTATCATTAGACTGTAAAAACTCACTTGAGGTGGAATTTCAGCAATGGGGCCTTGACATAGGAGCAAATCTTTTCATGCATGATGAAAGAGATCATTGTGGCTGTGCTTTAGTAAGGAGCTCAAAAATGCTGTGCTCATAATTT
The DNA here is from genome assembly GCF_036370855.1 of Dromaius novaehollandiae. Classification (NCBI taxonomy): domain Eukaryota; kingdom Metazoa; phylum Chordata; class Aves; order Casuariiformes; family Dromaiidae; genus Dromaius; species Dromaius novaehollandiae. Next base: position 7,985,956 of record NC_088124.1, on the reverse strand, counting down.
CTATGCTTTGGAGAGCACCAGTCTCTAGAAATATGTGGTGTAGCCTGAAGCCTGTGCACACTGAACAAATCTATAATTTCTCTTATTGTTTCCATTGGAAAAGCAGCTGCTATCCACTGCAGAAACTGTTTCAAATCAAACAACATCACAGTTTTTTAGCTTGGTTTCTTCCAAATCCTAGAGGGTACACTTTCACCACCACTCCTGCACTGTTACGATTTTAATACAAAAGAACTCCCCCCCCACACACACACACACCTGACACATGCTTGCCCCACATAAACAACAAAGGCAAGCAAGCAGTACATCTCTAGACAAGGTACGTGTCATAATAAAATAGTGCCAGTGAAAATAACCAAACCTAGATAAGAAATGCTTTCTGGTAAGATAGTGCCAGTCTACGTGAAGTGAGAGTCACTAGTTTAAAGATCATCCGTGATAATCACTGGTATGCCACTCTCCAGGCCCTTTTAGGAGGTGATTATGGTATGGGACAGCAATGTTCCAGCGAGAATAAAGTTTTGCCCTCTCCAGAACAACATATTTGCAATATTCACATGAATAGTCAATTATCTGGAAGGTCAAGGAGAGGGTAGTCATGCATATCTGACTGTGTCCCATGTCTTCCAAATAATGACTTCTTGTTCTGGGGTCAGGCAGGGCAGGAATGAAGACTGAAGAATATTTAGAGCATGATCACGTAGGCTCTAGATGCTCTGATGCAGTAGAACAAAACAGTGGTGGCAGCCACCTGCCGGTCAGCACAGGAGAGATCAAGGGAGATCAGGGAAAAACAGTACAGTATTCTGAAGCAAAGGAAAATTCAGAATTGGAGCAGAGTCCTGCCTATGCTCTTCGGTTTAAACTTCTGTAGCAGGAGGCCTTAAAGCAATGGAAATGAGTAACAAATCTGCTTTAGAAATTCTCTTTACCATACATGACACTACGTGACTACAAAAAATGAATGCTGCATATCTGCATTTAGAGATTTATGGAGACTGCCATTATTTTACCATTGACATAACAAAACTGCAGTTGAAACAGCGTCTCAAGATCGCATTTGGTAATTCAAAACATGTGTAAACTTGGCATTTCTTCAAAGAACACTGAAACTCTAACATTGCTTTCTTCTTATAGCAAAAGCAATCTTGGGAGCTAACGTTCCTTTCACAGCCAGCTCACTTCGAGTTCTTCTTGCTACACTTTAAAGTATACTCTTGCCAAAGTACAAGATACCTATAACATCCAGTTGGAGTGGCAAAGAGCTGCCACATTATGAACTGCTATTAATTACTGTTATAAATTTTGCCCTTGATTAAATTTATATTAATAAATATTAAGCTATAATTGGGAGGGTTTACTTATTTTTGCAGATATGGATGTGTTCTATTCCACCTTTATTCACTCAGCTGATTTTTATCTTATGCTCCGAAGACTGAAACTAGACTATTGGTTCATCCTTCCCAACAGCGATCTACAGCATCACTGACACTTCTTGCTTGTTCTTGAAAAAGGTCCCAAAAGGGAAGGTGGAGAAAGAGCGAAGACAGAAGTTTTGTGCATTAGCATTTGGATCTTGACCCGCTATTAATTGCAAAATCCAGAATTACAAACTTAGAGCTACAAACTTGAGCCTGTAACATACAAATTCTAAGGGTGCACGTGATTCTTATCCATGCACATTATTGCAATGGCTGTGTAATAAGGTGATGTGATCGATAATCTACTGAGAAGTGGTGCAATAATTCATCTTAAGAAGTTAGTATGATGAAAATGTAGGTGTTTTGATATATTATTACGTAGGAAAAACCTGGAAAATGTGCACTCTTAGAGATATATTGCCATATTTAAATGTTTGCTTTAGCCAGTTTGCTTAGATGGCAGGAGAAGGCTGCACGTCTGGCCCTGGCAACACCGAAATTCAAACTGTGAAATTCCCCTCAGCAGCATTTATAGGCTTTATTCCACTTTCCAGATGTTTACAATGTCACGTTTAAAGAACAGGATTTAAAACAAGATCAGTCCTAGCTGTTCTTGCAGTGACTGGCAACACTTTTCCCTGTTACCTCCAGGAATAAAGAAGTATTCCTGATCAAGCCAGAGCAGAGTTTCATGCAGTCTAAAGAGGTTACTATCACTTGATAAAGGTATCCTGAGCAGCACAGAATGAAGTATAGCAATTGACTGCCTGGGGGTACGAGGAATCATCCTCTCTGGACATTTCTGAGAGCAGATGAGACAAACATCTATCAGAAATGTTACAGTTGATTGTCTTGAGCAAGATACAAGGATTATATGACCTGCAGTGTTATTTTCTATAATTTTTTACGCTTCCAGACAAGAGCAACTTATAAATCTCTTTTTGCTCAAGTAATGCCCATGGTTGGTCACCCAGCTGTGGTTGGAATGAGAAAGAACTTTTGAGCATAGTAAATTATGCACACGGGATCCCATTAAATATGGGCCCAGACTTTTAGAATTTCAACATATGGTTGAACAAGTACAAAATTCATGTGATAACTGCTGTGTGAAAATTCGCAGCTACCAATTGCTACTGGTCTACAGCAAACCAGGTTAGGTTAACAAAAAAAAAACAAAAAAAACAAAAAAAAAAATCAAAGAGCAAGATCTGGGGGAGCACTTTTGACACTGTTGCGGATATTCTTGAGGCTTGGACTTCCAAACCACAGTGGAGCCAACAACAGTTTTTTTTTTTTCCTCAAAAAGGACCTCTTGAATATATCAACAAAAAAATCTCTGTACATGATACGTCAAAGATAGGCAAACTGTCATGGAAAATTCCTCTATACCAACACATTGTGAGGATATTTTACAAGTCAGTGCTTCTCACCTAAGACTGGCAACTCAAACTCAGAACGAAATAGCTCCAGAAGATATATCAGTGTGTGCATTTGTCATCGATGATACTGACTCTTCTCTGCTTCCTCAGGCAAAAAGCATCATCTTAAAAGCAAAGGGTCACAACAAGATTTAACTATAAAATTAACTCAATGACAAACTGTTGCCTTTTTTTTTTCTTCCTTCCCTCTTCAAAGATAAAATCCAGCTAGAGATGCTTGAGGCATCATCTCAGCTACAGTGAGCTGATCTTTCACACCATAAAGATTACAGTGTCTTGTTGCACACACAGCTTTCTGGGCAGAGTACAGGAAAGGCAACAGATATGCCTGTCTTCAGTTTCTTCATCTGGAAAGCACAGCAATGAGAAAGAGCAGACCAGCATTTAAGGGTGACAGAACTTCTAGAGATGGATTCTTCAGATTAAATACGAACAGCAATGCAAATTAATATATTCTAAATTGAAACACATTTTTCCATGTTGAGGTAAATAATTTTCCAAATACTTATGTAGTTTGTGATTCAACGCTGCTGTTCCCTGTTCACCGGGAAGCTGTGACAGTCTTTGCTGATGTAACTGCTACAGCGTTACGTCCGAGGTTTGTAAATCTTGTAATGAAATGTCCTTTGTCATGTTTAGCTATGCCCCCCTTCGTTATTTATTTTTTTCAAACAAGCACTTGGTAATCTGTCCGCAATTCACATGAAGATTGATGTACGAAATCCTGCATCTCTGTGAAGTCAGGTGCAAGGAGGCTTGAATGCCTCTTAAGTCCAAACTGCATGCTGAAATTTTCTTCTTTAAATTCCTTTTAACACATTCCTGTGTAGATGTCAATGTTAGGTTTACTGACTGAGAAACTGTGCTTTCAGTGGTACCTTCCACACAACAGAGTGATACGGCTGTGAGTAGTAACTCACAGATCAGATGACAGTATATTATGAACTCATTTACTGGAGACATCCAACTGATGACAATTACAATAAATCATATGTAAGGGAATACATAGCACAGCAAAGGTGGAAATCTGTTTTCTTATGTGATTTTAAGGAAAGAGCAAGACAACTATAGGATTGTCCTGGCTCACCAGGAACTTCTTGGATTGGGAATGAGATCTCATCTGAACAAACCAATACCATAACTGGGGATAAAAGAGGGAATGAAGAGCCAGACAATGTCATAGCTAGACTTCAACTGCTGAAAAACAGTAAAAGGAACCCAGAAAGGTATATTTTGCTGCTGTTTCCACTGTACCCAAAGGATGACAAGGGCATCCATGTCTGTGCAAGTTACCGTCATTTGTCATAGTTGCAGCTCAAATATACATGCCGATTCAATACTTCAGTTCAGCATGGAGGGTTTTGCAAAGGGATGGACTTGATAACCCTGCTCATGTATTTGTATCAAAGTGCCCAGAACTGACAAACCCGTGAGAAAGGACTTCTGTAAGTGAACTCTGTTCAACATAACTGTTAGCTTGCAGCACACTTCATCTTAAGAGTATCTCTGGCGTCCATTTCTCCAGCTCTTTTGGGATATACGTTATGAACCGTTTGCTTGAGTCTCTTTGACTATTTAAGATGTCTATCGAGTTTTAATTATACAAGCTGGATAGCCAACTGCTTTCCTAAAGATGCACTGCCTTCCTTTTTTCCTTAAAACCCTAGTTATAAGGGATGAAAACAATTATGGCTAAGAAAAACTGTTTCATACAAAATCAGATCAACTGGAGGGACAGCTATGTAACAGATCTATAGACAGACTTGGGTGGTCTCTGTATTACAAAAATATGATTTAGATTCCAAGGAAAGAAAAACAAAGATCAGAACTCCTTATGATTAGAAAAGCAAATCAGACCAGACTTGGGTTCACCTTTAGCCAAATGCCACATGCATCACACAGATTACAGTACAGCTCATTTGGTCTGACTAAAGAGTGTACGTTAAATTTTGCTTGGAGGAAAATAGATTTTTCTCCAGGAAGATGAAGAGGGTGTGGACCATAATCAGTTTCCATCACCTAACATGGGACTCATCCCCTCGTCACTGCTGTTATTAGGGGTTTTCTTTCTTTGTTTGTTTTTGAAGTCTTTGAAATCCTACTGCGCATGCAATTATTATTCCCACTGCTCAGTTAATGCCAAGCCTAGCATGCCAGAAATCCCATTCTAATGCTCTCAGTCCTGTAGTCAGGTTATACTTCACTGGGCCTTGCCCTGATGATTTTTATTTTAATTGCAGTACAGACAGGAAGTTTTGACATTCAGAGAGTAAGAGACAGGTTACAAAATAAAGAGTAATGCTTTCTCTATATGTTCCCTTTCATCCTTTACATGTCACTGCTGCTTCATTGTCTAATCCCTTATTTAACCACACGATTAAAGAGAAGTGCTGTGGCAGCCACACCCTCCACCAGCTCTTCTTTAGCAAGCAACATCTTTCATTAGAGCAATTACAATCATTGTCAGTTAACTTGTTTCTGGGCTTGGAATCACAGTCTATTGTACTTTTCTGATCACGTTCTAGAGGAATTCTTTGCTCCAGAAAAGTCAGTTTCTATATACTATTCTGGAAAGTTATCTCTAGTGTTACAACAGTCATTAGACCTGAAACGCAATCTTGAATTCCAGCATTTGGTCTGCACAACCATTAAAGATGGTGCACTTATGCTTCAGTAGCATCCTTCAACCAAGCTGCCTTATAAAGCAAAAATAAACTAGCAAAAGCTACGGAACATTCAACAGCACAGCCTGAAGCAGGACAAAAATGCAAGAAGCACTATGCAGTAGTTTCATATTTAAAGAAGGAAAACCAAATCCAGCTGAACACACACATGGGTGGGGTGTGAGTGTGTGTGAGTGTGTGTGTGTGAGAGAGAGAGAGAGAGAGAGAGAGAGAGAGAGAGAGAGAAATCAAGAAAATAAGACAGAATTATCCAACTTCCAATTTGGCCAGGAAACAATACTCTTTGATTTCTGGTTTCAGACAGCATAAGGGAATCATGACAAGATTGACATTAGAAAAAAATCAATGTTCTGTTATTTAGGTTGGTGATTAAGAGCAAAACAGCTCCACGATGATTTAAAAATTAAACAGTTAACATTAACTGCACAGCCTTAGTGCTAATAGTCAGGGATCTGTTCTCCTTAGCCTGATCAGCTGACAGCTTTTGGCATTTCCTTCACTCACATAAGCAGAGGTAAGATTCACATGCAACACAGAACAGAAGACAATATCCTAAGCATGACAACAGCAGACAGGATGGGGCTTTAGGGGTAGGGTCCTTGATTTTTAAAATTCTTTGTTTCTCCAGGACAGAGTTTTGTGACCAGATGACGTGCGCAATTCTATGGCAAATCCCAGGCATAAGCCTCAAGTTGTCAGGTAAAGTATTTTGCCTTTTTCCTCACAGTGGTAACTATTTCTGCAATGACTATTTTTACTTTCAGTTTATTGAGCACTCCCTCAGTGTTCTGCCAAATGTGATTTTTTCCTTATAGTCCTTCCAGACTTCAAAAAGCACCAAATACTTCCCAGCTGAATTTGAGCTTACTACCTTTTGGAGGATTTCCCTAGATTCTCCAGGAAATTAAGAGGTATGAAGAAGCTGTGAAGTTTTACTGTGCATCTTGCAGTCAAAGCCATCAGTTTGCTACCTGTTGTGCAAGTGATGAGAACAGTACCATCTTTTACCATAATCAAAGTCCCAGCGGGGGAGAAGGTTCTCTTGCTGTGCTTGTGCAGAACTGTCCTAGAGGACAAATTTCTTGCTTTCCACCAAAAGCAGAAATCAGAAGTCCCTCACCACTACTCCCACACACTTAAATGAGTTAAATGGGATTACTGCTTTAAATGCATATGGGTTTTTCTTTCAAAGCACTGCTTTTGACACAAATAGCTCTTAAGTAAAATACTGCCGGCCAACATTACAGTAGAAACCCACCACGCTTACTTTGCAAATTGGTGGTTCATTGAATATTCTTGTCTTCAGTTACAGATAGTAACTGAAGTACAGTTACTGATAGTTCCTTCTGCCTTGAAAAGACATGTGCTGGATGCACTGATTAATGGATCATCTCTTTAATATCACTTCTGTTTACATAATCCAGCACATACAGTGGCCCATCTTCAGGCAGCTAGAGAGATCCTGCCTATAAGTTTGTGATTTAAACTGACCATTTGACAAATGAATCATAGAGTTGTAAGGCTATGCAATAACAATCAACCTACGTGACACCTTTAGCCTCTCATGAACAGAGCACAGATGGTCTCAGCATCTCTAGGAAAAGTGTGCCTGCTGCTGCTACTGATCACATGTATCCTGCATCTTTTTTCCTTCTTGAATCAATTAATTTGGTTGCATACTGTGCAGCAGAATCAGAAGTCTGAGGACAGTTCAAGCAGCGGCAGGAAGGAAGGTGCACAATTCCAGTTCCCTTATGAGTGATCTATTTACCAATAAAATAACAAAACTGGTTCTAATTACAACACAAGCTGCCTGCCTTATGAGTTCAGCTGTGTGCTACCTCCAAAATTCAGTTTGATACGTGGTAGTAACCTTCATGCTCTATTCATTCTGATTTTGTATTGGCTTGCTACACAGAAGGAGGAAAAAAAAGGAAGAAAGAAAGTGGTCATGTCAGTGCATCACCCAACTGCAACTGATTACTTCAGTTCTAAGTTCCCCACAAAAGCTGGTACTCTAGCTTCTAAAAACATGGGCATTGCGAGTCTGTAGACATCATGGGATGATATTACAAGGTGGGTAGTATGAGTGTGCTGAACACAGGAAAGGGCAGCTAAATGTGTAAATAAGGAAAGCGTGTGTATAAATCACCAGACAGCGTTCACTGTGTTAAACCTAAAAGTTGTTACTCAGTTTTCCCACATAAAGTTTTAAGAATACTTTTCAGAAAGTGTGAAAAAACACCCGATTTCCTATTTAAGTAAGCCTGACCAGACAGATTTTGCACAAGTTTTTTCAATGACTCATATGTCAGCTCACAAGGATTATAAGAAATTTAAGCCATAAATATAGTTCAAGACAAACATAAGACAGTAAAAGTAGAGGCTTATGTTGAAATCATTCTGAATCAGAACAGGTATACGTAAATAGATAAGGTGAAGAACTGAGGCTGACAAGAAGGTGAAGAGAAAGAAATTTGTCAAAGGTCCCTTGTCCTCCATTAGTTTCCTAACCATATAAAAAATCAGAAGACACAGGAAAGGCAGAGGAAATTTTGGTGCCTTAAAAATAAGGTTTGGTGATAAGTAACATGAGAAATGCAGTATCTAATGGGAAAGTGCTGTTCTAAACTGGGACTGTTTACGGACTAATGATGGAAGCCCCGTTCTCTCAATCAAAGGAGACGAGTTCTCAACGTTCTCGTTCAAAGTTCACTCCCAAAGCAGGCTGCCAGAGCCAAAACCAACAAGCTCTGCAAGGGCTATTGTTAGTCTGAAAGCTACAGTGAAGCAAACAACCTTTTCTCAGACATCTGACTGAAGCAAATTAACAGACAAGCAAAATCCAGAACAGTTAGGTGCAAACAGCACTTTCAACATGCATCTCTTGTGCTTCTCTCGTCCAGTAATTTGCTAACAGCACTTTTATAATTACTGAACATAACTGTACCACTGAACTGTAAAAAACAGGCAAAAAAAAAAAAAACAGCTATTCCTTTTTGCTATACAACTGCTAGCAGCTAGTTGATGTCAAAAATTCATCTACAACAGACCACCTTCCTGCTTTTCTCCTGAGATTCTTGTCACACAGGTATACTCACCTATATATAACGCAGTTCACTAAGTATTGAAGCTACTGTTACAATCAATGACTAAAATAAGGCTGATGGGAAGAAAAGTTGTTTTGTTTACCTGCTCTTGACAACCTTCTGTTTAAACTGTTTTCATGTTTTCTCCTTGTTGCTTCCTCTTAGCGAGTCCCACAAAGGAGGGAGAATTTGGGAGAGAAAGTTCTGAAAAAAGTTAATGGTTTTCTGCTAGGTTCCTAGTTGAATCAGTTACTCTGTGATTACAATTTCCAGAGCCAGGACAAGGAAGAGAGTGGCTATGAAAAGCAGGCCCAGCCATTCCAGCATTAGCAGACTGCTGTGTCAGCTCAGATGAACTGACAAACAGCATTCTCAGAACAAGACAGACTTTCAAAGGTGAACTTCACAGGGGAATAATTAATAATGTATCCCTGGTGTGAAAACAGGCCACCCAAAGCTATTCAGAAAACCACTTGGTGACCTGCGCTGGGTATTTAAAGATGTTATCTCACCTAGCAACATTGGAGGAGGGGCCTGACTACAGAAGATACTTTATATTAGTTTTTATGAAATATAAAGAACTACATCCAAAGAAGGATCCAGAATCAGGGAACAACAGAGGTAGAGAAGCTGAGACAGATGTTTCCACTGTTTTCCTCGGATCTGAAGATTTATTGTGCTGGCTGAAATAGATAGCGGTTTTTTGGGAGATACGGCACAAAAATATGCACGTTTGTTATTTTAGGTTTACCCCTCCATGTAGAGGATAAACTGAAGGTCCTAGGTATTCAGTGTAGTTGGTCTGGGAAAGCACGCATTTCATTCAGCCATTAAGATTCTAGGGTCCAGCATTCGAGTTAGCGCATCTGGCTGAAGGAGACAAGAGAATTGTGTGCCCAGAAACAGCATCAAAGAGACCAAGAAGTAATGCTATGGTAAATTTGGAACAGGGAAACCTTTCCATACAATGGAATCGGCTAAATGTCTGAAATATCTTAATGTGGCTGAGGCATTCTTTGGCTGTGCCAGACAGTGATAGGTAAAGTCAACAATTTAACCCTTAGATGCTGAGAGCCCTGGAGGCGTATTTGTTTACGGTTCATTATCATTTTATTGATATTTGTCTAGGTCAACTGAATTGCTGAGGTCTGGCTCAGCATTCTAGAGTAATCTTAGACTTGAGAGGGCTGCAGACTGGACCAATTCCTCAGCGGTAGCACTTCCATCCCAAGCCCCAAGAAATTGAAACAAACTCCTCAGAACCAAAAACTATGTGGCTGACAACAGACGTGCAGAATGAAACATATGGAATACATTTTGCCCCGAAGCATAAACTTTTGACATTGCGCTAGTTAAAAAAACACATTCTAAACACCTTTGTGGCATCATAACACTGAGTAACCAATGCTGTTTTCCTTATGCTTGTTGTAATAATTAACAGTAATATTCTCCACCGTCCGCATATGACATTATTCTGGAACACATTCTGGAAAAGTATTAATTTAGGACCCATTGCCTTCTGAAAAGCTTATCTTTGCATATGGCTAAAAGTGTTGCAGGGAGTGGCTGAGGAAAAAATACAACATACCTCTGGAGTTGCTTGCTGTATTCTTTTCCCTTTGTTGCAAAGTAAGGCAGCAATTTTAGCCCAATTCTGACCACTTCTTGGTATGCCAATTCTCCTAGGGAAAAAAAGGGATTATGAGATGACACATGTCCCCTGCAACTGAAGTGAGCATTTCACAGTTTTATTTTTTGCAAGGGACAATTTCATACCTGGATAAATTCCATCTAATTAAGCTATATCAAGGGATTTTTGTCTTTCTTCAATATTCTGAAATTGGAAGGAAAGGCTGTCCAGCAACTGAAATTATAATCAGCCTACAGAAATTTCCTTCAAATCTGTATTTGAAATACTCAACTGCTCTCTATTTTACAGAACATATTACAGGTCCCAATTCTCTAATTTGTTTAAAAAAATAACCAGACACTTCTTTGGAGAACTAGTATACAGACTGTTTTTATCTACCACAGATTTTGGACAGATTAAAACAAATATTTATTCCATCTTCCCTAAACTCAGGTCATCTTCAACTCTATCACACTGCCGAGACATTATTTACTGCAGGTCAATGAATGACTCATTCAGTGATTAGTATCTTCCAATACAGCTGTCATTTGCAACTATGCTTAAACATCCATTTCCAAACATCAAAACTACCAAACGGCAAACAGGAGAGAACAAATTAAATAAGTGAGATTTTGGCTGTCTTCACTATTAAGCTGGGAAATGATGCTTGTTTTAAGAGTTTATTCGTCATGTTCATAACAACTAGTCACACTTCAGAAAGAAAACGTGCACTCACAGCAGCCATGCCATTGATCTTACACTGCAAGAAGAGCCAACAAACTCCAGTTTTCTGTCAACTAGTTTTAATGGGTTCCTACATTTGAGCATAAAAGGCAATTTGACAAACACTTAGTATTGTCACTTCCTCAGTATAGCCCTGTATTTACTTACAGAAAAATAGTTCTACTTTTTTTTTTTTTTTTTTAAATTATGCTTGCATATTTAGGAAATAGCTGTACTACTGAACACCCAACTGAAGTTAACAACTAAAATCAAACAGGCTGTCTTGCAGTTTGCATATTGTGTGGTGTTTTAGCAAATTTTCTCCATCCCATTATTATTTGCTTTATTTTCATGCACTAAATTTTTTTGTGTTCAGCATCTAGCTGGATAGTTTTGAGAAGTGTTTCTCAACAGCAGCAGCTCTCATTCTATTTTTGCCCATTTTTCACAAATATTTATTTTCTGTAAACCTAATCCAATGCATCTTCATTTTGCATTTTGCTGCCTGTTTGCTTTTCAAACTGTCCCGCTGATTAATAACTTCAGAAGGTGCCATAACCGACACTTACCAGCCAGGCAACTGTGCACAGCAGGGCCCAGTCAATCAACCCAGGCCTTCAAAACTGGCATCATTCCTTACTTAACAGGCTCTTACCTGCCAATTTCCTAAACTGAAATGGCAGTTTGAGGCAGTAGCAACCATGCCTCCCAGTTTCAGCTGTTTATGACAAAGCAGTAGATGGGGGTATGTATGCACATTTCATCCCCCAAAGCTCACACAGAAGAGGCTGAGATAATGATAGTGCTCCTACCAACACGCTTGTCTTCTTGTCTGACAGAGCTTCTGTCATCCAAGTACCTTAATTTTTCTATCTGGTTTGTATTAAATGCTGTATTTTTTAACTTGGTCATCAGTAACAGTCAGAGACAAAAGCACTACTCTATCACGTCCAGAACAACCCAAGCAATAGGAAGACTTTTTTGTATGAGAGCTCTGCCATTCACTCCACTGGAAAAATTCTAAATATCTTTGCCTTCTTTGCAAGGCTATTCATTTTTAAGTATCTTGCAGACTTAAGATAAGAAAGTGGCCATGTAGGAAATAAGCAATGATTTATATTGATTTATTGAGATAAGACTGAAAATGAGCAAAGATTTGTAGATTTAAGGCATTTATTTTATGCATTGTGGTTTCCTACTGACACTAAGTTTTCTTCACATGGGTACTGGGTCTCAAGGAACGATTGTGAAGCCCGAAAATACTCTTTCAAAGATTACGTGCATTTCTGAAAAGATTTTTTTTTTTTTTTTTTTAAAGGAAGTTACTGTAAGGATCAAGAATGTCTGTTTCTGGGCTGACTCCAGCTGCTTTCCTGGCTTTTTTCCAATGAGGTTCAAATCAGGGGTTGTTCAAACTAGCAAACAGTAGTTTTGTGGTTTAGCATGCTACATACAAAAATTTGGGAGCTCTGCTATTCTTTAAGTCTATCTTATTAACAGGGTTCAAGAGTACCTTCTCCTCTGTCATGTGGTTCAGGCTGTGCATAAACATTGCACTGACCAATTGGGGCAAATTTAGATATTTCTCAGAATGATTTGTTGCATTCTCACGACAGTTGCGATCCCAGACTGGACTGAATCCAGTGGGAAAATGTTTAGACAAAGTACTGCCGCAAACAACACTCCTGAGGGATGCGCCTGTGGTATGTCTGCAATAGAAAGCAAACTTACACGAAGACATTTAAAAAAATACGTCATGCTATGATTGCATGTTACACAGTGAATGGCCTACTGACAGGGAAGGACAACCCAGGAAAACCTTAGGCAACAGAAACTGAGCATTAGGCGCGTGTGCAGTCATGCATATGATCTCTTAACACCAACCATTTGGTTCAGCTTCATATAACTCAAATATGACAGTTCGCAACTGGAAAACAGAAAAAGAAAGGAGGTGCATGGGGAGAGCAGAAGAGGAAGCTATGACTTAACCCTCTTCTCCAAACATTTTCCCTCCTAAGCCTTTAGATTTTGAGTCTCAAGAGTCCTCAGGAAATATTTAGCTAAAAAGACTACACTCTTCATTTAGATGTCTCAGTGCTCAAACAAGAGAGGTAAGCACGGGTCGACTGGGAGTGAGGAAGAACAAACACAGCATGAACCTGGAAGCAGGAAAGTGTTCTTATCACCTTTACTATGCTGCACTAACCAGAGCAAAGCCAGCAGATCAAAGGAAGCGATTGTTCCCCTATATTCAACAGCTCCCACAGCAAAGAAAAAAGATGAAGAGCCAGACCACTGTTGATCAAGATCATCGCAGGGAAGCACGCCGAGAGTGCAGAGCCACTATTACTAGGTAAAACGAGAACTCAGTGAGTGGCTGGATTTGGGCCTCAGACATAGCCAGCCTGCTACATAGGTAGTTCTGTCTTCACAAGTATTTCCACCTGCACTCATTACATTTTACTTAAAGACTTTGGGCCATTCACTGCAGAGTTATGCTGGAACAGCTGAAGTCCATGTAGGGCCCCTTGTGTACAGTCAGGAGCCACACTGCATAACGGTTGGGGGCAGTGGTGGGGAGGACGGAAGAGTGGAGTTCGTGTTCATCCTGACTTAAAATTCTGTAATGATACTAATAGCTCCTTTGGTGTCTCAGGCATTTCAGATAAACCTAGCTCCGATACCCAGTTTAGACCACAAGTTGTTCTAACCTGTGGACCGAAAACAAAGTGGTAAAACACCTTTACTAAAATATCTCTGACAACAAGAACCAATGAGACAATCAATGCAGAATCACCTCCTCCTTGGCTATGATTCAGCCCCTCAGAGCCTTTGCCTTCCTAATTCACAAAAGCTATGCCACTGCTCTGTTTCTTCGCCAGACTAACGTAGAACAACGTTTACATTTTTTCCCCCTGCCTGTTGGTTTCCCCTTGTTCTTGGACTAGAGTTGTTTGGACTGATTCTACCTATGCAGATTTCACTTAAGTCAGTGAAGTTATCAGTATAAAACTTCTCCCTCAAAATATTTCTGCTCTGAGAGAGATCTTCTGCATCTCAGAGAGATGTTTGCTCAAAGACTGCTATGCAAAATAAGTTGTATAAACTTGTATTTTTAATCCCCTTCTCCATCTGAGTTTTACAAATTTTTGATCTGCCTGTTATTAGAGCAGATTGCTCTAAATAGCAGAACGCTACTATATGCACACATTCATATACCACAGAAATAATTCATTATGTATGAAAGTTTGGCACTTAAGTTAGAACTTCACTAAAACCACATTTTTACAATGGCCTTGTGATAATATGCTTAAGAATATCTTTTCTGTCTCAGCAGACACCATAACTCAGCTTTTCTCATACTCTATTTGAAACCTTCAGTTATATGTTCACTATGTCAACTCAAACACTTTAGTCTCACACCTCAGATTTTAAAGTGAATGAAAAAAGTTTGAATGTTACCCAAAGTGCTTCAGAACCTAGAAGGTGTGAGAAACTAAAATAATCAAGAAATTGTTTCTTATCTGCCACTGATCACTGGTAACATTACAAAATCTAACTCATTATTACAATTGAATTACTATTAGAGGCAGTGCTAGTTACTTTCTTTCACATCTTTGCTGTGAATGAACAAAAGATCCTTTGTAAACCAGAGGCTAATCAATAGTGAAAGGTAAACAGCCAGAAAATGTAGGAATGAGTTATTAGTTCTTAAAATGTATATGTTTCATTTTATGTTTATTCTCAGATGTTTAAATTCACTTCATTTCTGAGTCAGAGGTCAAACTGAAATTTCTTCTATTTATTTGCTCAGTGTGATGGAATAAGCAGAATGTCACGGTGCTTCTATATGACAAATCACATTAACTTACATTACAAACAATGGCTTAGACTTTATCTGAGGTGTATTTTGAAGCAGTAACAGTATAAAGCTGAGACCACTTTTCTCATAAGAACTGGGAAGCCCTTGTGGATAGCATGGCCCAAGAAGGAAGTGCTGAACTTTGAGGTCAATGGGCAGAAGGTTTCCTGGGGTGGGGGAGAAGAAAGGAAAAGGAAAACAAGGCAAGAAATAAGAAAAGATCTTTGAGCCAACAGCAGCAAAACCAAGAACCTTGTTATGCTTGTCATAAAAACAACTTCTTCAGCTTTTAGAACCTAAAAAGGATTTCGATGTTACTACAAAAATATCTAAGCCCCTGTTTAGCCTCTTCCTTTTGCATAAATGTTTAAGACACTGAGGAGTTCTTTCTCAGGAGAGGGGAAAGAGTATGGAACCAAACATTCTCACCTGCTGGATCCACACACTATCCAAGCTGCCAACCCTAGAACAAACTATACTGGAAGGAAAATACCCTCGGCATACCATGCCAGCTCCGACAACGCAGAAAGTGCCTCTACATAGCCAACACCTTTGTTATATTCAGAAAGACGGCAAGAAGGGAAAGTGATAAGATTCTTGCACAGAGGTCCTGAGGCTGGTTAGTATGACTCAACAATATTTCCATGGGCTATTTTTATACCCCTAGATAAGAAGTAACATGTAAAAACAATGAAAGCTCAATGGCTACTTAGAAGAATTTTCTCAAATCAGGGCCGTTAGTTCTGGCAGTGCTCACCCAATGCATCTCATTATTCTACAGTAGCAGAAGGAACATAAACAGAAATCTATTTCCAGAGCATCAAAAAAGACTTTTTTCTTAGAGACCTCCCTTTCAGAGAAAGATATGCTTTAATATACCAGTCACTTCACAAAAGAATTAGTTTCTTGCACCTTTGGAAACCAACATCTACTCAAGAAAATAGCAAGAAGTAATCTTATAAATCCATACAAACATATTCCAGGGCTGCACAACTGAGGCCCTATTTTATATCAACAGACCACCATGAGGTGCAAATGCACCCCCTCTTTAAAGAGGGGAGATTCAATTGCATGACATTTTTCTGAAGTAAATACAATTGCTTGAAGTTAAATGATACGCATAGCAGAAAAAAAAAGGGTAAAAACCCACCCCCCTAGATTCAACCGAAAAATCCTCCGCTGGACTTCCATGCACCCTGTAGCTCCAATGTAATTTGAGTTACAAAAGTAACACATCAGAACGTTCAGAGCATAAAAACGTAAAAACTGACATACTGGGTCAGACCACAGGTTCACTACTTCAGCACCTTGTTTCCAACAATGGATAAAACCCAGATGCTTACAGAAGGAGAAAGGCCAGTATATAAGCTTGTTTAATAACTAGCAAAGATATGGATACAAATTTAATTTTGAAGGGACATACTAAAGCCACCATGGGTCCAAGATCTATGAGAGCTGAAGGACCTAATCAACAGGAAATATCTTGCTACTCAGTAAAGAAATACTCCTTATGCTTTTACAGGAAGAGAAAAATGACAGCAGAAAAACTTACTACCAAATCTCAGAATCTGTGAAAAAGGAGGAGGAAGTCAGCAGGAAAAAAGACTCTAGCCAGCTGTTGCATTATTAAATTATACTTATCAAGACAGTGATATTGATCATACAAGCTTCAAGGTCACTGAGAGACACCTGCAAATTATTTTTCTATTAACTTACAGGGTGAATCTCAGAGTAACAAATTTGATTAGCCTCCTGAACTCATAGATCATGGATGTCTAGTCAAATCTTTGCTTCTGGAACAGGCTTACAGTGAAAGCAACTTAAATGCAGTATTATTCATTGCACTATGACCCAAACTGTTACAGTTTCATAACTGAACTGGGGTTTGAGGATACACTAATGCTACTGGGAGTCTGGGAAGTGCCTGTTTGGGAAAGACAGTTATGCTTCACAGTAGAAAGAGTTCATTAGGAAGATGCAGAAGAACACAGCAATGTACCCTCAGCTGCATGACACAAAGCTACTGTAATAGGAAGCAGAAACGCTGCAGAAAGTAATCAACTATGAGACAAGCACATAGCACCTCTCATCACGTTTCTTGTCATGGATAACCTGTATCATTATCACAGGCCTTAGATCCTATCATACCTTTCATATCTACACTATCAACCATCTTAAACCATACCACTTTGTATGTTAATGACGTTAACATATATAACGTTAACAACATTCATGATGGTGTTTGTTCAAATGATAGGGCAACATTTTTCTATTTTAAATAAACTGTGGGCCCCATTCATGTTGCTGACAGCACAGAGCATGTTTTTATGTGCTGTTATGATACAAGTAGTGGCAGAATAATAGCGCAGAGAACGCTGGATATGGAAGCAGCATAGATACTTGCTACTGTCCACAACCCATGGCACGTAGACCACAGAAGCACCAAGTATCGTAATTATATTATCTTATATCTGACTTTTGGCTTCACTTATGCTGACAATTCCTTTCATTCCCCTTTAACATTTCACCATCTTTTCTTCAATTTATACACAAATTTAATGTTTATATCTCAAAAGCATACTTGCTCTTGGCCTCTGAAAGTAACTGACAAAGCTTTTACTCCCACAACGTAGGCCCAGAGTGCCTGAAGTATATTTGCATGTTATATTAATAGAATTCAGAAAATTGCTCTACAAAATTCCTAAAAGAGAATCAGCCAAAGTTAGCCTTGGCATCTGTACAAATCTGAGTTATTTTTTGGAATACATTGACAACATCCTTATGTTATTGTCTCTTGGTTCATTTTTCTGCTCATGTATTCCCCAAAGAAGGAAAGAATGGTATTCCTGTTCTCTGAATAAGGACACATCTTGCTTGTTAGAGTGATTTCATTATTTATTTTCCCTTTTCCTTCTTAAACTGTTGGATCTCTAGATCATAAGGCATCAAATCCTCCTAATTCTTGCTCTTCCACAAGAAGCCACAGAAATCATCATACTGTCTCAAAATAAAAAAAAATCAGGACAAAATTTTACCAGCAGAAGAGACGCTTGCTTTCAGTTCCTGCCTTTTCAGCTGAATACTGGAAAGGGAACCTTCAGAGATCACAGAAAGCCTGTTAGTTACCTGAATCTAATTTAGTAACACAGCTGCATCTAATTTAGTAACAGAAAACCTGAGCTGTTTAACGCTGATACAAGCAATGGTACAATGCAAACCCCCCTCCCAACTCAGCTGTAGTTTGTTTCACCTGTGTGCACCTCAAGGCAAAATAAAGATGTAGTGTGAACAGGGTTACTTTTCCATAATGCTATTTCAGGAGGAATTCTGCAGTCAATTGAGAACATTTTCATCTCTTTTTCTTCCATTTGATCTTCCTGCAACATACTTTTTGTATTACTTCTGGCATTTTACTTCCATCTGGTTTCAACTTTTGATTAGATACTTGCAAGTTCAACTTTAACAGCTCAATGCAGGGAACTGAAGTGCTTCTAGCCATTTTCTTCCTCTGAGGATCTTAATTCAGTAGCAGGATTCTTTTTACTGTACCCCTCTCTATACTGGAGACTACATCCTTAGAAAACAGTTGGCAACTCTTGCAAAGAGCAAAAATCCCTCACCTCTACACACAGGAGGATTTTGCTATCATGAAAGAAACAAAACCTACAAAACATAGGACATTCTGCTTTTAAAACATTTGCTATGCAAAGTGTCATCGTAAGGAAGCTGCAAGTTGTCAGGTTTATCATGCAGGATACAATACATATTTAAACATTCAGCAGTTTCATCAATAATCATAGAACCAGAGAGTACCTCAGATACCAGAACTCATCTTGGAATTCACTACAGAGTCACCAAAAAGAAACTCAAAAAAAAATGCCCAAATTATTGCTCAGAAAGAAAAGAATCTGAAATGTTCAGTAATAAGCACACTTCAGATGGGATATCTATGACCTCCCTTGTACAGGATCAAGGGAAACGGACAGTCATCAATTGTGTAGTCAGCTGAGGAAAGTTTGGTGGATGCTCCCATTTTCACAACTAAAAACCAACCTAAGAGCATTAGAACAGACTGGGTCAGTCCAAAGATTGATCTGTACCTACCGAACTATGTGCTACAGGACATGCCTACGAAGTATACAACAGGCAGGCACAACCAATCAACATAAACGGGGGTGTAAAGACAAACAAATTGATGGTATTCTGGGAACAATGACTCTCCCATAAAATGTTATAAATCCCAAGGGAATGGCTATAAGTGCTTAATTCTCAAAGACTTGTGACACCTGAGGAAGACAGACAGATATAAGCCAACACCAGAAGCAAGAGAGAAATCTAGTGGATTTCAAACATTTTTCAAACAGCACCCCAATTTTCAAAAGCATTTTGAATCACTACCTTCTAAAAGTGTCCATGGAGAGTTATAGAAGTAGTCTAGAAACGCAGAAGAGACCCGTGAAAAAGGCATTCGGCTGATAACCGTAAAAAGCAGGGAAATGAATTTAGACTTCTTACATTTCTGAGTAACTGAAACAAGACCACTAAAGACAGAAAAAGGCAGTATTCTGACTGCAGTGCTATGAAGAAGCAAGTCTCCTTATTCATCCCAGTTTTGTGACTCCTGTATATGTGTGTACAGTCTGAGAGTCAGATGCTGCCCCACCTGGGCTGCACCTAAATAGTGCTTCTTGCACTTGCAGTATTTATTTGCAGAGTTCACACTGTAAAGATTTGAGGCATATGGGGGGCACATGCAGGAAATATGCTCAAGTTATCTCATGTTTACAATTCAGAAAAAGGGATAAAAGCTGAAAGTTGGTCTGGATTGTCCCCTAGTGGTCCCCATTCTTTCTTGGGGAGCAGAACTCAGAAAAGGCTGTATGAATGCAGATTATCTGTTCATCTTACAAACTGTAATCTTCTTCATACAAAGCAGTATGTTTGTCTCCTTCACTACAGCATTTCCTGCACAGCTTGCACTTTGCAGCAACTCCCAGATTCTTTATCTTCCCATGCACGTGTGAAGTTGTTTACTTCTGTTCAAATATAATTTAATAATGACATATAAGATTATACATCTATTATTTCAAGGGATTTCTCTGATCTATCAGGGTGATTTAGAGTTCCAGTTCTGTCCTCCACCATTCTGGCAGCTTTTTCCAGCTTGATGTCATCCATAAATTGACTATACAGTCCCCATGACATTATCTAGTTGCTAATGAAAATATTAGCTAACACAGGAGTCAAAGCCATCCTCCTGAATAACTGTACATGATACATCATTGTACATGGTAAGAAGCACAACTAACTGATGTGGAATGTTATACTGAAAGAAATTTAAGGAAAAAGACTGTATTTTTAGTAACCTGTCATGTAACTTGTTTGCTCACATTTGTCTCATTTTCTTTAGCTATGTATCTTAGGGAAACCATGCCGTATGTAAAATCCAAAATGAATTTTTTTCACTACCGGGTTAAAACTTTGAAAGCAGACCTGCTGCTAACCCTGCCCAAGCACAATTCTTTACCTCTTGTCCAAGTCAGGTCATATGCTGTCACATGATGTTGCTATTAGACTTTCTCTCTGGCTGTTTTCCCATGCTTAAATGATAAAACACTGTGTTGTAATTTAATTAGAAAGTTGACAGCTCCAGACATCCTAAGACTCCTGTTCCAGACAGTCAGTCTTCTCCTCCATGTTTATCCTCCAAAACTGAATGGACTCATCTCATGTTTTTTTCTTAAGAGCTCAGGAAAGTACTATTTATGTCTCTTCCAACCAAGCTTTTGCTCTAGTTCTTTCCTTTCTGTCCCAGTTATCTCCCAGCCCTCTGTCCACCCAGCCATTTTGTTCAGGCTAATACTTGTTATTCATTGTTTTGTTATTCTTTCCACTTTGCCTTTTCTTCCTGTATTTTAAGTCTTCCCTGATTCCAATTTCAGCTGTTTTTCCTGAGAAAGCTCCATGTGCCTGCAACCACACATGAAGCCCAAAAGGAACTGTGGTATTAGGCAGCTTAAGTACAATTTAAACTGTCTTGGAAACTATTAATTTACCTAAAGCTAAAGAACACAAAATCATTAACACAACTCAGTGCCCTGTAATTTCACTAAATTTTCATTTCTGCTCTCTATTCCGCCCAAAAATACTAAGGAAGAAGGAAGTTCACCACAAACTCCAAGTCATGTTATTTGCTATAGCTGTAAAAATTCCACTCAGAAAACAGAGTAAAGGGAAGTGAATTCCTTTTATTTCAGACAGAGAAAGCTCCTCTTAGAGAGGCCAACACTAGTCAATCCTAAAAAATGAGCTTCCCCCGCTGAGGAAGATGAAATGAGCGGTGCAGTAATACAATAAAATAGTGAGTATTAACCAGTAATATCAGGAAGAGTAAGGGAATCTATCTGACACCCATGGCTGCACATTCTGTAATCAAGTTCCCCAAAACTAGGGTCTATATAGCTCTGACAGTTGGTTCCTAGCTGACCCACAGAATCACATTCAGTTCTAAAATTTAGAAATTCAGCAGCCAAGCATGATACAAGCGCATATGGATTTGAGAGCTGACTGTAGCCTTCTGGTACAAGAAATTTTTACAACATGTTTCAGACAAGTACAAAGCAAAGCAGTTGAGGAAAAATATATTGTGAGATGTCTTATGAAATTAAAATTGTTCTGTCTGACGGAATCTGGGGGATCACACCAATTGTTTCAGGCTAGTAAAAACAAGTTGTTGATTTTAAAGAGAGACAAGAAAGCAACAAGAGTAAATCTTTCCTCTTTGTTTATCCAGTTCTCTGTCTACAGGATTACTAAGCCTTAGGATCACCCCCATTTACAAGACCCATGCACTTTCAGACGTTTTTTTGAAAGCACTGCTTGCTCTTAATAAAGTACAGGGATCCTTATCCCAGAGACCAATCAAACTCTAGCAGCATGTGTCTACTCATGACCTTGGGGTAACTCTTAGCACCCAAAAGGCTAAGCGTGTAGACAGACAGGTTCTCCTGTATAAAGCTCCACAACCATCCATGAGATTACTACAATCTGACACTTTTTATTACCCATCTGCTCTAAACTGATTACAACTAACATGCAAAGAAACTACAAGATACTGCAGAGGAGCTTTACAAAAGCTAAAACATGGAGGATTCAGGTGCTCAGGGTTTCTACTGGTGTGTTCTTATGACGCTGGGATGTGAGACATACATGGAAAGCAACAGATTCTATCAATGTGCCCATAGTAAAAAGTAGATTTGTGTTCCAGTTCACTCTATTCTACTCAGGTTTTTGCACTACCCTCATCATCAGTGTTCAAGTATAACCCAATAGTGCTCTAAAGCACAAAACCAGCACCTGCCATGAGACATTCTCCCTCTTTCGCATCCCAGGGAAAAGTGATGGAATTACTCTTCTTTCACTTTCTACCTGGTTTGTTACTAGAGTCAGATCAAAAGAGCACACCTTGCATTTGAATGGCATGCAATGAGATCTAAGGTGGTTCACAGATCCTGTGAGGGCTTGTTCAACCAGTTATTAGCAAAGCTTTCTCCTCTGCCTACAACTTTCCTAGCTACAAAAAGCTGTCATGAATGCATGTCAGACTGTCAAATAAGATGCCCTACCTCAAGCTACTGTGAAAAGGAGAAATTCCTGCTGAGACTTGAAATTCATGAGGGAACAAGTACAGAAAGTCAAATGTGAGAGGTTACAGAAACAGCTTTTTTTAAAGAAGCTTTTCAGAACTCCAAATTATTTAACTTAACAAGGGCAAAATGGCAGCCAGCTAACTAATGGAGCCAACCAAGACAATTTATCGAGCTCCCACTACGATTCCTGCACCCTTCCCTGATGAGAAAATTCATATCCATGAGCTTGCATGATGCTGGGCTTCTCTGAAATCACATGCAGCTGGGAACTGAAAACATGAAAAAAGAATTAGGTTGGTCCCCTAGGTTTGTCTCCCTGAGAAGGGCATTATTTAGTCTATCAAACTAAGCTGAGCATCTGTGAGCAGATACAGACGAGCTGAAGGAACTAAATTTTAAAAAGCATCCACACCACTGGAGGTTACAGTCAGGACCAGAAACTGGGGGTCCAAATGAGAGAGAGGAAAGAGGACCTAAGAGCAAGAGTACTTAAGAGTTAGGGAACAGATTAGACAGGTCAGATGAGAGATGAAAGCGAGCTAGAACTGGGACTCAAATTGTCAGGAAAGTATCCAGGTTCAGCGGTAAGGTATGGCAGTAGAGACATCAGCAGAGCTGCCAGCAAGCAGCGAACTTTCTGCTAGAGACCTGCCACGCCGGCTTGGGGCCCACCGGACCAGGGCAGCTCTTCTGCGAAGGCTGGGAAACCTCAGCCCGTGCCACTGCCCTGCGCCACAGGCCACCTGTGACAGTCGGTCTCATTGCCATTTACCTTTATTGGCCCCGGACGCTGCTTCGCCTGCTGCACGGCCACTCGAGCTTGCGGTGGGCCAGGGGAGGCTGCCTGCCACTGGCGGCTGCCTGGGGAGCCAGGCAACGGGGCAGTCTGGACTGCAGCGGGCAGGAACCCACATGGAAACACCTAATGGCTGCAGTCTCCATTTGCCCATGGCAAACAAACAAACTGCCTGAACCATTCGCAGGCTGGGCGCCACTCGCAAAGATGCTGTGTAACTGCTGCAGTGCAGCAGCTCCAGGGCAGCTGCTCAGCCATGCTGGTGGGCACAGAGAAACCCGCTTCTAACAGGGGCCCCTGTAAAACTCCTAAGCAGCAATGCGGTGTGGTGCTTATGATGGCAGGGAATGGTAGTCTGTCTGAAGAGGAAGATTAAGTAGTTCCATGCTCTGAAGATCAAATGAAGTTGCCCAGGGGAGAAGAGTAAGGAAAAAAGGGGTCCAGGTCTGGAAGAGCCACTGCTACAGGGGGTGCCAAAGCGGTGATGGCAAAAGCAGAACAAGCTAGGTATTAAAATGTGAAAGAGGAAGACAGGATGATGGGAGCACAGAGGGATGAAGAACAGAGACATTTTGAGAGACAGCAGACAAACTAAAAGATTACTAGATTGGCCAGTTGTCCTACTACTAGGTGAGCAGGAAAAGGAAAAAGTGGATATTTTACAGAAGGTAAATGCAATAAAGCAGTGGTGACTGATGGAACAAGCCCAGGTCCTTCGTATGAAACGTGACTCATCAAAAGGCCTGTAAATTGCTCAGAAGTTCAATTATTCATTGCAGCTTCTAGCTTCAGTTTATTTGTAGAGTTTTCATCAACTGAAAACTGTGAGCAAAGATGCTGTGAACTACAGTTTTGTGTTTGCTGTGACGGCAAAAGGAGCATTGTTTGAAATTCAGCCAGTCAAATACTGCCTGCTCTGGAGACAGCTGCCAATTCTCAAGCAACGTTTGTTTTGCAAATACATTACTATCATCTGCTAGAAATGAATTTTCAGTTGGGCTGTGCAGCAACATCTGGAGCCAGCGAGATCAACCCGCTAACAACGCATCCTACAAACACGCAGGGAGGAAATGCTGGGGGCTGCTCTGCGCCAGCCCGCACCAGGCTTCCAGCCCCAAGGGCATGGGGCCAGGATGCCAACACTCAGTGGAAATAGGGAGGCCTTGATCTCAGACATAAATTCATCCCCTATAGCTGCTGAGTAAATAAAACTGCAGAAAGTGAAGAGGTTAACTTGGCAGGGGGAAGGGGATGTAAAATAAGGGGAAAGTAAAAATAAGAAATCACGGACTCCCCTCACTTTAGCAGCACCTATACATGCTCCTAGCAAGTTAGAAGCCATCATCCACAATCCCATACGACGGTACTGATACATGTGGAATCACACTGTATGTTTTTTATTAAAACTCAATTCATGGAATTTTATGATAGCACGCTTTTTGTTTTGCTGAAGAAAGGAAATATCAGAGAAAGCCTAGAAAACTTGATGAGTATAAATACCAAATATTCCAAAAACATTTTTAATAAGTCAGCCACATTTCTAAGTTAAGACCTCACTCATTAATTCAGAACACGTAGGACTGGAACTGCAGTCTCTCAATTAAATGGGGAGTAATTTATCTCAAAGACCTTGTCTTCGTTGCATGTTTCTGAACAACAATTAATACTTGTGGCAGGATATAAACAAAAGCTGAAATTCTTATTCCCCAAAACTTCTGTGTGTTTTGCAAATGGGGAGCCAGATGAGTATCAAATTTCCTTTTATCCAAACCTCTAAAATTCTGAAGTATTACCAAGTACTGGGGCCTACTGGAGGGTCTGAAATACCTTCAGGCTTCTTCTTCTACCTTTTTCCAGTTTATTATTATAGATCCTTTAGAGAAAGGCTGTTAAGTGCTGTTTGTTCCATTTTCATGATAACCAATAGTTTTGAGGGCGTCACACTACACTTGGCAGGACAGACCTGGAGCAACAGCAATCCAGTGGGAGCAGACTCCACAGGGCAGCTCAACTCTTTGGGCAACTAACTGTAGTTGGAACTAGACTTTTTTAAACTCTTAAAAATATCCCACGTTTCTGTGGTTGATCCGTGTACAAGGACAAAATACTATTGCAATCTACCTAGAAATCTTTAGTTTCTTTCTCTTAATCACTCACATTAGCAATCAGCAAAATTTACACCTGGAAGGTATCACAGTAGGCTGTGGGGGAGAATCACTAATTGTTCTATCAACCTCAGGCCTATAAATCCTATTAATTCCCACATGTGATTCTGTCCACTTCTGCTCCTAAGTAAGCATCCTGTTCTGATCCTTAACTGCTCTGGCAGATACAGCTAAAGTGCCCTCTAGTGCAGCTTCAGAATATCTAGTCCACGCTTTTGCCACTTTTGTGAGACCAACTGAGAGATTTTGCTACAAGTTTCCATTTGGCTTGGAAGGCTTCTCACAGCACCATAGAATTTTACAACATAAGTCACTATGAACAACTACTCTGACTGAAAAATTGATAGAGATTTTTTTGTAAAATTGTTAAATTATAGTTACAGTTACTTTCACAGGTATATTATCTGTTTTATCCCCCCAAAAGATAAAACAGTATTTACTAAACCCTTTGAATGTTTCTTGACAATTCCATTTGCTTATCAAATGATGCTGTTGTTGGGTTTGTTTTATCAATATAGATGTTTTTAGAGCATCGCTGTTCTGGAAAAAAGTTATGGTCCTTCTACTTACTTTATTGGCTTCTTCATTTCCAAGCTTTTAATATATATTTATCACAGTGAACTTCATTTTTTATCTATTGCATTTTTAGTAGCTGCCTTCTCTTCCCTTCTAACCCAAGTTGTTTTTAAAGCCTATATAGCTTTCACTTTTAAAGTAGGATTGTGGCTTTTTGGCCACAAATAAAGTTTTCTGAAATGGTCAAATTATTTTTACTTTCCTACTTGAATTACTTTCCTTGCTGACTCAGCTCTGTGAAATTTGGCCCTTTTAAAGCTATTCAGAGTCTGGATAACGAACACGCTTAGGTCATCTCACAGGATGTTTCTGATGGGAGCTGTCCTGGTGGAGGTGCAGAGCCTTTGAAATAAGCTTCCTGTTCATACACTTACTTAGCTTCAATAGTCTGCACACCGTGAAAGCTAGCAGACTCAGGCAGCAAATGGATTTGCTTTTGCAAACTGAAGGTAGAAATGGGGAGGGTAAAGGCCATGGACTAATACTGTTGTTTCAGATACATCTTGCAGAATAGTCAAATTCTCAGATCTGACTTGAAAGAAACACCAAATATGCAAATATACATTCTGCTCATACCAGCGGTTCACCTGCCTTTATTGGTAGCTGACAGTAGATGCTTAAGGAAAGAGCATAAGAACAGGGAGAGTACTTTCCTGGTATTAGCCTTCTAGAATTCAGTAATGTTTGTTGTAGGAAAAGGAATAGGAAAGGAAAACTTAGAGTGAGAACAGCAGAAATAAAGAACAGCCTGAGCTATCCAGCTGTGGAATGATTTCAAAGGAAAAGTCCTGTCATTTGGCTCATCTTAATACAAACAACTTTAAACACTATAACTGGATCTCTCAAATTCTTGTTTATAGTTCAAAAGGTGGGAATGAAACTCAAAAGCCTCCTTCCCCATTTGTACTAACCACTTAATCCTATTCCATTCCTAATAGCCTTTTTTATTACTTCTAAGATCTGGGAAACTCTAGAAGTCTATTTAAAACCATGGCAACTTTCCAATCAGAAGTAGTGGCTGTGGCTAGGATCAGCAGCTCTCCCTGACCATTTTCACCTGTTGTACACATTCACATCATGACATTACTGTTGCTTCAGTATATTTCCTATAGATTCTCTGTTTCATGTTTTTGTTTTCCTTACCCTTATATGCTTCTCCCTGAAGTCCTGCATACATGACATTTTTATGTTGTTTGTGTGTCCGTGTGCCAAGACATCCTTCACAGTCATATATGCCCCTTCCCCTCATATCATCTATCTCTATATACATACATTTTTGTTCACCCTGTAGATTCTTTCAGCTCAGAAATATGCAACTCCCTGCAGCACAGGAATGTTAATAACCATCATTAACGGTCAGCTAGTGACTAATTCTGAAGACAACATTTTAGACATGACTCCTCTTTGTAAAACGTGTGTTCTGATGACGGGCAATCCTTTGAGATACAGCCCAGTTATCCCATAGCTGTTGGCGGGAGACCTCCATTACTGCTGAATAATTTTAAAACTTACATAAAAACAGGCTGGGTTTTTCTTCCTTGCCTATATGGGGTTTTTTAAAACATTTTCTTCATCAAAACTCACTTTTTCAAATTCTGAGCAAATTAGGTATGAAACTAAAGCTCCCCTTTTATTTTCTAGCTCCATATCTGTGAACAAGAGTTCCCAGCATGCTTCGTTCTTGCCATTTTTTGTAACTATTCCACTCTCTTTGTTTTTTTTCCCCCTTGTTTTCAGTGGTAAGCCCCTGGATGAATTTGTTTATATGACTGGTGTGCATAATGGCTTTCTCTGGTACTGTCTCTTCATTCTTCTGATATGCCTGGAATTGGTGTGAATTGTGAAATTTTGAAGCCACAGCATAACAACAATGCTCAAGGAGGCAGGTGAAGCAAAGTGCCAATCAGATTCTATAATGTTTGCAATAAGGACCCACATAAAATAGCCCAAACATAAAAAGTAAGTCCCAATGCTGCAGTGATTTTCTTTTTCTACTCTGCAACCATTTTAATTAAACAGTCCCTGACGAGTGCTTCTTACAGGGCTCTGTAAGAATTGGGGAAGCGGGGAGGGCTATAAAAGACTATTGTATACTGAAGCATACAATAATTAGTGATTATAACCACGGGCAAATTTGATTTAGCATGAAAAAGGGAATTTTGGTCTTAGTGTCAAGTTCTTGACAAAATCATCAGTCACTACTAGCACCCAACTTCAGTCTTAAAATCAGAAATACTTGACTTTTCTACAGACACCCGGACAGTTGAACACCTTTAGGAGTTGTCAGAAATAGCAAAATGTGTATGTTATTGAATGAGTGTATGGGCTGTGGAAGGACATTTTGTACATCTGTAATATGCTGGGAGCTGTTACAGATGTAACCACTATGTATAGATAGGTCAAGAATAGCTTTGGCTGTATCCTTTTTAACAATTCCTCCTCCTCTCAGTTCATCTGTTTCCTTGCAAATTTCCATGAAAGATACATGCGAAACTCAGCACTACACCATTTTAACCAAGGAGCATGTATTTACACGACAGAATGAAGTGCATACTGGACCTGTCCTTTCCATTTTGTCCAGGCAAAGGAGTAGCTCAGGGTAAAATTCAGAATACTTACTTAGACACATCAGTCAGTGACTGAGATTCTGTTCCTCAGCAACAGTTCATCCTACAGGGATACCTACATTTAACTGGTGCTTAGACTCTGCACCACAAAGTTCCCACAACATTCACAATGCATGTAAAGAAGCTGCCCAGTCAGAGGAGTGGCATCTAAACTCTACCTGCGTCCCCAGAGGACCCACCAAGTATGCATGCTCTGAAGGCACCTTGTACGTGTGGAAACCATTGAATTCAATGCATACCCAGCAGAGAAATTTACTCTATGTGTGGGAAGGAGGAGAAGTATACTCCAGTCACCTCTGTTTTGCACGATTAATTTGAATCAAGCTATTGGAGGTGAAGCCATTACCATGATCCAGCTCGTCCTTTCATTAAATAGCAGATAAGTTTCCCAAAATATTAGTAAGATCATTTACCTTAAACTTGGTGGACTGAAGATTCCTCGTAACATAAACCAAAAATTCTCTTATATAACTTTGACCTCTCTTTGTCCAAATATTCCTCTGATACAACATGGGCAGAGTTTTGCTGTGCTAGGAGAAAAATCACATTTCTGTAATGAGCAGACAGATCAGTGGTCCCCCAGATACAATACTAACCAAGTGTTATTAATAATGTAACTTCTAAAATCCAAAATACTGTTTGTTTTAAAGGCTATCTTTCTTGAATGAACGCCGTCAAGCAATCAGTGAAACATTAAAAAAAAGAATGTGTTTACTAGACATGCTGACTTTCAGTTCCCTTGTTTTCTCCTGTTTAACCAAGGAAAGGAACAATTGTACATTATTTCAAACAGTAAATGATACACATTCAGATATCCATCTGTCTTGGGTTTCAGTAAGCATTTCTCAGTGATACTGAGTACTAGCTACAGTTAACACATTATCTTGCACTGTTGTAATTTTCTAGTGAACGGGAAAAAATGGCTGTACCTCCATCAGTTCCTAGCTTAAAGTAGTTCCACAGAAGCAGACGCTCCTCTCTCTAAGCACTTTTGATGCTTACTGGGCTACCCCATCCACCAGAATAACAAGACGCAAGCCCTGCAAGTGCTACCCAATCCCTCCTGCTTATAGTCCTCATCTTCCATTGCTGGGAAGATCATGCCAGCTGAAGGCAGGTCTGAACTGCAGCCAGAGCCTGTGGGTGGGAGCAAGCCAGGCAATACCTCCCTTGGTGTTTCCCCAGGAGCTGACCCAACTTACAGAACTGGCTGGTGAAACTGTTATTTCTTACCATGTTACACATCACCACCGTCCTTTATGTCAACAGAGTGAAATGCAGAAAATATGTGGCACATGTCACCACTCAGTTCTCCTATTTCACATTCCAGTCTTGATACATTCTTGAAGGACCACAGAAATGTGTAGTTTAAAACCTGTCTCGTAAACTTCCTTGATCCTGAGGCATACGCTTTGAATTTAAGTAACTTTCTCTTTTCGACTGCCCTTTGGAACAGTTTCTTTTTCCCACTTGGCTCAGACAGTTTTCAAATCAAGACAACATCAACAGCATGTTCCATCCTGTGGTGCAGCTCGGGAGCTGGGGCCTTTGGGACCTTTGTGCTGACAGCATGAAATTACATGGGCCCCCAAACACTGCCACAAGGCTATTCCTGGGAATAGCTGGAAATGCCTGCAGTACTGCACAGTGCTCAACACTTCTGCTATTGAGTCATAGCACAGGAACCCTGTTACCTTCCAGGCACAGAGCAGAACTGCACACCCTCCTCTAGATCGTGACGTACAGCACAAAGCTGACATCCATTAGCAGAGCTTTTCACAGGCTTTCTCTACTAAACAGTCCCAGGCCATTGTGAAATAAGTTGCTGTCACTTCAGTCCTTTTTTGTGTAGTAGATTCGATTCCCTAAAGAGAGGACTAGATTTACATGAGAGTAAACCACAAAGCAGAGCTAGGACAAGTACTCACAGACTTACAGTTCTGGGATTGTTCCAGTAGCCCAGTTTCTCAGAAAACTTCTGGTTTTGTGCTGGGCCTCATGCTACCTGCAAAATGTGCCTCACAGACCTGTGAAAGTGGCATGACCTTTAAGCTGTGCAAGGGTTTGGAGTGTTGTGTTTTAAAGCATGGTTGGAAAATAAGAATTAAGTCCATACTCGGTGACACTAAATCAGGTTGTACGCAAGAAAATTCTGTTCTCTTCTGTGGTCTAAACATTCAGATTCACTGGTGGGTCACACTGAAATCCCCAGTGGAGGTTCTTAGTCCTAGGCCAACCAAGTTTACCCTAATCCAGCTGTTCTGGACCCCCTATGACCCATCAAAGAACTAGTTCCATACCTCATTTTTCATGTTGACCCAATCAGCTAGATAAGCTCAAGATGATCTTAGCCATCATATGCAGCAGAAAAATTCCTTCTAATTAAAATTTGAGCAATAGTTTTGATAACCTGTTTTTTCTAAGATTTTTTTCACAGTTTGACATATCATGTTACTACCCTCTAACCCAGATTTCCTGGGAAACAAAGCGTCTCCTTACTCTTCTAATCCTTCCAAGGATATGAAGCCAAATTAAAACATTTCACAGAATCACAGAACGGTTGAGGTTGGAAGGGACCTCTGGAGATCATCTAGTCCAACCCAATGTCCAATTTGATGGGCCTTCATTACATTTTGTTATAAACAGTTCACAGACTTACCAGATGTCAACTGCCCAGAACGTGCTACTGCTTAATGGTAACAGAAATAGCTAGACTTGCTTTTTGCAGCAGTCACTTCTTGTCAGGGGACAACATTAACGGGGACAAAGCTTCCGTTCTGGAATCTTTGTTTTATTTTATCCCAAGTCCAGGAATTACTCCATGCTTGAGAACAGGATGTTGTTATGGTGAAAGCTTATGAAAGGGGCATTTCACAAATTTGCAGGATAGCTCTAGCTTCTGTTATACATCTTTTTGTCTCCTTTGATTTTCTGGAGTGGAGCACATTCTAAAGATGACAGCAGACAGTTCAGCTATGAAACAGAACCGTGTTTCTGTTCTTCCTTTGGCCAGGCACAATTTAGTGGAAATGTTTCCACGGGATCACATACAATCATGCATAAGAGTCTTTGCACGCCATGACTGTTTACATGAAACTGCAAATTATGTCATGATCGGTCTTTCGATAGACATGCCCTAGCCACTGAACTCACACATGGGTTGGCCATTTGTGTGAAGAGTAAGGAGCACTCATCTGCACCTTACAGATGGACTTACCTTACTAGAAAGTGCTGCTGAGTCAAAGTTGAAGCGTGCAACTCCCATACATGGAAATCTACCAGAGCAAAGACAAATCCAGCCCAAACTGCAGAAGGAACCTACAAAGAGAGCACATATATAGCTGGTAATTGGATAAATGCCTATCATTTGTTTAGTGGAGGGCTGGGAGGGGACTGAAAAAGACAAACTGGGGCTGAGAGCTGCTTACTCAGAGAAAACAGAAAAGTATGAGACATTCCTCTTTTGTCGTTTCCTATATGGTCATTAAAGGGAGATGTGAGAAATAACATTTGGATTATGCTCGCTACAGACATGAGGTAGTTTACAGCATTCTGTGATTTTACAAACTTCAATGCTTTTTCTGAAAAGCAGCTTTCAGAGACAGGCCAGGATTTGAGGCACAACGAATTCTGGACACTCCTAGACAGAGAAAACCAGGCTGGTTCAGTTGTCGGAGTAAATAGACATTGTCCTGAAGAGCCTGGAATAAGCTTTGCAGATTGGTGTGTCATGAAAGTTCCTGATGCAAAGCAAATAAATAAATAAATAAATAAACTTGAGGAAGGAAACAGAGAAGCAGACTGTTTGCTCAGACAGTTGGAGAAGCATGTCCCTTCTGACCTCCTTTGCAATCCAGTGAGCAATTCCTGGGCTACATTCTGAGACAGACGTAGTATTGCCAGACCTAGCATTCAGGCAATTACTCAGTGGAAATGGAAACAGCAATACAGATGCCAACTGGGTGATGCAAGTTCAAATGTCCCTGACAGAACAGGAGTCCATTATGGTTTCTGGGCTGTTTGCTTGGAATTTAAAGTCAATCGTAGTTCCATGTAAATCACACATTTAAGTCAGGAAATAAGATTTTTTTTTTTAAAGGCAGTTCCTCCTCGTCCTCTGGCCTGCACTTTTCTAAAAGGCTATTTTGGACCCTGAACAGAGAATGTGTGTTTTGCATGCATAACAAGAGTAGAAAAACAGGAAATCTGAACAATTTTATGCAGAGCTAAGAAGCATGCATATGAAAGTTCTGTTGTTCATAAAGTGCAAAATTGGAATAATTGCAGACATATGCTTGTAAAACACTTAGAAAAGAGTTCAACAGCAGAAATAAATAATGGTATTGTGCACTCCTAATCTCTCAAAGGTCAATGGATTAAAAGAGAACAGTTTCAAGGACAATGAAAAACAGAGTAAGAGTAAGTCATACTTGGAAGGAGAATGATAGAAATCAGTCCTGTAGGGATACATTTTAAATGTTTAATTCTGAAGTCATCTTAGGGATGATCTTTAAGGGATTAAAAACTCAGACTTTATTCCAGGAAATGAAATTAAATGACACTTACACAAACAAAGATGGTTTCCTATCCAACTGTCATTACAAATCGAAGTAATATCCATGTGTTTAGCAGTATCTAAATATCTAGCACAGCAATAAGATAACAATTCTTCTTCCACAAGTTTCCCAGCATGCTCTGTAATGAAAAAATGACCAAGAAGAGATGGTCTTTGCTCCAGGAACTGCAAAATTGTAAATCTAACTGCAAAGAAATTTCTGAGTTAGAAAGATATTTTATATATGTGCGTGTGTGTGTACATATACAAATAGATATACGTATACACACACACACACTCATTTCATTCAAGTTAGAGTATGCGAGAACTTCTGCCTATGGGGGAGAAGACATTTGATGATAGAAAGCTCTTTAATATATACAGCAAAGGCTGAGTGAGATACAACAGATGGATTTCAAGTCTAGACATGTTCCAGGTGGAAATAAAATGTGAATCTTTGAAAAAAAAAAAAAGACTAAATAGTACAGTTCATGAAATAACTCATGGATTGTCTATTGACTGTTTACTTCAAAAATTTATAACCCTATTCACAAAAATATTAGAAAGCCTCTTTTTTCCTTAAAATACATCATTTTGTTCTTTAACATCCTATGAAGTAAATATATTAATCGCTTTGCAGTTTTTCTCAGAAATTTCTTCATCGGTAAAAATCACAAACATGATTATAATAAATGTCAGCGTTGCATAGCCACTGATTACCAGAGCAAAGCAGAGAGCATGAAATGGAATGAAAGAGACTGGTGCTTTTAGAACAACAACTGTACTGGATTTGGGGTAGAAGTCTGAGTATCTGGAGTGAGACTACTGGACAAGTCATTGTTACAGTATTAATACTTATCACAAGAACATCAATATGGTAAAGTGTTTCAGATCAGATACCCTTTTTCTCTCTTTTGCCATGCCTTTTAATTTCTCCATACCTCTGCTTTTGTTCCTTGCTTTGCAAAATGCTGAGGATCCTGTGACACAAAACCTTCTGCTGTTG
Organism: Dromaius novaehollandiae; assembly: GCF_036370855.1. NCBI lineage: Eukaryota > Metazoa > Chordata > Aves > Casuariiformes > Dromaiidae > Dromaius > Dromaius novaehollandiae. The sequence goes on along the minus strand of NC_088124.1, from coordinate 7,951,734 downwards.
CTTGACTTTGGAAGGATCCGCTGTTCTAAACACATGGCAACTGCCAGCAGAGGGTGCTGCCGCATGCAAAATGCAAAGGACTACAGAGGCAAGGTGTCAAATCTATCTGTATCTAAACTGATAGCTGCTTGAGGACAGAATAAAGGAAAGTATGTGGTCTTACTGAGTCCTGAATAATGATTTCTGTTTTGTTACTAGCATCAGTTCTGAAGAGAAAGCTGCAGAGATAGGCAAAGAGAGGTCGATACTGAGAGCAGGTATTTCCCTTTTTCTGGTTTCACTTCATTGTTGTTTTTTGTCCTACCTTTTGTCTCGGCCAGGTGGTAACTGGGGTTTTAGGGGCAAGTCACTGTGACATATCCCAAGGCTCAGATCCTGACCACTGGGATGGGATCGGTGCTGAGCTGGCAGCAACACAAAGAGCAGGAGACATCCAGTCCTGCAACTTGGACTTTCTTAGTTCTACCAGAGATCTTTCAAAGTCCTATAATTTTTTCTGGCAGTCAGCAAGGCTTTTAGCTATCTGACCGCACGACGCATGACTTTTCCTACTCATGGTGGGGGGGGGGGGGGCCACTGCAAAAGGAAGTTGCAAAGTGCTTACTAGAGAAGGTAAGAACCAGGTGGTCAAAAGCAGTATTGCTGGAATTTAAGTCGGTGCTGATCTTGTGCCCACTTAGCAGGGTGGTGATCAACGTGGAAGTTGGGGGAAAAAGGCAAGATATATATGCCACTAACTTTTTGAATAATTTGTCTCATCTTCATTTGTACCTTCTGTAGAGTGATTTTGCAATCGTAATGAAATTTGCTCTTCTATCTAAATCTGTTTTCTGTGGCGATTAAGGTAGCATCCAATGAGGCTAGGCAGGAAACAGCTCTCCCCTCCAAAGTAAGGGTCCTGTCCCCATAGCTCCTCCCTATACATTCACTCAAACTCTCTTGCTCCTCCTGAATCTGTTCGGCTATCACCAGCTCACAGTGAACTCCGGCTTAAAAAAAAAAAAAAAACAAAACAAAAAACAAAAACAAAAAAAAACAAAAACAAAAAAAACACACAACATATTTAATTTTAATCCTGGTCAGCTCCAGCCAAAATAAAGGCACCTCGCAGTACCAAGATCTTCCTCCTCTGCGCTGCATGCACATACTGTAACTATCCCTGCCATGAAGGGCACATACACTAAGTAGATAAGACAAAGCAAGGCTCACACAGTAAGTGGGCTGCCCTGGGTCATGCAGAGCAGTATTTGGCAGAGCTCAGGATCGATACTGTGACCCTCCTAAGATCCAGTTCAGTGGCCACCCAGTAATTTAAGCAGAGATGTCTTCTGTCTTCCACTATTCCTTACTCATCTCCATCCTAAATTGAAAGGATTTATTGACAGCTAAATTAAAATCCAAATGTAAATTTCATTCATTGCCCTCAGAACTTGAATTGTAATTTACAAATACAGAAATTTGCAAATAGTGTTTATTCAAACCCAGATTTTCACTTTTAAACTGTAAATAAATTGGGAAGTTTCTTCATGGCTCTCTGCTACTGAAAACAGCCTTTTAATGCAGACTCTCAGGAAAAAACTTTGCCAGATCCTGCCTAGAACTCTGTGAGAAACTGTGGAGCTTTAATATACATTGTTTCTAAATAGGATCCCTTAGCCTGCTTTGATAAAAAAAAGAGAAGTTCTGTGCTACAGAACCTCTACAAGAACTTGGGGTCAAGAGGCTGAATGAGGGGAAAGGCACCAAGGCTGAAGGTCATAGGCTAATACTTGCTACATGGACTGGTGGCTGCCTTCCTTGGCATAGCCTTGTGAACACAGCTTAGAGAAAGAGCAATGCAGGTATGACTAAATCCCTACTTCTGAAATGGTTTTGAGAAAAAATAATCACAGAAGAATCAAATCAAATCCACACAAGAGTGATCTCACACTTCATGAACACAGTCAAAAGAGCTAGACATCAAGCAAATATGCTCATCACCATGAAGGCTTCTCTTCCAGAAGGAACGGAATATTAACATAAATGCTTCTGCAATGACAACTGGAAAAAAAAAAACCCCGCCATGTAGAGTACTGAAGCCACTATCAGGGACTCTAGTCGAAATAGCTAGCTGGGAAGAGCAAAACTTTCCTGATGCATTCAGCATTAGTTCAGCTGGATTTCACTCACTGCTAGACTTATGTAAGCAAGGAGACCTAAAATTTATGAAGGCTGAATGCTCTGTTCCTAAACTGTACAGGAAAATCAGTAGAGAAGCATGGTAAAAGATTTGTTCAAAACCTACCTATTTTGCCCTCATGAGCTAGTGCAGCCCACTGTCATTAAGTTATCTTGTCTATTCAAATGGATTCATATTTTTGTTATTTTAGAAGGCACATAACAGACTTGGGTGGGCCAGTACCATTTAGCACAGCATCACTCAGAATAACAAAACGGAAATTGCAGGGTTTTGCTTTGTGTCATAAAGTAGGTTGAATGTTTCTTTAAAAAAAGCTGTTACATTGCTAATGGAACAAGAGAGTCTTAATAAAACAGTTGCAATTCAAAGAAACTCTTTTGGATGATTTTCCAAAAAAGCTGCCAGGCTTTAAAGTGGCCAAAAATAAACAGCAAAATGAGAAAAAATAGAAACCACCTCTAAAATCTGTCAATATTATTGTATCACTAGGTAAGTGTGATTGCATTCAAAATCACAAGGCCCAGATTTCCCTTCCTATGCCTTTTCCCATGGTTTCCATATACACCTTGACAAAAACAGGTTCTAAACACAAACTGAACAGGTAACACTGCACAATTACTTTAGTATAGCTCAAACCCAGAAATGACTGCTTCACTCATTAAACGTTGAGAGGACACGTTTTAACATAAAAAGCCCACTTCTCAAAAGACTCTACCTCACATCATGCTTCCTGGCAAAGCCCCACAGGCAGCTTCAGTCTCTGACTTTCCAAAGACTCTGTGAAAGGAAACAGCAGCTGAAAAATTTGTAAGAGGACCAAGATCTAAGATTTTGAGAGTACAGTCAGCATTTTCCATCAGGTCTTGCGAACAAGATGCCCCTTTAATAGCTCTTAGTTGATGGGTAATAAGGAAAATAATTTTAAAGAGAAAGGCCCTTTTCCTACTATCCTTGGACTTCACCCACCAAATCTTCCATCTTGCTTATGATTTCAAATTCTAGTATCTGTAGAACACAGGTGCCTTATTGAAGGTGTTGGCCTGAAATCCACGCTGCGTTGCCGGGGGACCGGGAGGGTACAGCTGGGTCTGGAGGGTGCAAGGGCCGGCAACGCCTGCCCCCGACCCCGCCGGCTGCGCTGCCAGCGGCACCCGCGAGGGGGGCGGAGCCGCCGCTCCCCGCCGCCCCGCCGCCAGCGGGCCCCGCCGCCCTCACCTGCCGCCCGGGTGAGACGGCCCGCCCCGGGCAACGCCAGCCCGCTCCCGGCCGCCTCGGGGCGCGCCCGGTCCGCTGCCCCCGCGGCTGCCCGCGCCGCACCGCCCCCGGCCCGCACCTGCCTCCGGCTGCCGGCCCCGCGCCGCGCCGCGCCGCCCCCGGCCCGCACCTGCCTCCCGGCTGCCGGCCCGGCCCCGCCGCCCGCGCCGCGCCGCCCCGCCCCGCGCCGGCCACTGGGGCCGCGCCGCGCCGCGCCGCGCCGGGAGCTGCTGCCGGAGCCGGCGCCCGCCATGGGCACGGGGCGCGAGGGGATGCGCTGCATCAAGATCCTGCTCTTCATCTTCAACCTGACCTTCTGGGTGAGCGCCGCGCCGGGCGGAGCGGGTCGGGGCGGAGCGGAGCGGAGCGGGTCCGGGCGGGTCGGGCTGGGCTCTGCGGGAGGAGCCCCTGCCTGCCGCGGGGCCCCGACCCGCCGGGCAGGCTGCAGCCGGCGTGGTGCCGGGGGCCTGCCGCAGCACAGCAGAGCTCCGCGGCGCTGCCCCCTGCTCGGAGGAGGTCTGCGGGCCCCTCGAAGGAGCGCTGCCTACTAGGCTACCTAAGGTTGCACTGCAAGAGTACCCCACCTCTGCTCTCTTTTATAAAGATGCATCTCCTCCTAGGAAAATACATACTTGATATAAGAAGACAGCACTGAGCAGAGACAACATCTTTCTTAAGTCAATTTAAAGCAGTGACCATTTCCCCCAAAGCATAACTTTTCAAACAACAGGAGGCCGTTAGAGGATCTCCCAGCATCCCAAGCAGCGTGTTGCACTTCCACTGTTGTGGTCCACTTCTTCACAGCATCAAGTTGCTTTTTAACAATGTAATTTCAAACAGTGAGCCAACAGCTTCTTCTTTTACAAACTCATCCTGAGAGACAAAGTCCTTGCATAATACTGCACTTTGCTGAGTGCTGCCCTAATGCGTCACTGAAACAGTGTTCTGTTGGACACAGTCCTGGGCAACCTGCTCTAGCTGACGCTGCTTGAGCAGGGGGGTTGGACCGGATATCTCCAGAGGTCCCTTCCAACCCCAACTACTCTGTGATTCTGTTTATTGCAACATGAGATCAGATAATGTTATGTCCACTTATCACACTTTCTTAACAGTCACAGTGCCATAGCACAACTTAATTCAAGCTACCTTACTTCTTTCTTTCACTTTCCCCCATGCTGCCAGTTTCACATTGGAGAATGTGAACTTTTCAGTTTCACATCAGAAAATAATCAGAAATGTGTTTTTCTTTAATGTCTTTTTTTCCTTCTGATTATCTGTTTAAAAAAAAATTCTGGGATTTTTGTCTCCTTTATGCTTTAAACACAGTTAAACCAAATGCTTCTCCCTCTTGGTGACAGCACTGCAAGCTCCAAGTACACAGTGCTGCTATGCTTCAAGCTCTGTGAGCAGAGCGGTGTTGCTCAGCTGCAGCTGCGAGTCAGCAGGAGGACAAAGCTTTGCGTTATGTTGTTTCACAGAAGTGACAATTACTGTGTTTTGTTATCTCCATTTACATTGAGGAGGAAGAAACCATCTCCTCAGTTGGACTCAGGCGTTCATTTCAAACATGTCCAAGCTACCAGAGTCCCTTAGAAGCCTGGACTGACAGGAAGGGACTTGAGCTGCCTGCCTAGTGTGCTCTGGCAGTCCCAAGGCTGAGCCCCTGCTTGCAGAAGGCGAGTTCCCAGGGCCATGACCAGGGTGGGGGGGACTCCTGTTCTCTGAGGAGAGAAACTCATCTTGTTTTTCACCTTCTGTGAGGAAAGCTGCAATCCTGAGCTGTTCAGCTATAGATTTTCCTGCCTTCTTTGCTTGCTGTAGCTATGCTGGCTAAATCAAGTGCAGGGAAATGCAGGACAGACTCAAAGACACCACAGCAAGCTGCAGAGGATGTGGTAAGCAAGTATTTTGTGAACCTCATTCCGTTTGGGCAGCGGTTGCAGAACTAGGCGCTGGGCCTCCCCCAGTAGAGCTGGAGAGAATTGCGCCTGGCCCTGCAAGGTGCTGAAACTGTGCCAGCACACACACCATTGCCTGGTAGGTTTATAAATGTGCCTGGCACATGATGGGTTTGAGATCATTAGCTACAGATGTTTCCCCTCATCTGACATGCCTTGACACTCCTTTTTGCTCTAGACTTGTTTGCATTTAAGGGAATTCTTCCTTGCATTTGACAGCATCAATCACTTCTTTGTTGGACTTTTCTGTGACCCAAGGTACTGTACACTCTAATCCTCCTACATCCTAAGGATGTTCTGATAGGGAGTCCCACAGTGATTTATAGGAAAAATATCCTGTCATAATTAGGCCAAACATGCTTAACTTCAGCACATCTCTAAGAGCAATACAGACCTCTCCCTTCTTTCTGGATAAGCCTCTAAACAGAACCCTCCTCACAATTCAACAGCAGCAGCAATTCTGAAATGGCCAGACTGTCACCTATAGTTTGGTATGATGATGAGTTAGAGGTCCAGCTGGTGCCTCCACAGCATCATATATCTTCTGACCCAGGAGCTGGAACGTTGATGCATACAGGGGGAGAGGGCACTTCTCAGCCCAAATGGCTGCTCTTTAGCACTAGAACAGTGATGGGGGTTGAAAAAAGTCAGTGAAATTACTTCTGTCCTAAAAGTTTGGTGTGTGTCAAGACAGCAGGGCTCAACTGCTGGGCAGGCAGCACTTCCCCGGACAGGCGTTTTACTACAGAATACTGTCTTCAGTCCAGGCCCAGGCCCAGGCCCAGAGCGGCACTGGCCTCCTGCGCCCCGGCTGGCTGCAGTGCAGTTCTGGGGGTTAGGAAGGAGGGCACAGGGTACCCTGCTGGTTGGGCAGCTTCTCTGCTCCTCTCACGTGCCCTCACTCCCCCACCTCCCACCCTCCTACATTCCCCATTGCAATTCAGGCCAAGTTTTGATGACTAAAGGATCTTATTTATAAGGTTTGAAAATCACCAGTGAGTTGAGCTGAAAGAAAGATGCACACTGCTCTATAATAGGAATTCAATGTTATCAAATACTACCAAGAGGTCCCTGAATTTTCTGATGGCACAGTCTTTAGCTGTGGGGTTTCAAGAAAGTACAAGGTTCCACTGACCCTTCTTTGATGCCCTCCAGCCAACGGGCATTAAAGTATTAACTGGTGTATTTGTTTTCCAGCTGGCAGGATTGGCTGTCATTGCCTTTGGTCTGTGGCTGCGGTTTGGTGGGGTTATGGCAGAGTTTGCTTCAGACAAAAGATCTCCAGAGTATTTCTTCATGGGTAAGTTACAGTGCCTGTGTTGATGGCAGCTGTCAGACTTGCTTTCATCCTGGGGCTTGCAACACATCCCACACATTAAATTAAATGAAGGTCAACAATTCCTGAGTTGAACTGCACAGAAGCGGGCATTGTGGCGCTGTGCATCATGTCGGTGATGGCTTTCCTCATGTCTCTTCTTGGCATCAGCTTCCTTAGGCCTAGTTGAACTCTTCTCTCAGACCTGATCCAAACCCTACCTACAATTTCATAAGTGAATTGTTCTGATGCTGCTGGAATAGAAGTTGAGAGGGGTGCGAGATAGGGCTCACCAACATACCCTTCCAGAGCTTCTGTGCAGCTGCCAGCCAACAGAACAATGGTCACACTGTCACTTCTGAATGTTTCCACTACCAGCACTGCAGTAAGACTTTTGCTCATCAGTTCTCCCTGTGTCTGCACACAGAGGCCCTCAGTGTGGTTTTGGGAATCAGAGCAAACCCTTCCATGGTTGAAAAGTAAAACTGCAGTGTTCAGTCATCTCAGGAACTGTTCATCCAACCTAGGCAGGAATTGGCCAGCTCCCCAAGCCCAGAGAGCTGGTGGTATTGGTCACATTTGATTTTAGGCATTTAAAATATTTTTCTTCTCCTTAGGAATTCCAGTTGGGTTTTCTGGAAATGCCACCTGTTACATGTCTATAGATACCTTTAAACAGCAGCTGTCTAGGACTGCCAGCAACTGCATTGCTCCATCCATTGGCAATTGCAACTTGTCTTTACATTATAAGAGTCAGGATTTTTTCCGTTTTAATATATTACCCCTCAGGATGAACTCACCCAATAAAATCCAATTTGTACATTCATTTTTGCCATCTACATACGCCAAGTGTTAATGAATCCTGTGCTGCCTTGTCCATCAAGTCACCCTGACAGAGGAGCAGCTGGAGAGTTCCATGGAAGAGAAAATCTTGGCTGTGAACATAAAAGGATTACATACAGGCATTACTCGAGGCATTGACTGCTTGCCACGAATGAAAGTTGAGCCAGGGTGTCCCATAACAGTCAGTTACCCATCACAAGACTATTAACTGGGCTGTGCGGTTACTTTAAATATCCCTTTTCTCTTTATGGAGACCTTGACTCTTGACACACCTCAGGCCTTACACAATGCTCTTCTGTTACATGCAAGAGGGCCAGAGACACTTAGCAAAATGTACAATACTGTGGGAACAGATGGGTAGAGTATTATGTCCAGCGAAGCCTCTGTGGGAATTTAGGAGGCAGAATAAAACCATTTAGACAGATGTTTGGCTGGGACATCCAGGTTACTGTAAAATACCCTGTGGCATATTTACTGACCCAGAGCGCTAGGATGTATGGTTTACTTGTTCTCTTTTGTCTGACCTGCTACTTTACCAGTATGTTGGACCATCACTTCATCTCCAGATCCAGTTTATGCCTGCTGAATTCCCTGTGGTATATCTTGGAACTCTTCCCTGCCTCATGTTCTTATGTTTGACCCAGGAGATTCAAGACAGAAGGATGTTCTGGCCTTCACAATCATTGTTGGCTTGTTAGATGTCATAAAGTAATAGATCCTGTGATAAGAATAAGCACCATAGTTGTTTCACAGCTTTGCAGGGCAGATTGTAATGCTGGGTAAATAAGATTTTCTTCAGTCCATATGAATTTAGATCTCTGAAAGGTTTAGTCTGCTTCAGTCCTGAATAGGAATTACAAAAGCTATTCAGAGACATTCATTCTAGGAAGCCTCAGAGAAAGTTCTTGTAAAAGTTAGTTATATACCATGCCATTCAAGTATTGTTGGGCTGATTCTCACAGGTATTTATAGAGCTGTACGCTGTAATATGTAACCACTAGCAGAGGAGGTGCTAAGGAACAGGACATAAATATGATGAGAAATCTTTTGAACTTGCACTCTTGATTGAACTCTACGGCAAACTTTTCTCTCTCTCTAATAATAGGCATTGTGCTCTGAGTGGAACGTGGTTGTTAAAGAAAAACTAAGCAAAAATTTTTCTGCTCCCCTTCTTCATTACTAATCATGCTAAATGCTGTTGTGACTTCTGAGCATCTGATGGGGCAGCCAGTGCTGTCAGAAGTTTGAGGCTGTTAGTGACCTCTGACTAAGGCTGTGGTAAAGGAACAGTGATAACTTCAGTGCCAGTGTTTCTTTTTGCAGCAGAAAAAGCTGCACCTGACAGTCATGCTCAAGTTCTTTAACTCTGTAGATTCCAGCTCTGAGTCTCCCTTGACATTTGTGCACTGGGCCCTTCTCAAGGAGCTTCTAAGAGTATTGTTTATTCAGCTCTGTGTGTTTGTTCTGTACCATGCATTCTGGGTGACAGCCAGGATTTTGCATAGCAATTCTTAATATGGAGTAAGTCTGCAATACACAAGGAGCAGCTGCCCAGAGGGCTGAAAGAGAAAGCAGATCATCAGTATGACTTGGAGATATAAACACAGGGCCATACATTTCAAAATAATTTCTGTAGCTCTGTTTCACTGCACTCTGTGGCTGCTTTATGGTAACTCAAGCCCCTGTGATCAGATCAGCTCCAATGCAGTGTTTGGAAAAACCTTCAGCTGCATTCAGTTTGCTTTGTAGGTTGAAGCACTGTCCAGGATCACCATCTTGCAGGTAACATCTCCTTTTCTTGATTCCAAAGAGCAGCACATTCTGCTCTTTTTATACCTGTATTGAGCTGCCAGCTGTATCCAACTGGTTTCTTTCTTGTGCTTACCCCTCCCCCCCTGGATCTGAAAATTTGTTTTAGTTTAAAATAATTGATAATTACATCCCTGCATTTTCCATTAGGCCAGAATGAGTCTCCCCAAACAGCCTTGTCCCTTACCAGCAGTCAGTCTGTCTTTCTGCCCCCTGGAATAGTTTTAGCCACAACTTGCCAACCAAGCCCGTTCATCTTTTCCAGCCACTGAAATGTTTCTGTCAGTTTGAGAACAACTTGCATGCAGCAGTGCCAAGGTCAAGCACATATGTGTCGTTAGTTTTGTGTTGCTTGTGGTTTTGTGTTCAGTGATCCATATTCCTCACTGCAGTTAGCAATTTTTAAACTTACAAGTGCGGAACGGGAACCCGTTGTCCCATGCAGTCTTCTGCTCTGAAGATAAGTTTCCAACTGCATACAAGGAGCAGCCTGTAAAATTCTCTCCCTCCAGCCCCCCAGCTTTTGAAGTTCCCACTGTATTGGCAGACATAACAGTATTTGTATGCTGGAACATCTCATAATGTTTTTTGTGCATGTCCTTCAAAGTGGTGAGGCAAAACTGCAGCTTTCCTGCTCCCTTTGCAGTTCAGCTCTGGCAGATTTCATATATTCCTCTCACAACCATCCTTCAAGGGAAAAAAAAGGATAATTACAGCAAAGGTCAATAGCTCAGCAGTCACCTCTTTCATCTGAGTTGTCTGTGACATTGTACTGACCAGATGGAGCAAAGATTTGTAGGAAAAAGGGAATTCCCTTGGATTCTTCCTCTTTCCTGATATTCCTGTGCCACAAGTCTGATGAGTTTTTACTGGGCAGGAAAGCATACAACAGTCAGGAGGGAAAGAGAGGTGCTTGTATAAACCCAATATGTCAGCATTGCTGCCTCACAGTTAATTGGTTCTGAATTAGTTCTTTGTACTAGTGCTGTTCTTAAATTTAAGAATACGTAAAGCACACACATGATGACAGAGTACCTGCTGAGTCAAAGTTCAGCATTTGTGAAGAAAAAACTAACGCAGGGACTTCTTAAGGAACAGTTCAAGATACTGCTTCTTCCCTTTTTGTATTTGATGGACGAGGATGAAAGTCTGTTTTGGCTCCATGGAGAACACAGAGGACAAACTCTGAGAGTTCCTAATATGTGAAGTGTCTAGGGTCACATCACTGCCAGTTACAATAAACAATTACATGTATGTACCCTACAAGCCTCAACCATGAAGGGTAACAAAAACTACTGAATGTGAATGAATCAACCTGGATGACTTTCTCACAGCTGTCAGCACTGAAGCATTGTTTCTCCTGCACAGCCAGAGCTCACAATCTTTCTCCTATGTTGTGCTCTCTTTGCTCCAGTTTCCTGATACAAACTGTGGTCCAGGCATTCGTCAGGGCCAGACCAGTTGTGGGTAAAAGTTTCAGGATGGCTGTGGCTCTTCCCTGGGGTCTGTGAGAACGTGAGTGATCATTCTGGCTTTGAAAGGTGCAGTTAGATGGTGCATGCCTTAGGATATGAAGTCATGTCTGGAGCTGAAAGATAGTAGTAGTTTTTTCTCCATAGAAGTGGGTGCCCACACAAGCAGGAGTTGGCCAGCAGTCAAGTCCATGTGAATTCTCTGCAATTCTCTGTTCCTGTGCCTGGTTCTGCTATAGTTCTGTTCATGTATTTTGGGGTCGAGCACTATACTCTCAGTCAGCAATATTCTCTCTCCAAGAGCCATAGCCCCATAAATTCTATCACCCTTTAAAATAAGAGCTGTTGGCAAAGTAGCCTCTGTGTAGACATGCAGTACCAAAAGTGGCGCATCAAGCAGTCCTGCCATCATGTGTATGGGACCTTGCAGAGGCTTTTAGTCTGTACTTAAGACTTAAGCAATGAACTTATCTGTCTTTCTTCCTGTCATCTTGTGTGCAGGTCCCTTCTGCAATTAAGAAAGGGAGGTATAGCAGAGGCTGATAGTAATTTCCTGACTGGAAAACAAAAGCTGCTGCACTGGAAATTGGTTTAAACAAGTAACACAAAATCAAAAAAAACCCCTTACTCAGAATGAAAGCTGTTGCAAAGTCCTCAGTTTCTGTGCTGGATCACATGACCTAGCAAGTAGCTCCTAAAAGCCAGTATCCTGCCTGGCAGAGTATAAGGCAAGGCCACCATAAAGTCAGAGTTCTAACAAAGCAAGCTAATTAAACCAAGTAGAACAATCTGTCCAGCTACCTCAGACTGATTGCTTTGTGTTTGCAATATGCTGAGAATCAGGAGGCATTTAATTTTTTAATGAGTCACTTAAACATGATAATGTGTTTTAAACTATCCTTTTTGCCTGGTAAATTGTCTTCACCCTTCTCCCACCCCACTCTTCATGTGCAGCTACCTAAAAGCTAGCCAGTTCCACAGAGCAACAGCAGTTGAACTGACAGTTATGCCATTTCCTTCTTTGATTTCTATAACTCAGCCTTTTCTCTAGGCAGCTGCAGGTCACCCTACTGCCCTGTCTGGCCTGTTATTTCCAACTCCTACATGTGTTTCTCATCTTTTCCTACCGTGCATTTGCACTACTTGCTTCTTGGTGCTCAGCTGAGGGTTTGAGAGCCCCAGTTCTTCTAGGGAGGTGCCCATTTGCCTCAAAGATTGTAATTCACACACAACCTCAGGAAAATCTCTTCAAATCATGTCTGGGTTCTAGGATTCCTGTCATCACTGCCTCTGGATCCCTTATGCCAGGAACAGAGCTGCTTGTTTTCTTAGTGGAGTATGAACAGTCAGCGGTTTGTTCAGTGTTGGTTACTCAGCCCAAAAAAGAAAGAGCAGAACTATTTAAAATGGAAAAAGTGACTGTAGCAGCCAGGTAAACAAGGAATCCATGTGAAATAAAGCCAGACAGAGAGACACTGTGCCTTTGTCTCTTCCTGCTCTTTGCAATAGGCTCTGGACATGAATTTGTATCTCAAAGCTCTCAGTGAGATTTTGGAGAAAACCAACTCTGTGAATGAGTTCTACTACAGAGTCTAAACTTAGATCTCTACCAGCCTGAGAGGCTGGCAGAGGATAGCTGGTAGCAGTGGTGATGGTTCATGCCTTGTCTGAAATAAGAATGGTTTTAATGCTCACACTAATAGGTTCCTCACTGCCTGCCTTGCGTTGTAATGTTTCCTTTCTGCTTCATAAAACATTGGCAGTAAATGTCCCTGCCAATCATGTACTTCTCTGCAATAGGAACAGAGAGGGACTGTGGGTCTAAGGACACAGTTATTACTCTGGCCAAGTGCCATGGAACAAACTATGGAACTAGTTGCATTTCCTTTCAGATTAGTTATACACAGACTTGCATGTTACCTTGAGATAAGTTTTTAATCACTCTAAAGAATAAAGAGCAGACGTCTTGCAGATTTCACTCATCATTTTTCTAAAATGGGGCTGATTCCTCCCTCCCTCTGATACACAAAGACATATTGCAGTTAGTAGCTCTAAAACTCCATCTTTCTCTTCTACCTAGCCTAAAATGATGAAATTATGTATTACTGCTAAGCATAATGGTTTTGTTCATCCACAGATGGCACACAAAATACCCATTATCCTTCTTGAGGTGCTCCTTCATGCTTGCAGATCTGCTGTCTCCAAGTCCAGTCTCAACAGGGTACACGTGCTGACAGCCAGAGAAAACAGTATCTTATGGAAGAATTCTGTGCCATGAACACAGATGCCAATCAAGATCTCTGCTCAGTTGTGACCTTGCTGTTCGTTATTATTTGTAAGCATAGATTGCTCTGAGACCACCACTCAACTTCTTGATTCACTGTCTGTTCCCCTTATAATTGCAAAGCAAAATCTGCTGGAAAGTGGGAATCCCTCCTGTTGGAATTTTCTCAGGGAATATCCTCATGTGACACTTTCCTTTCAGGAAATAATGATTTTCCCATAGGATGAATGAAAAAATTGATTGTGTAGAAAAGCTGCCGCTTTAATGCTTTCCAATTTTGTTGTTTGTAAACTGAAACAGTGGCTGAAGTATGGGCTTTTCTCCCTCTTGCACTCTTTTGCAGCCAGAAGAGAAATCAATTTGTTGTTTGGTGTTCTCTCACTGGATATACTGTTAAAAATGGAAGTGATAATTTGTCTTCATAGCTTATAAAAATCTGTCTCTGTGTGTTTGTTTTAGCACAGCTAAAAACAAAAACCAGAATATTTTTCCACGGTTAAAAAATAGATAAATAACAGGGATTTTCACAAAAAAGGTCAAGAGAATTGGTTTTGTTCAAAAAACTATTTCCTATGAAACTTCATTTTGATCCCACTGTGTTTATACAGAGGCCCATACTTTCTCCAGTGTCCCTCATAGTCATCAGTTTGTCGGCCCAAATCAGCCAGTTTTCTGTTGCATTTTGCACATGGAGTTTAATTCTTTGGAAAGTGCCTCTTCATCACTTTGGCATTCAGGGGCTGAAAGTGACTTGCTTTGTGAGACTTGTATGCTGATGCATTAAATGTTCCCTGAGTTGCGGGCAGCCGCACGCATGGCAGGTTTCTGCCATTTGGTCCCATGTTTGCTCTCTAATGTCATAGTAATGTGACTGTTCTCACTATTCTCTTTTCACCTGGTGTCTGTTTCTGTGCGAGATGTGTGGTGCAGAACACCATGCCAAAGAACTCTAGAGACTAGTAAGTTGTAAAACTCTCTCTCTCTTCTTCATTAGCAGATAGAGACCAAAGCAGTGACAAAATTAGGAATCAGGAAATGAACAGAGGCAAGAAGAAATAAGAGGAAAAATTTTAAACAGGCCACAAAAATTTGGCTCCTTTCTACCTTGTACTCTTCTACTTTTGTTGCACAAAAAGCTGCAACTAGACAGTCTTCTCAAAATTTTCCATTCAACGAAACAAGCTCTCTACCTTGACCTGACTTGCACACTTCTTTTCACCATGCTGAGCTTTGCGGAGAAGTGCTCTTTGCGTCAGAGTTTCTGACTAACAAATGTGTTCCACTTTGCCAGTATAAAGTAAGCGTCTTTGTTGTTTCTCTTTCTGCTGTGCTGTGGATGCCAAATTGGAGACCATGGCAAGGCTTTGTATTTTACAATGGAAGCAGTTATGAACAGGAGATGATTAAGGCTTTGCTTTCCATCCTGCATTTTTTAAAGGAACAGGGTCTAGTGAAACTTGGTTACTTTTGACACATGATACTATCCCATAGGATTGAATATCTCATAGCAATGAATGAGATTAACACCACCAAACTTATGGACTTGTCTGCTTCTTTGCTGATTTTAACTGGCCTGATTTGACTGCCATCAGTGGACAATGTCTCTAGGTAAAGCTGTGATTCTAAGGGGTGCCATAAAAAGTACCATTCTCATCCTTTTCTTTTTCTTTCCCTTCTATAGAGGCTTGCTTTTCAGTTTAGGTCTATTCCTATTACAGATTTTCAGGTGATACCTCCTCCATGCTTCTTACAGTTGGAGTATTTCTCCATTGCTACTTACATCCCCCTGCCCTAGAAAAAGGAATCCTAGCTCCCTGTCTTAGACACTGACACCATCTGGGATGTTTCTGAATCTACTCCTTGCATATCCTTCTAGAAAAGCATCTTCCCTCTGAGCGTACCTGGATCTGGGGACTAGGAATCCTCAGTGCAAGCTGAGAAGCAAGCTGCTCCCTTTGAATTTTTTTCAAGCAGCTCTTAAAGTGCCTCCTTCCTGTGTGAAAGGTTATGTGTGTGTATATATAGTAGTTATTTAAAAACACCTTTAGCTTTGTGGATTTTTTTTTAAGTGTCCTCAGTATTTTCCAGCTAGGAATAGCTCTGGGAGTATCAGGAATTACTAGTCCCAGGCTGAGCAAGGACAAACTCTGGAATGAACTCTCCTGAATAGGAGATGGAAGGAGGTGGTTTTAAACTCTTGGCTAGCACAACTGAGAGGCTAGGACATACAGCAAGTTCTGCTTTGTTTAGTGAGTGGTGTGAGAAGTTCTTCCTGTAACACGCCTTAAAAGGGAAGTTCTGATTGAAGTAGCGGTTTAGCTATGAGTCATGCAAGTGAAACGCTAAGTCTGCTTCTCAGACAAGCAAATTCAAATTCCTGAAAGTGGTCTTAGCCCTGAGCCTCAAAGAACTTTGTCTTCTCTAGCTAGAAGCAACAAAAAGAAATGGGAAGACTTCTTTCAGAAAAGTCTTCTTAAAAGAAAAGTCTTTCTCTCAAGTAGCCTAATAAGTAATTACAGGGACTGGAGTAGGGAGTGACACGCAAAAAAGGGTCCAGGAAACATCTTTGTAATTACATGGCATTTGTCACCATGGAGATTTCAAAATGACAGTTCTGGTGTATGGCAAATGAACAGCAGGTACTGCACCTGAGAGAAGCTGCAACTAGTGTTTTTTCCAAATCACCCTCCACAAGGGGCTGACCTTTATTCCTGACCCATACACCCCTCCCTCTGTGAAAGCAACTGCATTGTGGATATGTGTACAAGCATTAGCTTGAAGAATGCTCAGTCCTGGTGAGTCACAAGGTGCTGAATATTAAGATTCTGGAAAATACAGAATATGATCTGTCAGCACATCCAGCAGTAAATACCACTTATCTGTCATCTCAGACCTGGCAAAGCCATGTTAATTAAAATTACTTGATCAATACTTAGCACAGTGTGCTCTTCACTGGCAATCCTTGCTACAAGAAAGGTACAGGGCAAGGAAGAAGGGAAGGGGAGCAGAATCACAAGAGGTGGGATGCATATCTGGGTGATATCCAGCGACTGACAGTGATTACGCAACGAATGGTCAGGCAGAAACCTGCCTTCTTCAAGCATGCTGTAGCTGTGAGACAGTCCAAATTAAGCCATGATGACAAGCACTGAGAGAGTTAATATAATTTTGTATGCCTATACTTGGCTAGATCCTCTACACTCGCATATTTATAATTTGTTTGTTTTTTCATTTTCCTAGCAATCATTGCAAATTGTCATTTGTAGGGTTTTCTAGTCTGGATTGGACAAGGCTTGCTAGCAGCCCTATTAACCCTAAAGATTTGGGTCAGATTTAAAAATAATATTTTAAAAAATGTATTTGAAAATACCAAACATTCTCATGAAAAATTTGTGTGGTCAAATCTGAGAGGAGGACTCACTGTGCCCTCTAGTGTGCACAGTCTGTAGCTCCACTGTCCCCTCATAATGACTTGGGCAGGAAAATGCCACTGATTTTTCTAGCAGTGGATAGGCATGGCAAGTCTCTGTGTGTCCTTGGCATCGCCCACACAAGACAAAGACCAGAATTAAAAAGCTCTGCACAGAGCCTTTGATACTTTGGCTGGCACTGCACCAGAGACAGTGCACAAACAGTTGTGGTCTGATGGAGCTGATGCCACATGCAAAGGTGTGTATTGCCTAAGCATAGATCAAGCAGTTTACATTTACAAGTGCGGAAAGAAGAATTCTGTGCTGTGGTTCCCTTTTGTCCTAGACAGAGCCCACACAAAAGATAATGCTGGACTTGTGTATTTGCAGCGGCATTACAGGTGCCAGAGAGGAGTGCTATCTCCCTTACCCCTACAGTCTTTGTCCTGCCTAGTTCTGAACATAGCTAGGGTCACAGGTGCGTTACTTTAACTAAGTACAGGGCTATACTGCTATCTCCCATGTTCCATACCTGTTGCAGGCATGGCCTTTGCTGGCAGTCTCATCCCCAGATAGCTTCATTATCCTCTTAATGCCTTTAATCTGATGATCAACAATTTGCTGGACTTCCTTTATCTCATGAAATTTCTCTACACACACACAACCCATTTGGCCAGTGGCCTCAAGTCCTTTCAGCAACACAGTCCCAGGAAGAAGTTGGGTAAGGTCTGTTGTGTACTGCCAGGCAACTGATTGAGCGTTGCTGTCAGGTAGCTTACTAAGCTCTGTCCCAGTATAGCATTACAGCACATTTTCAGCTCCAGGTTTCACAACAGAAATAAGTCCTCTAGTAGTAATGTTGGATTTCTTGCCTTATATTCCTCACTAAAGAGTTGTAAAGTAGTTCTGGATGGTTTGGTGTATGTTCTTCCTGGACCATGCTGCTCTTAGGACAGGAAACCTGAGAGGTGGAAGCCTCCTTATTGGTCTTCATGAGGTTTCCCAAGAATTCTGAAGAAATCATTGGGCTCCTTTTGTGGTGAGAACAACATTTCTGTGTAGTTGGGATGTTCTTTGTGAGAGATAGACTCAGCTGTTGTTTTGGATGCGAATGTGTGCTTTTGACAAAATAGATAGCAGGCTTTGGGAAGAGAAACCTGCTTAAATACCTGTTTGATTCTGATTTTCTATAGGACTCTACGTATTGGTGGGAGCAGGGGCTCTGATGACCACAGTTGGATTTTTTGGGTGCTGTGGAGCAGCGCGGGAGTCTCAGTGCTTACTAGGAGCAGTAAGTAAAAGGTTTCAAGAGCCTGGTCTGTGCTGGAAAATCATCCAAGAGCATATATTTTGTGTCATTAGTGGAAAGATCTTTGCTGTCCAAGATCTGAAATGTCTCATGTCCTTTTAATGGCTAATTTAACATCTCCGGCTATGGTGCTATTGCAGAGTTTCCATACATGAAGAAGTTCTATTGCTTACCTCCTATGAAGTGTTTCCAGGAACTACCTTCTGTCTTCTCCATTGAAACTACCATCTGAGCCGCTTCTTTTTCACCTCTGTTTCCATATTACAAGAAATCTGACTTGACATCCTGCTCACTGACCCTGCTTACCAGCTTTCTCTGTCAGTTACTGCGTGTGCTGTTGAGGCCTGGACAAGGATGAGGGACTGACAGGCAGTCCATATAAAGCATGCTGTGCAAAGTAAATTTATATAAGCTTCTCTTCTCCCTCTGCAGTTTTTTGCTTGCTTATTGGTGATATTTGCTGCTGAGGTCACTGCTGGAGTATTTGCCTTTATAGGCAAGAAAGGGGTGAGTAGCAGTCTACTTCTATGGTAAGTTCTGGATTCCTGTGACCAACTGGTCTGCAGTCTGGGCCATGCATTGGAAAGCTTTCCAGGAGACTTTTCCCAGGAAGACCCTCTGACATTCTTATCTGTAGTCAGTAAAAAGTTTGTGCCATTTCAAAACAGGATGCAGTTTCTGCTCCCCTCTATTAAAGAAAATCTATAGGTGTGACTGAGCATTATGCCCAAGAAAAACAACAAGTAGAACTGTATCATAAGGGGGCATAAAACTTGGGAAAAGTGCAGATAAACTCAAGCAGCGATGTTTGACCAAAACACAGAATACAGCATCTGTAGATTCTGCCCCATGCGGAGTCCCTCTGAATGCCATTGGGCCCCCAAAGCTCCTATCTTTCCTATCATGTCTGCCTCAGTTCACCAGAAATAATTTCCTGCTCTGGAAGTTGATGACAAGCTGGAAGTTTGCACTGGATTTCGGGTAAGACTTACTTGCCTCTCACTTGAAAAGTCTGATTTCTGCAGGCAATACAGGAAGCCCAGAAAATATATGAAGACATTTATGATGACTATATGAAAAACCCAGAAAAGGTCAACGGGACTATCTATCACTACCACTCAGCTGTGAGTAGCCCTCCTGAGCTTAAGTACCTTGTACTATTTCTCTGCTTCACAGTACCTTTTAAAATTCAGAATGACACCTACTGAGATATGAAAGGATAGAACAGACAGATGTTTAAACCGAAGCCAGAGGCTCACAGTTGTGTTTCCTGACGGCTATGACAGAGTTCTGGGTTTCAGATCCCAAGTGATCCCTGCCTTGAAAGTGAAAATGGCCAGGCTTTTAAATTTGAGCTAATGCTTCTGGTCTTTGTACAAAAGATGTGACTATTATGGCCCTTTTGGATTTTAAAGTCCAAGAATAAATACTCATAAACACAGAGAGAAGTAGAAACATCTGAGTCCATCTCTGCATTTGTCAGAGAAAAAACTGTCCAGTGTCCCAGGCTCTACAATGTTACCAATAATATTAAGTGGCAAATCCTGTCACTAATGGCACGATACAGAGAAAGAACCAAAAGCACATAATAATGTGACCCAGCTCAGGCCACCCAGAGAGTTAGTGTCTAAACCAGATTAGAACCTGTAACTTCCTGAATCCCACTTGAGTTCTTTTCCTATCTACATTGCCTCCCACAGAGATCAAGCCCCCCCCCCTTTGTTGTTCCTTACAGCATTCCCACGTTCTTTATAACAAATATTTCACAACCTCAGACCCTTCTGTCCTTCTCCCATGGCTGTTATTTCTGACCCCAAGAGGAATTCCAAGCATTTTGTAGGAGATACGCGAACAGGAAAAACAAATCCTCGAAAATGCTCTGATTTATCACTGTCTCCAAGCCCAGCACTACGTTCTGTCTGAAGTAAAGATTCCAGCATGTTCTGTTGCAGATTTTGTGTGTTGCCCATACTACCGTATGTGCTATTTGAACTTTCTGCTTTCTCCATCTATTTCCTTGGAAGCCAAGGATCTGCATTTCCAAGTGCTTTTTTATGACTATGATAAAAATCCCTTCTGGAAGTTTTTGTCAATACATATTTGTCTCTTCACTGTGACTTCAGACATTTGAAACTGATTTTTGAGAATTCTGGTCCATTTAGTTGGAACTCTGCCACAGGTAGCAGCTGATATAGGGAATAAGTTTCGACTTGATCTAAATTGTTTCTCTTTGTCAGTTATTTACTGTTGACAATTAACTCACTTTCAGTATGAAACAAGCCTATGGTTTCTCCCTTCTTTTGACTCTTCCCTCCCCCCCCCGCCCCTCTCTCTCTTACATAGCTCCAATGCTGCGGTAAAGATAGTATGGAACAACAAATGGGATTACCCTGTCCAGAAAACATCCAGATGCCAAAGGCAAGTGTCCTCTGTTCTGTTTTTTCTAATGACTTCCCTGGAGACATGTCATAGTTTGAAAAACAAATTTCCCTGGCGACAGGGAACAAAGATACCACAGATGGTGGCATCAGGATGACCTGAGTTTTGTGGCCCAGAGAACCAGCTGGGTTGAGAGTTTAGTATACAGTAAGCAGGTGCAATATTATGGACAAAAGGCAATTGGCACCTGATTATTTAAAAGATCACTTTTTCATGTCAACCATTTAAGGAAACATTCTGTAAGTAAAAGAAATGGAGAACTTCCTTTTTACCTTGCAAATTCCAGCACAGAAATTCCACATGGAGTAGTGCGGAGATCGAGCGTGAGGTAAGTTGGAGGTCGTATTAAACACGTCCAGCCCTCATTTCTGAAACCTGCTTGCAGCCTCTCGTGGTAGGTGTGACAGTATCATATCGTCTGAAAAACAAAATGGGAAGGATGTAGCAGAACAGAAGTCCTAAATGAAAGGCCCCATGAAAGCCGAAATTTGGCAAGTGCCTGTCTTAACCATGCACAGGGACTCCTAACTAGAAGCTTTGTTGTTGTTGAGGTGGATACTGCTGTTTCTGTCTTTTTTCCCGGAATCTGCTTGCAGGCTCAACATTAATCTGAAGGGCAAAACTTTTTGATTTAGCGTA
Source organism: Dromaius novaehollandiae (assembly GCF_036370855.1). Lineage (NCBI taxonomy): Eukaryota > Metazoa > Chordata > Aves > Casuariiformes > Dromaiidae > Dromaius > Dromaius novaehollandiae. The sequence continues at coordinate 7,930,823 of NC_088124.1, read as the reverse complement.
GCCTGACACAGAAAGGCTTTTAAATTTAGGGAAAACTGATTGTAAGAAGATGACTTGCACATGTCAGCCTGCACAGGCAAGGGGTAAACAACAGCACGTGAAAGTACAAATGTCCCACTAGAAAAGAGAATATGCTATGAAAATTGTCCAACAAAACACAAGGCATAGAAACAAAAAGTAGGATAGTGAATCCAATAGCTTTCTTCATGTTCATCTGTTGCTTAGTGAGAACAGCTGACAGAGTTGGTTGGAATTTATTTTTACAGGAGTAAAAATATTTTAATTTTGTTTTTAATAGAACTGCCTGGTTGAAATCCAGAATGTAATTGATGCTAATCTGCATTTAGTTGGAATTGTTGGAATCGCAATTGCTGGCATCACAGTGAGTACATCCATGCTGTCACTCTCTTTATCTAAATTGGAGCACAATACCCTGTCCTTTACTCAAAGTTTTGTGGAAAATGTTTTGCAGCAGCTGGTGAGATTCCTCAAAGCTGCAGCTATTCTTATCACTTTCAGTGTCCTCTCTCTGGGAATTGCTTACAACTGTGCAAGCAGATTTGAGTGACTTCCAGTTTTACTGGTTCCTTTTGTGTCCTCAGGTTCGCTTCGGAATATCTAATGGTAATCTCATTTTGTTGTTGTCGTAATAGTAGGAAAGATGTGTGTACATGGACTGAACTGAAAACCAAAAGGCCACAGCAGCATTTCATCTGTTCCAAAACAACTGCAAGCATTGATGCTTTTGTCCCTTTGAGGATCCATTCCTTAGATTTCATAAGGAATGGAGAGTATGTTCCCTCTCCGATGATCGGTTTTGTTTGTATTGTGCTAAAGGAATGGGATTTAAACTGCATAGTTTTCAGAACAGTATCTCTCTCCTAAATTTACAGCACCTGGTTAAAGGTAGCTCATTCATCTAATGATGTCACCAGAGCATCTAACTTTCCTTACACTGCACCTTCTCCCGCAAAGTGTGTATTGCTGTTTTCCCAAGGTCTGCTCCTTCATGATGGAGCTGTGACCAATAGATGTCACCCGCTGCAGGGATCTGGCAGGAGAGGACAGTGTATCAAATGCAGGCTTTCAGAGAGAGCATTTTCCAGCCTGTGTCTGCCATGACCTCATTCAGATTCAGAAACCAGAAACAGCATGGAGACCCAGAAGATTTGTAAAGAAATACACTTCTAGCTGGTCTGAGGAGCAGCAGGTTCATGGAGTTAGGTGGACACTTCAAAGCAGATGAAGCGTTTATGGAGTGGGTAAAGAGGATTTAAACAAGCCTAGATCACTTGATGTGTGACTTGTATAATGTGTGGTGTATTCAAAATACAAAGCAACACAAGTGAGACAAAGTTCTGATAATCAGGTTGCTCATCAAGGATACATTAGAAATATGAGCATCTCATCTATGCATTCCCATTTTAGATACAGTAGAAGTTATGAAATGATACCCTCTTTTAACACCAGAAACATGTGTCACTACATTTTTCCATGCTTGTTTCTAACAAATGGAGTATGGCCGGTCAGCTATCTCTCTTTTCTTTTTTAAGAGGGTATGTGGGGAGGGGATGTGACTCATTAGCTTAACTGCATGTTAGTATTGACCAACTCCCATCATCAGCAGTGAAGCCTCAACAAGTGGCTGCTAACTCTGCTTTGGAGAATAAACCTGTGGCAAAAAGAAATTTTTGGAGATTCTGGCAACAGCCACTGTTCTCTGTTTTTAACATTCCTTCTAGTTAACTGTTCCCTAACATGAATACACTTTTGTATTTAATGTATGATCTTCTATAGTAACTGTTAAGAGCTTAGGCTTCTCTGCAAAACCACAATGCTCAACACCAATTCCATAGACTTGATTCCTCTGGAATCGTTCTCTGCTCTTATTCAAAAGTGCCTATGCTATTCCGTGTATAACCATTCTGGAAGACAGAGCCTTTTGGTGCAATACTAGGTGTAATGCCAACAGTCATGATTGTTCATGGCAGTACGACTCATGTTAATAATATTAATGTTTGGGGGCTGTTATGCTGGCCACAACATTTAGAATATAGAACAATGAAAGCAGTGTGGGCAGATAAAATCTTGGCTTTGAGTATCACTGAAGTCTCTTTCATGTTAATTGTCAGATATCTTGAGATTTGTAGACAGAAGCAGTTGCCTGCTTCCCAGCAATGAGAGCCTTCAGATTGTTCTGATATACAGACTGTTTTATAACTCTTTTGTAAGTGGATCCCTAAATTGCATTCCTTCTCTTCTAGATCTTTGGCATGATATTCAGCATGGTTCTCTGCTGTGCGATCCGTAATACAAGAGACATGATCTAAAATTCTCGCTGCACAACTATGTCCCAGGAGTCCCACACTAAACTTTACAAGAAGCGCTCTTCTACCCAACTTAATAATTGTAATACATTTTAATTAGTGTTTTAACATACTGAGAAGAAAATATCCCATTAGGTGAGCCGGTGAATTGCATTAGTTATAGGAAAACTGAAATGAACAAAAAAGGGGTTTTAAATGTCCTTTTTAATGAAAAAAAACAAAGATGGCATCTAAGACTAATTTGATTTTTAATGTTTGTATACGTGCAATTAGGAGTTTACACATCTATAGACATTGTGTAAGCACATACATATCTCTCCTTACAGATACATATGCACATGAGCAGGTATCTGTCTATTCAATACCTTGTTTAGGTAAGTATGTGCAAATGGGATACATGGTATGTGCACATGTATGCAAGCATATTCTTCCAGGGCCTCACTATGCCAGAGTGTGCACACAACCAAAAGCTTACACAGCTTGAAACCCTTTCATACTGAGCCCTGTTGCCAAGAATTAGCATAGAACAAATGCCATTTTTAAAAATAATACCCATGATCCATTTTGTAACTATTCTTTCCAAAGTCCAAGGAGAATAGAATTAATAAAATTGGACTTCATTAAAAAAAACGTAATGTCTAAGGGCCTGCTCCTGCAAACTTGTATTCATGTAAGTAGACCTGTTGACTCCACTGTCATACACAGCCTGGATTTTTTTTTTTCTTTTTTTAAAAAAAGGACTGTAACCTTCATGCAGATGCAGAAAGCTCTGGAGGAGAAACATGCCCAAGGGCCTCCAGGCTAAATGAAGAGGGGGAAAGAGGAGAAAAGCTGGCAAGATACACAGTCATTTGTGAGCAATCGCAGTGCAAAATGTGCTTAAGCTTCCCAAGCTAGCCTGAGACAAAAATCAGTGAGTTAAAGGGGCCACTAAAATTTTTATTCAGCTGTCCCTTTATCCTGCAAAGCTCCCTATATGGCACATATGCTAGTGCAGGAGTGGAGCCTGTCTCCAGAAAAGCAGCAGCTTTGTCAGATACCCCGTGGAATCTGACTAACTGGTCCATAGCAGCCAGCTAAAGAGTGAAAATTGTCAGGGAAATGTCAGGGAAAGACATGTAGCACTTTAATATCCTCTGTTTCTGCTTCTGTGACTATCACAGCTTCCATGGGGCTCTTACCTCAACCTCTCACCCTTTCTTGTGGGTATAAGGCAGAAAAGGTAGGTAGGACATTTTTACAGAGCCATAAAATAAATTTTCATACTGGCAGTTATACATTGCATGGTGGATATAAAAATTACATTGTATTCTTGAAATACCTCAGGGCTTGCGTTTACATAGGGTTTTTTATATTTTTATTTTTCTATCTTTCATATTTATTCATATGAGAATGTTCCTTTTAAAACAGCCTAGAAAGGTTCTCCCCAGAAGGGGAAAATAAATTACATCAAGGGCTCAGAATCTCCTAATTTTTGGCTTTTTTCCAGGTAATTCACCATTTCAGGGAATAATTTTCCCCAAGCAGATGTTTTCACAAAGTGAGTCTGTGCTAGTAATGTCCACATAGCTGCTATGTCTCTTATTATTACTAATTCAGATTTCTGATGCAGTTGTGATTAGATTCTCTTATGTTCCATATTAAGAGAGTAGGTATGTTGGGGAAGAGTTTAACTAAATTATACATCTCAGTGAAATGGTCCATGACTTCTAACAGGACTGTGCATTTACAAGTCATGGAGTCTTTACTCCACTGAAACATAATGGAAGAAATGGGACTTCAGAAAATGTGTCCATTCCAGTGCACATGTCTGTATGGAATATACATCCCTTGTGATGTTCATCTCTCCTGTTCCCAAAGAAACTCAAACTCCTATCACTTTTCTGTTATTCAGCATTGGAAAGTGTGCTGCTGTTTCATGTTTCTGACTTAATTGACACCTCTTGCTTTCTTTTACATGGATCTTCTTTCTCTTTGCAAGTTGTTCAACCACAAACTGTGACTATCCAGTAACAGCGAGACAGCTGTGCACTAAATGCAAGAGCAGCTGCATATGCAGGAGGCACTGCCAAGTGCACAATTTCCAGGCTTAGCTTCAGGTCCCCAGCTGAAAGGGAGACAGTATATCATGCACCACCAAAGAAGAGTTAGATTTGCATCCCTCCGTTCACAGCTGATGAGCTACAGATGTTATGTAAAGGTAGGGCCTGGGATCTTACTCTGCAAGCATCAGACCAGGAAATCTGGCCCTGATCAGCTGTCCGCTCCTATGACAGTCTCAGTTGGGAAAATGACACTGGCGGCAAATCCTTGGGGGTTTCGAGCTCACACTAGGACATAAGTTTCTCACAGCAGATAACTACTGAGCAATTTCCTGGGTCCCAGAGACACTTGAGACTGTCGCTAAAACCGATTCTGCCCTAAACAATAAATGGGGTAGTGTTCAATTGGGGTGTTTTCTCCCACAACTGACAGAAAGTAGAAACCTGTGTACAATAGCACCTGCATCATTTTTGCCATTCAGAGCAAGGCAGCTTTCCAGGACAGCAGGTAAAGATAGTGCAATAGGCAGGCGTATGGTTCAGGTTCCAAGATAACTGCCCTAAAAGGGCAGAAAGGTTTTGTAGATTCTCAAACATGCACAGACCCCAGACGTAATGGCAGTATTTTTTTAAACATGTCTACGCATACCATTAGGTTTTAATTCCTCAAGTATGTAGCATCAGAAAGTAATGAGATGACCACGGGTTGCTTCTTTACACGCTTACTGTTTCTGTCCGCTCCTGCTTTTGAGATGCACTGAATACAAAGGCTGTTTGCAGAAATTTCTCTTGCTTCCCTTCTCCAACCCCCAGAAGAACAAAAACATCTAAGTGCCTTTTGAAAACAGGGAAAAGTAGTAGTTAGGAAGAATTTTACTATAAATCCAAACTTGAGCAACCTACTTTCTACTGAAGATTTTTTTTCCTGAACAGTGCATTTGTTTTTCTGAGCATAATTGTTGCTTGTACTCTGGGTTTTCCTGCTATTTGGGTATATGGGTATCTGCACTGCATATCAGGAACAGAATAATACCAGTTACTGGTTTAGTTCTCTGGATTACTGGTATATATTAAGCTGGAAACCAACATGTTAGGCATCTACTAGTACCTTGAACAGAAATATAGCCTGTTTTATTGTTTCATGCTGTTGTAAGGCACATAAGGTACTGGCAGTACTGTTTAGCCGTTTTCTCTACGTGATCTTAGTATTTGAAGGTCTTTTTTTAAACTCATCCAGGAACAGAAAATTTTCCCCATCATAACTGTAAGAATTCTTCCCCGTTGCTTTAAGATCACAGATAGTTAACAACTCATTCGAATTTTCATAAACGAGCCTGAGTAGCCTTATTTAATGGTCAGGTGTCACAGAGTGGGTTATGGCTATCAAAACTGGATATAGAGTGATCACGGTTTATTGTGCTGGTGCTCATTTGTTTCAACTCTGATACTGCAAAAATGTTTGGGTTTTGCCAGCAATACAGAACCATTTCCAAGAAACTATTCCACGGGTGTTCAGTAAGAAAGCTATTCAAAGGTAACTAAATGCAAACCAGGATGTAAACTCCCTCAAATACAGTTCATGCTCCAGATGGATTTAATTCAGATGTTAGTATTTAATTAGCAAACTCATGCCCTCCAATACATGCATGCTCCAGATACACAGTAACTGCCATATAAGTCAGAAGTACCCACTTAGTCTTGTCCCTAGTACCTGTTTCAGAGGAAAGGGACCCAAACCGTCCAAGGGACAATTATGGAAAAGCAGCATACACATTTTCTTCTTAGCCTGTCAACCAATTTGTTCTAAAGATAACGATGTAAATAGCTAATGCCTGTATTATCTCCTTAACATCATTATTCCTGTTTTCTTTGTCTAGTTTTTCCCGAGTAATTGATTTCAGTGGGAGCTTCATTTGTTACAGGAAAACCTCAGCCAGTTTTGATATCCTGCAGAGACTGAACAGGAACTGATGGAGCGCAGCTCTGTAATATCCCTACACTCATATTTCTCTTTTATTTAGCCTGACAGCTCTAGTTTTGTAGCAAAATATATTGAAAATGAAAAAGAAACCGAGTTATCTTAAGCCTTCAAATGCTATCTTTTACAGCCTTTGGAAACTAGCGATTAACAGTGTCAGACACTGTTCATAGAAAATAAACCTAAGTAATGCTTGTCAATCTTACTTCCTCCTCTGTTGGTGCTCTGCCCATGCCAATCATCTGCAATACACAAACCGTTTCCATTACAGCATTCTCGTTGCTATAGCACAAGTTCTGATTTTAGACAGAACTGGGATATCAGTTTATGACTGAAGTCTGTAGCAGCACTATCTCTATGGCAGCTGTGAGAGAAAAAAATGGGGCTGATACTTGTTCTGACGCTGAAATCAGTTTTTACTTCCCTTTAGCGTGGTGTGTTCTGAAGGGGCGTTTTATCAGCCTTTCTGTGTTGAATTTGAAACAACGTTCTAATAAAAATAACCTGAAATAGAAGACTAGCAGAGGGACCTTGTCCTCGTGCCGTCCGAATCCGTCACCCACACCAACTCCCCGCTTTCGCCTCTGCTCTGCTCTGCTCCGCGCCGCCGCCTCACCTCCGCCTCCTCCAGTTCAGGCCGCCCAGCGCGGCGTCGGGGCACCGGTGACACCGCGGGCGGTCCCGGGAGCCAGGCCCAGCGCGCAGCCGCCACCGCCGTCCCTCACGGAGCCCGCCCGTTCGCCTCAGCAGCGGGGCCGGCCGCTGGCGGCGGCTCTAGGGGCAGGAGCAGGCCCCAGCCGGGCCTCGACCGGCGGCGGCTTCAGCAGCATCCCCGCTCGCCTCAGAGCCTCGCGCGCCACGAAGACCCCGCCCCCGGGGGCGGGGAGAGGGGCGGTCCTCGCTTCCTATTGGCTATTCGCGCAGCGGGGGGGGCTCCGCGCGGGACGGCGCTCGCTCCCTATTGGCTATTCGTGCGGCGGGCGGTGCTTTGCCTTGAGCGCGAAGGCGGGCGGGCGCGCGCGGCTGTACCGACGTAACGGGCGGCGGCGGGAGGCGGCTCCGCGGTCACTGCCCGGGCAGCGTAGCGCCGTTTCGAAGTGGCGGGGGTCGGACTCGCTTCGCTGCGCGCGCGGGCTCCTCGGGCAGAGCGGGCGCAGACGAGCAGCCGGCCCTGCAGCGGGGTCCCCGGGAGGCGCTGGCGCGCGGGGCGTCTGCGCGGGCGCGTTGGCGCGAGCGCCGGGGCCGGGATCCGCGGTCCGCGCCGGCAGGGGCGGGAGGTCGCGCTGGTTAATTTTTTCCCGGAAATTCGGCATGGGCGCTGACCCCGGGCGTCGCCCGCCGGCTTTCGCTTCCGCGCCTTGGCGCCGGAGGCCGCTCCGCCGGGAGCAGCGCGGGGGCTGCCGGCGCCGCAGGCGACGCCCTTCCCTCGTGTTTTTCCTTCGAAGTGTGAATACTGCTCCGTAGCAAGGCGCCTTAAATTTTCCGGTGCTAAATGCCCTTTTAAAGGCTCGTCTGTACTGAGAAGGCACTTTCTGATCCTACAGCTGAAGATTTTCTGTTGCTCCTTTTCCACTGACCAGGTAGCATCGTTGCTGCCTTTTGCTGGGCGACGACGTACTCCCCAGACTCTTGCATCGTTCTCCATGCTTTTCGCATGCGGGAGGAGTAATTCGTGTTACAGCCATGCTGTAGCTGTCAGAAGGCCCATAGCTCTTCCGCGTGTTGTCACTACGTGGATTTCATAGTTGTGTTGGAGGAAGGGGGGGGCCCCGGCTCTCTGACCCCGAAGCAGCCCCCTGTAACTCTAATTAGAGCTCATCTCTGTTGGTGCAACAGCTGTAGAGGAAGCGGTCTCGTGTGCATCCAGCCATAAACGTATTGTTTAAACTATGCGTGTAAGTGACATACCTTGTAGAGGTGGGGTTCCCACTGCTTCTGCAAAGTCCTTTGCATTTTCTGCTAAGTTAAAAGAAAGGTTTGGGAGAATTTAGGTTTTCAAACCTTGCCTGCAAAGGCATTTGTAAATCACCAAATTATAGAAAAGATGATTACAGCTCATTCCTTGTGCAGAATCTGTGACAAGCACGCAAATACTGTCAACTTAATTACAGTTATCCTGGACAGAGATTTTGCTGTTATGTCTTTGCAGAATCCCTTAGTCTTTTGCAGAGACTTTGCTGCAGTCAAAGTAAAATGTTTGGATTAGAGTATGAGAGCCCAGAACCATTCATGACACTGTAAACTTGAAAGCAAGATTTTATAAGAAAATAAAATTTCATATTTGTAAAATATACATACTGGCATTCTGGTTCCTTTATTTACCATTTCAAAACTTGGAATATCTTATTTCTTGGGGAGCCACAATAATAATAATTCTAAAGGAAAAAAAAACATAAATAGAAAAAATATACTTTGCAACTCAGTAATGTTTTTAGGTGCTGCAGTTAATTTGACCCTGGTAACTAACTCATAAAAGTGCAGTCAAGCTGACTTCAAATTACTATTTCAGACACTTCTTAGACAGAGATGAGAATGTTCCTTTTTTTTAATACTCCATTCATGTTTTGTGTATGTCAGAGTTTGATTTTCAGCTTGATTAAATTGGTTTAATTACTTTGATTTACTTCAATGGCCTTTCTGAATGCAATATTTAAATTAAAAAAATAAAAGTTAGTAGAATTTTATAAAAATGAGCAGTAATGAATTTTCAACACAGTATGTAATATTAACCAGGAATCTGATGGTTTGCCACACACTGGCAACTTCCTCATCCATAGTGACCCAGCTGATTGAAATGCAAAGCGTATAAAGCTTGGTAATCAAATTAAAAACTCACCTTGTTGCTCAGAAAAGATGTTTCCAGAAAGATTTATTAAAATTCAGTTCTCTCTCATGCTTGGAATGGAGTTGTAATTAATTAACCTGTTTAATAGATGATAATGGCACAAACAGGTGCTGCCATGGATGTAACTGATGCAATACAGTGTAGGATTAGAGCTGGGTAACTAATATGTCAGTAGGCAGAAATTTCCTCTTAGACTTTGCTCCTGTGCATTGGAATAAGGTTACATGTGACAAGCATGGCAAACTAAGTTATTTTGTCCTTCTAATTTATGCTACAAGAGAAGAAGAATATTACCATTCCCTAATCTCTTCTCCCTCTATTTTAGAAAGGGGTTACCCTACGTGAAGAGATGGTGGCAGGACATGGTACTGAAACGTGCCTGGTCATTACCACCTGTCCCAGGGAGATGTAGAAATTTCAGTTTCAGGTTGCTGGGAAAGCAGATAATTGGATATTTAGCCATCATCCTCATAGATCTTAGGTTTGTTTTAAGTGTCTCTTTCTAAATATTGATGCATCTTAGGTCTCTGCTAAAAAGTAATTTTTACACTTTTATGTGAAACTCTAAAGCAGTATTGAGGCAGTTAGCATTGTTTCAAGTTGTAGCTTTGATTGCTTGAGAGCTATATTTGATGTAGGTCACTTAATGCAGCGCATAGGCCAGGAGGAGGAAGCGCAGAGGGAAATCTTCAGATGAGAAAGGGGTGAGAGAAGGCCGCTGATGTCATCAGTGCTAGTACCAAATCTGGGTGAGGCACAGGCTAGTAACTTGCTGCTTTTCATACAAGATGGCTTGAGTGAATGGCAATACTGCTGTGGTTGTGGCAAGAACATCAAATACTTCCCGCTTCATCTTTACTGAGGGGTGAGGAAGAGCAACAACTGGAATTGCAGGAGAATGTGTCAGGAAATGGATTACTTGGTTTCATTTCTGCATCCTTATGAGTGAGCTCTACTGTTCCACACCTGGCTGAAAGTTCGTAGCTATCATCACCCCACTGCTAACCAAAGCGCATAACGTCAGGCCAGAGAGAATGATACGCTCAGAGCAACTAAGTTCCTGCACCCACAGGGCGTTAAAGGACTTGACAAGACTTAGGGCTGTCTTGCCAAGATAGTAACAGTAGATTTATTTCCGCTTTAGTATTTTTCCTCTGTTGACTACGGAATGCCATGTAAATTTAACGTATGCTTTTCTCAGAACATTCCTTCTTCTGTCATCTCCTTCCCACTGTTTGCACACTGAGTAGTACAGAAACTTACGGAAAAAAAAGCCCTGCCCTGTAGATTTTTCCTAGCTGGTTAGATGGCTGGCTCCGGCTGCACTATCTGTCAGCCCCTGAAATGGTAAAAGACCTTTTACAATAGTTCCCTACTTGTCTCTATGCTTAACTATGGAATAGCATTTCATGCTGCTCCCTACAAAGTAATCAAGAGTAACTCTTGATAAACTGTTTTAAGGTCTAACTGGCATTCATCAGCACAGCGAGGCTTTTCCCAATAAGGAATATTGATGCTTGCAATTAACATACAAGAGAATTTTAAAAGGTCAAAGAGTATATAGCAGACAAAGCATTGCGGTCCCACACAAACAAAACAGAAAATTTCCATCAATTTCAACAAAAGCAGGAGTATGTTAGTAGCTGTTATAGATTTTTGCTTTCTTTGGGTATCACTGCTGCTGGAGACAAAAATAAACAGAAAAAGAATCTAATATCAGATCTAGTGCCAACAGCTAAATGCTCAGTGCCTCTGAGGGTTATCAGCAGGTTCATTCTCAGCAGGCACAGTGGCCCTCTTTGAGAACAGGCAGGGATTCCAGCAGGGCATAGCAAGCCTGTCTTCATCTTCCTGGCTCTGGGGGTGTTACTTGCCAAAATAAAGCCAGTCTTGTTCTGGGTAACTGACAGAGGACATACGCTGCATTGTAGATGTAGATCTTCATGGATAAATCTGTTCCACTTAATACGCCACTTTAACAGTGAAAATTATTTTTTATAGACACATTTGCAGTCACTGAACAACTGAAGAGAGCTATAATGATGGACTGTACAAGGCAAAACATGTGGCTGGGAGGGGTTGATAAAAGACAAAGTTCTCAGTAGTAATTAAACACATTAGTGGCATGTATGACCTAACAATTTTACTTTATAGGTCTTAGAACCTCTTAATGCATCTGTACAGAGGTGCAAATTCTTAGTGCTGAAATAGTTTAGTTTTAGATTATTAAAATCCTTTTCCTAGCATTTCATTCATTTACACACCAGATTTTTCTGGCTGTGTTTGCTAAGACATGCAGAATGATAATTTTGATCCTCAGTCAAGAAAGCATGGAGAATTTTGTTTTATCTTCGGTCAGCCCTGTTTATGTCTCTGCTGTAGTCCTGCCAGCCTGCCTGCAGTGCTTTTGGTTTAGCAAAGGTCACGTTTACTTGCGCAGGAATAGTTTAACCAAACTGCTTTTTCACCACTCCTGTTGCAACTCCATAACTGGATTTTATAAGCTCTTCTGCTCTGTGTCAAAATCTGTTGAACTAGTTGGAAACTAGCTCTCACTCCCAGTGGTTAGTCTGTTATAATCATAGCTTGCTGCTGAGCCATCAGCTCTAAAGCAACTGTAGCACTCACGGGGGGGGGGGGGGGGGGGGGGGGGGGGGGGGCAGACTTAGGAAAAAACAAACATTTGATTAGCTTACATTTATTTTCTTATTCTTGGGTAAGCACTTCTCACCGGTACATGGTCAGCACATAGGATGGGGCTCAGCTCACTTTCACCCCCAGCATGGGCCAGCTGACCTGTGGGGGGGAAAGAGATTTTTTTTTGAGTTTCACTTGGACTTTGGTGGTATTACACTCCCCTTTCAGAGAAGCATGTCAAGATCTGAAATTTCACTGCTGAAATTCCCCTTCAATGCTCAGAGAAAGAAACAAGCTTTTTAAACAACGTACTACAACAGAAAAAAGAGGCATACTCCACTAACGCAGAGAAACATGGAAAGTGCTCCTAGCAATACTAACGAACACAGGTCTGCACAACACTAGTGATGATGCAGACCTGTAGTGCAGATAGATATTCAACTAAATGTGCTAGCCCAAGTTGACTACACTGAAGCTAGGGTCTTCAGAAAAAGCTAATATTACGCATATGGAAAAATACAGTTGCTAATGTGAAGGCTGTAAGAGTATGCCAAAAATCTAATTAAAATGTTCAGCAGTAAGACCATGTGTTGCTTTTCTTTTTTTTTAATTCTTAAATGTATCAAGTGTTTTGTCTCTGAGCAACTCTTCACATAATACCTGGCATTTATGAGCAAAGGCTCGCACATACACGTAATTATTTCCCCTTTCCCAAGTAAATTACAGTTGGGTTCTATATACATGCATGGGATCCTGTGATTCTGCTTTTTTTGCATGCCACTGGTTATCCAGTTCATTAAAGTGACTCTAGTGATTCATCTTTAGAATAAAACTTTGTGCACACCAAGTTGCAAACCTGTTGTGAAATACTTTTATTTATGTTTAGTTGTGAGCAGACAGCGGTACATTTCTACCACATTCTGTTGGAAGCTCACATGTTACAGAGCTTTTGTGGTTTAGTGCAATAGTTTGTCCTAACCTTCTCATGAACACAGTCACTGTAATCAGTGTTACATTTACCACACTTGCAGCTCACAGCCACAGGGTAGGAATAATAAGGGATGGTGTGAAGAGGACAGCCTGGAATCAGTGCTGTTTGATACAACATCTCTTTATATGTGCACACATTCTGGGACAGAGCACTTTTGAGGAGCAGTTTCTTGCCATTGCTGTCCTACAAAGAAAAGAGAAATGCATTGTTTCACCTAAACACACATGAATGACAAAAAATTTCCTTCAGTACTTTTTCCGGTATGCAGGAAGCAAACCTCTTCCCTCTTAGACTAGTTCTGGTATTTCCAGCGTACTTCTGTTCAGATCTGTCATTTTGAATCTGCATGTGATTCGAGCTCACTACCCTTGCAGATGTGTTTACCTTGCTTTTGTGATTTTAACTGTAATCTACTGCTTGGCTCAGAGAGCTAACACTGCTTTGTAATCTGTATTGGCTACCTACTGAGCAAGGTCGAATTTAAAATGTTATGTTGAACAGTGAAATCAAAGCACAGTCTTTAGCATGCCTCTATGCAAGATACTCTCCATTCTCCATAGCCAGCTGTCACCACAGTGGTTCACTGCTTTTACCACATGGCAAATTTGTGGAAAGAGGAGTTACACAAGTAATTTACGTTAAATAAGAGAGTAATAATAAAAAAAAACCCTGCTTCTCACTTATTCCATCGTGACCCCACAGACTGACTACAGAGGCCCTCCAGTGACATTATAAACCCCTTGGTTGAGGAAGCTTGGCATTTCTCATCCACACCTTCATAATAAGCTAAGTTGAGAACATGATGAGAATGTGATTTTTCTATCTATGACAAATACCATTGGATTAGGACAATTTTCACACAATTTTCTAGTAAGAACAAGTGAGAATAGGCATTTGTTCTGCAGTGGTGGCCATTACAGAACACCTGCCTAAAACAGAGTAACACCTTGTACCCGTGTCATGCAAAATCCGGCGCAGATGGTGGTGTTGATGGCCAGGCAGTAGGTGCATTCCCTTTTCTCCACATGGATTATGTACTCAGAAGGAGCACAAAGTGATGCTGTTTGACCAAAAGTCAGGCCAAAGAGGAGAGACAGCAGAAAGAAGGGACTCATGCTAGATGGAGGGGAAAAAAAAAAAAAAAAACAACAACCCTAAGTAAAATTAAATGTTGCTTCCAGCCCTTTCCTCAGAATTTGACAAGAACAGTTATGATAGTTACAGAGCAGAAATGATCTTAACATTTTTTTAGCTAGAGCCTGATAAATTCTTTCTAATGTCAGACTTGAACTGAAACAGTACTGACTGCTGAACAGAAAAAAAGGATGAACAGGCCAGTAACATTAGGTCAATATTGCATGTTCACCTTTTCCCACTAAATCATATTATGTAGAACTTTTCACTAATGAGTGATAAAATGCTGACACAGAAAAATAACATGAGATTTTCCTATCCTTCCCTGTGAAAGGATCTGAAAATGTGACATATGTGAGAGAACATGAGCTCCAGAATTACCCAGAGAAGCTCAAAAATCTCAATGGTTTAAAAATACTTTTCTGCAGAAAGCATCTTATAAAATAATTCAAGAGAGAAAAAGAAACAGCTGTGCATATCAGATATATCACTGTATTTTTTTACTTCCCAGCTGGCTTAGAGGCATGAAGAGATGGGAACACTGCCAAAAATTAAATAATAGATTCAAGCAAATAACAATAAAGAACATCAGCAAAGAGTTCAAAACAATGAATCCCCGCTTTTTCTCTCTGATGTGCTGACTTCCTTTCCCAGACCAGCTGGGGCATCCTGAGAACAAAGCTTTGATTAGCTCCAACGCAATTCCAGGGTCTGCTCTATAGCCTCTAAGCTACAAACTGTAAATGACAGTGTCTACAAACACCTGGACATCACCCGCTAGTCTCTTCCAGCTGCTAGTTTCCCATAGCAAAAGCCATTACAGAGTCCAGTTTACCCTGTAGCTGCAACAATGCAAGCCTGGAAAGACCAACCTCTTGTCAGCTGAATTCTTCCCTATTACAGGAACTTGATTCTGCCTTGAGCTGGGAGAGGCAGTGACCCAGCACAAGCTCTGTCTGTGCTTTATACTCTCCTGGCTAATTCCGGGTTGATCTTACTGTTTATATAATTGCATCTGAATTGCTGCTTTCTTATCGCAAAGTCATCTATTGAAAATTCATACTGAACCACAAAGCAAATGTGATAGGAACAAATGTGTCCATAATATCCTAACCTGGAAACTGGATCCGGAAATCTAATTATTTTAACAGTCATTTGCTCCTTAGGCTTTTAAATTAACCACTGCTTTTAAAAAGGTACTATTGATGAGTTTAATCACTACATAGAACAGTAGTGTCATTACAGGGAGGCGAGCATGGAAATGCAGTCATCCTGAATCACAAATAAATAATTCTACCTTCTTGTTTTGGGAAAATTAATAAAGTCTGTCTCACTCAGTTTGCTTGTTATGAGGCAGACAACTGAGAGATGCAGTGGTATACACATAAAATAACAAATCTCAAATCAAAGCAATTGCTCTACAGTGTGACCTAGGAACAGCCTGACTTATTTCCTCAAACAAAACATGCAGAGAAATTATTTGGCCTTGAACCTACTATCCAAATATTGAAGTGACAAATAACTCCCTCTGAAACACTAATTGATAGGGGTAAAACTTTAAGAAACCACTCTTTGTAGCACAATGAGAAGCAGAATATTGCACAAATAATCAGTGAAACCAAAATGTCCAGAGACAGGGAAAAACACTTGTGTTGAGGGCTTGGATGAACACCTGGGGAAGAGCAAAAGTGAGAAAAGGTTGAGCCGGCATGCATGTCTTATATTGGTTCAGCATAAGGCCACTGTCCTCTGCTGTTTCATCGGCATCCAGCCAGCCCTCTCACTATGCTTCTTCATTGCAGCTCTGCTAACACCCACTGTCTCAGATAATTCCCTAGTCACTGAACTGCCATTTGGACTTTGATCTATGTCTTATGCAGGACAAACGTATTCCCGATTTATGTGGCCATGAGAAATACAATAAAGTTGAGTTTTAGCTGATAAACACGGCCACTTTGAACTGCTGAAGAGTGATCCAGTCAGTCCTGACTACTGTTCAGCTAATTCTTAGATAATATTAGGCCCCATTTTTCTGTCGTTCTAGAATGTTGCACACAGCTTTGTGTCCTGGGCTAACTGAAACTCTATCATGGTGAGGATGGAAAGGAGAATGTAACAGCAAAGCTATATCTAGCATGAAAAAAGGGAAACAAACGAACTGTTTTGAACTGAGGTGAAGAAGTGGGAAAATGTAGAAAACTGGTATGAGAAGCTAGAAACTAGGGAGAGATAAATTTCTGTCACAAAAAAGGCCAACAGTAATGTCAAGGGACATTACTAGATGAAGACAAAGCTGTTGATGCAGAGGAAGTGCGGTCTTCAATAAATATTCCTACATTTGAAGAGGTGGCAGCTGATTAATTGACATATACAACTTATTACATATTTTTATGGGTAATATATAAGGAATAAATATTTTAAAGTCAACACTCCAAAGCTAATGATCTTTTGCTTGCTAATGCTAATTTTAATGAGTCTTGGAATACTGAGGAAATTTCAAAAAATTAATAAGAGTGCTAATATTATGCCAATATTTAAAGAGAAAGTTGACCCACGTAAGTCTCAGCCAGCTAGTCTGACATCTATCCCTGATAAATCAGGTAAAATAACAGAAAGTTGATACAGGATTTGAGCAATAAAGAATTAAAGGATGAGAACATAATTAATGCCAGTCAAGATGGTGTTACATAAAATAGGTCATGTCACACAAACCTGATTTCATTCTTTGAGGTGATTGCAAATTTGGTTGTTAAGGCAACTACATAGATGCACTGTCCTTAGTTCCATCTGTCCAGAGCTCTACCGTCATGGAGAATTAGAGCTATTACGCAGAGTCCAATGTGGTGTATGCTGAATACTGGGAATATAATTTCGGAAGTGCATTTATTCATTGCAACTCAGTTTCCTGCTGCAGGCTTTTTACCCAGCCTCTGAATGCACTACAGCGCATTACAGAGACATCTGACCAAGTATTAAGTGTGAAAATTCATTTATCTGGAAGTGTGACAAATTAGCCTGAGTGGACCTGCAGACTAATATGAATATTGTTCCTAGTACTCAAGCTAGCTCCACACTAACATGGACCCAGAAAGAACCTCTTTGCTACTATCTCTTCTTTGCTGCCATCAGCTCAGCCTGCCCACGTCAGAAATGCACTAAACTTCACTAAGTGGTATACACATTCAGATTTCTCCAGTAATTTACACAAGCTATCGCTTTGGTAGAAAAGCTTTTCCCTGGCTGTCCTTCTGGATGTGACTGCAGAGTTCTTTCACTACTCTCTAAATGCCTGATGGCACCAAGATCCCTGTACACGCTGGGAGCAGCAAGACAAAGACTGACAGCAAAGTCCGGTGTGGCTCCCTGTTAATGCATAGGGCTCCATTCATACAGCTTCCTAAAATCCATAGTTAAATATCTGATGCTTATCGATCCATTTCTTCCGTCACCCTCCTGCTGACCTGCACGCTATTCAGTAATACACATTTTTAATGTGTTTTTACAGCCATCAGCTTTGTATCTGTGTTCTGAACAGCCAGTTACACTGTTAATTATTTATCTTTAACCTTTCTGTTAACCAAACCAATCCATTCACTGACATCAGTTATTTACACTTTCATTAAGTGAAAAGCAGTATTGCTGATGTTCTGCAAGAAGTGTTTTAAGTGATATTTGTAAACAGAATACAGTAATCATAAAATTCTTTGGTTCGTTACCCAGGAATCTCTGAAACTGTAAGGGGTCAGAGAAATTCAGTACGTGCCTGAAGTAATATGTAAAAAATAATCTGATACAATTCTCTTTCCCTGATCGATGCCTAAGATATTCCTGCTCACTCTTGTTCTGTTAGTAGGATAACAGAATGAAAACTTTGTAGAGCTTATGAGCAGGTTAACCTACAGAGCAGTGTGAGAAAGTCTTGTTTCCACTGCATATAGCATTCTGGATATTAAAATGAAAACCTCTCCATGCTTGCAAACAATGCTGGAATTGGAAGATACGCTGATAGAAACAGACAAAAACAATCAGATTCCTACAAGATTAGGATTCTAGTAGAGGAATTATTTCCAATTCCATCCAATTGCAGAACTCCAGCAATGAAAGGAAACAAGATCCTGACATGTTGCCACAGTAACAAGGTTTTTGTTGTCAGGTTTTGCATTTAAACAGATCATGTCTGCTGAATTTTCAAAGCTAATCTGTCTTTTTCAGGTCTCTCTGTAATTGATCGAAACATAGCTCTCATGTCTCAAATTTGTAGATTCACAGATGACTGCTCTCCTTTCTTTCCTAGGATTAGCTGCAGCATTTCCTTATCAAGCACAGATTTAAAGAGCAATTCTCCTTGTTGCATATCATATGCCAACAATCTCCATATATGGTCTGAAAATACTTCATAATCTTATTTGTTATTGTGGCTCATATGATAGATCACTTTGTATTTGATTAAATTTCTCTGGAAAGTGCTAGATATTTCAGTTCCTGTTATTGTAAGATTTACAATCTCTATACTAAGGATAAAATTTATGAATAAAACCAAAATAAAACAAAGAAAAACACACACATGCAAGCCAGAAGTATCCTGCAGTATCATAAAGAATGAAGGATTATATTCACGCAATATCCTACCGAGGGTGACAACTATGTATAATCATGTGCACAAATGTAGGGCTGCAACTAAGTGAGTAGTAGTTCTGCAGAAAAGGATCTAGAGATTACAGTGAATCATAAGATGAATGTGAGTCATGTTGTTATAAAAAATGTAAACATCATACCCAAATGTATAAACACAAAGATTGTCTGTAGAGCATACAAGATAATCCTTCTACTCCCTTTGGCATTGGTTAGGCCACAAATGGAGTACAAATGAAGAAAAGATGGAGTGACTGGTAATCTAGAGAACATGAACCAAAAGGAAAGATTAGAGAAAAAGTAGGTCGTTTGTGTTGTTCAAAATAGGTTATTCACTGTGCATAGTTACATTGCAAATACATACAGCTTTTGGCCTCAAGACCTTTTTGCTTAAGCAGTATTTGTAGGACAAGCACATTCTTTTCTCCTTCTCTGTTCATGGCTTACATAAGAGCATCCCTTGGTTTCTCTAGAGCTGAGTAGAGGGGAAGGATCAACTCCCTCAACCTGCTGGCAGCACTCTTCCTAATGCAGCCAAGGATGCTGTTGGCCTTTCTTGCCACAACAGCACATTTCTGCCTCATGTTCAACCTGTTGCCCACCAAGACCCCAGGGCCTTTCCTGCAAAGCTGCTTTCCAGCCAGTTGGCCTCCAGCCTGTATTGGTGCATGGGATTATTCCTATTCAGGCACAGGACTTTGCATTTCCCTTTGTTGAACTTCATGAGAGTCCTTTTGCCCATGTATCCAGTCTGTCAAGGTCCCTCTGAAGGGCAGCACAACCCTCTGGCACATCAATCACTCCTCACCATTCTGTATCATCTGCAAACCTGCTGAGGGTGCACCTTGTCCCAGCAATCTAAGTCATTAATGAAGATGTCAATTAGAACTGGACTCACTATCGACCCTTGGGGTACAACAACTAGGGACTGGCCTCTAGCTGGACCTCGTGCTGCTGATCACAACACTATAAGCCTGGCAGTTCAGCCAGTTTTCAATCCACCTCATTGTCCGCATATCTAGCCAGCACTTCATCAGCTTGTCTCAAAGGATGTCATGGGAGACAGTGTTGAAAGCCTTACTAAGGTGTAGATAAGCAACATCCAGGACCAGAGCCTGTAAACACTAGAAGAAGCCTTGTCATCCAAAGCTCTCAACTGGTTCATCATCTGTCCCTAGGCAGAGCTCCATTGCGTTCCAGCTGCTCTCCCACATAAAGGGCAACTTCCCCTCCTCACCTTCCCAGCCCATCCTCCCTAAAGGGGCTATATCCATCCGTTGCAGCACTCGAGCTGTCTGAGCTATCCCACTACCAAATTTAATTCCTCATGGTAATCAGACTCTGCCTCATGAAACTCTCTAGCATTAGATAGCAGTACCAAGACTAGGGACAGGGATCTCAGGGCACTAACAAGCACTGAAGACAAGACAACACCCTCAGATCTAACAGAAATGCCTGGAAAGCATCTAATCCTTAAGGCCTGCTCAGAAAGAAATGATTCCGCAACCTCAGAAAGCAAAACATACATCACAGAGGACATAATATCACAATCTTTCCGCCTTTCCTTAACCCTCCTACAAATGCCATTATCTACTGTGGTCAGGGTAAAAAGGAACAGCTGCTGTGGAAAGGGAGACCCATTTAGCTAAAAAGTCAGAGACTTCAGTTTCTAAGTGAACTGCAGTATGTCCTGATTTGACTGGCAATCTCCCATGAACATAGGCAGTCAATAGGTAGTCAGACACGATCTTCACTAATGAAGATTTGGTATGGAGGCTTGACACAAAGTATGTACAATTGAGGCTTTTTGGATCAGCATTTAAGCTGATGATCTGCTCAGTACAAACCTTGGGGTATGCTTCTCTCTCTCCTTCTGCGCTTTGGGCGTGAAGTCCTGTCAGATGGGGCTCTTACCCAAAATGCATTCCTCTCTTAGACAGACTCACGTGCCCACCTGAAAAAGTGTCCACCACAGCTATGACAAAATGTGAAGCCTGCAAAAGTGAACGCCTTCCAGTGAGGAAGCCATTTCAAGGTTCCAATCAAAAATTAAAATGGCTCAAAGAAAGTAGAAAGGGAGACTGTTTTTCCTCATTAACTCTCCCCCACAAGATACTCGTGATAGAAGCAAGGCAAACTACATTAAATAGTTCGGTATCAAGGGAAAGAAAAGCCTCTCGGGAGTTAAGGATGACAGTAACACTGTTATTTATACTGTGGGGTGTTTCTTTTTTATTATTATTATGGTAATTAAAATACTGTAGCATTTTGTTAATCCTTTGGGCTTAGAAATTTAATGGATTATTATTTGTATTTTAAGAATAGTTGTCTTTTATAATAACTACCGCACATAGCTGAGGATTTTTTTTTTAATATATGTTTTTAGCCAAGGAGCTTGTAATACCTTCCCTCCACACATTTGAGCAAAACTGTTTATAGGGATTCTTCCAGTATAGCATCCCATTCTGAAAAAAACACTTTCAAAGCCACTGTAAAATAAGATCAGCAACTACTGACATGTAACACTCGCCTTCGGTAATATTATACAGCTAGATTCAAACAGGTGAGCTCAACCCTAGCATGGTTATCCTGACTAATCTCTAACTCCAGTGCAACTTCACTAGTTACCATAGAGACATTCCTGTGTTTCACCCAGCCCTCCAGGGAGCCTATTCCAGAGTCTAAACAAACAGGGGCATGCTAAGACATTGGATCTGTTACTTTGTACTACCTGCAAGTCCACATACTACTGCATTTGTCAGCTTAGGTGAGTTCTAGAAGTGTCATTTTCTTGAGATCTGTTCTTACTTTCTTCTTTGTATCTTGCACTCTCTGCTCTTGCAGTTTCTAAACAAAAGAGATTTTTTAATACCATTTGGAAGTAACTAGTTCAGTAGTGCAGAGTCACAGCTACAGTGTACCCAGAAGTGCTTGGATATGGCAAGCCCTTAGTGTAGTTTTAAGTTCTGGCACCGTTTACATTCTTTTTTCTTAAGTAAGATATAAAATGTGTGATTTCTTTACTTGTCAGAATAACCTCTTGGTCTGATTTAAAATACCTGTAATGCTGTATCAAGTTTTGTAACAATTCTAGTTAACTATTTCATGGCACAATACCTAATTAAAAACACTGCTTCTGCAATATGCAGTGCATTTAACAACAAACAAAACGGACTGAAGAAGTATGTTCTTTGGACCACTTGCTAGGGGCTGGCCTTTCTTTATATAGTGTCAACACAAGGTAGGAGCCTCTGTTGCTGTATCTCTCAGTATTACCCAGTACAAACATTAAACAGGACTGGGTAATAACAGTATTTGGAATATTCACAAAAAAAAAAGATCAACATTTGAGTAAACTCCCAAATACTCTGTATTAATGAAATAACAACAAGGTAATCATTTTGAAATTTCCTATGCTTAATAAAGCCATGAGGGACAAACTATACTGATTTGACATTAAAGTATTTTAAGTGAGATCTAAGATGAATGCTAGAATAGGCAAGTGTTCATTACTTGTCTTTCTTAGACTTAAAATTAAATTTTCCTAAATTTTTTAGGGTTTTCCCTCTTCCACTTTTGTTTTAGGCAGTTGTAACAAACGGGTATACTAAAAGTTATTACATACCATATAGAAAAATTAATTTTCAATTAAAAAAACATATATTTGCACCAGAAGTTTGAGATCCGTCATTAAACACATGGCCAAGAGATGTATTTAAATTGAATCAGCTCTTTTTTAATACCGTACATTTCACAATGTAGAGACCACGGACTACTCAAGTTATCCAGTAAGTGCATTCAAAGGAAACTATTATTTGTGCCCAAGGCAATTCAGACAAAGAGGAGAGAGTGGATTAAACACAGAAAAACCTGCTGCTAGACAGGAAAAGTAAGACATTATAATGGATGGAATACAACTTACGCACTGTCCAGTTCTTTTAACTTGCTACCTCGTGGCAATATACATTGTTCAGGACACAGATAATGTCTCCCTTATAAATGAGACTATGCACACAAAGACACAGAGTGGGTTCGGAAAAACAATAGCTCCTAAAATAGTTGTTTTTATTTTCATTTTTATTTAGTCTATATAGACCACTCACAGAAACATGCATACTATGAGGCAAATATGATTTTACATCATTTCCAGATGATTAAGTTTCCTGTATTTTTTCTTATAATAGTAATAACGGTATATTTGTAATTTTGCAGATGATTTATGCAATACACCAGATGACACACTGGTGATATCAGGAGGACTGTATGATGCACCACAGATTTACAACCCTGACATGACAGCACCAGAACATAATGAAGTTCAAACTGATTATTTACCATTTGAGTCTAGATGTGGGCAGTACAGACTTGAATATTTACCTGTTCAGATGAAAAAGGACTCTTCTCCACCTTCAAGACATTACCACATGACTCACAATAACTATGACATGCAGAAATTTCTTATGGTAGTTTTAATGCTTAAGTAGCATTTCTAATTATCCCTGCTTAAGTTTCTTGCCATTTCTTCTAATATAATGTCAGATACTGAACATATACTGCTATGCTGGAAATCATGCTTGGTTAATATACATGAAAACATTTGTTTTTCATGTAAAGTCTCAGTTAGCAATGGTTTAAACAATATTTAAATGACTTCCTGCAAAAATATCTCATATTATGGAATTAGCAAGATTATCAATGTGTAGGCTAGACTTGATGTGGATTTTGAATCTTAACTTCAATACTGCAAAATTATAGTTTATCAATTTATATGTAAACCACAGGTGAGAAGACAAAGTAGTAGAAGTTTTATTATACTCAGAAACAAATTTTATTTTTGATTACTCAGTCACTAGCTTAGGAGCTAAGTGTGCATACCTGTTGAAGATGTCAACACTCAACAACAGCAACACTCAAAATTAGGAATAGGTTATCTTGAAATGAAATAACGATCATAGGCAGGTGTTTAGGTCTGGTATAAAACATCAATCCCTATTAAAAATAAATGACATACTGCACACATATGTTGTGTTTCACAGGTCTGCATTCCCTTTTGCTGCAAAGTAACCAAAGAGAAATTAGTAAGTAACATCCCAAACTAAAACGAAGAATAAGGGATTCTGAACAACATTCTGTGCACGTTTTTAAAAACGATAATTAAGATACCTGGGAGAGGTTTACAGGGATTATTTTACAGTACTCATGGTAAAATAATCCTTCTTGGAAAAAGCAGACATCTGGAACTTGTGTGTTATAAGCAGCTCCTTTGTTCTTTCCTTTGGTCTGATTTATAATATTTAAGCAGATGTATTATAAAAACTTAATATTCCACATATGTATCAAACACCTCTCCAGTAAGAAAAGTCATTCTAACTTCTCAGAAAGATCACTTGCACAACACATTCCATTTAAAAAACATGGAGAAAAAGACAGTACATTCTTTAAGACCTTTGGAAAATATTTATCAGTTACATACAACAAGAAAAACATTAATATCGCTGCTCAACAGATAAGGTGTAAGGAGCCCAAAGTATTAAACTATGCATAGAGTTGCTAATCCGAAACAATGAAACATGTAAGTTTTGCTAACCAATTCAGATGAAGCCAGGATTTTGAATTTTCTTAATATTTTTAGATAGATGTACCTGTAGTCTTCTTGTTATCTTTAGGGACTGAATTAAGTTTTTGTTGTTGTTGTGAAACCAAGATTAAGCAAGGATTAACACCGGAATCTATTTTGCTCTAAGTTATTTTTATGCTTATATGGCAGAAACTGTTAGTCCTTAGGAAGGATGTCTGGCTATTTAGATCTGTATTCTAATACATAAAGAAACAACATTTAGTCCCACACTTCACATTTTGGATAAGCCATTTAATGAAATCTCAAAATTGTGCTTACAATCTGAAAATATAAGTATGCATATCTTATTCCTTACGAAGCTGAACTGTTTTTAAACCTAAGTAATTTTTTATTGAAAATACAATTTTAAACATTTCAGAACTATTTTAACATACTGAAGTTGTGGCTACTGAAAACAAAGCAGTCTAAAAAGATAAGAACACGTAAAATGAACCAAAAGCAAGACAACTTGAAATAAAAGTTCCTTTTAAAAGCTTCAGCATTAAATAATATCGTTTTGTGAATTATTATTAAAAAAAGAGAGTAAATTTAAAAGAACAAACTGAATTTCCTCAAAACCAGTGTTTTGAAGATGCCAGACAAAATATCTTTCCTTTTAAAGAAGTTTTCTTTGTAGTTATTTCAAAGTTAAAAAGTGAGCTAACTTTTGTCTCTAGGCTTCTTATAGCATATGGAATGAAACGCAGAAAATGCTCTGCAGGTTGCTGTAGTTATGTATCTACCAAGATTATTCATATGAAGGAAATTAATGAGATTAATTTGATACTGAATAATGAAATTAATATGAATACTGAACACATACTGGATAAGACAGAAAAATGCAACAGTGTACCAACTCTGAAAGAATAATAATTCTGTGTTATACTGATCAAATAATGTTAATTTCAAGCAAAGAGTTTTTCAGCTTCTTTCATTTTTCTTTTCCTGTCCATTTTAGAAACTGCAGTCCATCCAGCCTCTCGCATTTTTCTCATACTTGTAATTTTCAGTGCAGAGCCTGGAGTTTTTAGGTTTGATGTTGTTGGTTTCTAAGAAGACAAATATAATCATCCATTAATTTCTATACTAAATTTGATTAACTGTTCACTTTGATCTGAAGAAAAGCTAAGATACCTTTTTTGGTGTCATAGCACATAACTGTGAAGCTTGAGGATAATCTTTGTATAATTTTTTAAAGATTTCTTCTTCTGAGACTATGCTCTTAAATTAAAAAAAAGAAAGGTTAATCACAATATTCGGAAATCTCTTTTCTTTTCCCTTAAAAATACTAGAGTATGAAAAAAGTTAAAATATTATTATGAAGCCTCAACAGTTCAACAAAAACAATGTAAAAATTCATTATAAAAAGGAATTTATATTTTTACAGAGTAGTACATTATTTGTGATACAGTTACTAATTTAGTACACTAGTGTTATTCCAGAAAGAGCCAATGAAATAAAAAGATACACATACATTTTGTCTTGTATACAGAAGCCCACAACTTTATATATATTCTTAGATATAGCAGTGTACATAACAAGTCATTAAGCACACTATTTGTTTCAGATTTTTACCAGGAGGTCACTGTGTTCAGAGCTATCTGACTGAGTATCCAGCTGTAGAAGCACTTTTTGCTTTTTCCTCATACACCCTTCTGAAAGCAGATTTGTGCTTTCACTTTGTAGCTTACATATTGGGGGAGTCTTTACAACATATGTCTAGGGGGAAAAAAAATAAAAGATGTTATTTAAAAATTTCATTTTCAGTGGTACTTCTAGAATGTAAAACTAAACCTATAACCCAGTTTACAGACTGAGTGTCCAGGCGGACACTAAAGAGATGATGTAGAACTATCACCTTCCCCTTCAAAGCATGAAGCAAAGATCCACACAAAAGCAAAAAATACAATATATCATTTTTCTATTGCCAAACAAGAAAGAACAGGAAGTCCCAGAAGAACTGAGTTTTACGGCACACTATATCCATCCCCTTTTATCTCGTGCATGTATTCAGTTCTTATTCTGAACTGTAGTCACTACAAACAGAACATAACCAAAACTGCAGGAAGAAGCTTTCAGTAAGCCACTGACAGCGTTATCAAGATTTTTTCTTTTTTTTGCTAGAAGTTAAACTTATCAGTTTGTTTGCAACATTACATTTTTAGAAAGAATAACACAAAAATGACTGTTATTCTTTTGTTCCGATATAAACATTGCATCTGAGCTTCTGACAAGGTAGAAACATGAGGCTTTATGGTTATGACAAAGCAGTCAGGAATACGTTGATAATTTTTACAGCTACACAAGTTATTTTGTGTTTCACAAGGGAAAAATGTGCCTTTTACAAAACTTTCTTTTAAGATTAAGTAAAAAACACTAGAGACGTTATTAAATTCACAGTCCCTATAAAACAAGTGACCGATCAGGGAAGACAAATGAAATAAATGAGCAAGCAAAATGGAACACTGTTGGAGCCCCTTCACAAACTGTTTTCTAGTATCACTGAGGAATGCATATTTTCTTGTGGCTATCCATCTTTTAAATCCCTGTTTATCACAAAGAAAAATAAAGTGTCTCTAGAGAACTAAAAAATACAGTCAAAAAAATAAAACAAGAACAATTCATTACCATACTATAAGTTACAAACCTTTAATGATGGACTGCACAAAGTACTTTTTGCAGATGCTGAAGGAGTCATTTCTTTATTTTCCATTATGTTGACTTTTGTAGGAATATAATTTGGAGATAATTTTTTTTTTGAATTGATAGATGCAGAGTCCAGATCTAAATGAAGTTTAGGAGTCTCAGAAAAGTGAGTCTGTATTTTCTAAAATTAGAAAAGGCTTAAATTAAGAGCAAATTCATGTCTTTTGTCCAATGAATATTATTTAACATGAAACTTCAATCAGATTGCATACATACAAATGTCATCAAATTCTATCATTGATTAATAATAAAACTACCTTGTGTTTCTTTTCTTTTTCAGGAAGTGTGTTTTTGGGGGGTTCTTTTGCAAGATTCTCCTAAAAAAGAGTTATGTCATAGGTAATAATTATTTTACTTTAATTTAGCTGTAGAACATATGCTCAGCATAATTACAGAACACTGTACACCAAAGATGCATTTTACAGTTGTCATTATTATAGTTCAAAAGACCCAGCCAAGCATGTCACACACAGTGCTACATTAACAAAAAAAATACCTTTTCTTCAATTTCTGCTTTAAGGTGTTCCTTAAGGGATGACAGTTCACTTTTCAAACACGATAACTCACTTTCCTAAAAACAATTAGATAATGGAAAGGTTAACTATTCTCAACCTGGAAAAAAAGAAAGCAGACCTAATAAAGCACTAATTCATAAGAATGTTCATTATTAACATAAAGAAAAGTCCATCTGTTCAATACAGCCAACATCCATAAAGTTAGGACTTAATGCTTAGAGGTACCTACAATTCATTTTCAGAATAATTCCACTTCTGTGAAGAGAAATGTCAGAAGGATACCGACTTTTAGGTAGACATTGTAGAACTACAATTTTAGACAGTCTTGAGGGGATGTTGGCTCTTAGAACTTTTCTCAAAGCTAAGCTTCCCAGAAAGCAAAAATGCAAAAAAGAGAATGCAACTCTAGGCTTGGAGGTTTTGTTTGTTTAAGAAGAGCTCAAATACTACTAAGAAACAGTTACTTGACCAGAACTGTTCAACGAAAGAACCTTTAATACTTGTGAGAAGGGGGAAAGAAAGAAAACTAATACAAAAGTTACTTAACCAAGTGATATGGTTAGAACACATGCACTATCAGGAAAGGTAGACAGAAAAGCACAGCATCTTCTATTTATTTTTAGAAACATCTGATATTTTAACACACATATTAAGGTCAGTAAGTGAAAACAGTACATTGAAGTTGGTCGGTTGATCTTCACTACTATTCAGTCCCGCTAGAGTAAACGCTTAACAAAACAAACAAAAAAGCAACAAAAATAAGCATTAAACAGGAAGAACTCTAATACAGTATTTATATTATATTACTCTGTCAGAATAGAGCAGGACAGCAGGCCCTCCATTAAATTACTTATTGCTGAAGTGTATATCTTACCAAGGATCTTTTTTCTGATGACTGCTCATGCTCTTTTATCTTAAGAAGTTTTAATTCTGTATCTTTTTCTTCAACCATTTTATCATATTGGTGCTGTGTTAAAAAAAAAAAGTTATTTGACTATATAATTATAAATATATCTCATCTTAAAACATCATCTGTTTTTTTCAGTAAAACTACTTTGGAGCTTCCGAAAGCACTATGAACAAACATTTAGACCTGCGCAGATAGTGCACAACAGAAAATGTACAGGTAGTGTTATTTTGTGGGGTTATTTTGTGTCCATGCAGCAATAAGTGTTCAAGCACAAAAATAATAAAAAAAAAATTAGCCATATTATTTTTCCTAATGGTATCTGCTAAATCTACTGCAAAACAGAGCAATAAAATGAGTCAATTAAAATACGTTATGTTAAACTGTCTAAAGTCACTAAGAAGTAAAGTCCTCATAAAAACAGGCCCAAACTGACACTGAAGAATATTGCATGAGCATAGTATCAAAGGAAGCCTGAATATTAACAAATCCTGCCAAGCACAAACATATGTATACCTTTATTCAGCCCAAACATAACATGTTGAAAAATGCAGCCTCCAGGACAGCTTCAGAAGACCACTGCCACCATCACATCTTACTTAAAGCAAAAGGGGACCTATGATGCGACTAGTTCACATCATTCTACGATTCCTAAAAATTTAGATAAATAGAATTTATCTGCCAGCAGACTTTTCAAAATCTGAAGATGAATTTATTTTTAGTTGTTTGAAAAGTCAAGCGCATGTTCAAACTCATTTTCTGAGACTCAGGTCTTTATTATGAAGTTTCATTTTCTAATCTGTAATACTCTGGTTTTGAAAAGTTTTTATTTAACATAGTATCACACACGACACATCACAGAAATTGGTAAAATCTCCTACCTTGTGCTTTTCCATAAGTGCTACCATTTCAGCAATCTTGTGTTGACATCGTATATCGGTTTCTTTCTGTATTACTGTTGTTTCATCAACCAGTAACCTCATCTTTTCTACCTGTTAGTAATAAGCTTCTTCTAATTCATGAACAATTAAGAACAACATGCTAACAAAATCTTAGTTTCATTTCTTCCCTCCCCGGTGGGTGCAATGTACAGTCTTCTTATGTAGTCTTCATTTGCTTTAAAGATCCTTTTCAAACCCTCCATCTTTCACACACTTTGTTAAGATGGGCAAGTAAAACCTAGATTGAGTACATCCATTCCTTTGCGGCAGACAAGTGCAAGGTTGAACCATGAGCAGTAAGGAGTAACTGAGTGGCAATTTAAGCACTCTGCCCTAACATTTTTTGACATTATCATCAAAAATTGTAGGAATCAAAATATGAATATTAGGAAAGTTATAATCTTATTTGCACCAAGAATAGAATTTCTGTGGACAATATCCTGACAAAAAGATTTTTTAGTCAGGTTCTTATCTTTAAAGACATACATAAATATTTCAACTTAAGAAGGCAGTGTTGTAAAGCTTTGCTCACAGGCACACACAGCAAGTTCCATTCCTGTCTATAGACTACTACATACGTGCAAGGAGTCTGGCCTATATAGCTTCATAAAATATATCAAGCATTTCGTAAGTTATCCTACATCAAAAACTAATTAAAAAGTTGCAGTAAAATTTAACAGCTCTCACCTCTTCAAGAAGTTTATCTTCAGTTAGTTTTTTTGCTTCAATTTCTTTTTGATAGATGTCAACTGTTTCCTTATGTTGCTTGTTCACATTTTCTATCTCTAACTGTAATTTATTCACCTTTTGAGAATGCGGAATTATTGCTGTTAGTTGTTCAGGAATAAATGCCTCTTTTTTTAAAAAAATTTTTAAATCTTACTTTAGAGCAGAATCACACTGTACTTTTCAGTTATGAGACTGCACTGTTTCCTATCTAAAATTCAGGTTTTCTCATGAGGAGCTGAATTTTTGCCTGAAGTGAGTTAGAAAACACTCATGGCAACTACATGACAGCACAATAGGAAAGACTGCCCATACTAGTTCTGCGCATCCAAGTCAATAAAGAAGCCCAAGGGCTAGTTAAGCACAAAAGAATCATTCCAATATAAAGGAATCATCTATTAGCAATCTGATAGTATTTTACCTTTTGTACGAAAGGCCCTTTAATAGGACTGTTATGGAATGCAAGGTCAGAAAATGAAGCATAACGGATAGTCCCCCAAGCTTTAGCAGCAATATGGCTGTAATATGTTTATAATTAAAAGTTTTGTTTAAATTAAGAAATGGAGAAACAGTTTATCTATAAATAGTTTATTTTCAGAATTTTATTTAATTCTAAAAAAGAAGGACTCATTTCAGCTGCTAATATTAACAAGAATTTGATATGAAATAAATAGGAAGAGCCTGGGGAATACACGCACTGCCTAACATCTGGGCACTCTGTACTGTATTTTAACCATACCTCCATCAGACTACTAAACAGAAATATCTCATTTGCATTGTTTGCTTCATTCCACTCGTTCAATACAATTTCAACCAACTAAGCAAGTCCATTCTTGGTTGTTTTTACTTTTACTAGGAAACTGAGGGAATTAAACATGAAAACAGGTTTGGAATCTCCAGAGAGCTTTACAGGAGTAAATCCTACTTGGGATTTACATGTTGCTCCTGAGCTGTATTTTTGTGATGAGCCAGATTAAAACCTTTGATGTCAGCACCTTCTAATATTTTTGCATGGGAAATGTTACCACACATAGACCTGTGTAGAAAGTTCAGCAAATACATCCAGAAAAGAGCTCAAGAGATCTCTTACCCACTCTCTGTTCCTGACCAAAGTCACCCTAAGTCCTGTATATTCTTAAAAAAAAATGTACAGATGGAGATTTTATTTCCTCTCTTGTCAATCTATTTAAGATTTAAAATCTTTTATGTTTTCCTACCAAGAATGTACTTTGATTACAATTTTTTCTTTAAGCGTGTCATTTGAATGCACTCAAAAAAGTCCACATCTTTCTTGAAGTGTGGTACCCAAAATGAATAATGTATGGGGTTTTTTTTTAAAGTTGCCCTTTTTTACCAGTAGGGAGGCATTAGTGATTAGCGTTCAATATACTACCAACTAAAAAAGAAAGGTACTTATGAGGAACAGAATTCCTTGAGATGTGATGTCCATCTCTTGTAAACATCTGATGGGCCAATTTCCAATGATTAAAATGTAAGCATCTTTAAGCATCTTCCAGAAGTTATGAGCACATTCTTGTCAAATGTTGAATGCTGTGTCTCAGCTCCATAAAAATTTAAGTATGTGCATTAATTACTGAGACTTAAGAAATACATTCAGTCTTTGCATTTTACCCTTATCATCTACATGAAGTGATTTAAACCTACCTTCCCTTCATAAAGGCTTGTTTTCTTGCTTTCTGCAGTAATTTTCTTTTTCAGCACCTTATTCTATTAAAATAAAATAAAAACCACTAACCTTTAATCAGTTAACAGAATTATGTAATGATTTAACTGCATAAAGTTGGGTGGAATCCACAACATTCCAGTTTTCAGCAAGCAAATAACTTTTTGTTGTTTAATTGTGCAGTTCAGGTTCCAGATCAATTCTCCAAGTAAAAGAGTGCTCGGCTACTTTAATAATACTGTCCTTTATGCTTCGTGACCTTATGAAAGGCTCCCCTTTCATAAGGGGAGAAAAGGAAGAAAAACCCAAGATGCATAGTACCTCTCGCTCTTCTACTATGTAGCTTATATAGAACATAAATTTACTCCTGTGCTGTACTATAAAGGAAGAACTGATGTAATGATATACTGATTCTAAGCAGATGGCTCAGGGATTTTTTTTCTACAGTGGGGCAAATGCTGCTGATCGGAAATATGCAGATGTCATCATGAAGAATCCAAACATATTTCTACATTAGTTATTTACAATTTGTCCTAATGTACAGCTCTTTTCTACTACTGGTAACCGAGACAGGTCATTATTTCAAATATATTGATGATACCATGTACTAAATGAAAATAACAGAAGTTCATCAGAGATAATATTGCTATATTTGCACTTTATAAAAGAAGGGATAATTTTACAAATCAAATAATTCCAAAGGCTATTCTTTAATTTGCTCAGAGGTAAGATTACAAAAAGAAAAATGCTATAAATTACATAGCTATATCTAAATTCATCACATCAGACTACAATTGCTGAATAGTAACAGTAACCACAAAATACCTGTACATTTTATGGATTTGTGACTTTTTAAAACTGTGCCTACCTCCTGTTGCATCTCTTCAATGTATTTGGTTTTATTTTCCACCTGTTTCTTTAAATTATTCAACTAAAAGAGGTATTTCAAACATTAATTAACAAACTGCTAAAAAATGATTCAATGTATTAAACATTTTTGTCAAAGTGCTTAAACATACACATTGCACAGGTTAGATTAATTTACAAATTAATTAAGTTTGTAAACTTAAAACTGAACTTAAAGTTTTGAAATTCCATTAAGTTGTAAATTTGCACAAGTTTTGAAATTCCAGTGGGACTGAAAAACATGCTAAGATTTTACAGTTATTAGTTTTAACCATGAAATACTGTGAGAATTTTGCTAGCCCAACATCACATCATCAAGACTAATAGTAATGAAACAGTTTGTCAGCAGTTTTAGAGCTTGGCCAAAATAATAGTAATAATAATTCCCCAATTAAAAAACAATCTTATTTGAAATACTGAAGTTCTCTACTATGCACAAATAAAGAAATGTTTATACCTTATTTTCTAAAATCTTTAACTGCTTTTCCTTTCTTGACATTTCATTTTCAATACTTCTAGTCTGAAATTATAATTGTTTTTTAAATCTAGTCAAAATATTATCAGAATTTTGGTACTCTTAAAGAAAAAAGCAAAATGGTAAAACTGCTACTAATTACCATATTACAATTTCAAAGCACAGTTCCCTCAAAAATGAGAATTAAATTTCTTATCTGTTCTATATTTATTTGTAAAAGGTAACTAAGCAACCATTCCATGCCCTGATTATCTTCAAATTTAATTTTACAGTAAAATGTTGAAATCCAATGTGATGTTAAAAATCCGTGTGAAAATACAGTAAGAAAATAAAAACACTTGAATATAGTTCTACTGTAACTCATACTACATATTGAAAGCAAATCCCTATCCCATCCATCACTAAAGGGTAGGGAACAGGGAAGGAAAAAAAAAAAAAAAAAGAGGGTTTCTTTGTTTTCCTGAAATATAACAAATCTGCACTCATAAGCCTCCATGTAAAGAGTAAATATCCTAGTGGAAGTCCCTGTCTTTTAAAATGGAAGGGCTCAGCATGTCTACTTATGTTGATTTAATTGGTAACATCATTAAATGAGAAAAATCTCTCCAAAAGACTGCATCTCTAGGTAGGGATCTGCAGGAAAAAATAGAAGTTTTACATTTATATTGTGCCCTATAGGCAACATTATAGTTTTATATGATAAAGCACATTATGTATCATACATTTTCTTCACTTTCATGCAGTTTACTTTTAATCTCTTCACCCTTTGCCATCTTCTCCTTCAAAGACTCCAGTTCATTTCTAAATGCCAAATTAGCAAGTATTAGTAAATATTTAAAAACTTTAGACTACTTTCACTACTGCTAAAAAAAAAGTTCTAAAAAAAGCTGCTTTGTTAATACAACTAATATTCATAAGAACTTCATAAGCTGTTCATTGAAAAGATGCAAAAGTGACTGATAAGTTAAAAAATTACAGGTCAGATATTAAGTATGGAAAAATATTCTTATGACTTGAGTAAAATATATTCTAAGCTGTAAGACTGTGAAGCACCTATGAAATACGGAAGGCTACTCATTAATTGTGTCAGGCGAGACAAAGACTACTTCAAAGGGTAACATTTAATCAATTTAATTTTTTCCGCATTTAACCCATAAATTCTATTTGCTTTTTATTTTCTTCACAAATAAGATCATCTAAAAAAGCATTATTAAAAATCACAGAAAACAGCATCTGAGCACTGCATTAATGGCAACAGTGAAAGAATCAAGACTATTTCTTCAAACAACATTTTCCTTAAATATTTGTTCCTACTTGCCTTAACTGGCCATTTTCTTCTTCCAGGTTTTCTAATAACTTCTTTGTATTTTCTTCTTTTTTTCTATTATCCTAAATAAAGGCATATGTAAATAAAATGAGTGAAACTCAAAGTGACAGCTCAAACAGTATCTCAACCTGCCTCATTACAAGGGTAACTGCACTTCCTTTTGCTTTTTAAGCACAAAAAGCAGTTTCCAATATACCATGTAACTTATATTTTTAACTGAATGTTGTCCTTCAAAAACAGATGAAAGTTTACAACTTGCCTCATGACCTTCTTGAAGTTTCTTGAGTTCTGCAGCTATATGACTTTTCTCCTGTGCTATTTGTTCTTTTTCTAATAAAAGCTTATTGAAATCCACCGTTAGTTGCTCATTCTTTAGCCTAATTTAAAATATGTGGTCAGAGGAAAAAAAAGAACATGTGTTGTTAAATCTCCTTTTAAGTTCAACTTAACTGTTATAAAAATGTTCACGCTGAAATAAGTCCAGGCATGTATCTGCAAAATTGAGCTCTACAGCAAACTTAGTAGAGAGTAACAGTGATGTGAAGAGGCTCTCAGAGGAGGAAAGAAAGTGAGAAGCAACTTTCATATAACGGTTACTGGAGGGGACCTAGTCCAACATCCAGCTCAAAGCATGGTCAACGTTCAGAAATACTTTCTCTTCATGTAATACATCCAAGTCACAGATATAGGGAACTATTACATGTACATAAATATAAAAAATGTATTTTATAAATGTAAATATATAAAGGCTGTCATACCATGTGCTTAACTTCAAAATGTTTAGAAAATGATAGATAATTTCGCTGTATATTAAAATAGCTATGTAACACAAAAATAATAAACAAATCCAAAATTTTCAGAAAAGATCATACATCTCTTGTTCAAGATCTGCATTCAGTGTCATAAGCTGTTTTAAACAAGTTTCTTTTTTTTCAACTGTACCAGTCAGCTGTACTTTCAGATCATGTATTTCCTTCTGCAGAAGAAAAAGCATTGAGTGTACACATGTGAATCACAATTCATGAAAGCTGCCAGAAATTAACAGACAACACAAAGCTTCAAGTTAAAATAAAACTGCAGACATGCCATAAATTAGGCGGTTTGGATCTTTACATCTCTCTAGTGTAACGCAGAAGTGTGAGATACTTAACTCTGATATGAATACTAAATATGTCCCCCTGTTGTATAGTCCAAGTAACTAGCCTGTGAAAGTACTGACAAAGTTATCTTTCTCTGAGCATTTAAATAAAGACATTGTTGCCTTAGACCTCATGAGCTTTTGTATTACTTAAATGCAAAAAATAAATAAATAAATCACAACATTCCAGTACTATGTGATAGTATAAGCACACATTTTGGATGCATGCTGAACCATGATGCAAAACTCTTCCCTCAGAAACCCGCTGTCATTACAAGATAAGGTAAACCCTGTAAGGTAAGGTAGTTTATAATATGTAAATGCTTTGAATACTATTTCCTCTGAATCACTAGTGATACAGTGATACCACATGCACTAGCAGGCAGTTGATTTAAAGCAAAGTGTGTGTGCGTGTGTGTGCATGCATGCATGAGTGTGCATGCATGTGTGTGTTTAAAAATTAAACACAGCAGATAATGAACTTCTGGAATTTCTTATCATGGAAGGCTATAAAGGCAAACAGTATCAGGAGGTTCAAAAACAGATGAGATGTGTGAACATGAACAAGTCCATAAACTGGTAATAAAGGGAAGAGGAAGGGATGTGTCCTCTAACATCCTTAATACACTGACTGTAGGAATGCAGGGGGAATGGACCATACACAATGGCCAGGCTAGTAGGCTCTTATACTATAAAGCATCTTCTACTGCATCAAGAGTGGAGTACTGCACTGGATGGACCACTGGCCAGACTCAATATAAGATTTCCTATGTTCTTATATTCAAGCAATAATGTGTAACTTAACAATTTATAAAAACATGTTACAATCACCCTTTATTCAGACCTCTCTAACTTGGAGAATATTTTTCATTTCTTTTTCTCTCTCCTGCAATTTTTCAACAGTAGTCTCAAGATACTTCTTCTTCACCAAAAGTCCTTGAACTTTTTCCTAATTTAAGAACATTAATGAAACTCCGTTTAGAAAATTCCATGTTTAGCATATATGTAATAAGCAATTTATAAAATGTAACCGTGGTTTCACATCATGTTACTTTAGCTGATACACTTTGTTAAACTAGTAAATTTAAGATCCTAACATCATCCTGTAATAAAAGTATACTTCATATAACTCAGACAGCTGTAACAGAAAAAAGGCCTGTGTCAAGATTTATCAGGGTTCACAGAGATCAAAGCTGCTTACCTCAGGAAACTTCTGTGATAAGGAGAAAAGAACATCCCATGTGCTGGGAGTACATGGAATGTGGTATTATAACCCATGAGACCTTTCTGCAGGCTCAGACTCAAGCATCTTTTCTATAAAGGGATGCGTATCAGTCCAATGGGCACTGCTCTTTAGATAGTACACACTGCAGTATGAAGGACACCTCACCATAACTAACACCCCAAACAGCAAAATAATCACAAAAAAACTATTATTTATTAATCACTCATTTTGTTGTACATAACCTTCTCGCAAACCTTCTTGTAACCTTCTTCCACTGCCTTTCCAGCATGATTTCATAAGCTTGGTTACTCTTTAAGCATCAAAATAAAGTCTTTACAAAATAAGCCTTTAGAAGGCTTAATTTTTAGAGGACTAGTACAAAGAAAACTATCCAGTCATGAAATTATCTCTACTGTCAAAAAATTAATTGATAATTTAGCCTTAAATATCATGTGCTTGGTATTCACAAGGTTTGGGCTTATGTTCATCACAAAAAAACCCCATATATTTTTCAGAAAGGTTCAACATGAGGAAAGAAAATGAGTACTAGGCATAACTAAAAATAGGAAACCTTTATATCCAGAGGGAGCAGTATTTGAATAGCTGTGAAAGAAGCAGCAAATGACCAGAAATCTCAAGACAAATAAAAACAAAACAAAACAAGCAAAACAGTGGAAAGAATCAGATCCTTCAAAAAGAAGACTGAAATAGTCTAAAAGACAGGTGAGAAAGTTTAGTAGCAATGATACGGCAGATTAGAAAGTGCTTCATAGGGCATTTAAGCTACTTACAATGAGAGAGACTTCGCATGAAAGGTAAATGCCATGAGACTAGTAAAAGGAACAATATTTACCAGTGTTTCTGACAGCTCTTCAAGTTGCATTTCTTTGTCACACTTTAATTTAGTCATCTCTTCTACAGCACATGCAATGTAAAATATATTAAGCAGAAATAATTTTATATATTTACCAGACAGTATAAAGCATTTGTCCCTTTGCAGTACCCAATTTGCAAGACTCGTTGGATTAAATTCAGAAATCTTAAAGCTAAATTTTAATTTAAATTATGACTTAATTTAAATGCAGAGTTGAAAAAGTTATTCAGAAAGACATTAGTGAACACTTATCTGAAGAGAAGGTAACCGTTCATCTTAAATAAAATTCAGAGCCTATTACATTTTCCACAAATATGGTTTCAAATAAATTGTGGACTGTAAGAATATTTACAAAGGACTAGTCTCAGAGTATTCATGCATATGCATTTTTCCAGAAAAAGTTGGACTACTGAAGATATTTGTATGGATATGCTGAAAAAGAAACCTATTTATTAGGAAGTAAATCTGAAATGTGAAAAACACCAGTAATGTAAATGTGCACATAGAAAACACAAGTACTGGACCCCAGACTCATTTTTCCTCTAGAAGTATCACAGGTCTCATCTCATCTTGTTCCAGAGAAGCAACGGCAGTAACTTCTGAGCAGTTTTACCTTTAAATGCTGTCAATACATACAAGGACATCAAACCATATTTCTCATCTATCATCTAGGGACTACAGATATTTAGAGACATCTGCTGGACTGAGATAACAGTGCTAAAGGTAGATCTTTTGATTTTGGGGCTGAGTGCATATCTAGAAATCATAGGACAGCAAAACAATATTTAAAGCAATGAAAGACCTGACAGCAGATCCTGAAAGAGGCCCTGTGTCTCCTGGAGTAATTGACACACAAACATCAGAACGAACAATTTTTTTTCATTGAGCATAGGCTGGACAAATTCTGAAGATGTTAATATGTTAATCTAAGAGTAATAAAAAAAATCTGAGTCTGAATGACATCTTTTTGATGTAATACAGAGGGGAAAAAAGAAAAAGTGACTAAGATCACCATTTTTCTATTCAACTGATTTTGGAAATAGTTTCAGTACAATTCGGAGATGCTCTGTTAAAAATTAAAAAAAGAATCACTCAGAAGTTAGTATTATACTCAGTATCAGAGAACCATAAGCTACAACACAAGATACTAAAAATGGGTACTACACAAGGACGGTCTATTTTCAGAAAACAGCAAAAAACATTTATCTTTATCTAGTTCATTTGCTTTTTTCCTACAGTCTTACCTAGTTCAGCAGACTTCTTTTTGAGCTCCAAGGTAAGCAGTTTTGACTCATCTTCATATTTCTTCAATCTAAGAAAATCATTATATATTTTTTTCCTGTATGGTACACAGCACTAGATTTGAAAGTTTAAGGACAAAGTCCTACCACAGCATTTTAAATACATCTGCCTTTCAACAAGCAGATGATATAACCACCTGCAACAAGTATCAAAATCCACTATTACAACTCCTGAACAGCAGACATAAAAATAATCTAATATATACATATATCTACATAGGTCTTAAAAAATAGGATTATGAAAATCAGGGATCAAAAATTTACTTTCTCATAAACCAGTACCAACCAGGATAACAACAACAAAAAAAATAAATTATCTGAATTTAGACCAGTTTGCCAAAAAAACCAAATTTCAGCTTAATATCCTTCCGCTCTTGGATTTGTCATGACCTGCATCTACTTAGAAGACATCTTAATGCAAGATACCCCAAAACACTGTTTCTTGAAAAACTCTGATAACTTATTAAAAATACACTGTTCTTTTCCTGTACTTAGAAGGGTTGATTTTAGTCGCTATCAGGTTCTTTGACAAATACATAATTTTTTAAATTTTGGAAGACCTGAAATAATAATAGGCATTGATATTAAACAATACTATTATTAGGTAAGGAAGATCATCATCCTAACTGGGTTTTTTTTTTCATTTAAGAAGGACATGCAAGTACCAAATGAGATTACTTACCTAAGAGTTGCACCTACACATAGTCAAAATGCATAACCATCTTGAAGTGCTAATCATTCAATAAGCAGACAGATGAAGGATTAAAAAAGAAGGATGGTTATATATTCTTTACATAGAAAGAACTTGGGTACTATAGTTATTACTGGTTATTAAAAAAAAAAAGTTACACCAGATCACACAGGAAATTTAAGTTTTATTCCCAGAGTGCAGTAATCTAGCATTTTATCCATAAAATCACTCTACGAATGTAAACTGTTTACCTATTTTGTTCTTTTTCCAGCAAACTTTTGAAATTGGAAATAGAAGTTTCAAATTCATCTACCATGGAGGCATGCAAAGCTTTAGCTTCTTTACATTCTTCCATCTGTGCTTCTTTTTCTCCAGTGACCTGAATTAATGCTTTCACTGCAGTCTGCAATTCAGTTTCTAAGCTCTTCTGAATAGTCTACAAAATAATTTTATAATTTCAATACACGTATTGTAACAACCCCTACAATTAAGGTTTCATATCTGAAGTATCAATAATTATTCAATTACTCATGTAATCTACTTATACCGGAAAATTATAAACAAGCTCTACCTCTGTTTTTTGCAATGAAACTTTAGCTTCTTCCAGTTCTGCCCTCAAACGATCCTGATTGATCTGGGATTCCTTTAACATTTCCCCTTCATGTCCTAAGCAGAAAGATATACGCTTACATTTAAGAAAAATAACTTGTTTACTAAAAGTACTTGCATTTCTCTTTTACAGATAAATACATTTCTACAACTTACTAAAGCTACATAATGTGCTTATCTAAATTGTTAAAGAAAAAAACTACAAGGTGCTTTTTCAACTTATTAAATAACAATAATTGAAATGTAAAACAACATATATTTATGAAATTTAATGAAATGCAGCCACTCATATGTATGCCGCATAAAAATGATACTGACACCTTCCTTCCCACTCCCCAGTCATTTTTAGTTATTCGTCTGTATGATGAACTGATGCTGAAATTTGCTTCAGCTCTAAAGAACAAAGATACTTAAATTGTATACTACAAATATTCTGTGCCTAATATAAATGACTTTAAAAGCACTGAAAAGCTAGTGCTGAAAAATAAGTGTCCTCAGTGATACCTATGTTTGCAAAGATGAAGGAGTTATTTTCTCTTTGCAATCTCCAAAAGCTTTGATTACTTGCCTCAGCCCAAGAACAGAAGAACCCTTCAAAAATAGTTACGCTTCCAGTCCCAGTCACCCCTTTGCTTTCTCTTAATAGGATTCTATTTAAAAGCTGCAATGCTTTGGGGGGGGGGGGGGGGTTTGGTGAAGATGTGAAAATATGTCTTGCTGAATGCAGAACAATGCTACTATTTATGGACTACTGAACAGCTATCAGATGTTGAAGTCCCTTCACTAATTTGATGTGAAATGATTCAATCCAGCAACTAAAAACAATACTATATCTAAAATCTTACTGTTTTTATTACACCAGTCCAACTGAAAAGGAACAATTCCGATAATATGGGCATTGTTATACAGTATATGGGCATTGTTATAGAGTGCCCTGGTAAAAGTTATTCCTGTTATGGAAAAGGAAGGACGGAGTATACGGCAGCTTTATAGTGGTATAACTATGTTCACACCAGGTTTATTGACAAGCAATATGAGCAAAAGAAAATCCCTCATCATGAAACTGTCATGTCAGTATGAAAACAGACTGTAGCCTAAGCCCTAAGAGAAAAAACATTGATATGAAATAAGGGCCTATATTTTTATATATAAGCAGATTACACTAAAAAAAACAGATCTTACATCCCCAACTTCTGATCCAAACAAGAAACTGACCTACAAGGCCCCAAAGTTCTGCTGCTGAGTAGTAACAAGTTAGCATTATCACAATTCTGTTTCCTGTACTTCTATAACCAATAGTATCTTAATATAGTAGAGATGATTCTTACTTGTTGTTTCTTCTAAGTCAGCAATCTTACTTTTTGATTCCTGCAATTGAGTTTTGATATCTCTTATTACATCATCTTTTTCACCATTCTGTATGGTCAAAACTGAAATCTAACAAAAGTAAAGAAATATTATAATGAAGTCTAGAAAAGATGACAGATTTGTATCTTCATTTGTTCATTATGTATGATTAGCATTCATGCTGGTATCATTCAATGTAAATAAGGTGGTCTTAGCCAAATATCGGTCATGTTACTCTTTAGATACAAAAGCTCTTCAGTTCAAAATCAGAACATGAGTTCCAACAGATTAAAGATGCTGGAACATAACTAAAGTTAGCAGACTCAAACTCTGAAATGCAGTTCCAGCTGTTATTTCTTCCATAGTTACTGATGCTCTGAAACACTCCTTGCCTCTTTGCAATGTCACACCCATCTTTGGACAAACCAACAATTCTTGACCTTCGCAGGTAGAGAGAGACACAGACGGAGGCCCTGCTTATAAATTAACAACTCTTTTCATATTTAATTTCTTCTACTCACTCAGTCTTCCATCATGGCTATCTCATCATCACTGCCAAAAACCTATTCCAACCTCAGATTCAAAACCTCTCTTATCAGCCCATGGTCCAACACAATCCTTCCTCCCACATATAAAGTGGTGTTTTTTTGGTTTTTTTTTTTTTTTAAACACTGTAAGGGCTGATGACCGCTTTGCTAATTTCATGCTTCTGCACAAGTCATTTTTATACAAGCAAGCTTATGTATAAAGCACAGAATAAGGATTCAGTATTTACATGGTGTTTTTAAATCCTGTCACTGAGATATCCCTCTTTAGGATATAGCAGCCTACTTCATATTTTATTCCAAATAACATATGAGGGCCACACAATTAAAGAGCCATTTGCAATGTTAACTACCATCCTTCCAAAACAGAAATATTTTACAACTAACAAAGCACTTTTTAAATAATTGTTTTCTTTTGATGCATCAGCAAGTCATGAAAGCAAGAGTTCAAATATTAGTTTAAGAATCTGCAAGACTTGTTTCAAGAATTAAAACAAACCTGTTTTTCCTTCATATTGACTTCCAGTTTGTGTTCTTTTTCAAACTTGTCCACTTTTTCTGCTTCTTCTTTTACTTTCGAGATACAGGAATGTCAATAGTTAATTTACTAACTAAAATATACTTCAAGTTAAATGCAATTTCTATTTTAAGATTATTTATAATCGTACAGCTGTACAAATGATTTCCTAAAAATTCATTGTTGAGGTCATGTTTGAAATTGTTACCTCATCAGACAAAATATTTTTGCACCAACTTTCCACAGAATTAGTCCATTACTGCATGTATTACTTGATAGATTGTTTTAGGAAATTGAGATGCATGTGCAGAAATGAAACATACACTTCATAGCATAGATAAATACTGAATTAAAATTTCTGCAGCAATACACTAGTGCATTATCAGTTTAATAAAACAGCTACATAAAATAAGCAGAGATCTATAGACTGTATTTCATAGACAAAACTAAAAGTTTTAGTGACAATTAGGAAAATAAGGTTCCAAGACTGACCCAAGAACATCAGGGGAAAAATAATAAAATGGTCCAGTCCTTTAATGGCAGGCAGCCAGGGGTGCACCCTCATTAAATTAGTTATGCTACTAATGGCACAATTCATCGGATATAAAACTTAAATCAGAAATACAAAACTTTCTATGAGGAAACCTGAGTCATTGCAGTGAATTTACCTTTCCTAGGAAATGTGAGACCCCCATCACAAATGAAGGGGAACTGAGGTATTGTAAAGCCTGACACAAAAAAATGACAACATTCAAGAAATTTTGTAACTTATTTTAATAGGATTAAGATTCAGGTAAGATATATGAGACAAGAGACTCCCTTATTAAAGTACCTCCCTTTTCAAAGTGATTGAATTCAGCTGACCATATTCAGCAACTGTTCTTTTAAAACAAACAGCAATAAAGGGCATTTGCCACTTTATTACCATGCAATGATGTTCCAGGACACAGTCCACAAAACAAGTGATCACAGTGCTAACAGTGCACCGTTCTAGTACACCCTATCCTTCTGGCTCGAAACTGCATGCAATAAAATACGCGAAGTACAAAATTGTCACATCTGCAGCATGAATAGAGTAAGCAGGACTCTCACATTTGAAGCACATCTCCAGTCTGGTGTTCTCTGCTTGCACACGAAGTTCTTCAAATGCCATTATCATTCTCTAAAAGTAATATTCAATACATACATAAAACTAAGTACTTTCTATAACAAAGAATGATGTTTATGGTTTGAAGACAAACCATATTACAAGCGCCTATTCATATTTACAAGAATTTTTTAAACTAAATTCAGAGTTTAAACACATATTTTGAATGAAAATATGATAATTATTAGAAGATGGAAGTGTAAAAAGTTCTACACTCAGGATGTAAATGATTTCAGGGATAAGATATTTTTACTAGTCCATGTTCATAGATCCCTAGCACAATGGAGGAGCTGCTGTGCATTTCCTAGCTGCCTAGCTACTACAACACTCTATAATGTTTAACTGTTATACTGCGTGCTCTCTGATTCAGCTTAGTATCAAATTCATCACACTCACACAAAGATGCCTCATATTTCTCAATTACAAATATACAATGGTCTCATTTTCCACAGTGGAATAACTAATAACAAAAATATAATAGATGAATGTATTTTGCAAGATTACAGTTGTTTCATGAATTAAAAAGGAAAAAAAAATCCTCTTCAAGTCAAGGAAGCAAATTAAAGATTTAATATTCACATCTTACACTTCTTATTCCACACATAATCACCAGTTTCCATCATTTTGTTTTTGCTGCATCATACTCAAAACTGAAATTAATTTTCTTTGTTCATCTTTATGCAAGTAAACTGCACTTCTCATTAAAGAAAAGCATCCAATAGAACAACCGTA
Organism: Dromaius novaehollandiae; assembly: GCF_036370855.1. Lineage (NCBI taxonomy): Eukaryota > Metazoa > Chordata > Aves > Casuariiformes > Dromaiidae > Dromaius > Dromaius novaehollandiae. The sequence goes on along the minus strand of NC_088124.1, from coordinate 7,886,307 downwards.
ATACATCTGATCCCCGTCATAAAAAAATCTGTGTGCCTGAATTTCACCTAAGACTATTTGTAGATTTGAGTCACTATTTGTAGATTTGAGTCTAAGTCCAAAGGTACAGTTCTCCAAAATGCTGTCTAATCCCCAAATGCCCAATTTCCCATGACTTCTAAAGCTCTATTTCTGCAAATGCCACAAATGTTTCAATCCTGCCAAGGCTTAATCATCTGTATTATACATACATATATACATACGTGTTTATTTACTTGTGTATATACATTTACATATGTGTATATATTACACATTATATTTATTTACAAATTATACAAACAGGGGTCTGCAGAAAAAACAGCGGGACTGACTTGATTCTGGTTCAGAGAAGACAGCTGAGTACATTATTTTGCTACAATGCGAGACCTGCATTGTTTCCTCCTCCGCCTGAACAGTGTCAATACTCAGTTCCCACCTTCCAGGAAAATGCCCCAATGAATCCCCCTCAACTCTCTTGCTGAAGCTGCCTCAAAATGCAGAAAAGACTTTAAGGACAAGAACATGGGCACAAACTGAAATACGAGAAATTCCATTGAAACACTATAAAAAAAATAAAACACTTTTTTACTGTAAGGGTGATTGAACACAGGAACAGGTTGCCCAGAGAGGCTACCAAACTTGGAAATATTCCATCCTTGGAGATATTCAAAACCTGACCTGACACAGTCCTGAGCAACCTGCTCTACCTGACCCTGCAGAGGGCTGGACTGTATGATCTCCAGAGGTCCCTGCCAAACTCAGCTATTCTGTGAAATCAGTAGATGAGTGAAAAGGAGTACAAAAAGAAGACAGACAGCAGTTACGGAAGTCACCTAAGACTAAGTAGATCTACATACTCCTAAGGATTGTTAATGCATTTTATCCAATAAATGTGTTGCATACAATACAAAAACAATACTTTAACACAGACTGAAAAAATCAGAGTTCCAGCATCCCAAATGAGGGGTCGAATCACTTTATCAGATAATGTTCTTCGTATGACTAATTATCTCAACATATGCATATAACTCAGATCACATGCTGAGTTTTAACAAGCTACATCACTTACTTCAATGTTGTTATTAAGTTCCACATATAGTTGTCTTGTTTCTTCTCTTTCATGTTCATCTATCAAAATAAGAAGGTATATAAAGTTTTCCTTTTGAAAAAAACTTCAGCTGTCCAAACCATTCTGCTTAAACACCATAATGAATTAAAAAATTATATACTCTTTTCTTATTTTAGCAAGTCAGTGTGAATATACAGTGTGCCAAAAGTTATACAATCCAAAGAAAACGTATTTTCCATTGAAATTTTAAGCAAGTTCAGCTTTTATAACTTCCTTCCCAATCTCACTTTTTCCAGAAGGAATGTAAATCTGTATCAATTTATATAAATATCAATTTTAACAGTGTTAATGATGTTGAATAATACTGTATAAAAAATAACACTGACTTTGAAAAGCTGTAATATAAGCTTCAGTATTGAGTTTCTTCACATCAGCAGACACCCATGACCACAGAACTATCACTGTAGAACTGTTACCATGATACTCTATCTCCATCTTTTTCTTTTAACAATTTCAGTTTCATAATTAATGCTATTATTATTCCTCAAGAAAATAATTCAGAATTCAGAATGTAACAGTCAGAAACAGTTAACCAAGAAGTACAGTAAATCTATATATAGGTGTCTGCATGAAGCAAAGCAAAAGAAGAAAAAAAAAAAGCAGACACTTCCAAGATATCTAAGATGAAGTTGGTATAAGATTTTAAAGATTAAAATAACAATTCTGATACTGATACAGATTAAAATCCCAAGTCAAGAATATATTTTAAAACTTCAAAAATTAAAGTTTCATTTACTCTTCCAGCTTTCTGGGGTTGGCCAATTTAGTGTAAAGAATGCTAGCTGCTAATTGTGTCTCAGGCTTTGTTCCTCCCCCCTCACCCCCTGGAACCGAACTGCTCCAGACATGATAATGCTGTTTCCTCTAGTCTGTTAAAGAAGGAGCTGGAAAAGGTAACTGGAGTAGATTCAGCTGCCTAAACACAGGCATGAAAGTGCCATCTGATATGACCCAAGATATCCAAGGTACCTGGATGGACTGACAAATCTGACAGGACTTAAAGATCTGTGCTCTTCTGGAGTTGTTTTGCTAGTGGCTAAACCAATATTGCTCACAGTACCTAAACCCGTTTCGGAGTTTAGGCAACTAAATTCCCCCAGCCATATAACCTTTTAGCAAACAATCATACTGACTTCAGAAAACCTTTGAATTTAGCACTACAAAACACACAGATACTTGACCTCTGGTTTCACATCTAAACTTCATTCTGATGCACTGAATGTGTCAGTTTATCCCAGCTAGAAAATAACTCAGAACAGAATGACAGCTTTTTCCTTTATGAATTTATAGAAAGCTAGAAGTACTTTGATAAATCAAAATTTAAATAGCATGTACATTTTGTGGACTTCTCTGTGAAATGAGTACAGGTCTCCTTGAGCAGATTACACATATGCCTTGAAGCACTGTTTCTGAAAGAAGGGAAAAATACCTTAATATGTTGTCACAGGAATGCACAGTACTTTGCATACATAAAATAGTCACAATGCAAAAGCTTGACGAACTTCACAATTTAATATCTATTTTTGACTGCCCATATTAACAGTTCTTAGCAAGAAACCTTTCTTTTTACAAAAGTATATTTAACTGTATTACTTACTCTTTTAAAAGATCTTTATTTTCACATATCTCATCTTCAAGTTTTAAACTCAGCTTTTCGTTTTCAAACTGGTTTTACGGAGGACAAGTACAAAAAAATACAGTTATTGAAAAATATACCAACAATATACTTTCATCTTTGAAGTCTCACATTAAAATACGTTTTTCTGCACCAGAAGATAGAAATCCGTTTTATTTGAAATGACACGCTGAGCAACTTTTGTTATAGTTTGCTTGAAGATAATAAAATAATAATAATTTACCAGCAACTGAAATACTTAAGGTGTGTTATCCATATGTACATTCATGTACTGTGAGGGTGTATGTGCGCACACGCACACACGTGCGCCCTTCTCAGAATAAACATCTTCTCAAGGCAAAAGTCAAACAGTCGAAGACTCAGGTTACCAAAGCCAATGCAAACAGAAAACAAGGAAAAGGGTTGATAAATTGCTTACTATGTATGTTCCACTAACAAAGATCCCCATCACTACCAGCTTGATAAGAAACTGGGATAAAGCAGAGTGTACTACTTCCTATATATGTGGGGTGTGGAAGTATGCAGGAGCTTACTTTAAGGTACCAGGAGGACAAAAGCTTATGCAGTCTTGAGTAGGTCTATGCCTCTCCACAGTATGATGTGCATAATAATAATTCAAAGATGGAATTGCACATTGTTAGCAAGAGGAAAAACATTCTAAATAACAAAAAAGGTAAAGATTTTCCTTTAAAAACTGTAGAACCATAGGTCATTAAAGAAGCTAACTGGCTAGGTATCAAAGTCCTCACACAAACAGCTTAAAATGCCTTCTTCAAGTTCTACAGCATTCTTTAATATTTAATTGCATGAATAATATGTTCAAACTAATTCAGGAAGATCTTTCTCTTAAATTTAGGTATTCAACACATATAGCACAATACTGGCCTGCAATTCTTGAATGGCTTTACGCTGTGCTTCAATAACCTTTCTATTTTCTTGCAATTTTCTCTCTTTCTGCTTCAGTTCTGATTCTACAGTTACCTTCCATCGCTTGATCTTCTCAGCCTCTTTGTAGAGTTTTGAATACAATTCATTCATTGTTTCTACACTCTATTGAAAATTCAGAATTTAATCTCAAATGCTATTTAATTAACATTTTAAATATACATTTATCTCAGAAACATCAAAGGAAGTTTAGTATTTTTTCCCCACAGATGGCGACACAAGCTTCTATATTACCAAGAAACAAATTTAATCTTCATGCATCCACTGTGCATGTATCAACAGACATTACAGAATAAGCAAGGGACACAAATACAATGCAAATGAGTGAAAAATACCCCACTGGATAGCCTGAAAGTCACGCGTAACTGCAATCCACCAGTTTTTGCTAGTATTATCAATGGGGCCAAGATTCCTTCTGCTAGGCTTTTCGCACCACATCCTGCTCCTCATTCTGACAGATACTGCTGGCTTAAGGGAAAGAGTCAGGCTTCAGAGATCACGTCCAAATCTTCCTATGATGTGTTTCTGCAGTCAACTCGCACACAAAGAAAGGGGGGCAGGGGGGAGCCAACCTTGTGCTCTTGAAACATCCTTAAAGCACCGTACAAGCAGTGCTTGCTCAGTGGCTTTAAAAAGTTAAAAGTAGAATGGCAGGCCACAAAGCAGTTCTGCCGTAAGTTTTAGGTACGATGTCACCTAATGCTATCCTTTTTTACAGCTGCATCATGATATTATTACAATCATGACTGTATTTTAATAGCTGCTAGGGGTAAAAGAAGTTCAGTCCTCAGGGACATGAAACCATTAAGAGGACAGCAAGAAATACATTCAATTTTATTGCACAGACAGTTACTGCTAATAATTAGCTTTACTGAGAGTTACAACAAAGCAGAACACTTTCAGTAAAAAGGCCAAGAGAAAAAAACAAATGCTTGGGGAAGACACTCCGCTAAATTCATCGATTTATATATACAGTAATGTCAGAAAAGACAAGTGGAATAATTTTCCTAAGGCTTCTCTGGCTTTAACCCTTTTGCCTTTCAACAGGTTTTTTTAGAACCAGGTTCACAAAGATATTTAAACTCCTAAATCTTATTCTAATTAATCTTCAAACTCCTAGGCTCCCCAGGCACTTAAAAAACAAACAAACAAAAAAACACAAACAACCCGCCCCCACACACTTGAAATTTGCCTTAATATCTAAAGGTTACCTCCAGGCACGTTCACTGAATTTTAAGTACCTTCTCTAAATGGTACAGCTTTAAACAGGAGATACAAAAAATGATTCTTCCCTTTCCTCTAGCCCAAACTATCCATGGGATGGTGCTTATGGAACCATTTTGGGAACAGATTAAGTATTAGGAGGCCCCAAGAAATTAGATATGCAAAGCGTATACTTAGCTGACCTCTTCATCTATCTCAGACCAAAGTTTTACTTGCTGTGAAATCGCATCTGGAATATGGAGAGATTTCGATAAGTCTCTTTTGAGAACAAACAAACAAACAAGTGCAACCATATTTAACAGAGTAACAGGCATGACATTGTGAAATCAGTCATGAAAAATGTACATGATAGAAAAAAAAAAAATATATATATATAGTGCAAGATTAATGCTCATTTTAGGCTTACCTGAATCAGTGATTTCACCATGGTTCGGTGTACTTGTCATTACAAAGGGCAAATTAAAATCATCACCTGGACATTTGTTAAAACCCTGGACAAATTTAAAAATTAGTTTCTTATGGGTAAATTTGAAAAGCAGGATTACAAATCCCAGAAAAAAAAATTTACAGCTAAAGTGTAAATAGAACTTTTCATTAATAGATCAGCTACATACTATTTTAAAAGCCCAAGTTTTGGAACTCTCCTGCCTGCTTCTGAACTCACTGTGGCTTTTAGAACTGTCTGACCTTTGTAGTTTGCCTTATACAATACTCTGTGACTAAAAAAGTGGATGTTTTTCATTACAGTTATGAACTTATTGGCTATTACATGCCTGTTCACAGTTGCACGGTAAAGGACTCAATAAGCCAAGATTTTTTAAGTCCAGTATTAACATGTTTATCTTTTTTCCCCAATAATATTTTCTAAAACTGATCTGATAAAGTTTTAGCATGAGAATTTCATTTTACAAGGTGTTCTAAAAAAGTCACAGAAGTTTGTCTTGTATACAGCATAATCACCTCCTGTCAGAAAGTCATTTCTTAATCTAAACATATTCAAAAGGGAACCTCAACATGAAAAAAAAGCACTTGTTGAATTCAGATAATTTGGTGCCTAGTGACAGAACACTTTCACTCTACATTTGATTGTGGTGGGAACAATAAATCCAAGTGAGTCACAACAAGAAGTTGTGTCCTTCCCAACTTATTGTTTTCAATTACCCACATCAAACATCTAGTTATGTGTCGTTGGTAGTGAACAGTTAAAATACATAGCAAACAGCCGAGAAGATGTCTTTTGGGCTGTGACAGAAATAAAGTAAAAATATCGGAAATCAAAATTGAAAATGCTCGCCCCCCGCCAATCTTGGCAGTTTGCAGCAAAACGCTGTCATGCGGCCCAGGGCTTCAGCTGGGCGCTCGCCCCGCGCCACCGCGGCGCCCCGCGGCCGAGCCGGGCCACCGCCTCAGGAGCGGCGCAGCGCGCGGGGGGCGGCTGCGCCCTTTACCTGACCGAGCCCCGCGACCCGAGCGCTGGCCTGCGGCTTGACTGCAGACACCTGGCCACCGCTCAGACGCGGCGGCACGAACAACTTAAATGGCTTTTCCTTTTCCATAGCCTCGGAGGAGAGGGCGGACCGCCGAGGCGGCGCCTCAGGACAAGTACGTGCACACCCGGCTCGCCGCCCGCTGAGGGAGAGCGAAAAGGCGGGAAGCGGCGGCGCGGCAATAACGGCCGCCGGGACGCCGCTGTACGTTTACTGCGTGGCGGGGGGCAAGGCTCGGCGCCGCCTTAGTGCAGGTCCCAGATCTCGCAGAGCAGGGAGGTCAGTCGGGGGTCCTTGGTCCGCCACGTTACCAGCACCTCCGCGTGGGTGTGGTTGAGAGTGCGCAGTTCCGTGAGGCGTCCGATGAGGCGGGCGAAGTGCTGCGGGTCCTCGGGGTGGTGGATCTTCGAGTACTTGTAGAGGATGCCCAGGAGCGGCTCCTGCAGCTCCTCCACGTGCCGCTTGTTCCTCAGGAGCGGCCGGTCTGCGGGAGCGCGGCGGGAGAGGGCGGTTAGCGGGAGCGCGCGGCGCCACCCCGCCCGAAGGAGCGGCGGCGGCCCGCGGCGCGGGGGTTAAAATGGATTAAAAGGACGGTAGTAAGGAACAGCAACTCGTCGCGCAGTTTTACCTGAAAAAAACACCGTTGTTGCCACAAGCAGGGCATATTCTGTCTCGGTCACTTTAAGTTCTCCCATGCTTCTGTAGAAGTAAAACAGCGCAGTAATAAACTCCTCGGTTATACCTTGGAAATGAAATGAAATGATATTTCAGTACAGAAAAAGATAATGCTATTATGAGTCATCTTTGTCCTAATCTTTTAAAGTTCCAGGCTATTCCATCTCATGAAAGGGTTAATAAGCTTAATGAAAACAATTTTAATGCCTATTGCAGTTGTGCTGTGCAGCTCTTGATATAGCTCAAGACTTTCTTATCTTGAGATATAAGGAAAGGCAAAAGGCACATCTTCTTTCCATGAAGAAATAGTGCCTGAGTGGTGGCAGACCAGCTCAGAGCGGAAGGGAGGAGAGGAGGCACGGGCCTCACCGACAGTATGGCTCAGTGTGGTGGAGCGCATGGCCAGCGAGGTCACAGATTTCCAAATGTGTTGTTTCAGAGGCCTCCATTACCTGTGGTGGTAGTGGAAGTCGGCCTGTCTTCATTGTGAGACATTTCCATGGAATAAATGGCATTCTTATCCAGGTTTTGAATGTGGCAACACGTCACATGATCAGAAAATCTTCCATGACCTGCAGTAAGAAGGATGACAGTTCACAGCTAAACATAATACTACTTTAAACATTTGGCTGCATCTGCTTTGCAGGTATGTACCTGAAATTGTGTATATTTTTCTCAGTCCCATGCAGAGGGACCAGATGAATTGGAAAGAGTGCTTTTTGGCATCCAGCCACAAGTTTATTTTTTGCATTATTGTTAGTCAAAGTAATCTCTTGTGTCAAATTTAGCACAATATATGTCATTAATATACTTAATGTTATCCTTGCACCCCATAATTTGTTATGCAAACACTCAAAATTGTTGCACTTTGTTTGCAATTAATGTGAGGAAAATAGAGATCCAATTAATGTTTACTTTCTGGGGTGCTCTGTGAAAAATTGCATATGGGAGGTATGGAGACATTACTGGTATTACTGTCAGTAAAACACTGCTATGTTTGAGTAGGCAATTACTTGAGATTTGGTGAATAAAAACGAATGGAAGTTGTTTCAAAATGGCTGAATTACTGGTGTTAATCAAACTTACTTTCACTTGTTGATGATTGGCATTCACTAATTCTTTGGTTATATATCTGGGCTGAACGCAAAAACATTGCTTCAACTGTTGACCCTTTTAGCAATGCAATTTGATCTTCACTAGCTAAACTTTCAAATCCTGCAGAGAAAGATATTGTTAAGACTCGAAGCTGTGGCTGCCTTTAAGCCCCTAATATGAGTTGAGAAAATGATATTTTAATAAATATCTTTACTGGAAAGGAGGAGCTATATTTAAAAGACCTGTGTACCAAAGACTAGACTCTTGGGGTCTTTCTTGTTACTTTGCAGACCAGACAAAAAGGTTTTGTGCTGTTGGCAGTGTCCAGTGTTAGAAGATTCAGAGGAAGATTAAAAAAGACAAATTTAGGAATAAGCAAGACTCTATCGAAAATTTCTTCCTAATATGCCATTGTTACCTGATATATGTCACATGGCCTAATGCCTTATGAGTTTGTTATATTGCTTCGTGAGCATGGATATTCTCCTTATCTGTTGATATCTGATCTTTTTTTACTTGTGTTCATCTTTTGACTAAAGCATTTATAATTCAAGAGCAAAGGAATTTAATCCTGTTCTTAATCTTGATCAAAGCAGAGTATGAAACAAAACTTTAAGAAAACAAAGAACTCATCCATCCTCTCAGACCTGTTCCATAGTAGTGCTACCACTGCTACTAAGTTACATGAAATGTCTGCTCTAGACATGTCAATTGACTTTTGTCAGTGAGTTTTACAACTTGCAGTAATAAACAAATTATCAGCTTCCCCATCAAATGTTATTTTGTCAACGTTACATTGAAATGCAATGGATTTAATTGCATGCTCCCTTGTTCTTGTATTATAGGAAAATACGAGTAGGAGCAGCTGATACATCCCTCCTGTTCTGCCTTTTCTTTGAAGGTACATCTATTTTATCTTTGATGACTATAATAAATTGCAAACTGATTTGGATTTCAGAGTATGTCTTAAAACAATAATTTGCTCAAGATAGTATTTTGAAGTAGATATACTTTTCAGAAAATGTCTCTATTCCGTGTCAGACATGGAAAAGAAATCTAATTATAGTAAAAGTTTGGAGACAGTCCAAATTTGTCCTCATAAAAGAGAATGTAGGGAACTACTAGCAAGTACTGGCAAATGGTAATCCTGATCATTAGTGTTTGAAGATGAGATAATCAGTTGAGTAAGAATTTTCTTAAAGCTTATATTTTTTTCAGATGCATGCCACCAATATGGTATCTGCCTCTTAAAATAATGTGTCAGACTTATAGCGTAACATTTTCTGAAAGAAGGAACTCACCTGGGAGTCTTTTTGTGAAATCCACTAACACTTGTACGTGAACAACTGCTGTCTCAGAGAGACGCAGAAAGCTTTCCTCTGGACTTGCAGTTTCTTGTAGCTGCATGAAAGAGTGTTTAGACTTTTGATATAACCAAATACAGTGTTTAGGATAATAATAACTGAGTAAAGCAGGCTGATTGTTCTGTATACATACAAACTTCTTTGCTTCCTCAAGGGGAATTGTGTATTTTTGATGTGCTGCTACAATGTGGTCAAGAAGTTGGTGTTCTCCTGGAGTGAGTTCCATCTTCTCTGGGATCTGTTGAAAGCATAAATCAATCAAACGACAATGCGTTACAGCAAAAAGAAATGATAGAAGATATTTCAAATAGAAAAATATCCCACTTTTCCAGGTCTTGTTGTAGATGATACGTGCTTACTATTCAGTCCCTCATCTTCTAGTTTTATGTTGCAAAGGAAACTGCTCTTCTGTTTGAAATTTTTCCTGAGTCGCTTTGACTTGCACTGTACTTCAGTCAGCAAACCTGTGAGGCATAGAAGTGTGTATCAATGCATGTATTTTCAAATTAATTACCTGATCACTTGTATTATTATAGATAACATAAGTCTTGCATTGCAGGAGCTGTAACCTGTAAGGAACTCTGTTTCCTAGAGAATATGGCAAAACGCTATTCATTAGGTGAGTTTATGTTCAGTATCCATCAGACCTGAGTGTTTGCGGTCTTCTCATGTTATTTTGCTTGTGGCTCTTTGACATGTAAGGACGAGAATGAGAATTGTTCATGAAAAAATACTACGCAGATTTTTTTTTTCAAACATGAAAGTGCATCTGATATGCTTATGGCTGCCCTGTCAAGGTTCAGGATATTTATCTTGGTAGTAATTGTATCTCTTGGTAGTAATTTCTTTTGTGTGTGTGTGTGTACGTATGTATGTGTAAGCTCTTTCAACAGCAGTCTTCATAACTTCAGGAGAGAGTTTCCAAATACTGATGGTTTCCGCAGTTGGTGATGCTGCAGGTCCTGCAGACTCCAAAATTAAATTTTCCTACAGCAAAATGAAATTTAGACCAATACCCTTTAGTTTTAACGAGGAGAAGGGATAGTTTTTGAGAAAGAATTTGTCAGAGTTTATTATAGTAGCCAGCAGAGAAGGAGTACTTACATTCTGCTAGCATCCCCACAGCCTTACACTTCTTCAGGCGACATTCCTGACACTTTCTTCGCATGTACATGTCCATTTCACAGTGACCACCATTCTTGCATCGATACACTGCATTTTTAGTGATGCTACGTCGAAAGAAGCCTACAGACAAGAATCAGGTTATGACTGAGGAAATCTAAGGACCTTTATCTCACAGTGATCTAAAGAACTAAAGCTTAGGGTTTTTCTCACAATTAAAACATGACCTTGATTTTCAATTTGGTCTTTAACAGCACAATAATAATGACTTGTTAGGACTTTCTAACTAATATTAATCACTGTTTTCCTTACCTGATCAAGACAACTCCTATATAGTAAACCAGAAGTATAGGTAATAAATAATCATTTATTTTTATTTAAATTTAATAGCGAGTAAAATTAATAACACTGAAATAACTCTATAATATTAACTGTTATGAGAAAATCAGAACCTGCTTAAACAGACACAATTCTAGTGAATAACTGATATCAATATCAGTTGTATGAAATGCTTGTGATAAATATATACTGTGAAAATATTTCTTCAAAAGATGTTATAAAAATATGAATCTGAAGTGAGCTTCTTAGAGAAAGGGTTCCTTAGATAAATTACGAACCTCTGTAGAAATGTCAACTTAAAAATTAATGAGATATATTCCTTTAAAATCACAGGTGTGAAATCTTACCATATTATGTTTAGCACTGTGGGGCAACATTCCTGGGTAAGATACAGATAAACTTATTCTCCTCTTACCTTTACAACCTTCACAGGTAAGTGCATTGTAGTGATAGCCTGAGGCCTTGTCCCCACACACAACGCAGAGCTCTTCCTGTCCCTTCATTCGCAAGGAAGAATGGTTTAATCTTGGCCTTTTTAGTCCTTGATATCCACTGTCATCAATGTGGGAAGCCATGAAAGAGGGCTTGCTTAATTCACAGTTGCTGATTATATACTGCCCATCGCTGTACTGAGAGTCCAGGCTGTATGTACTGTACTGGGATTGTGAAGGTTGTGACTGTAGTACTGGAGGAGGAAATTGAACTGTGGAATACTGGCAGTAAGGAGTAGTCTGAAAATCTGTGTCTTGCAGCTGATAATTGATATGCTCTGGTAAAACATCTAGATAAAAAAGAAATTGAGATTACATAAAAAACCTGGAGAGTATCTTGATGTCAGCTACTCAAAGTTTTGTTTTTTTTTTTTTAAACATTTTATGGATTAAATATTTAAGCATAAGTATTAGAGGAACACATTTTCAATGACTCATTCTTTTTAAATGTGCTGCCTGTAATGTTCTTAAGTAAAATCTTAGGTGTGGTAAAAATGGCTTGGTAACAGTTTGGGCAATATGATGTAGATGCCACTCGATTCTTCTTAGTAATTAATTGAATATCATGTGTCAACTGAGTATATAGTTACCTTCAGATTTGTTACTGTTTTTATTTTGTTTTCCTCATTACAGAAGGATATTTTTCCCGTAAGTAAGTGAATTTGTTAATGAGTGAAATGTTTGCTACTGATACATGTCATGCATAATATTACAAAATAATCATTAAGAATCTGAGAAAGATATTTCAGAAATTCTAGAGCAGTAATATTTGCTGTGGCATGAGTCTCAAAGTCAGTATTCAGTAGGGTGAAAATCAAAGGCCTGTTTTATTTAATATTTTTCCACATGTCATCCTATATAGTTATGAAATTTGATTTTTAGCAACATGTATGTACAGAATTTTGAAGACAGTTTCTTCCTGCATTACTGATTACAGTATTTTCATTTGATTCAACCACCTTGTCAAATTTACACAGTTATACTGAAGAAAGCTCATGCAGCATGTATCGTGTTCAATTTTGTGCGTGTTCAAATCTCTGTAAAAATAAATTGAAGGGTTTTTAAAGCAGAATGAAGGTTCTTCTGTTTCTAATGGACATTAGGTCTTGCTTTTACCCATCCAAAATTAGATTACCGATTGCAATTATAGTTATGTAAGCTATAGAATAATAATCATTATCTCTTTATAATGTATCTGGAATATGGTAATAGAACCTGTAGCTTCTTCATGCAAATCAAAGGGAGGGAGCTCCACTGTAATCTTTATATGAAATCATCTCTCAGCATAATCACATTGTGTGCAAAAATCTGTATAAGCATACTCTAACATATTTGAACATATTTGCAATATGGGCTTGGTAGTCAAATGTGTGACTTTCTAAGAGCTTTGAAAAGATAAATTTACTATACTGATTTTTCTTAGTATTAAAATTCTGGCTTACTCACCATAATACTGTATGGGCTCAGCAAGACAATACCCATCAGGTACTGTGACAAATGTATTCGCCATGTTCTGCTCCAAATTGTACTGTTTCATTCACTTTGGTGTATGATAGACTTTTGAGAAGGAAACCTAAAGAAATATAAATGTAAGAGAAACATCACTTGAGAAAGAATGGCTGGGTAGGATTAGCTAAGGAGCTGAAAACAGGAAATTCCAGGATTTGAAACCATTTGCATATCATAAGAAAATCAGAGGAGAGTGTCAAGTCACACAATACTTGCACTGAATTTGCAAAATGTTGGCTTGTACTACTAATAAGGATGGGGTATGGAGTCCATTTATACATCTTCAAGGTGTATTTAGAATTCTTCAGCTACTGAACTTAGTAATGTAGAACTCTTCAGCTACTGATTTTACACAGAAAAGTTTGGGGAATCAGCCTAACCTTTGGTGAATTCTCACTGGGAAGTAATTAAGAGGAGCTTCCCTGGACAGAAAAAACTTGGTTGCAGAATGAGTTAGGGCATCTGCAGAAACGTGAAATTTGTGGACTTTCTGTTTCTTCACAAAGATTGGCTTTTAGTAACTTTGCTTCATTCACTTTTTTCCAGATTTGGAGCATGTAAATATAGAGAAATAGCCTGGAAAGGCCAGCATTGCTCTTCCTCCCCATGCAAATGTTCTTTTATGCATGAAGACCTGGCTTTGCCCCACTTAGGCACTGTCTAATTTAGATTAGGTTCCACTTTTAAAAGCCCGTATTCCTTCAAGAGTTGAGAGTCTCCCCTGAAGGGCCAAAAAATCAAATCGCATGTAAGATGAGATGTATTGCCTTCTGGAGTTGCTTTTCTCTGTCCCTTGATTTTTTTGAAGGAACCTGGGCTCCTGTTTGGATGCTTTGACTGTCTGTAGTTAGCCCTACATTCACTATAAGAAAGCGTACTAAGAGCTTTCAGTGATACTGTTGGTGCAGAATAGCTATTGTACTTTGATTTCAAAACTACCTTATTGTTCAGTAATTTTCCTTTGTAGAGAGGTTCTAAAAAAGTGTGTTCTAAAAATTCTTAAAAGAGAGGTTTAAAAAAAGAGAAAAGAATATCTATATGGAGACTAGTGTGAGCTGGTTTTGAATTTTTATATATATATATATATGTACACATACACATATGTACAGGCAATTGAGATATTGGAGTAGCTGCTACAGTGTTAAGTAGAAAGTGCTTTCCTTGGCCCTTCTTTTTCCTCTGCACTGTGGAATGTAGGAGAGAGCCTCACTGGTTAAAAATAAGTTGTATCTGATGCCTGCAGAGTAAACACTCTGCAAGACACTTTGCCAGTGAACCATTCGTAGGCTTTCCTTGAGCAGATAGGAAGGACAAGAAAGATGAAAAAGGGAAATAAATATTTGGAAGAAATAGCAAGTCTAAGCCTTATGTATACCACAGGACTATATATATATGCCTTTTGCAGAATTAACAAGTTGGGTATAAATATCTTTGAAAGACTCGCATACTAGGCTTTGTGCAATGCCTGTACCTAACTATTACAGCTGAGAAAATGAATGTATCATTTCAGGGAGTCCGAGCTGAAGTAATACCTTGAAATATACATGTCCTTCCCCCCAGATTAGATACATCTTTGAAACTGAACACTTTCCCTTCATGTTGCCAGCAGAAGGTGAAAAGATGCAGTGAGACTGGAATGCTGCTTTTATGTTATCTCTCCTAGTAAATATTTGGTTGAAACAGAAATGACTCACTGAATCATGAGGTCCTTATCAGTAAGATCAATTTGGCCTGGGCAAAGTCTACTTTTTTTTTTCCATCAAAAATGTGCATTTGCTGAAGAAATGTGTTTCTAGATTCCAGTAGTTTCTTTAAATAGTAATAATAATAATAGAAAAGATTAGAACGTAAAATAAAATTAAAAATTAGAAGATAAAATTACACTGATCCAGTCTGTCTCACATGTAAATTGGAAGTATGAAGTGTGTATTACCAAATGGAAGGTGCTGCAGTTCGTTAGACATCCCAAAGCTTTGAATCAGGCTTTAATTAGGCAAAGTTTTCACTACTTATGTGATTGTATGAGAATGGATATGAGGATTTGGCCCTTCTTACTGATTCTTACGCTAATAAAAGTTATCAGTGTAACTCCAGAATTTCCAGCTGAGAAGGGGACTTTGCAAATTGAAGCTCTTCAATTAAGAGAATGCCGTAACAATATTAATATTAAATCCCATGTTTATTTGAGGAATGCTATACTACCTTGAAATGAGACTTAATGGTCAGAATGCCTGTGCATAGATGTTAATAGTTTCATTTCCTAACATTTGAGAATTGTTCTGATATAAAATTGCATTGGGCTTTTTAAAACAAAATTATGAAAAACAGAGTAAGATAATCTAAGGAAGGAACTGAATTCTCTAGGACAGGAAAGTTTTGTGGTTTGTAAGATTGACTACAGCAATCGTGTGTTGTAAAACCTGTGCCCCTTTGAAATATTCTGTTCTTTGTATTTGAGTCAGTCAGCAGGACAGAAGCCTCCTCCAAATTTTAGGAGTCGATGAACTTTCATGATGCTATACATGCTGATCTCCCAAGAGTTCAGTAGCCATCCCTAACCTCTCACACCTCACTAGGAGTGAACCATGACTTCAGGGACACTTCTTCAGCCCACATATACATTCATTAACCCTTTGCCATGCAACAAAGTAAATTCTGCATGCACACAAGGCTTAGCTACAGACTCTGAAGTTGGTGGACTCCTTGACAGAATGCAGCCTACATGTCCAATATGTAGTTCTGAAAACAATAACTTTGACAAATTTGAAATTGGACTAGGGGGAAGAGCTTTGGGTATTTAGGTCAATGACAGCCATGCCATTCCCAAAACATAATTAATACCTGTTTTTCTCCTGAGTACTCAAAATATAGCCGTACTTTTTTGTGTGTGCATGCTTTAGAAAGAAAACAAAAAAAGAATATCTTCCCAGAGATGATGTATAAAGGTCTTGAATAACTGAAAACAAAAGAAGCTGAAATCTTTAGTAACCTGTTTTGTAGAATCACATGCATTAACACAGTTTGGATGAAACTCTTACTCCTTTGTGAGGCAAACTGACTTGGGAGTAAATTTCATCTACGTAAAGATACATGCTGTATCCTGCTTTATCTTCTTCCCTGTTACTTCTGAGGAGCTATTCCTGCTGGGTATTTTCACATGTAAAATCTTGATCATTTGGAGACTTTTAAAAGCCTCTCAAACCTGAGAGAGGTTTTTTTTTTCCTCCCCCCCAGAGGAAGATGTGACTTAGAGTCTAAGTTGCTTAAGCAGTTCTGACAAAGTTGCTCTTTTACATGTTTAGTTTTGTCAGTGATCAGTCTTCTCAACAAATAACATTCAGTATAAAGTGAAGTATGTGTTAATTCAGGGATTTGGTTATCCATCTAATACAGAAATTTAGCAACGTTCAGTTATTAGTCCTAATGGAAAGACTTTTCAACTCATCAAAGATGGAAACAATTAAAAAAACCAAAAAGCAGTTAATTGGTGAAAGTAAGGCGTAACCACAGAACAGTTAGTCATTTAACAGAATGTACATGTTCAGACTAGAATACGTATGGTGAATCCATTTATTGTTATTTATGGCATAAGCTGTTTTTTATAATTTTTATTGCCATGAAATACTGTATCATAAAGTAAAATATCATCAACTTGTATTATCAGATTTATTACAATGCAAGGTATATTTCTTGTAGAAGATTCTCCAGGGAGCTCTTTAAAATGTCCGCACTGACAGTACTTTAACTGCTATCATAAATATTTTGACAGTTGTGTCACTGGGAAATTTTTTGTTTAAAGGGAATGTTAGGAACTCAAGCTGAAGGTCTTCAGCATTTATTTAACATACCTTGTAGCCAGCATAATGAACAAGCAGCAGCACTAGGCAGTATGTTTCTATAACAGTGCTAAACATGGTGCTTTTTTTTTTCTTCTGGAAAGCATAGCTTGATTTTTTTTAATACCTTTTTTGAAAGTATAAGTTATATATATTGTAAAATAAGAGTTTAGAGGTTCTTTGTAACTTATGGTTTTCCTGGTACCTTGGGGAAGGAAGCAAATAACTAAATTAAAGTTGACTTACTTCACTCAGTATGTCAGACGCAGGTAAATCTTAGTAATAAATCCCATCCTGA
Source organism: Dromaius novaehollandiae (assembly GCF_036370855.1). Taxonomy (NCBI): domain Eukaryota; kingdom Metazoa; phylum Chordata; class Aves; order Casuariiformes; family Dromaiidae; genus Dromaius; species Dromaius novaehollandiae. The sequence goes on along the minus strand of NC_088124.1, from coordinate 7,869,139 downwards.
ATGTGATCCAGGGCTCTTTGGTCTCAAAATCTTTCACAAAATGTGAATGAAATGGTGCCAAAATTTGGTGTTTCCACCTTACTTTCTGAAAAGAGAATTACATCCCTTCGTCCTCCAAAATGACTGTGCACCACAGAGCAGCATATGTAGTTACAGTGCTGTTGGAACAAATTCTTGGCAGCTAGGATTTTAGCTAATTTTAAAGTGTCTATTTTCTATTTTAATTTAATCAGCCATTCTAAAAGCAAACAAAAAACCAATGCCTCAGATATTTTCACATGGCAAATTGGTTTATGCCTAGAATAACACTTTGCAATCCCAAAGCATTCAGAGTAGTGAATGAAATACTTACGCTAGTTCCAGAGAGAGCCTCTTCTTCCCAGAGCAAGTCTGTTGGGATGTAGCAGTGATTCCAGCTCTGAGTCCAGCTGGAGCAAACTGGGCCTTTTCCCTATTTATCAGTTTCTTTGCATACATTAGGCTCCAGACACTCTGCAGAGCAATGCTACAGGCTCTGAGACATGAACTTCCCACACAGCCTTTCCTGGGGTCGAAGCAAGGGCAGCTGCAAGTCCACATAAATCAAATAATAACTGGGTCATCAGGGACAGAGGCCATGGGGACCCTCACGTCACTGTTTCCCAGAGTTCTCCCAGTCTGATTACTAAATATTTTGCTTTCTTGGTAGAATCTGAAATTCTCCCATTTAGATTGCTTAACATCGACATATCCGAGTGCTAACAGATAATGTTCATTGCCTGGTCAGAGAAAATATCGCAGTACTATTAGTGTGATATATCTACAGTGCATGATAATTGAATTTGGGAACATTTGGTTAGGCCAATATCTCCAAACACAAAACAGTTATCTTCTTCTGTGTATTCTAGCTCTGACATATCTGTGCTAATGCAGCATGCCCAGGATTAATGTGTACCTCCAGAACAGACAGTGACTTGTTAGCAACTTTTGTTGCCATTAATTTTGTAAAATTTCATTCTTATGAAAACTAAGAAGTTCTTTCATTATGAACATTTTCTTATAAATTAATCATTGCAACTTGGGTTTTTCATCACTTCCTAGATATGAGATGTGATCTTTTGGGCGAAGGCATTTTGTAGTTAAGCATCATGTCATTACACTTACTGCCTAACATGATGCATAGAAGGTGGTGGATGTCATAATTCCGGAATGAGGGTCACTTTTCTTCTGTGCAAGAGCAATTCTTGATATTGCCTCAGTAAAACTGTTCTGTTGTAGACTTAGTGGAGTTGCATGGCAAAGGGAAAAACTCAGTTCTTGTTGGTTATACCTTACTGCAGAGTCACTTAAAATAGACTTTTGGGGACAACAGGTTTTCACAGATCTGTGGCAGAATACACAGCAAGCTGACATTACCCTTCAAAGAAGAGCTGTATCTACAGTTCATCAGCTCCAGAGAAGAGCACGTTATTTATTTCCACGCAGTCTGATACCATTTAGGAATCTGTGACTGAGTCTTTGGAAGTGAAATTGTTGAGACTTGCTTTTCAAGAAAAGAAAAAAATTAACTCTCAGATCTTATTTGAGCATCTTGCAGGTTTGGGGGGACTTTCAAATCTTTGGATTGGTCATGTATGGTGGCAAAGGGCTGGAACACATGGATTTTGCAGTAGGGACAAAGGTAATGATCATGTACTGCTTAATAAGGTGGCTTTTACTGGGAAAAGAAATACTGTGCATAATTAAACTTAGTAAGATGTCAAATTACAAACCTGTAATGAGAAAAACAAACATGACAATTGTTAGGACTGAGACTTTTCTTTGATAGCAACATTTCTATCACAAATACCATGGTCTTTTTTATCCAGCTTTTGAGTAAACCTTTCTCATGAATGTTGAAAAACAAGGGCATTTTGTGAAATGTTATCTCTAGTTTAAATAATAGTGACTTTTTAATGCTTTTTCTGATAGAAAATAGCTTACTGATTAACTATCCAAGTGTCCTTACAGGACTGGGATATTTAAAGCTTATTGACTTTGGGAGATTTAAGTTTGAAACCCAGGTCTTTAGAAGGTATCTAATCCTGATTCTGTTCAGTGTTACAAAAGCTAATGGATTCAGAGTGATCTGAATTTCTAAAATTACTTGAGTATATAAGAGCCTAAATCTTAGTTCCAGTAGAACGTAAGTGCAGTGCTACTTTAAGTAGCCCATGGCCACTTACTCCCACCCATGTGCTATCTTCATAGCCCTGGTATTACTGTTCTGCACAGTCATGCAGTGATTCAGACCAGAGAATTGGTCCAGGTTAAATTTATGTATTAACATTATTTTAACAGATCAGTTCCTCTATTCAAAGCTTAGGTTGACAATAAAAATGGGAGACCTGAGAGCCCTCTTCAAACACATAAAGAACTGCTAAAAAGAGGAGGAAAATAAACTGTTTTCCGTGCTTGTAAAGAATACAAGCAGTAAAAAATTTATTCAGGAATAGTGAGGATTTAAATTAGATAATAGAGAAAGCATTTATAATGGTAAAAATAACACTGGAATAAGTTGCCTGTGTAATCTTCATCATTGGAGGTTTTGTAGATTAGGTTTGGCTAACTTGGAGAACTTAGGAATTGTTCTTCTAGAGTTGATCTGTAAGGAGAAGGGACTTTTGAGATGTCTTCTAGCTCTATTTTCTGTGACTTTTCCTTACGTATGTCAATTTTGTAAAACACTAGTAAGCTGTCTGATCAGCAACATGTCTAATGACATTTTAATAGGCAAAGTAAATCACCAGGTACTTCAAGCATGCTTTGCTAGAGGTGAGTAAAAAAACCTGTGACTCAGACCTGGGCTGAAAATATCAGCAGACATGTGCCTGTCATGAGTCAGAATCTAGAAGTGCCACTAAGGTGCAGAATAAGGGATGCATGTTCTCACTACAGAATAATCACATCTCATGACGACATGAGGATTACCTGAACACCTTATGTTGCGCTACGTTAGCAGCCTCATTTCCATCATTAGTGTAAACTGTGGCCTCTCTACAGTCTTGTGTACATAGAATGTCTACCTTTGTGCAGTTGTCTAGGGAGTTAATAAATTGCAGCTCAAAAGAGAGCTTCCCTAGGTCAGTGTGTGTTGAGAGAATTCATTTTGAGGCTCAGCCGAATTCTCTGTTCATCTGAACTACAGTTTCTAGATCTCCGTAACTTGTTTGGTATTTGAATAGTTAAAGGAAATCGTATCTGTTCCAGCTGGGTCTTCTCTACATAACTGACCCATTCTGCTTGATCTGGTATTGGATTGTTTACGCAACTTCAGTAATTAACCACTATCAGCCTCATTAATGAAACATAAACCACCTCTTCTGCTCATTTATAAAGCACTTGTCAAACACAAATTAAACAAAGGGCAGAATCTCAGCAAAGTAACAATCCTTCAAAAGCTACTGGGACTCTGACTAGAAGTCATTACGGTCACTTTGTTGTTGTTTTTCAGTAAAAATTAAAGACAAGTGATGGCATTGTCTATTGCTTTTGGCTAACTCTTCGCAAAAGCATCTGAGATCTGTCACATGAGGGCAGTTATGCCTGGCCAACTATTTTGGCCATTTCAGTGCAAAATACTGATGTTCCAGCTCATTACTGTAAATCATTGAATGATTAAAGCAAGAGTCAAACACTAAGCAGTTGGGAGTCCATGGAAAACAATTGCTAATTACAGTAATTGTTGTTATATATGAGTTTAAGATTATGTTCAAATATAGATTACTTCATTAAAGGATTACAGCTCTCCTGTTAGTAAACTGTTCTGAACAACATTAAGGAAGGTTGAGTATTAATAGTAAAGCTTATGTACTAAAATGTTTAGACTTCATCTTTACCTATTTTTAGTTTTAGAGAAATAGACATAAAGCACAGTGAAGGACTAATTCGTAGCAAAAATTGTGTGTTCTGAGAACTACTTAAGTTTACGGTTTCTTGAGGAACCCATGAAAAACATGCAAACTTTCTATTCACCCTTTCTCCTGGTTTATTTATTAATCTTAAAAGGTGCAGTGGTTCTGGCACTGTTGGGATATTCTGTATGGCAGGGGTGAACCTCAGCTCTAGGAGGTAATCAGCACAAAGCCTCACGACTGACATTTTTTTGGATGTTGGTGTTACCTTGTACTTCTGACTCTCAATAGACAGAAAGATTTAATCTGAATAGGTTGTTCATTTGTTACGTGTGTGATTGATAGTTTTAATTGTTGGAGCACATGTTCAAAGTAGTGTCAGGGCCAGGAGCTACTGTAGTAGGAAATTGTCCTTTTTTGTATTGTGGATGTTCACAAGTATCGTGCATGCATATTTAAGGACAGGAATAGAAAGCTTTTGCCGGAATAGCAGTAACCTCTGTACAGGCATCAGTTATGAAGAGGGTTGCAAGGAAAGGAAAAGACATGGGATTGTCTGTCAGGGGTGACTCGTTTAATGTTATTATGAATCTAAAATGTAATTAACCTAGATGTTTGATAACACATGCTTGTTTTATTGTCAATATTTGCCTCTCTCTCCTGCGACACAATAATCACCTTTGCTGGCTTCACTTTTAACTTAAGAATGTCATTGTAGTAGGTCAGCCTCAGCCTGACTGAAGTGCTTCAGATCAAGCATAATACTTATAATGATAAAACAAAAGATAAAAATGATATTTTACTTGTAATACAAGTTTACCCTGTGCTTTCCTGCTTCTATAGGTTTTAAGCATGTGCTCATTTTTGTAACTTCAGGCAACAAGGTTTGTGTGTCATTTCCTTTGAGCACTGCTTTGCAAAGCTCTTATCTTCCCTAAATGTATTTTTGAAAGCAGTCCAGTTAATTACAAAAGTTGAAAAGAAATAATCTTCACAGAGCAAAGCTATGTATTTCGGCAGAGGAATGAGACTGAAACTTGCCAGGGAAATTTCATCAGGCAACACCTTTCTTGCACAGATTTCAAATATACTGTTACGCAACTATTCCCCCAAAGGAGGGGTAAAAAACCTATGAAATACAGTGAGCAGCTCCTGTTTTAGCATTAGAGAACAGTATTCATCCATGCGGCTTAGCATTAGATAATACAAAGACTCTTCTGTTTTGCGTCAAATGTATCAGACAAATCTTCACAGTAAAATTCGTAGAGAAATAACTTGGTAGAAGGTAACAGTTTAATTAAGTTCCTAAATGCTTTCATGGGATGAAATAGTGGAAGAACACATCAGACCCGAGAGAAAAGCAATTTTAAACTCTTTAACCCTGATTTTTTTTCCTTAATCTTAAGTTGTTGCTTAGTTTCACTATGTATTTGCTTCCAGGGTTTTCACAAATCTTGAAGAGAGTTAAATACTTGACTTCTGTGAAATTTTAATGCGAGAGCCAAACTGTTTTTACCTCCTTTGAGAATCTCAGCCAATCTGCAAAATGGTCTTGTTCCTTCCGTGCATCCTCTTAAGCTTGGTATGTAGGGCAGGCCCACCACCCTAAGGTAGAATAGGAGCTAATAAACCCATCCATTCAATACTAATAGAATGAATAGGTATCTTTCCTTCTCCACATTTCAACACCCTGCACCAAATTCATGTGGTTCCCCTTGGCAGGGAGACCCAGATTTGTCAATAAAATGCTGCAGTGCATCAGTATTCAGCAGGACACAACAGGGAATAAAATGAAGGAGGTGTAACCAAAGCTTGATTACATTCTGCTTCAATGATGTTGGAATTGATGGTTAATAGAGAACACTTGTAATGTATCTTCGAGCACTGAGATTCTTAAATCACCACACTTTTTTGTAAGTATGTTGAAGAAAAGCCAAGTCGTGAACCTAATTTTCATAAAGCAGAATGTCTTGACACTCTGTATTAAGAATTATAAGATAATTATTCTGAAGTCTCCATTTTGTCAGCAGTGGAGTGTTGCTGCTGAGAGACTAAAATAGCTGGGTATATCCATTTATCAATGATAATGTTTTTCTTTTCTTCCAGCCTGGATTCCATCTTATGGACATTTGTTTTAATAGTAAAAAGAATATTAGACTCATTAATGTAAATGCTGTGGTGCAATGGGTGACTCTTCCAGATTTGTCAAAGCAGGATAGCTAAGATGAACAATGAACCTGAACTTCTTAGTAACAACTTTTGACACAGAATTTCTGTTTTGTGCAGCAGTATTCTACCTTGAAGTATAGGCTTCGAAGTACAGGAAGAAGATTCACTTGGCCTTCTGGTCTGCAAGGCTCTGTATTCCAGATTTTGTAGAAGGCAATACCCGTGGAATTGTGACAGTAGCTGATAATTGTGTTAAACCCATCACTTAATTGTAAAAGCAAACGATCAAACAGTTTTGGGAGGGGTGTGTGGAGGAGAGAGAGAGAGAAAGAGAAAGAGAGAGAGAGAGAGATCTGCTCTGTTTTTTAAACAAGCTGTAGGTACTGAAATATTTGGTTGTTAGACAGCAAGTTTGTCAAGGAAGGACTTCTAGTGCAAATTAGGAATACGTCTTTCAGCTTTACAAAAGCCAATCTCTGCTGCAATATTGTGTGAGACTTGTGCTATCAGAAACTCCGAGCCAAAGTTTTTCAAGCTGTGCTGGCACATCAGTGACCACACTGATGATTAATATGATTTTACTGCAAACCCGAGATTATCTTAGAAAATTGCCCTATTTTTCCTTATCTACTTTCAACATTTATATGCCCCTCAATCTCTGTCACAGATGTTTCTACAGAACACTTCCTCTGTACATTTTTAACCATCATTTACTCCACTGTCAGTTCCTGGATAAGTACAGAGTATTACCTGGCGCACCTGGTCTTAACATCCACAGCAGCAGTCCCTGAACTCCTCTCAAATCTACAGATAATACCTTGTGCCTAGGATTCTGCATAACTGCCACTCCCTCCTTTTTGACACACACTGAGAAACTGTCCCTTTTATCACTTCTCCTGTACTTCTGGTCTGCGAAGAATCCTTTCCTTTTTGATTTTCCTCCTCTGAGCTAGATTCACGTAGTGAGCTTATACTCAGAAATCCTGCTCAGAAATTCCATCAGAGAAATACTGCTTATGATTTTTCCAAGGTGGCCTAGAAATGTTTTTTGTTCTGTAGCAGCTTTGCTGTTTTGGAGGGCACCAATATGCTTCTATCTAGCATGTGCTTTTCCTGCTAGAACAAATCCATGTTCTGTCTGACAAAATACAGCCATGTGGTTAAGAGTTATTAAAAGCATTAAAGCATTAACCTCTTGTAACCTCATTTTTCACTTTGTACACATACATAAGTGTTTAATCGAATTGAAGTTAAACACTAAAAAGTTTGAGAGGCCAAATTTATACATTCTCTTCAGTTTATACAGAGCTGATGTGATAAGAAGCCAAAGGAATTAAAAGACACCACTACACAGAAAATGCTCATCTGTTGATTTGTTTAAGTTCTGTTGCTACATACTAGAAGTTTTGGTGAAAAGCATTCCCAGCATTTAAATCAGGGAGCTTTGTCCTACTGGGATCTGATCTGTGCCCTGGCGCCACGCTAGCTCATTCTACTGTGCTTTGGAAGTTGAACAAATGATTTTATGTCAAAAGATCTGCTGGAGAAGGAATGAGCCCAGTTCTTGAGTGACAACACAGGCTAACCGCTGTGTGGTGTTTGTATAGTAGACTGTCTTCTTCTCATTCTGCAATTTTATTTCAAGCAGCCAGAATCCCCAGAGGAACTGACCTGACTCTGCCATGGAAGTCTGATACAGCAGTGATGACCCTTTTGTCTCTCTCCTTTGCTTGTCTCCACTTGGCATGAAAGCTTTGGGTATCATCCATCACTAAAGCCAGGGAAAAGTGAGTATTAAATCCCAACAAAAACTGCCTGAAGTATAAATGTCAGGAACAGAATGGGCCAAAACCAGAAATTCAGACGTGCACTCCAGGTGCTGAGGTGTAATGATCTTTCATGGTGAACAAGACAGGTTGTTCCTGTAGCTGATTTGCTAGTGGATGTGAACTGGAATTTCTGGAGCTGCACTTCGGAACAGTTGCATGCACTGTATTTAGGGTATGGCTCATTGGGTGCCTCCCTGCTTTAAAACTGAACTGCTCTGAACCTCAGAGACTGCATATGTGAGTTCACAGAACTTCCTTATGTTGAATAAGTGGAAAGGCAGGAGGATACTGAACTGGTACACGTGCATCATTTCATCTAGCTATATTAGGCCTCCTCCTGTGCAGCTGCTCCCAGGCTCTGCAGAAACTGATGTACTTCGCAGAGGAGAGAGAGGGGTTTTAAATGCAGCCACGGAGTGAAGAGTATAGCCAGAGCTCACCAACAGTAGGTGCCGAACCTCATTGGAGGGTATAACAGTGGGGACAGACAGGAGAGTAGGGGGAACAAGCTTTGACTACAACTTAGGGATGTTGTGTCTACCTTAGGACAGGACAATGAATCTTTTGCCCACTTGTTCCATAACCAGAATTGTAAAGACAATAGTGTTTGTCAGTTTTCCAAATGTTCAGAAGTCAGCCATTATGAAAAAGGAATTCTGATAACAAAAATAGTCTTAACTTTTTAGTATTGTCTAATAGGAAGAAAAATAAGGAAGGGCTCAAAGGTAACAGAAAAACAGGCTATAAAAAATGGACTAGTCTTTTAGTTCCATACAAGTTACTACAACGTAGCATTTCCCAAATTTGCAAAATGTATCTCTCATACTTTACTAATTAATCTGTTTCTGATTGCATAGTCCAAATGTATCTACTTAATCTATTCCCTCTTAGATTGTATGAATGTCTTGAAATTGTTGTTTATCTAAAATTATCTTATTCAGCACTTCTGCACTGCATAGGCTGCACAGGCTGCGTAGGCTGTTTTTCCCTCTGATCACAAAAAGCTTTTCTCTGATAAGGCATCCTAAAATTTTCTTGTGTGTTTGTCTCAAAGGGTATTTAAATTTGAAAGATCGCTCAAGTCAAATGGACTCCTACTGTTAAAACATTATTTTTGAAAATATTAATGAAGTTGGTAATAATAAAAAAGCACTGTGACACAAAGTTGAGCTAAGCATCAAGGACATCACAGATCACCAACAGTAGCTTTAGTTAGCAAATAAATAACAAAGAACCGAGTCAGCATTACAGCGCTTCTGTTATTTTAACTTGAGTAGAGGATGTTTACTGTTAAAAGGGACAAACAAGAATATTAGATAAGATGACAGCTCAACAGATCTCAGCCCGGAATTTATCACACACTGTTTAATGGGGCATTTAAATAGATAACCAGGACTCCCTTGGGTCAAGGATATGTGCCCTCCTGCATACACTGCACAGAGCAGCATTCGTTTTGCACGGTGCGTGAACCAGGGGCTTTCCACCTGGATTCCCTCTTTTTCGGAGCAGTGTCATGGAATACTTTGACTCACCTTGCTTGAAAACAAAAACCCTGGAGAACTGTTAGTATGTTAGAGATCCGGCGGGGAGAAAAGGCCCAGCATTAGCTTTCTGTAAACAAACGCACATTAGAAAGGTTAAGACATGAATGTGGTTTAGATTTGCTTTTTAATGCTATCTCCGTAGCGAGTTTGGTATCTCAGTAAGAAAAAAGGGGTGTTGGATTTTCCTTTCACAGCTATTCGGTTAAAGAGTGAACGGTCGGGCCCGAGACGGCCAAAGGCGCCGTCCCCGGCGCGGGGGGGTCCCGGGCCGGGGCGGCGAGGTGCAGTCGCGCGCGCGGACACGCGCAGCCCCCGCAGCGCGGCGCAGCGCAGCGGCGCCCCCTCGGCGCCCGCACGGCGGCGCTAAGGGCGGAGGCGGCCGGCGGCGCTGAGACCCGGGGGCGCGCCAGCTCTGGCCGCTGTCTGCGCATGTGCTTGGCCAGGGCCGCCGGAGCCGCCGCTCGCGGTCGCCGTCTCCGGGGCTCGCCTTCGCCTTCGCCTTCGCCGCCGCCTGCCGGCGCGCGGACTCAGCCGTGCCCGTGCCCGTGCCCGCCGGCGCGGGGCGAGGCGAGGCGGGCGCGCCGCCGGCGCGGGGCCCTGCCGCCGGGCATGGGGCCGCGGCGGGAGTGAGGGCGCTGCTGCCGCGGCGCTCGCCATGGCCTGCACCATCGAGAGGGTCCTGGCGGACGCCAGGACGCTGCTGGAGCGGCTGAAGGAACACGACACCGCGGCCGAGTCGCTCATCGACCAGTCCGCCGTGCTGCACCGCCGCGTGGCCGCCATGAGGGAGGCGGGCGCGGCGCCGGCCGAGAAGGTGAGCGCGGCGGGGCCGGGCAGGGCCGGGCCGGGCCGGGCCGGGCCGGGTCTGGTCTGACAGCGCCGTCTCGGCAGGGCCTGGGCAGCGCGTCGGAGCGGGCCGGCGCGCCCCGTCTGCGGCCGCACGTGCTGCTGCCCCAGGAGAACACGCAGATCCGCGACCTGCAGCGGGAGAACAGGGGTGAGCCTGCCCGCGGCAGCGGCACCCGGGGACCGGGGTGCGCGGGGGGAGGCGGGAGCTTGGTCTGCCGGCCGAGGGGCCCCGACAGCCACCGGGCCCCAGGCCGCGCCGCTGCGACCGGAGCAGTGGACCCAGGGCCTCCAGGCCCTTGTCCGGGGAATTGCCGGTAGCTCGTGGCAGTGCTGTCCTGCGTTTTGCAGAGTTGTGGATCTCGCTGGAGGAACACCAGGATGCCTTAGAGCTCATCATGAGCAAGTACAGAAAGCAGATGCTGCAGCTGTTGCAAGGGAGAAAAGCTGAGGAGGCAGAGCCAGTCTTCAAAGTTCATCAGGCTAATTGTCTGGTAAGGTGGTCGTAGGATGGGAAGACAGCTAGAAGAAATTGTTCCCTGCCTCTTGCTTATTTTTATGTATCCTGTGTCTCATTTCATGGAATGTCACTGCTCCAAAATACATTTTCTGAAACTCCTGTCTTTATCTAGTGGTATTTTTTTTCCCCATTCCTATTACAACATACAGGTTGTAACAGTTATCACAGGGGCACTGAAGAGCATAAAGCTTTCAAGGACCAAGTGAAGATTTGTTGTATGCACCCCGGGTGTTAAATTCTTTGGGAAGAGGTTAATGTCTTTATTTTCACTTTACAGAAGCATGTGCATCAGTGGTATTATTGTTACCATTCAGTAACCATTTATAACAAAGGGAGTAGAATCTCCTAAATCTATCTAAGCTGCAGTGTGTTAAATTCTTAAGAAATCATCACTTTAAAGTGATCCAGATACTTGGTGCAACAGTGTAAAAATGTGCCAAAAAGGCTGCCTTCATCCATGGCAGGTGCAGTGACTTCAGCTCTCTGAGATGTGCATCCTGATAACTCCTGCCTGTTTTACATTTAAGTGTCTAAAAATAATATAATAACATTAGAAGTCTGATTATCCCTTACAGTTAATTAGGACTATGCTAAAATATATGTTTATGTGTGAGCAGAGAACAGCAAGCTTGTTCAGCCTAATCAGATCTCTTATTTTGTGTTTTTTAATTGGAACTCGAACCATCCTAAGTCTTTGTACTGATCACGTGACAATTCATTGCTTCTTTGTTTTGTGTTGCTCAGGTCTTCAGAAAACATATTTTTTTCTAATAATGTAAAAATGTCTTGCTGCTTGCTTTCTAACATTGTTCTCTGGCACGGCTTTTGCTTCATTGTAATAGCACAGCAACATGTGGCTGAAAAGACCCCAGAGGGATCTAGACCATTCCCTGACTCCAAGATGGAATGAATATACATACATTATTTCAATATCTGGCCAAAATCTTTTGTACTTCAAATTAAGTCTTATCAGTTGTAGCCACCAGTGGAGAACAGTAACAACCTTTTAATATCTTTTGAAGAGTTGCATTCTTACTATAACTCTTTCTGTTTAGAAAAAAACATCATTCTTTCTTCTCAGAATAAGTTTTTTAAGCCTTTCTTGTTCCTCCTGTTCTCTCCTAGATGCTTTGTTTACATCTTTTCTGAATAATAGAATTCAAAACTGCTGTGATGATGCACTTTCCATCCAAAGGCAGAACAGAGTAATTACTGACATGCATTTAAAAGAGAACCTACCCTATTACTTCTGATATTCCCCCAAACCAGAGTGCCTTGTGATAGCCTCCTATTTGTATGTTATGTTAAAATGGTGATTCAGAAGGTTTCCAAATCCACTTCTCACTGTTTCCTTCTTGCCAGCTGTTGACATTTTTGCACTTGCATATTCAACTCGAATGCTTTTCAAACAGGAAGTATTGCTACATTAGATGCAGGGAATTTTCAGGCATTCAGGGGTTTCTGAGGTTCAACTCTTAAAATGCATTCTCTGAAGGATTAGAGCTGTATCTAGATAGGGTCTGTAAAAACTGCCCCAGGAGGCTTTGGGTTTATTTATTTTCGCTGCCTTCTGAGATGAGGCCGTTTACTTCATATTTGTATTTAATTGTGAAAGCTCATTTGCTTTTATATTGGGTATTTGTTTTTATAAATTCTGAGTCAGGCCTTTCTTATTTCTAAAGCTATATAAAACTAGCCGCATACTGATTGGATCACGTGAACCTGAATCTGTTGTCTCAGTCCTTGTCACACTTGAAACAATTTTCCTATTAGTATGTAACGGTGCCTTATGTCTTGCTGACTGATGCAATTCTGTTATACTTTTCATTGATGTTTCATGATAGTTGAAGAAAAGGTGCATGTTGTCATCTTTAAATAATGTACAATTTGGAAAGGATTGCAAGTGTTTTGAAGGAGAGGATTACAATTAAAAATAGGAAACTAGTCCAAAGTCAAGAAAATTAAAAGTAATTATTTTTTTAAAAAGATTTATAGGAATAATATATTACTGCTTTTGCTTTAACATATTGAATATATTGCTTTTATGTTTTTCAGGAAATTGAAAGTCAAATAGACAGAATATTTGAGATGGGAGAAGTGATGAGAAAAGCTGTTCAAGTTGATGATGATCAGTTCTTTAAAGTTCAAGAGAAACTAGCTCAGTTGGAGGTAAGAAGTGGTATAATTGCTAAGGTTAGATTGAGGTTTTTGCATTTTCTAGACTTATCCTAAAATGCTTTTTTGCTTTCCACTGGTAGAAAAGAGAGAATCAGAAAGAGATGGTTGGGTTTTTATATTTGTATATGCTAAGGATTTATAACATTCAAAAATGGGAGGTGGGAATAAGGAGAACGATCTGTTTCTTTTAAGTAGTTGATGTTTGTTTCTTATTATGTATAAAACCAGAAGTAAAAGATATGCTTTAAATGATGTGGGTCCCCTCTTGCTAGTGTTGCATTATTCCTAATTCTACAAAATCAGTGTTTTATTTAGTTGTCAATGAGTGTGGCTATTAAAGATTATAGTCCTTTAAGTGCAAATTAGCTCATTTTTATTTCAGCAAAAATATTGATTTTGCAGCTTGAAAACAAAGAGCTCCGTGAACTTTTGTCAATCAGCAAAGAATCTGTTGAGGTGGGGAAAGAAGATCTGCCTGACAGTGAAGCTCAGGTCACAAAGTAACCCTTTTTCCAAATGTTGGCTTCCGAGAATACCAGGAATCAACCCTATAAGGAAGGATGGTTTGTGTTTTGTTCTTTCAGGTGTTTCCTTGTATGTTTGTTTTATCTTTAAAAATGGGTGGCCTGTTTTCTCTGCATTTTTCTGAAAGTACATGCTCTGGTGGCAAAGGCTTGCATTGCTGCTCAGTCTTAGTATTTGCAGCATATAAATGCTTAACAATGAAGTGTTTATGATGATCTACTCTGTTGTGATAGTTTATTTTCTCTTATAAATGTTGTTTTGGATCAGCTTTAGTTAAGAATTCCAACTATGCAGACAGCACTTAAATTATTTCATTTGATAGAAACAACAAGAGAGTATTCGAAAATTACAAATGGTAGGCACACATTTTGAATACCTAACACAAACAGAGTTTGGCTGGGTTAACATTCTTACTGGGAAACAAACATCTTACTAGAAGCAGATCAAGAGAATAGAAGATAATAGTGCACTTCAATTAATAACTCATATAAGGGGCATACTTTGCCTTGATTTAGAGGGGAAAATCAGAATGGATAGCCCTTTCTCACGCTTCCGCATGTCAGTGTGGTGTGTCTGCCTAATGTTCTCTTTTTTCTTGCTTTTTCTTTGTTTTGGGTTTTTTTTTGTTTTTTAAGTGGGTAGATCTATTCTGGCTCTACCTGGGCTGCAAGGTGTGTGGATATTGGATAGTTCTGATCTGAGGCACTGCTCTCAAGCCAATAGAGTAAGCCCTGCAGAGAACACAGCACTTCCAGATCAAAGCTGTCTGGCTTCCCACTACTTTGGGCTTCAGGAAGGGTGAGCTCAGGTCAGGCCCAAAAAAATTAAACCAAAACCAACCATATAGACATGTTTTTAATGTTATATCACAGGTAAGTCTAGTGATAGATGTTACGTAGTTATTGTAAAATCCCATATCGAGTTAAATCAGTTGCAGTGTCTAAGAATTTTTCAATATTGTGGTACTTATGACATTTATATAAAGATTTGTCTCTGTCTTTCTTACTGGTGATCAAAGGATAATCCTTCAAGAACAGCAAGCCTCTCATTCCCAGCATTAGTTTAAATTGTTATGCCATTGTTTCCCAAGTGAGAATTTTGATAGATGCAGAAGGTGATTTAGATCTTGTGCCTAAGACACAAAGAAAATTAAGACATTTCTTTGCCACCATTTGGAACACCCAGAAAGATGGTTTGATAGAGATGAGGATTTTCTGTACAGGAATATCCTTATATAAAGTCATTTTCTACTTTAAATTATCGCTTAATAGGGAATAAAAATAAGTATGGGCAATATTTTCTCAAGTGTGTTCAGTTTTATGAATCCTGGTGATAATTCAGTCTGTTCTGCCTGTGCCTGAGCCTTTGCCACCCACTCTCCATTTTAGCATAGTCCTTGAATGCGTGTATTGAAATGAAACACTTTTGGTCATTGTATTTCTTTTCAGTTAAGATCATCTGAGCTGTCTGTGGCAGTGCATTTTGTCTTCATGATGCTAGTGTAGATTCAGTTTCTTCTGATAGGCCAGTTGCTGTGCAAACCTAAAAATAGGAAACTGAGAAGCAGTTGATTATAGAGCTCATTATTAATGAGCAGGAGAAAGGGGGAGGAGGTTTAAATGTGTTCATATGCTAATCCTCTACTCTGATCTCCGAATATGGAATCTGTGACAGTAAATATGCGAGTGTTTGTGACTCTTGAGGGAATTTTCAGAAGAACCTACTCCCCTCATGCTGAAAGTTGAACACTTCACTGTAGAAAATGCTGCTGCTTCTGTCCTTGAAATCCAACTACAAAGCATCTCCCTGTGTTGCTTCATCTCGCTGGGGAACGAGATGAGGCAGAAATGCCCCTCCCTGCCCCGGTGCCTGTGCCTCCCGCTAGCCTGGTTTCAGCCACGAGCAGCAGGGCTCCGCGGCGCCCTCGGCCTACCGGAGGGGATAAGCGCAGCTATTGTGCGGCTGCGGCGCCGCCTCACGGGCGCGGGGGGTGGGGCGGCGGCGGCGGCAACGGCAACACGCCGCAACGCGCCGCGCGGCGGCAGTAGCGGCGCTGCGCGCGCGGGGGCGGGGCGGCGGCGTCCGTTGGGCACGCGGTGCTTGGCCGCTCAGAGCTCGGGCGGGGCGCCTGCGCGCGCCCGGCACTCCATTGGCCAACCGGCACGCGCGCATGCGCGCTGCGCACCCCGCGGCGGCACCTCGGCGCACGCGCGGCTCCACCCCGAGGCTCTCGCGAGAGGCCGGGATTTATTCCTACGTGCTGTGCCGTGCTGCTCATGGCGGCGCTGGAGCGGGGGCGCTGAGCTGTTGGGGTGAGTACGGTTCGCGGCGGGCGGCGAGGACGCCCGTCGCTGTGGAGACGGTGCCCGCGCACACTAGGGTGTTCTGGGGGTCCTTAGGAGGCGGTAGCAGAGAGAGAGGGAGCCTCCGAATCTGTATCCTTCGTACCTGTTATCCCAGCGGTCTCGGTGGGGTAAACAGCTTATCCGCTCTTCTCGGCTGCCCGGGGTGTGGCGGTCGGATGGCCGGGGGGCTCCGGCCTGCTAGGCCGCTGTTCCTGGGGAGGGAATACTGGTGGTTGCGGGTTGCTCGGCCGTCGCGGCGTGCGGACTACGTTTCCCAGGGTCCCGCGGGCGGAGGCCCTGCCGCAGGGGCTCTTGGGAGCTGGAGTACTGCCTGTCAGTGTAGGCGGGGCTAGGGCGGCACCGGAACTCGCTTTCCCGGCGTGCCGCACGGTCCGCTCGGCCGCGGAGCTTGCTGGGGCCTGCAGGCCGAGAGGCGCCGGCCTTGCCGGCGGCCGTGCCGAGGAGACTACGGGTCCCGGCAGGCGCCGTGCGAAGACGGGGTGCGGGGCCTCGCGGAGCCGGAGTTGAGCGGTGGGCGGGGGGGCTGGCTGGACCGCGTCTCCCGGCATGCCGCGCGCGCAGCCCCGCCCGACGCGGGGACGAGGCCCCCATCCCTTTGTGTGCGGGGGAGCGGCCGCCATCGCCCCCTTTGTGTGCGGGGAGGGCGGCGGGCGGCGCCTTCCTCCTCGGCGCCTGCTCTTCCTCTGGGCCGGGAAGCAGTCGAGCGCGGCGCGGCCCCTTTCCGCTGTCAGAGCGCGGGCGGCGGCGCGCGGCCTGCGCCCGGCTGGGGTCCTGGCGCCGCCCCTCGGCGCCGCCCGCGCCGCAGCCACCATCTTGCGGCAGCGCAGTGCGCAGGGCCTGCTCCGCTGCGCTGCGCTCCCGCGGCGGGCAGCGCCCGGCCGCTCGGCGGTGGCTGCGCCGCAGGCCCCTTTGGGCGGCTCCGTCGGTTCGGGCCTGGTTCTCTGTTGTCTGGATTGACAACGAGTGTCGGGCTCTTCCCGACCGCCTACCTCTTAAAAGAAAACGTGCCTTTGTTTTTGCTATTTGCATTCATTGCCGATTCTAAATGAATATGTGCGCTAGGCAGATGTCCTTGGATGTTTATAACGATTTTTCTATGGCTGCGTTTTTTGACCTAAAAGTGACCAATCCAGTGAATGTTGACAGCTGACCTCGCTGCTGTCATGTTTTGATCGGGGTGTTCAGGAGTTAGTATTTTTTTCTGGTATTCAAGAGCTTCCTCTGAAAAGATGTGGAGGAAGTTAATCTCCAGATATCATCTCATATCTGTGCTGACCATGCTGAAAGTAGTGTTTGATCTTTGTTGAACTTGATCTTAATCATGTAGTAGATGGCTAATTCTAGAAACATGTTTTAGTTACGTAAAATATGTATTCTCACAGTTGCATATTTGCTCTTTTGAAGAAAATGAGAGATAGAAAAGTGGCTGTAGTTTGACAGGTTCTCCTAATAGGCTCTGTAGGTGGTTTCAAGCAGAAAACATGCTTATGTTACAACCTGTCACTATTTAATAAAATCCAGGCTTGTAGGACTTCAGGAACAGGACTTGTGTAGCTTTCTCTCTTCACTGTCTTTGCATTAATCCTTTCAGCTGTAAATACACAAATGCAGAGAGACCAGTGTGACCTGGGGGCTGGGCAGCTGCTCAGGCTGTTTACCATTTGGAGGAGTATTTATAGTAGCTGAATTAAAAAGTAAAGAATTTGAGGCAGACACACACTGATTTTACTTGAGTCATGTTTGCATGACACCCCCCTCTTTTTTTTAATGGCAAGAGTAGTAAACTAATCGTGTTATCAGATCAAACTAGCCTTTAAGGTGAACGCTTATGCTTTATTCCGTTACATGATTAATTAGCTTTAGGTATCTTCAGGCAGAAGAGATGTCTTGATTATGCCTTTGAAAATGTAATGTGTCCCATGGCCAGCAAAATAAAGTATGTAGTATGATGTATTTTACAGTTCCAGTAGAGTTCTGATCATCTTGGACTAATTAGATGAGGCAAATATTTGAATAAAAGATTCTAATGTCTCTGTGCCATTCCTGTGATACAGTGTGTGCCTGCTTCATTCCTTTTGAACTTTAAGGGAGGGGCAGCTCATTTGTGATATGAAATGCTGTCCAAAACATGATGCTGTTTTAAAAAAGATTGTGATAAGGGTTGCCTGTATCTTACAAGGAGATATGTGAAAAATCTAGTGGTCCATGTATTTTTGTGATACCTTTGAGTTTTCTGATTTATGAGTGTTTTTTAATAATTGAGTCTTTCATTGCAAATATCTCATACCAGATTTGTTTGGTATGGGGAAGTGGAAAGAAGAAAGCAAGTTGAACTCATATGTGATGTTTCTGGGAAATGCTGTATCTAAGTAGTGTTTAATGTTTGTTAGGCTGTATTGAAAATTGTTAAGCCAGCTGTGGGTAAAATGGACATTTGATAGACTTGCCTGTTAACGTAACCCTTTTTTGACTTGGTCGTGAAAAGAAGAACACTTTCGTCAGAATTTTTCACTGTGGAAAATAGTTTTATAGGGCTATTTTAGGAAATACTACCAAATTAGGTATTTTTTTCCCTTTTTTTTAAACATCAGTCATATGGAGAGATGTGGACTTGTTTTGCTGATACGGCTTAATAAGGAAAGGTACTGGTGTGAAACAAACCATATGTATGAGAGAGGTTCCAGCTCAAAGACAAAAAAAAACTCAGCCTTTGGGTTGAAATGCATTTTCTTGCCAGACCAGTACACATAAGCAAATGAGACTAAGTGAGAAGCTGGATGAGGGCAACCCAAAGGTGTTCTGAGTGGTGACTAGAGAAATATATTTCACATGGATGAGAAGCCACTGAAGGATTAGCTCATGTGAAAACTGGATGATCAGTCTGCATACACCCTCCAGCTTTTGGGGCTAAGTTCTTATTTGTAGAGTTTGACAGCAGTCAGCATTTCCGCTGTGATGAGTGTTTAACTATCTCTGCGTTCAGGTTTTAATCACTTAAATTCATTCTTCAAGTGGGCAGTTTGGGCTTTTGGCTCATTAAAGAGAGCTCAAAACTCACTAAATTGTGGAATTCACTTTCCCACTGAAGTTGGAAAGCAGGCTTTGTCCGTATCTTTGCTTGTTTGGTGTGGTCCCATGGAAGGCGTTGGGCGAGAGTTATATGCTTAGATGCTTTATGCCTTTAGACTGCTATCTAGCATTCTAGTTTATGTGTAGATTCACACCTGTTTTGTTTCTTAGCAGCTTCTGGCCACCCCCCCCTCCACTTTTTTTTTTCCCCTCTATCGAGTAAACATCAGGCTCAAATCAAAGCTTGATTTTAATTTTTTTTTTTTTTTTAAGAAAACCTTCCTTTCTGATTCTGTAAACTTCCAATTTTAGGTACTAGGTGGAAGCTTGTCTAAACCACTCTCTTATGAAAACACAAAGCAATACTAGAAAGTATTAGGAAAGAAGTTATTATCTACTCACTGGTGCAGAGTGGCTTTTGTGTTATCTGTACTTATAGCTAGGCCTCTGTGTCACTTATGCATGTGCTATCTATATGTTATCAACACTTTGCAAACAAGGCTCTAAAAAGGCCAGAGAATGTCACTGATTATTTTCCGTGTTATGCCTGTGTGCATGTTGTCTTTGTAGAAACAAGTGTACAACATCTCTAGGCATTATCAAGAAGCCTGTTTATTTTTAGGCAAAACCAAAGGTACTTTAGGTACTGTTAATCCTTGACTTATCTTTTAAAACATAAAAATTGTCAGGGAATCCTAGTTTTCTTTCCTCCACTCTATTGCTATACTGAAGATTTGTCCAAGCGCTCGTTGATTATATTGCTTGACAGAATATGGGCAAAGTTATTGATGGTATCAATAGGAGGACTGAGATTTGCATTAAATTCTGTTATTAAAGTTGCTGTTTTTAATTGTGCTAACTGTGACCTCTTGTGGAATGCATAACTGCATCTGAAGAGGTTGAAGTTGGAAGCGTATCACTTAGAGGTAGAGCTTCTTGGGAAGAGCTTCTTGGGAGACCAGAACTGAAAAAGGGAATGCCAAAGTACATCTGTAAGGTAGTCTTCCCTAGTGTGGATCAAATCTTCAGTATTAAGGTGGAGGAATTGCACCTGGTGGTAGTAATACCTCATACTGATGTATAATAAACCTTCTTTTAAAGTTATGCTTAGTGTGTGTCTTTTCTTCCTCTCCAGTATGAAGTGTAACAGAACAGAATTTACCACCTGAAACTGCTGCTTCAAGTTCAGATCAGGAAAGGAACATACCACATCGTAACAACAACACAAGACCAAAGAAGAGGAAACTTACACTGCAGACACAACGCTTGATCTGAAACAAGAAGTTTGTGCCTACTCAACAGCTTCAAAAGAGCACGTCCCAACGCTGCTAGTAGTCTTTTTCTCCAGTGCTGTATCAAACTGCCTAGAGCAGCAGCACTTGTATTCTTTATTAGCTTGATAGATCGCTTTCTCTTGCTATTTTTTCTCCCCCCCCCCCTTTTTTTTTTAATAATTGCAGTCTTCATCCTCTGAAACGTGTGCTGAAACAGAAGAATCGGCTAATACTACTGAAAGTGCAATAATTGAATATCACTGCGAGGTTAGTATGTGTGCGCTGTATAAAGAGCTGTATATGCTCCCAGACTTATTAGGAACCAAGTTCTTAACAGAAGTTCTCCACTGTTATGTTGGTTTGCTTGTAAGATGATGAGATGATAGCAACTGTGGCATGGTTCTAATTCTATTAACAGTAATTGTTTTATTTCCCTAGAGTGGTGGTCATTACTCATGTTTCTATTAGTAATGGACAGTAGTGTTGTGATTCCAATCATGGCTGTTTTCAAAGCTGATACTGTTTAAATCAGTTCATTGTAACATGTTTAGTCATCTTCAAACTTTCTTTGCACAGGTGTGTGGTTGCCGCCCCCCCCCCCCACTTACATTGGTGGGGTTCATAGCTTTTACTGTTGCAAACTGGCAGATCAGCTGTGTTAAAGGTCAACTTTTGGCAGTGGACAGCACAGCTAGGTAGTAATTGTGTTCTAGTATATAGCTGCTATGTTGTAGGTCCAACCAAATGGTGTTTCCATATGTTAATATGCTGTAACCTTCTTCTACAAGTTTTTTAAAGTACAGTTTTGTGACAATACTCTTAATAAGTAATACGTACAAACTGACAGAATTATTGTGTTTGATTTTTGTAAGGCTCTGTTATAATGGTAAGTTTGAACAGGTATAGAAATGTGGCAAGCATTTGGAAAGGCTGTTGAAATTATGCCC
This sequence comes from Dromaius novaehollandiae, assembly GCF_036370855.1. Taxonomy (NCBI): domain Eukaryota; kingdom Metazoa; phylum Chordata; class Aves; order Casuariiformes; family Dromaiidae; genus Dromaius; species Dromaius novaehollandiae. The sequence goes on along the minus strand of NC_088124.1, from coordinate 7,848,000 downwards.
TATCTTTTCCACCTACATGAAACTTTAGTGCTACCCTGAGAAGTATATCTCTGGTTGGACTGAAATTGTCAGGCCTCATTTGATAGATGAGGTGTTCTTTGTGCTGTACTGCTAATATCTCTCTAGCCCGAAACTGCTCATGCAATGATGCATTGAGAGCTTTTAATGCATCTCTTGCCTTTCAGCAAGAGATTACAGCAGTGTGGTTTTCTAACCCTAGTTTAAGCTATTCTGAACTTAACTTTTTGCAGATTTTTGTTGTTTTCTGTAACCAACGTACCTTTAGTAGCAATCTGTTATTTAACGTCCTTGCCAGTGTGGCGGGGGTGTGTGTGTACTTGTCTTGCTTCAGAGGTATGAAAAGGCCCGTTTTGTCAATGACTCACAAAAAGTATTTGCCACACTGATAAGAGCTTTCAGAATGGGTTAATCGTTTTGCCTGTTATTCATCTGGAAATAGGTAATGCATCATGCTCCCTTTCTGCAGCCATCCTGTTTACAGGACCAATTTATTTTTGGAGAGGGTTTCAAACTCTGGATCAGTTTAAAATCAAACTCTTCAGCTGTTGCCTTCCCACAAGGACATCTCATACATGGAGTGTCCTAGGGTTTATCTTATTCAAAAGAAAAGAGTTCATATATGAAGTGACTTCTGTTTATAGCACAAGATGACTTTTTTTTTTTCCCCCCCTTGAAATTTAGACCATTATGCTGAGAGGAACTAGTCCGTAACTCTTCCCAGCTGTGTTTATTGCCATTTTTGTTAGATATTCCAAGAAAATATTTGTGTCCTTTAAATATAATCCACTGTCTAAAAAAAAATGCAGTGTGTGACCTTTGACCCTCTAACAATTTAGGCTGGACATTATGAAAAACTTCTTTGGGAGAGTATCACAGCACTGGAACAGGCTACCCAGAGAGGTTGTAGAACCTCACTCCTCGGAGGTCTTCACGACTTGGCTAGACAAAGCCATTGCTGCCCTGATTTATTAGCAGAAGTCCTGCTTTGAGCAGGACTATAGGCAAGAGCCTCCAGGAGTCTCTAGCAGCTCACGACTTTATGGTTTGCTATGTTTTCTGACATGTTAGTATTTTATAACATGAAAGAATATTGAGTCTTAGTAACTAGAATAAGAATGCAGAATAGATAGAGATGGGGTAACTATGTTTGTCTGTATACTGTGGCTTTTCATGGCACTCTAACAAACATTTCTGCATTTATCTGTTCATTTATGTTGTTGTAGAAGATCAAGCTCTTATGTAATGCAGTGTATTACTTAGCCTCCACACCATCATGGAATTATCAGTTTGACTATGGTGACAGAAATTTATGGTCGACTTAGCTGTGAAGCAGCCGTCCATGTAGGAATTACATATTTTGCTTGATATTTGTGAACTGCCAGCTTGTAATGCTTTTTTGCACTGGTGTTATGATTCTGTGTTGAAATAGAGTATTTTCATTCCCATAAAGCTTTTTGGCACTGCCAAATGTGGCTAAGCATACACATTTCTAAAGCTGGTAGCAAAATTATTGTACACTATGCTATGCAAAGTGGATAAGGATTAAAACAATTGCAAATTAAGTTGGTTTTAGGTTGCAGATCCTCTGGAAGTTGCCACAGAGATGCAGTGCAAAGAAGTGTTCATACCTATAACTTACTGTGAGGATCTTAAGGTGTTTATACATCTTAGAGTTTGGTCTCACCTTCACTCTGCCCTTTTTGACACAGAGAAACTCATAAGGCATGGAAAGCTAGCAATGAAATCAGAGAGGAAACAAAACTCAGGCCTTTCTAGAGAGTTAGGTTATCCTGTATGTAATTCTTTCAACTTACCTGCTCACATACAAGAACTGCTATATGGCATTGCATATTACTAGACTTGGGGCTTGCAAGTTTGGACAAATGCGTATGTGATGGTGCTAATATTAAGTACCAATCAATACCCTAAGTATTTGTGTTCCTAGAACCATGCTGAGACCTGCATTGGTTTTGTGGAGGTACTAATGTATAATCTTAATGAACTAGTAACTAACTCTTTTGTTTAACTTTTTCTGCCTTTCCTTTTAAGTATGAGAGGGAAAGGTAGGTAGTAAGGCAGTCCTTTCTTGCAAGAGCTTATAGTGTGTGGGAGGAAGCATAATAATGAAAGACTCTAAATTAGGTGTTTAGTAGTTTTTCTTCTAGATTAGATGAACAGAGCATGTTTAGTCTCTGCAACTGTTTTTGCATCAGAGGTGTATGTGTGCACGTCTTTGACACTGGTATATCTTCCCATTAAGACTTACAGCTTTTGTGCAACACTTGGCTATATTACTGTGACAGATTCTAAGAGCAGAAAGAAAAATGAGGTGTAAAACAAGGAAATAATGGGTGCTTAATGCAGAAATTATAACAAATTTACTGGTTCACTGAGTTTCTTAAAAGATTTGGGATGGTTAACAGGGACTTGGATGTTTTTAAAGTTATGCTTTATAACTACTGACTAGTTATAACACTGTACTATGTTATCACAGCTGTATGAGATGGAGAACCATTTTACTGTGTCATCAGATCCTCTCCCCCCTCCTGCAGCTCCCCCACCTTCTCTTCCTTTATCTTTCTCTTCATCTACATCTACCTCATCTGGGTCTAAAAAACAGAAGAGGACTCCCCTCTATCAGAGATCTGTAAGTCAGGGCAGCGATTTGCACATCTGTCATAGGGTTGGTTACCTTGTAAATATGCTCTCACTTTTTTGATGTCCTTAATATCTACACTTTTTCAACAAGTGTGAAGCATTCAGTCCTTCCTGAGTAATTATGAAATACCTTCCTCCCCCTCTCCTCTGACACTATTGTAGAAATTCTCACCTAAAAATATTACTCCCCCCTTTGGAATGAATGTCAATGCCACTTGTACCAAAATGTACTTTGGTACAATGCACTATTCCCTTGAAAGACTAATGAAATAAAATGTAAACCATAACATGAAGGTGGAAATGTTTCAGGAAGAAACGAAATAGTATGTGTTATGGTTCACAGTTTCATCCCTAACAAATATCGATATGTTTTACCACCCTCAAACTCTCCCTCCTCACTGCCTCCCCTTCCCCCCGCAGGTTTTTTGTGTTTAGTTTTTTCCCCAGCCCCTTTAAGGTTAATGGTTGCAGGCTAACTCCTGTTGAGAAGTTGTTGTGTACAATGGTGTGAGGACTGATGCTTTGCTTTGTTTCTCATGGAGGTCAGAACTCTGTCTATCCTTATTTCTTGTAACTGTTCTTTTTTAAAATTAATGTCAGTTTCCCTTAGCAGGAAACTTGTAATTTTTTGTTTAAAAAAAATTGACAGCAGGTGTTTTGCTGTGCTGTTTGGGGTCGTTGTTAAACTGATTGCCGAACAGCATAATGGGGCATGCTTTAACTGTGCATTTTAATAAGTTGAGGAGCTAGATGCCTGTATTACAGTAAAAAGCATACTATTTTTATAAGTTGCTCAGGAGCCTTTTATCTGTGCTAAATGTGGTGTTGACTAATTTTGAATCTCTTCTGCTTGATGTGACAACAAAACAGAACAGACATAGTCTCATTATGTTTCCAGAATAAACACACTGGAAACTGCAGCAAGTAAAACCCTTTGAAACTGTATTCCAAGATGCATGTTGGCTGTTTCTGTTTTTTGTCTTGAATAGTCTTTCTTGAATTGCAGTGTTTGGTGTGGTGTAATGTATTTAATTGCTAACCTGTAAATGGAAATAGCTGGTTTTAAAAATGAGACCTCTTTTTGCCTATCAAAAAAACGTTTGTAAAAGGATTTCTAAATCTCTCCAAGTTGGGTCTGTGCCTTGAAAAGAAAAACAGATATTATAGATATAAGTTAATTTACAATTGACTTCAGCTTTAACTTTTTTCGATTCAATGCTGTTTTCAAATCAAGCTTTCTCAAGTCTCTCCAGTAGTGTAAAGCTACGCTTATACTACCCTAGTAACCTTGTACTACTTAGGCTTAGAGTTAGTAGTAGTATAAGGCTCTCCAGAGCCTTACCCTGCAGAAGTGTTAGTTTGAGTTTTAGTTCTGGGTGTTAACTCTATATCTGTGCAAAAATGCGAAAATCCTTAAAACTGGCTTTTTAGTTTCAAAGACTGAAGAGTCAAACTAGGAGACAAGCTTTGCAGGCTTAGTACTGTTGTTTCATAACTGTTGCATCATAAATCAGAAGTTCATTTTGGTCTAAGCAAGCTTTATATTTCAGTCTTTGGGGTTTTTTTGGCCTATTTTATAAATATGTTGCCTGTCTAAATGTTAAGGATAATAGTTTTACAAAAGCCTGGCTGTTTTGGAGTTCTTATTTTATTACAGAAGTGATTAGAGTTTGCTTGTTACAGTAACCTCCACAGGCTCTCTGTGTGTGTTGTTCTCATCCTGCCATGTGGGGATGAGAAAAGAAACTTATTTTATTGAACGTTGTTGTTGTTGTTTTTGTTTGTTTTTTTTTTTTCTTTTTAAATAGATGAGCTTTGATCCAAACCTTCTCCACAACAATGGACACAACGGGTACCCCAATGGTACTTCGGCAGCGCTTCGTGAGACTGGGGTTATAGAAAAACTGCTGACCTCTTATGGATTTATTCAGTGTTCAGAACGGCAAGCTAGACTGTTCTTCCACTGTTCACAGTATAATGGCAACTTACAGGAGCTCAAAGTGGGAGGTAATCGGGCAACTTGCAGAGCTTCTTGGCAGAGTCAAGACCAATCTTTTGACTTGCTGTAGAAAATTCTTGCACCTTGTAGCACTGACAAATGCATGCACTTACTTCCGACAGGCTAAAAAGACAATTAAATTAATAATTAGCACTCCCAATGACCGACCTTACCAATACTTAAGCTTTGCGCCTCTTGTGTTAATACTACTTGCGGCTGTTCTGGAAAAAGTGCAATGTTAGGTCAAATTTGTGTAATTTAACATAGATACAGGCGCTTAGACAATAGCGTAACATAGATACAGGTGCTTAGACAATAGCGTAATGTACTTCGCGAACTTAGTATTTTCTCTTAATTTTTTTAGAAGTAGTTCGAAGATAGCTGATCGTTTTTTCAGGAGGGGGATGCTACTTCTTCACGCTACTAAATAACGTGGCAATGAAGGTTATAAACTGTTTAATGGCATATATTACCTGGTCTGAGCTTTTTCAGTGAGAGGCAGAGGCAGAGAAAGGAATCTTGACAAGGGCAAGTCATTACATGAGACCAGTTCAATAGCAGTAGGAACAAATAAGTAGAATAGCGAGAGAAATAACTGCAAAGTGTTCTTCCTCAGTAACAAAGGCATCTGAGTTTTTCTTTGTTTTTTGGGGGGGTACAAACAGCGAATTATCAAATGTCAGCATTTGGTGTTTTTTTTTTTTTTTTAATTATTATTTATTTTTAAAACAACTTATGGCTGTGATGTCATTATGTTTGATTGTCTTGTAGATGATGTTGAGTTTGAAGTGTCTTCTGATCGCCGAACTGGAAAACCCATCGCTGTTAAATTGGTGAAGATAAAGCCAGAAATACTACCTGAAGAACGAATAAATGGACAAGTTAGTGGCTGTGATGTCTAATTTCTATCTACAATTTCTATCCTTCATTCAGTACAAAAAGGCAGATTCATTTAGCATGCCTGTTAAATACACCAGCCATCCTGAGATGTATCTTTCTCATTCTGGCAAAAATTCAGAGGTTCAGTTTAAGCTTTTATTTGACTCTAAGCAGCTCTCAGTCTCTGTTTAAAGCTTTGCAGCATGGCATCCCATTTTGTTATATTTAAGTGCATCCCTGAGTATATAGTAGGGCTTACTGAAATTTTTGTATGGCACAGTGCTGCTCCTGAAATGACTAGCAATGGATTTTTTTTTTTTTTTTTTTTTTTTTTTTTTTGTGACTGGTAGGTTGTGTGCGCTGTTCCTCACAATTTAGAGAGTAAATCTCCAGCTGCCCCGGGTCAGAGTCCAACAGGGAGTGTATGCTACGAACGTAATGGGGTAAAGCTCATGCATTTTACTTTAACTCTTGACTGATCCATCAGTGTCGTCTATAAACAAAAAATTTGGCACAGTTTAATGTAGACAAATGACATTGCAGTTTAATTAAGAAGTTGTAGTTATTATGTAAAAATGCGAACTTCAGTAATTACTACAAACGTTAATTTGACAGCTTGCTTGCCCATATCTATGGAGAACTTAATGTAGAGATAAATAGTTGTTCTGTTGTAAAAGATAATGAAGCTAGGTTATGTAACATTTTTATTTTGAATTTTTAACCTTTAGAAATTGACACTTAAAGATGGCCATGTACAAAACTTTCAACTTGGGTTGTTTATTAGGGACTCATCAAAACAGCACAATGAAAGAAAGAATGTTTTTTGCATGCAGTGTTCTGTCAGTTTCGGCTTTCTGACTAAATTCATTTCTTTGATATCAGATACTGTTACTAAGCAAAATCATGTTAATCTTTGAAAAGAGCTTTTTTTGCAAATAAAGTAATATTAGTCAACATTAATTTACAGGAAGTATTTTACCTGACTTACACACCGGAGGATGTTGAAGGAAATGTACAGCTGGAAACTGGAGATAAAATTAATTTTGTAATTGATACAAACAAACAGTAAGTTGGTATTGCCTTTCTGACTTCATACTTAAGCTGGTCAGGCAGTGATCAGGCAGCATTTCGAGCCTGTTCCAAGAACTGAAATTCTTTTGAAATGACATACGAAAACAATCTTAATTTTGGCTCCAGTTTTCAGGTGTTTATCAGGTTTGCTCTGTCTACTTTTTTTTCCTCTAGTACTGGTGCTGTAAGTGCTCGTAACATTATGCTATTAAAAAAGAAACAAGCCCGCTGTCAAGGAGTAGTCTGTGCCATGAAAGTAAGTGATGCTTTAGCTTTAATGTCTCATTTGAAGATGAAATGCTTTCTAGAAAGGTCGTGTTCCAAGCAGTAAATTCAGGTTATTAAGAGCCATTAAGAGTTTGGAGCTGTGGGTGAAAACTGGGTGAAACAGTTTAAATGAACTAGTCTTTGATAAATAATACTGCCTTTGTTAAAAAGAATATTAGTATTCCCATAATGTGTTTGTATCGTAGTTGTGTGTACTCTTTAAGTCGCAGTATGTGTTTGGCATAGTCTTCTATTGTGCTTATTAGTAACTGTAAAATTTTGTCTTGGTATGTTATCTGGCAATTTATTAAACACTTCGTTCTGTTCTTAGGAAGCCTTTGGATTTATTGAGAGGGGTGATGTCGTGAAGGAGATATTCTTTCACTATAGTGAATTTAAAGGTGACCTAGAAGCCTTACAGCCTGGTGATGATGTGGAGTTTACAATCAAAGACAGAAATGTAAGACGAAATCCAGTAAAAACTGAAGACGAGGTTCTAGAGCACAACTGGACAGCTATTTCTTTCTTTTTTTTTCTTCCCTTTTCTTTTTTTTTCTTTTCCAAATTCACTTGTGAAAAGGGGGGAGGAAGTTCTTTGGAAAAATATATATTAACTTACTTCTTGTTGGTGAGTATTTGACTGACTTTATGCTTTTAGGGTAAAGAAGTTGCAACAGATGTAAGACTGCTGCCTCAAGGAACTGTCATTTTTGAAGACATCAGCATTGAACACTTTGAAGGAACTGTAACCAAAGTAATTCCAAAAGTACCCAGCAAAAATCAGGTGAATTTCAGTATTTGCTGAGGCTTGAAATCTTGCATTGACTAGCAAGAATTCCAGTCAGATAGTAAAAATCTTCCCCTTTTCCTGTAAGAGTCTGTGTGTAAGCATCACTTAACAGCAAAAAAGTAAGCTTGGCCTTAACTGTAACAACCATTGATAGCAGTCACAATATGTACTTTTTCTAAAAGTTAGAGAGACAGGAATTGGGTAATACAGGGTAATACTACATTGGTTTGTTTGTTTTTATTTTTTAATCTTTCAGGTACCTCTGAAGTGAGTCTTTTCTAACATATTTTGAGTTTTAGAGCTTTTTCGTTTTGTTTTGTTTTTAAAGACAAAAATACATTGAAAAGGGGACAAAGTATTTGCTGAAGTAAGGCTGGTTTACAGATTCCTGTAAGTGTTAAGAGGTAATGAGGTTCTCAACCGAGGCATAATTCAACTTAATATTTGGCTTTGAGGAAGGTGCGAAGAGAAATGCTTTTGTTTACACCATTTACTATGGGACAGCCTGTATTGCTGTGTTGGCTCCTGCTTTGGGGAGAAGTGTGTGGTGTTTTTTTTTTTTTTTTTTTTTTTTTTTTTTTTTTTTTTTTTTAAACACTTAACAGGAAAGACTCTGCCTTTAGAAGTGTTATAAGTATGGTTATAAGCGTAGTTCTTGAAAATGATTTTTATTTTTTCTAGCAATACACATTTGGTGCTAAAAACGCTTCAGACTTGGCTGTGGACAGTAGATTTCCAACTAGTAGTAGGAAAAAAGGCACAGTGGTCGTAGTCCAGCAGACATCTGGTGCTGTCCAGTACTATTTACTTTTGCCAGCATTAGTATTTCCACCAAGTGTTCTGTCTGTGATGTTGAAACTGATATTTTGGGAACTGCTGAATTTGATACATAGATAGAAACCAAATTAAGTTCCGACTATGACATTATAGTCTACGAGTGTCACTTCAACTCAGTGCTTTTCTTTCCCAGATGTATAAGTGAGGCCATGCTGCTAAGCAAGTGTTTTCCTAAGTGCTTGTTTAAAACTCTGAATGCTGAGCCTTGTAGATGAACTAACTGTTGGTCATGTGTGTGTTTTTGTTTGTTTTTTTGTCATTTTTTTGCCTGGCTGCTAGAATGACCCATTACCTGGCCGCATCAAAGTCGACTTTGTGATTCCTAAAGAACTTCCGTTTGGAGACAAAGATACAAAATCCAAGGTGACCTTGCTGGAAAGTGACCACGTTCGATTCAATATTTCAACAGACAGACGTGACAAACTGGAACGAGCCACCAATATTGAGGTTCTTCCCAATACTTTCCAGTTTACGAATGAAACTAGAGAAATGGCAAGTATCTATTTTTAGATAAAAACTATTCCATTTTTTTATTATTATTACTATTACTCTTCCTGAGGGGAAATGAAGGTGGTACATGGCGGGGCTGGAATTGTCTTTAACTTAATGTAAATATCATGGTAGTGTCTTCCAGCTTTTCTGAAATGAAATCCTCAGATGTCCTCTTTAAACAATGCACTTCAATAGTAGAAAATCCAGAATTTATGCTCTGTCTCTTTCATTTAAAAGAAAAAGAGGTTAACTACTGATAAAATGAAATCACAGTAGAAAGTAGACCTTAACTGTCCCTCTTAGAGTGGATTGCTAGCTGGATTATAGTGGATACAGAAGTAATACAGTCTTGAAGTATTAGTTCAAAGTCTGCATGGCCTGAATCTAAGTAGATAACTACTCATTTCTTAGGAAGACTGGAAGAAACTGGGGCAACTCTATTTCAGGTAGTGAAAAGATCAAGAATCGGAAAAGGTTGTTGTGTGTAGCTTTTGGATTTTGGTCTTCATGTTCTTTGTCCAATTTCCCTCTCTGCCTGAGGATCCAGCAGAAGGCTGGTAAAGAGCTGCTTCCTGTCACGTGGAAAAAAAGCCCTGTGGAGTACAGGGGCTAAGATGGATGTGGTTACCAGTATAAAAGCACATCTTTTATTCCTGTAGAGAGCACAGGAAGAACTAATGAGTACTATCAGCAGTGGTACACTTACACTAAGTGAATAGAAAAAAGTAGTTTATAGCAAGATATCACAAGTCAGTTTTCTCCTTACTCTTCTGCCCTTTTAAATTTCAGTTGTTATTAAGCTGACAAATTAAATTCAAAGAAGAGAACTCTTATAAACAGAAGTGAAAGCAAGTTTTTTTTCCTTAGTCATGAAGCTAATTCAATCTTTGTTTTACAAGCACTCATATTGACAATAAAGTGTACCACTGCTGATAGCATGGCATCCATGATTACATGGATGATAGTGTGCACTCATTCATGATTTGCCAAATACTCAGTATCCTGTTTAAATAGTCTGTATAACTCAATGATTTATTCTGTTTTATCTGCTAAAGCAGAAAGTGTTATGTAAATGCATACGTTATTCAATGAGTTGCTATAACTAGCAGTTCAGGCATTACTGTATCTAAATTAATGATCCAAACATCTTTATCAGAAGTCTGGTGTTACTGTTGTATTTAAAAAAAAAAAAAAAAAAAAAAGTCTGTCTAGACAGTGTTAAAGCTTTAGTAAGGAAAGAACGTCCTAATTTGAGTCGTGAACTCCTTTAAGCAAGCTTATGGAGCCTTTTTTAACGAGGTGAGGGTGTGAAAAGGATTTTTGACACTTAATAGGGCATGTTATATTCTGCTCATCCTTCAGCATTCTGTTTTTAGAAGTTATCGGGAAGGCTACTAAAATACTAGACCTAACTCATTGTAATACATGCCCGTGGACGTGAGCCTTGTTTTAACAAACCTCTTTGTAAGGAAGTTTTTGAATTTAATTTATCTGAAAGTTTGCTGTCTATCTCAAGCTTTCCTCAGATCACCATTCTTGATCTGTAATTTTTAATTGATTCTTGGATATTTCTTGCAAGTGCACATATATAAATGAATCATATACTGATATAGATGACACATGTACTTGTAGCAGTACCCCCTTCAAGATAACTGTTTTTTATGTGTAGTAGTGATGTCAGGTTCTTTAACTGTAGTTCTTCTTGCTAATGGCTTAAACTTATCTTTTCCACTTACTTCAGTATTCATAAGAGATTCAGCTGTGAAACTAGGCAAGTAGGACTTGGTTTGCATTTTGGATTGGCCATAGGTGTTAGCACTACAGTTTGTAAGGAAACATATTTCATATACCAAGAAATGTTGTCATTTGAATACAGGTCCTGAACCCTATGAAATTATTACATATTTCACAGTTGTATCTTACTGCGGAGAGATGTTGTATACTTCTAATAAAGCTGTTATTATCCACCTGTCTATTCTCAGGGTGTGATTGCAGCAATGAGAGATGGCTTTGGCTTCATTAAATGCGTTGATCGGGATGCTCGCATGTTCTTTCACTTCAGTGAAATTATGGATGGAAACCAGCTCCATATTTCTGATGAAGTAGAGTTTACTGTGGTCCCTGTAAGTGAGACAATCTATTGGCAAACTAAGCTTTTCATTAAAAAAAAAAAAATCATTTGCCGTCTGCCTAAAATCTGGTCAATCTTGTTTTTCAGGATATGCTGTCTGCTCAAAGAAATCATGCTATAAGGATTAAAAAACTTCCAAAGGGCACGGTTTCTTTCCACACCCAATCAGATCACCGTTTTGTGGGCACTATAGACAAAGAAGCCACTCCAGCCAAAGCCACTAGCCCAAATAAAGGCAAAGAGAAGGTAATGCTGCTGCTCTTGTAAAGTAGCTGTTCTGTATTTCTCATTTTGGACACGGCTGCTGCTTTAAAATCTTTAATTCAACTTTTTGAAGTACTGCTTATCTATATAAATGTGAAATACATTGACTAGCTAATTACAGAAGTGAGCTGAAACTAACTTGTGTGAAACAAGATGATAAAAGCATGGTTGATGCTTTGCAATGATGCTGCTATTGAGGATAATTTCCAGGACCTTAATGGGAAACTTCTTTCTACCTCCTACTGCAGAAGATGCTTTTAGATGGCTGAAATGAAATTTCTAGGGCTAGAGGAGGTTTCGTGCTGCTTTAAACTCTGACAAATACGTGGACTTCCAATAAATACCTGAAATAGTGGTACTTTCTTTACTTTAAAAATATCATCTAGGAAAAAGTTAGATTTTTATATGTATCACTTAAAGCTTGTGTTTGTTACTCTGCTTGCTTTGAGTTGATTGCTTTGTTGCTTTTTAAACCAGTTGCGGAGCAGTTATGAAAAACCTCTGTGACTCAAATGAGTGGTGCTTGCACTGTATGTAGTAAACTACTTTTACTTGCAAATAACATGCCAATTGCTAAATCCTGATGCCTTGTTTTTAGGAAGCTGAGGATGGAATAATAGTTTACGATGACTGTGGAGTAAAATTGACCATTCCTTACCAGGCCAAGGATGTGGAAGGATCTGCTAATCCCCAGATAGGAGATAAGGCAATATAACTAAGTATACCATTGGGAAATGTTTTTCTGTGTGTTGCCAGATGTGAGCTTCTCTTTGCATTGTTGTTGCATTTGTTTTCTCCTTCAGAAGAAATGAGGGACAAGGTATCTGCATAATGCCACCTATTTCTTTTGTCCTAAGCTTGAGTGGCTTTATTTTTCTTAGCTATACAGAAAATATCCAAAAACCTGCTGAGACATATATGAAAGTAATATCTTCCTATGTAAGTGATGGTTTAAATGAGGAATTCTTATCCTGAAGGTAGTGGTTCCACTTGGGTGAATATTCAAGAGATTAGCATAAAGGCCTTGAGATGCCCCCCCCCCCCCAATTGATTTGCATCTCTTAACAGGTTGAGTTCAGCGTTTGTGAAGTGAAGAGAACTGGTCTGCAAACAGCTGTTTCTGTCAGAATGCTTGGACGCAACTATAGCTCTAAGAGGCTTTTGGGATATGTGGCAGCCCTGAAAGATAACTTTGGATTTATTGAAACAGCCAATCATGATAAAGAGATCTTTTTTCATTACAGGTGAATCAGTCTCTCTCATTTTTTTTCTCCTTCTTGCTCTCTGGTGTGTTTTCTCCTTTTTTTTTTTCTTTCTCTTTTCTTTTTTCTTACATAGAAGTGATTGTTAAACCCTTCTAGACTTCACACATTTATAGGCTCAGGTGTCTCAAGTCCATTACTTATCTCTGCTGGACTAGTTCAGGTTTTTCTATTAGAGTGAATGTTCTTGGTGCTCTAGGCTTCTGGGTGAAGGCTTTGTTCTAGGCTAAGAAATACAGTTTGAGAACTGTATATTTGAAAGGTTTCACTTTCTCAGATGGGGTTTTCTTGAAAATACAGGGTGCTGAGCCAGTTAGGTGGGTTCTAATCACCCCATTTAAATGTTATGGTATTACTGTTGCATGAGTGTTACTGTTGTCATGTAACTAAAGGAAAGTTGCTCATAATTCTGTGTCTTTTTTGTTGTGTGTGTCTTTTTTCTTTTTTTTCTTTTTTTAAGCGAATACTGTGGTGATATTGATAGCCTGGAACTTGGAGACACGGTAGAATACAGCTTGTCAAAAGGCAAAGGAAACAAAGTTAGTGCAGAAAAGGTGAACAAAACGCATGCAGGTAAGACTGTACCTGGTAATTTCTCCTTAAAACAGTCTTTGAAGGTGCTCATGATAAAGTCTGTTAATGATCTCTTTACAGTTGGAGTTCAGAGCAAAAGGAGAATGCCTAATGTGGTCAGTTAAGCCCACTAAGCACTGATCTCAGTAACAAGTTTCCTGAAAGCTATTTTCTGTGTTACCAAAGAACAAAGTGTGCTGAACAACAATCCTGTAGGCAGTAGCAACTCTCTGGGCCTTTACCATACTCTGTCCCCTCTAACAGAAGGGAGAGATCTTGTGACAAAACTACCTAATTTAATAATTCTGGTAGTGTTGTGCTGTTCTTTGCAGAAGGAAGGTTTCAAGAGGAATTGCAGGTTGCGGGTATTAGGGCCTTAAGAAAGAAATTAGAAGCTTAAAGGATATCGAATGATTAAAATGATCCAGGAATTGGGAATGCAGTGGTAGCAAATGAAAATCCTTTGATTTGTCTTTCATGTTCCAAGGCCTTTAGTTCCATTGGAAGCTACCATTCCCCCCCCCCCCCCCCCCCGCCCCTTGTTGGAATTGTGTTGCATTGACTAGAAAAGCTTTTGCTAAATATTACTGAATTAGAGCTGTTCCAGTTTTGCTGGGGGACAGAGTGCACTGTCCTAGATGTCTTGCAGTGCAAACTATAGGCTTCTGGCTGATACTGATTTACTTACACTTTTTGTTTTAAAACGGAGTAATGACTGGAACATTCTGTTCTTTCATTCCTGTCTATTTCTTTACAGTGAATGGGATTACTGAAGAAGCCGACCCAACTGTTTATTCTGGTAAAGTAATTCGTCCTTTGCGGAGTGTAGATCCCACACAGACTGAATACCAGGGCATGATTGAAGTCATGGAGGATGGTAAGATTTGTCACCTATACTTGATGCTTGCTTTAATGATGGTAGTAAATACGGTTGTATAGTTAAGATAAATTTACATGTTGGTGACAGTAGAAACATTGTTTCTAGTATTGGAAATAAATTTTAAATATTCTCATTTGAAAAAAAAAACCTCTTAATTCTGTCTTGTTTTTCCACCTCCTCCCCTCCAGGTGAGATGAAAGGAGAGGTTTATCCATTTGGAATTGTTGGAATGGCGAACAAAGGTGACTGTCTGCAAAAGGGAGAGACTGTAAAATTCCAGCTCTGTGTTCTTGGTCAAAACGGGCAGACAATGGCTGTTAACATCACACCTTTCCGCCGAGCCACAGTGGAATGTGTGAAAGATCAGGTGAGTGAATACCACTGTGAGGACAAGATGAATGTTAATCAGAAGTAACTGAGTTGGCATAGAGCAGATGAGAACCCAGTTCAGCACTCAATCTGAGAAGCTTCAGTTGTGCACAAACTGACTGCTTTATGCTCTTGTTCTAGAGAACGAGTTTTGTGTAACTCACGTACTGATTTATGTAAATCTGCATAATGTGGTTTCAGTAAAGGTGAACTACAGCTTTGTTTGGTGCTGATAAATCGGTAGTACTGAGCAGCAGCTCCTTTTGTGATTGATTCTGAGGGGCTACTCTGTCCTGTTCTGGGATGTTCTAAGAATTGATCTAGCTAGTTACTGCTGAGTAGGGCGTATAAATAAAACTCTGTTTAAGACAAGAAAAACCTTGCATGCTCTGCTACTGGAAAAAGTTTCTTCACAGCATTAAGCAGACAGTGATTATAGTCCATCTGAAATATGAAGGGTGATCACTGTCCTAGTTACTTGCAATACAAAATGATTAGAGAATTAAGTGTTGTGAATGCCTTCTATTTTTATAATTATTTTGCAGCCCTAAGTTCTAGTCATTTAGGGAGAGGCTAGATGGGTTTTCTTGGATGTTGCCTTATATACGAGCAAAAGAGTAAACAGAAGTAATTGACCTCGTCTCAGTGATGCAGACAAAACAATGGAGTGGTTTCGCCTATCTAACTTTTGAGATGAAGTCTTAGAAAAAGACAGGCAGCAGTGGTTTTCTCAGTTTAATACTACTGCCAGTGCTTGTCAGATTTTAGGACTTGTTCTGTGGACTTTGCCTTTAGAAACCCGATAGGTGACTAAACATCCAGGAGTATGATTCCCAGCCAAAATCTTGTCTTTAGTATAGAGGGTCCATTTACTCTTCAAAGTGTTGTGGGTGGGTTTTTGTTTTTTGTTTTTTGTCCCCCCCCGCAATAACAAGTATTTATTTAGATCTGCTTGGATAAAGGTGAAAGAAATAACCATGTGGTGTGTTGTTTTCAGTTTGGTTTCATTAACTATGAAGTGGGTGACAGCAAAAAGCTCTTCTTCCATGTCAAAGAAGTTCAGGATGGTGTGGAACTACAGGCTGGGGATGAAGTGGAGTTCTCGGTAATCCTGAACCAGCGCACAGGGAAATGCAGTGCCTGTAATGTGTGGCGTGTCTGGTAAGGATTTGGAATTAAACTGTTAATCTGGCACACTAACTTCTGCATCAGTAATAACATGCATGTGGCTTCTAAACTGAAACTAGCTCTTCCTAAAAGTGGAACTCTGAATTTCAGCTGGCTTCAGTGAGAACCTCTCACCTGAGAACATGCACAGCCTACCAGCAAGACTCTCAGCTTTTCTTAATTGCATAGTTTGTGTGTGTGGTGTTTTTTTTGTTTGTTTGTTTTTGTTTGTTTTCCATCTGAAGTTCTACACAGTAGGGACTTGGACAGTTTTCTACTTGGAAATTAAGAAATGGTAGGAAAACTAAATGGAGCACTAGGTAGGTAGTGGCCTCTCTAGCAATTTCTGCATTATGCGTAGCGCTTCCACCTGTTTTTCTAGAAAGCATTTATCTTCCATTTTAAGCAGAAAAACAGTGTTAGGCACTCTTTTCTTATTTGGCATACCATTTGTTTGGGATGAAAAATAGCTTGTACTTGTGAGCTACTTCTAAGCAGTTTGGTTTTCTTCAAAATGTGTACTTTGCTTAAGCTTGAAATCTCATCCTGTGGCCATGGAAATGCTAATGCTTAATTTTGCTTTCAGGAATCTCTGTTATCATTGTTTTCAGAGATGTGAGTTTCCAGCACATAACAGCACAGCCTGAGCCTTTTGCTGGTTCAGTTGAAGGGAACAAATGCAGGAAGTGTCATGCACAGTAGGAACTGTTTTGAACTACTCTTATTTCAGAATCCAGTGTTTACAGTTATGGTTTAAGGCAGACATCTCTGGTGTCTTCCAGAAGGTCCAATTTCAAACAAGCCAAACTACGCTAATGCCTTAGTAGGGAATGTGACTATGAATTAGGTAGCTTACATCATCTCTGGGAAGTCATCACTGGTCTGTATGGTTGACTCTGTTACAGTGAAGGCGCTAAGGCTGTTGCTGCTCCACGTCCTGATAGACTTGTCAATCGTTTAAAGAGCATTAATCTGGATGATGCCAATGCTCCTCGTCTAACAGTTCTTCGTCAGCCCAGGGGGCCGGATAACTCAAAGGTACATAAGATAAAAGACCCGCTTGCAGAACTGCAGTTTGTGTTTTGGCTTAGATAATGTAACATTGCTTCCTCTGTTGGAAGTCTTAAACTGTTTGAAACATGGTGTCCATTTCCATTTCTTAGTGAACTAATCCCCTGCAGTGTCAGACTAGATTACTTTATTCAGAAGGCAGGCACCCTATACCCTCAGTGTCAATAACGTATGCTGCAGTTTCAGGAGAGCAAAATTAATGGAAACAACCCATTATTAGGTGCATTCTGCCCATAACAGGTATCTGTGTGGTGTTTTTTTTTTTTCCCCCATCTATAACCCTTTTACTGCCCCTTTTCAGAAATAAGTGAAGTTTCTGTATCTAAACTTGCCGTTCACATGAAGTCCTGTCACCACTTGAAATGCAGAAAGATTACAGTGTCTGGAAACCCTGAGATATCTAGGACTGTAAAGGGCAAACACAGAATCCTCATGGTTGCCTTTTTGCTACTTTATTTGTTTCTGGAAACAAATTTAGCTAATTTAAAAATGTGCTTATGCTGTACTGCATTGGAACAAAACAAGGTTTGCTTAAAAGCATGATCCTGGAGCTAAAAGTCTTCCTTTTTTTTTTTTTTTTTTTTTTTTCCTCCTTCCCTCTTTTATTTGCAGGGATTTGGTGCAGAGAGAAAGATTCGCCAGGCTGGTGTTATAGACTGATTCACAAAACCCATACCTGAAGTACGACTGAGTGATGGGGGCTGGTGAAGGGTACTGAATTCATCCCTTCCAAATTCTAAGAAGCTATTACATCAGTTTTAACACCTTCTCATGTTATGTTTAAAATAAATTTATGAAACCATTTTAAAATTATGCACAGTTGCATCCTGGAGAACCTAAGGTGGCGCCTTATAGTATCACATTTTAGAAGCTTGTTTTGAATGGTGCATTTAACGCAACTGGTAACTGCAAATCTACATTGCCTATGTGAGTAAACATTATAGACAGCTCTACTCTGGTAGACCTTATGGAATTCTGCACTACAGTTAAATATGCTTTGTCTTTGTTATTTTGGCCAAGGTTTCACTATGCCTTAGCGCTCAATTGCATTATCTCCTGCCTTCCAAGTGGAAGGCTCACTTTCTGCTCACTCTGCTCAAATTCTGAGGACCACATGAGGGTGGAATATGTTCAACTTTATATAAAAATCTGTATGAATGTTCAGATAACTTAAGTTGGTGGCCAAATGTTACACTGTTTTCATATTTCATTTGAGTCCTTTAGCCAGCAAATTTCTGTTAGAGCTCAGTGAAAGTCTCTTTTCAGAGTAGACCTATTTTTGTAGCGTTCTGAAACACATGCAGTGCAGAATTTCATAAGGCTGAGGTGTGCCATCAGTGTGGTAATTTAAATATATTTAAAACAATGCACAAATCTGCTGCTGCTTAGAACACTGCAGCTTCTAAACCCAGTTTCTTTTACTGATTTAAATTTAAAAAAAGTTGTGCCTGAAGTGAATTTTTTTTCTCCTTTTTTGCAGCCGGCACCCAGTGTACTGTAAACGAATAAATACTTAGGCTTTCCATAGCTGTATTGAGACTTTCATCAAGGTGAAATAGTTGATGTCTGTGTGCTTTTTTTTTCCCCCCCTCCCCCTCTCCCTGCTCCTTCCCTTCCCCCTATTTCTCCAGTCACACTTTATCAAGCAAGAAAACTGAATGATTGGTCTAAGTATTACTTTAACCAAAAAGATCAGGAGTTATTTTCTTTGAATAGAGGGCAGTACTGTGTTTTTTTTGTTTTTGTTTTGTTTTTCTCCATGTTACCTCTATTCTCAATTTAGGGTTTTCTTCTCTGGGAGATGCATTATCTTTGTAAAACAAACATTGCTTTCTCCAATTTTTTTTCTGTTAATGGCAAAGAATGGAAATAGAATAAAGTTTTACTGATTTTGAACAAAGTCTTCCCCCTCGCCCCGTGTGTTGCTTGGCGCCGGGCCGTCGGCGGGCTCCGGCCGCTCCTGGGTCACGTGGCCGGAAGCGGCAGTGCGGCGCGGTGCCGCTCGTGGCCCTTCCGGCGGCCGGCGCTGACGCCATGCTGCGGCCGGAAGCCGGAAGGTGGCCGCTCGGAGGGGTGTTGCGCGTTGGCGGGCGCGGGAGGCAGCGGCGGCGGACGGGGGGCCGCGCCCCGAGCCGCCCGGCGGCCGCGCCCGGGGCCATGACCGAGTACAAGCTGGTGGTGGTGGGAGCCGGCGGCGTCGGCAAGAGTGCGCTGACCATCCAGCTCATCCAGAACCACTTCGTGGACGAGTATGACCCCACCATCGAGGTGAGGCGGGAAGCGCTGCCCCGCAGGGAGCGCTGCGTGACCGGCGCTCTGACCCGACCCTGACCGCCCAAAAACCCAACGCGGCCCAAACCGACGGGAAGGGCTGGGACGTGAGCACCTTCGTTGGGGTACTGCAGCTGCGTTCGGCTTACCACACACACTTGGGCAGATTGCTCAAACCAGATGTTGTCATGTTTGTAGTTAAGCAATGATTCACTCTTTTTTTCCTTGTGATATAAATGTTTTCACTTAGAGTGCTAGTTTTGTTAGCCTTATAGTTGTAAAGCATCTGATTGCTTTCAGGAATGGTATTTAAAAACGCCTCTATGGGAGTATTGAACAGGTGTGAGAGAACCTATATTTGTTTCTGTCCATGTTTATATGAGTTAAGTACATAAGTAATAAGGAGATAGATACTGCAGCTGACTTTGTGCTTAAAAATCAAGATGTGAGATCAGTGTGTGCAGGATCAGGAATTCTGGAAAAGCCCCTTCAAAGATTTTCTGCCTATTCTACTTTGGTTTCCAAAGCAGAGTGTAGGCAGCCAGCAGCAGGAACAAAAAAAGTCACTTTACCACAGAACTACCTAGATTTTAGTTTCTGGTCACAGTGTTGTAGTCTCTCTGTTTATCACTTAAGGAATTTCTTGTGAAGGATGACTTTTCTTTTTCTGCAAGAAAGCGTGTGCAATCTTTAGAGTAAAATCTTAAGTGCTTTTAGTGTTAGTTATTGATGCTTTTTGCATTAGAGGGGAAAAAATAGAAAAGCTCTCTTGAATCATACTGTCTTTAATTTTTCCTAATACTGCATGCTATTGAAAGAAGTAGCGCAAACTTTTTCTGATTTAAAATTCTCATGTGTTTTCTGCAGGATTCATATAGAAAGCAAGTTGTTATTGATGGAGAAACATGTTTGCTAGACATTCTGGACACCGCTGGACAGGAAGAGTATAGCGCCATGCGTGACCAGTACATGAGAACCGGGGAAGGATTCCTCTGTGTTTTTGCCATTAACAACAGTAAATCATTTGCTGATATTAACCTTTACAGGTATGATCTAGTTCTTTACCACTAGGGAGAAATGACTGGAGAGGCATCAAGCATGTTAGCCTTTAAACCCAGTGAAGACTAAATGCTAGGAAAATGTTACATCTCCCACTTTTTTGGAAAGTTTTCTAAGCTTTCTGCATTCTGAATCTATACATAATTAGTCAGTGGAGAATGGAACAGCTATCCAGGTTGTTGTGTTAATTAAATGCTATTTATTCTTCAGAGCATACGGAAGAGGAGACATAAGAAAGTGGGTAGGAAGGGGAAAGCACATCAAAGCGGGCTTATTCATGGACTTGATGATGGAGTATGCTAGTAATTAGAAGTACTGTTGGATGTTAGAACCTCCAAGGTCCTGTCTAGCCCTCATACATACTTCTGTAGTAGAGAATTCTCTGCATACTGAACTAAATGATCTTTTACACGTAGAAAATCGTTCCTAACTTTTTTTTTCTTTTTTTTAAGAGAACAGATAAAGAGAGTGAAAGATTCGGATGATGTGCCAATGGTGCTGGTGGGGAATAAATGTGATTTACCCACAAGAACAGTAGACACAAAACAGGCTCAAGAATTAGCAAAAAGCTATGGAATCCCCTTCATAGAGACATCGGCTAAAACGAGACAGGTAAGATGCTTCCATTCTTGGTCTGACTTCTTCCTGTGTTGTAAATGCAGAATTGTCTAACTCTTTCCTCTATACTTCTTTCTTACCTGTAGGAGTAAGCACTTTTAAATCCATTTCCAATTTAAGCTTTTAAAGCTCAGTCGTAGTTCGTAAGAGTTCTGTTTTTATCTCTGGACTGCGTCAGTGTACAAATGATTTCAGTCTTGCACCGATTGGTTTATACATACATACATATATATGTGTATGTATGTATAGTTTTCTCAAGTGGGTGATATTTGTGTGAAGAAGAGCTTCATCTGCTCTTGCTGAGAAACAGTTAGACTGTGGTTAGCCATGCCAGACTTGTCCAGTTTTCTTGCCTTTTTATTGAAGTCCAGATATGAGATTGTTTACAGAAAGTACCCTCAAGATTTAACTGAAGGACTTCAGAATTATACTGAGTCTGTGGCCCTGTCTAGTCAGCCTGTGTTCTACCTATAGCACTGTGGAATGAAGCAGGAAAGGTACAATTGTTAAGCAGTAGCCAAAAAATGGAATTCTAAAACGGAGATATGGCAAGTAGCAGCTTGTTTCCTGCACAGGATTTCTCTGTGGTTACCTTTAGTCTTGTCTCTCTTAATGACTGTTACCCTGGATATGTGAGAATGTAAGTGGAGAGGTTTGGACATAGGTGCTAGTTCCGTGCTCTGGTGAACTGTGGGATAAGTTGGCTACTACTCTTCCTGTAAAAGTATGTGTTTTAAATACGTCAAGGGATCCTGTGTTGGAAAGAACAGTGATCTCAAAGGAGTCAGGAAAGCAAATACTTTACCTGGATCATTTGCATTCAGGGCGTGGAAGATGCTTTTTACACACTGGTGAGAGAGATCCGGCAGTACCGGATGAAAAAGCTCAACAGCAATGAAGATGGGAATCAAGGCTGTATGGGATTGTCTTGTATCGTGATGTGATAAGGTGAGCTATGATTTAAGTTTTTGGTTTCTTGTCTGCATGTCTTTAAGATGCTGATAAGCACGGCTTAGAAATACTGGCTGCTATAGGTTTTTTTCCTGTTGTACAGCCTATTGATATTCCAGACGTTTAGATCCTACAGTTAATTACTTCTTTTTTTTAATTTAATTTTTATTTTTTTAATCAGTAGAGAGCGAAGCTTAAGAAAAGCAAAGTCTATTCACAGCAACCTTTTGGCTGTAGCCTGTGCATTTCTGTTCAATTCATAATTTTATGATTCTCTGTATTGTTCTTGTCAGTGCCTCTTTCCTTTGAGAAACCTTTTTTTTTTCCTTTGTATTTGAAGTGTGTGTAATTTCCGTCTCATACACAAGAATCACCTGAAGTAGAAAGAGTGCGCGCAATTCTGCAGTCACTATTTGCTGATGGTTGATTGACTTTTGTACAGCTTATCTTGAACTGTATTCCTCTGGAATATTCAATGTTCAAAGATGAACCAAGTAACATAAAGCTAGTGGTGAAATTTAAGAATGTCCCAACTGAGTGGGGTTTTTAACTGTTACCTAGAACGTGTTGCTCATCACTGTAAAAACAGGTAGACCAGTCCAGGGCTTGTACTGCATTGTTGTACCACACATCCATCACAAAGTTGTACAGCAGCTACTTAGAGATGCCTTTCTGTTCCAGATGCCAAGAACACCTGATTCAGATGTAGCTGATGGACGAATCTTGATGCCACTGTATTGCGTCTTGTGATGATACCCTGCAGTATTTTGGCACCAGTTCGTTAGTACAAGGTCCTTTTCTGTGCTCCATCTGAAGAGAACATCTCTGGCATATACCTCCTTGCTCAATTAATGGAGCAGTCACATCTCTTGATGCACTGGGATTCTTTCCTGATTTGTCTGGGTTTGTTCAAGAAGAAAACCAGTCACAAGAAAAGTGAATTTTAGAGACTAAGTGCTGTGAAAAAGATGACACTTTACCTCTAGAGTAAAAGCTAGACGTGATTTTTGTCCCTGTTGTATTGGATTCAGATTTGCAGTGCTGTCTGAGAAGTAGCCCTAAAAATTCTCAGCAGGTAAATCAGAGATGGTTTTACAATTATGAATGCCTCTGTCATGTATCGGATTAGTATCTGCTGTCTGTACACCCACACAGCATATCTGCAACATCTGCGTTGTCCAAGGGTGCCACTTACCTACTCCTCTATTTTCTGTAATAAAAATGAGGTATCTTTGCTGCTTAAGTGCCTGTTTGCTAAGAAGATCTGGAATTGTACCCTGTTCTGTCAGGCTAAGGGAAACCCTAAGGACTGGAATTTTTTGGAAGCTCGTTTTCTTAAGCAGTCAAGCCTTGAGAAGAATGTGGATGATCTCTTCGCACAGCAGGATGCCACAGCAAGAATTTGTAGGCTGGAAAATTCAGTTTGTAAGACTCTTGAACAAGGGAGAACAATGTACTGCGTCTGTTTTTTGACTCTCTTTGTATGTGGAATTGTATATATTCTATATTGTTTTTCTACAGCATTCAGATCTCTACCAAGTTGGACCAAATTAGCCAGCCGCTCATTTTAACGTTGACTGCCAGTGTCTCTCAATAGCTGGGTGGCTTCTCAATAGCTGATCTAGTAACTGGAGCTTAGTTCATTTGGACAGCTGTTGTTCCACTCTGTCCCTAACTTGCAAATTATTTTTTTTCTGAATTATTTTGTCATATCACCAGACTTTAAATATAGTCTCTTCAGAATGGTTCTCTGTAAAATGTAGTTGGAGCGTCTCCTTGTCAGGGAGGAGTCTGAGATTTCAGGTTTATTTTAATTGGTGTAGTTGCTGCCACAAACTTAGTATGTTTGGCCTGAGGGGAGGAGGGCAATGAACTGTAACAAAACTGACATGGTTCTGGTTGCAGCATCCTTGCAAAATGAGGAAGGAGTGAGTTCAGTGATGAATGCATAGGTGTATGATACACCGATGGGAATCTGGGGCTTGTTCTAACAGCCTCAGAGTACGAGAGGATTATCACATAGGTCTCGTGAGTTCTTCCTAGAACAAAACACTGTCACCTCATATAATTGGGACATACAAGTGTGGTCGCTGTTGCAAAATCTACCGCTATTTCTTGGAGTATGTGTCCTTCCCTAGTCTGCGTGCCACTGATACGGGATTCTGTCCTGCGGCCTCAGATGGTGCATCCTACAGCAAAGGCAAATTCTTGTTACGTCTGACAGAGCAGCGCTTGGGCATGGGGGAGTAATGAGTCTTGAGGCCACAGAGGGCGCCTTGGGCCAGTCTGCCGACCCAGCAGGAGTACAGAAATTGCGGAAGGCTTGATTTCAGTTTGTTGGTCTCAGATTCATACATCTTAATTTGGAGTTTCCAGTTTCCAATGGAAATTAGAAATCCGTAAATATTGAAAGATTTGTTCCTTTTAATATTGCTTCCTTCACTATTTACATTCTTAATCCTCTTCTTGGAGTGCAGGGTATCAAGCTATATCACCTTTTTACCCTTGATACTCTTGATACATATTTTCTCAAGTTATTTTAGCCTTGACTGATAGGACACAGATATGAATTAAAATTTTTTTTTACATAAAACATGATTTTACCAGCAGCATACACAGTGGTGGGCAGCATTATGTAGAGCATTGTGACCTGCGTTGAGTTCATTTGCAAATGATCCCATGCCTGCCAGTTAAACGTTTGGCATAATCATCACTGTTGAAATTTGGGCTGTCATGCCTATTAACTGCAATCAGTGTTTGTTTGTTTTTGTTTTTCCTTGTGTGAGAAGATCAGTTACTTGTGAAGGCACTCTTTGAGCCCTGTGGCAGGGGCTGACTGACTGTTCCTAAAGGGAGCTGTGTGACATACTGTTGTCCACTTAAAGAAATTGTATGTGGAAGAGGTATTAAGAGAGAACTTTTGGGACATCCGTCTGGTCACAGGTATTCAGCATTTTGGAAGGACTCCAGCATGGAGTTCCCAGTATGCGAGGATGGTGAGTTCTTGTCACCCCTGCATTCATGCATGTTTTTTGGATTATTTTGGAAAACTGAGAGTTTCTTTCCTGGCAGGCAGGATTCCAGTGTTCAGATATGACTGGTTGGTGTCCATGTCCCTGGGAAATCTTTTGCAGCTGGTGTTTGATGTCTAAAGACTGTGTGGGCAAGTTTGAAAACTAAATATTCCTTTTGGCTGGAGGTTCATCGTAACTATGTGAAAGTGCCTCCAAGAATCATCTCGTAAGGGTTGATCAGTTTGTATTTCACCGTTAAAACCGTAGAGGAGAATGCACTAGCTTTTAGGGTGCTGCAGAGCTAACCTGTGTAGGTGATACTCCAGTCTGTGTTATTTTAGGGTCATATCAGCAAGTGATACAAAATCAGGGTGTCATACCAGGCATGAGCATGAAATAATTGGTTGTGCTCAGTCTCTCATTATATTTAAGAGTAATCATTTTCAGTCAAGGTCACTGGCTGCACCTTATGCATATGCATCACATGATGCATCAGGGCAAAAGTCAGGTCTTAGGAGCCATCTTCTTGTGGATTTGGGTCTGGGTGTCAGGATTTATGAACAGAACATTCTAAACACTCTATGGAGTTCTGTGGTGTTGCAGTGACGAGTGCTACCCTCACCGTTTAGTTCAGCCCAATAGGTGAATGCAGATGTTCTAAGTAAGGTGCAAATGCCTTGTGCATACTTGGCATGACCTGCTGCTAGAGACCTGTGTTTATGTGGCCATGTTCTTTCCCACTGCAGGATCTGATGCAGCTGTTTTGATAAAGGAAAACACATGTTTGAGCAGAAGCATGGGGCAGACAGTTTGCTGGTCTAGCAGAGAGGTTTCAGTGCCAACAGAAAAGGTCTTGTGTCCTGAGTCTACACCTGGTCTTGCAGCTGCAGTCTGTGACAGGGCCTGATAAGGGCAGGAGGAAAACTTGTGCAGTCTCCTCCTGCATTGGTGGGCAGTTCTGATCCTCCTTATTTCTATCAGCTGGGCCCTTTCTGGCTGTTTCATCAAGCCTGACCTCAAAGTCAGTGGGGTCATTAAAAAGACTTAAATTTCTTCAGGCTAAGTCAGGTTCATTATACACGTATCAGGTTGGCAGAGTCTTCCCTGTGTGTTCCTGACCTGCAGGTGCTCCAGATTTAGTCATCTTGTCAGTGTCGATGCCAGGAGGTACGACAGGAACACATACATCCTCATGTACCATGTTTTCCTTCGCTCCTCTCTGTCGTATGATTCTCCCACACAGGATGCTCTTTCAAAACAGCAGCAGATAGCAATCTCTCAGCTTGTCTGATCAGAGCTGTTTTGATCTGTTAGAACTGTCCCTGGTATAATAACATAATAACTGTTTTACAGATCACTCAGTGTCTGTTAATGGTGTTGAGTTGGACTTGGGAAAGCAGCGTGTTTACTGGAAACAACACGAGTCGGATGCACTTCTTTAATCAGGGCTTTGCTAGCTGTGATTTTCAGGAATAAAATCCAACTGGCTTCTTTAAAAATACTTGACACTGGATTTGCTTGTGAATGACTGGCCAAATGTTACCCTGTTTTTTGCTGGCAACTCCTAGAGCACTGAGCACTGGAAGTACCAAACCCGAAGAGTTTTTGGAGAGGTTATTTAGAAGATAAGCACAAAAGTTTTTGCACAAGACAGG
Source organism: Dromaius novaehollandiae (assembly GCF_036370855.1). Lineage (NCBI taxonomy): Eukaryota > Metazoa > Chordata > Aves > Casuariiformes > Dromaiidae > Dromaius > Dromaius novaehollandiae. The sequence continues at coordinate 7,821,701 of NC_088124.1, read as the reverse complement.
TGCCTAGAAAAGGTGGTTTTGTAGTTTTATTCTGAATGTTGGTATTTAGAACTACCAACACAACACTTTGTTAGTGCCAGACTAGTTTCACTATCCTGACTAAGAAAAACAGGCATAAATAACCTGACTGAGGCAAAATATTTAAAAAAGCTAAAACACTTGTTCAAAAATTACAGGTGCAAACAACTGAAAGAAATGTTTCTGTTTTTATGGACTGAGAGCAGCTATTTAACCAGATAGTGTAACACTGTAGCTTGTTCCTGTTAGCGTCCCCACTCCATGATCTTGTTTAAACAATGGTGCTCAGATTTTCTTCTGCTGTCATCAGTAGGGCTTCGGATAGTAACCACGATGCTCAAGCTATCACTGCTTTTACATATAGTTCAATTACTTAGAATTGGATTTTAAGCAATTTCAGGCCTATGGGGGAAGGGAGAGTAATGAAAGTTTGAATTATATTCTAACTTTCTACTTGGTCCTTCTTTGCTCCGCAAGCCTGTTTGTGTACAACGTCCAGGATTGTTGGGAAGTGTTGGGATCTGGACTTTTCATCCAAGGGCTAAGTTGTTGTTACTTTGTATAACTATTTGCTTTCAATAATGCATCTTTTTTGTTTGAACTTAAATAAATTATTTTGCTTCTTAAATAACTTTTTTTTAAGAATAAACCCTGTGAATTCTTCAGTTGTTTCTTTTGTGGTAGTGATCTGAGGGATCCACAGCTGGCTTACAGAAAGTTTATGAGTGCTATCTGTGCTTTCTCAGCAAGATCTGGATTTACTCAAATTGTTGATTCTGTAATGCAGCATGAATGGCTGTATCATACATGTTTGCAGTAGCACCAGTAACAGATGAAATCTACTTTAAGACACACTATAGGCTTGTTTCATAGCCTGAGTTTAATGATGTCACCAATCTGTGTTGTCAAATACATCTTGCACTGCTGTTGAGTCTTTATATTTGCAATGAGGTCTCTCATAACTTTTTTGTTGACTTTGTCCTTGGAAAGGATGCTTTCCAAGTGCGAAAAGGGGAGAGGAAATCTCTTTACTCAGTGTTCCAGGAGTGAAATCAGCTATGAAGTTCTTCTTGTGTCCAAATCATGCTCTCCATTGTGCTTTTAAATTACTTAGCTCAGTCTCGAATAATCTGATGTTGGCTTTTTTCCTGCGTAAGGCAGTTCTGTGTTGGACCGCTATGCTTAAGTGTGTTTCTCCTAATACATTGTGCCAGACTTCTGGAACAGAGTCCAATCTGATTTATGTGTGTAAGAAGCTAAAGAATAAACTCCTCTTAACAGAAGAGTTCACGATACCATAATGCAGCTGTTGAACAGTACTTTTAAGCTTAAAAAACAAAAGTCATGTTTGTGAGTTTGAGGTTTTCACCTCCCTTTATGTGTACTTACTGGCTGGTTCCTGCTGTGAACTGTGCACACAGAGTATTGGAGTCTAGAGATCCTGCAAGGTAGGGTGGAAGCACCACCTCTTTTGAATGGCAAGTAATGCAGTGTTATCCCTTAGTCTGGGTGTCAGAAACCAGAGCTGCGAAAGGGGGATGTTCAGACTAGACTGCTGGATCTTTTTTTCCTCCTAGCGGTAGGTCTTCATCTGTCTTCACTGCTGAGTACTCCAGCTATAATTGCCATCTTCAGTGTCCACAGAAAGTCCAGTTTGGTCATGATGTTATTTGTTATTTCCACAAATAATGTGAGTGGGATCAGAACAGTCACCTTGTGCTTGTTTTTCTCTCTAGGCAGCGTAGAGGTATCTAGCCAGTTGTGAGACAGTATCCCCAGCTCATACCAGTTTCCACAGGAGAGCTGTTGTTGCACAGCCTGACACAGGGCTGCAGTCTGAGAAAAGGTGACTCACAGTAAAGCAAAAGGTGCTGCCCTGCGTAGATTAAGCTTATCACATGCCAAGAGGTTGGAACTGAAGGCTTTTAGGTGAGGTTTGCCCTTGAAAGACACTTCTGCCATTGTCAGAAAGATCCACTTCCCCTGATACACACAGCTTTGTTGCATTTCGTGTATAGAACTTGTATCATGTAGCTGCAATAGTTGTCTGCATCAAAAGGAGAGATTCAGAATTTGAGTACAGATGGGCGCTTAAAGGCAGGGGCTCTCCTGGCTTATAAGGAAAACTTTCCTCTAGTGTGATTGTCATCGGTAATGATCTGTTCCTAAAAACCAGCTCACATCTTATCAAAGGCCTCTTATTCAATTTTGTTTCATGCTGGAAGAGAGACTGATACATCTGAACAATCAGTTGCCAATCACTGATTTAGACAGCCCTGAAGGAGTCTGCAGTGGATGTCTAAGAGCAGTATGCATGGAGAGGAACCTGCGGAGGGTCCCTTTAGTGCAAATTGCTGTGGCAGAGCACATCAAGGAGTGCCCTCATGAGTCTCCATGTTATTCCCTATCTGTTAATACTTTTCCTCAGGAACTGAAATTTCTTTGTAGCAAAACTCGCCCTAGGTTTCTATTTGGACAGCTACCCCAGTGATATGGCTGGTGTCTTGAGGAGACTAGGGGAAGATGCTGCTAAATACTCTGAACAACCCAAGTTTGTGGTGTGTTTGGCTTCCCCCCCCCCCCCCCCCCTTTGACTAGACCTATGCAGAATGAAGGCAGCTCAGAGTTGCAATGTGGGACTGTTAGAGCCACTCTGAGGGCTCTGGGTGTGAATTGCTCAGTTTCCAGCTGAAAAGGAATGGGAAAGTGGCATGTTTGCATCCAGTACTTCAGTTTAAAGAGACTGTAGTTCTAACTTTAGCATAGCATACTCAACCTTTACTCATATTTCTACCATGAACCCAGTTAATTTGACCCTGTGGTTTAAAAAGGTGACCTCTGCACCTTAAAGGTTATTTTTGGTATCAGATGTGAATCCCAAGATCTTGATATTATATCCAGGAAAGTTCGGGTCAAATATAATCTCTATGGGAAAGCAAACAAGCAGGTACTGTTTTTTATAGATTTTAAATGAGATAGTTAAACAATAATGTGATTTGGGAACTTGCAAAAAAGAAATGAGTAAAGACAAGAGTAATTCAGAAATGGAAGACTGCTGCCCAGCATGAGAGGAGATTAGGTACTGTAGACCAAGACTGCAACAGCATCCTAGCGTTGCCCTGTTGGCCGCACCTCTGTTTGTTGGGGGGTGAACCGATTGATATTCTTGGAAAATACCTGGGAAGTGGGGCTAAAACTCCCTGAATTCTGGAGAATGCCCTCGTTGTAACCCAGTCTGTCTTGAAGTTGTGCACATTGAATGGTGATCTTTCAGAAAGAGTTTCTGGGTGCTTTGGAAATGATCTCAGCTGGAGATGCTGGTCCGGGTCTCAGCTCACATGACTTCATTGATTAGTTGTGCCATAGGCTTCCTGTGCATCTACAGACAAAATCAATCTGTGATTTGCACCTTACTTCTAACTCTTGTGCAAGTAACTCTTTCACTTATTCCAGTCTTCTTCTGGGACAAGGTCTTGTCTTAGCTGTTCCTACAAAACATAGCACAGGAAGCCCTTATGTGCATATATAATCCCAGACCATACGGACTTTTTCAGGGGTGCTGGTTATTCTGTTTCCTTCTGTCATAACCAAAGTCACCTTTTAAACTAGCAGCAGGACTGTGCTAACATATACCCCTGAATGCTTTACTTGATCTCAGTACAGTTTATCTCCAACTCCATCAAGGAGTGAGGTGTAAACAAACAGGAAAAGATCCTTTTCAGACCAAAACCCTTGTGTTTTCCTGACCAGTTTAGGCTCACTGCTTCCCACCAGGAAGCTGAGTCAGAAGCTCAGAGCTACTGTGGCAACATGCAGGGCAGTACAAATCCAGACTGTTTTCTTCAGACAGGAACTGTTTTCCAGCTCCATGTGAGATATCTGAACAAGGGTTGAAGAGATTCTCAAGGACTGGGTGCAGTCTTCATTGCCTCTATGCTAGAGAGAATCTGCTTAATGCCAGGCATTAGGAGGCATTTCCCAAAGTAATACCCTGCCCTGCCGGAACCAAGACACCTTATGGAGCTTAGAGGAGAGTTTCCTGCCACACCTTGGACTGTGCTGAATGCTGGTCGCTGCAAGATACGCCATGCTTGTGGTTTACCACGCAGTTATGCAACACCTAGCCTTGCCAGCTAACTGAAAATCACTTTGCTGCAATTCAAAGTTTCATAAAAGCAGTTCCTGACAAGCTCAGGAACAAAATCATACCTTATAACTTCCTGTACTTTCCCGATTTTTTTTTTCCTGTTTCATTCAGCTCGGAAGACATGAGAACATATATGCAGGTCTTGTAGCTAAAATCCAATCTTTCAGTTAGATCCTTCTCTCAGTTCAAGCTTTCTCTGAATAGGACACTAGTTGGTGGGAGCTCACCATTTTTACTTAGCCTTTTGGCCCACAGCTCCTGTTCTGATTAAAACATCAGCCCTGTGCCTCAAGATTTCCTTTAAACTGTCAGTTCAGCACACAAGACATCAGTTTTAGTGTGTCTTAAAAGACTGACTTTTACAGTCTCACTTTAGAAAAATAATTGCTCCTGGACATGGTAATCTGTCCAGACAACAGGTGAAACTCCAGTGAATATGAAAGGAAAGCCTAACTTGGGGAGGAAAAAAAAAACAGTTAAACTTGAGCCCTGGCTTCACCTGTTTCACTGCAAGTGCTTGTGGCTGCACTTTAAATAGTCTTATGGTTGACCTCCCTTCTCCTTTTAGAGCAGTAGAGTCTGGTTACAGGGAAGGAAGAGCAATGAAACTGGTTGTAGGCTGCTGTGTGGTCAGTCAGCTACTTGTGCCCTGTTGTGGTAGGGTGTTACCTGGGGCTCTGCAGACTTGCTGCAAAGATGTCGCGGGTGAAAATTCCAGGTAGGTCTGAAAGCCAGAAGCGAAGCAAGGAGCCCCAGAGGCTGCAGGCTAACAAGCCTGCCCTGAGACTTTGATGGTGCAGTATCTTTGCAGTCTAGGGGACTTAGCTGGGTCTTTGAGGGTTTCTCTTCCTGCTCAGAGACATTTTTAGAGGGTGCAGCAAAGAAATGGCAGTATCATTTAAGTCTTGTGTTCTGCTTGTACTGAAAAAAAAATTGTTCCTCTTGCGGTATCATATCACTAAATCATTGTAGAAGGGGTCAGAGGGATTTCAGGCATCTCTAGTCAGCCTGGCTGAACTCAGGAGCTGTGGTGTGCTGCACCTCAGGGCATGGGGAACACAAGCTGGGCATCAGGAGCAAGGCCAGCCAGGCCTTGCAGAGGGGCAGGTGACCGCTATTTCAGAGCCCTGAAGAACATCGGCACCTAGTAGGGCTGACATGAGCATGTTTAGGTGCTATGTGTTGTGATAGACAATGTCCTGATAAGCGAAGCTAGCACTGAAGTCTGGCCCCGCAACATTAGGTGGAGTTTGTTGACCTTCCTGAGTGCAGTTTTCATCCACTTAGGAGATGAAAGGTTAAACCAGGCATTTCTGAAATACTTATTTGGAAATGAATACAGAGTTCAAATGCCAGAGAGCATGTTCTGCAGGCGGGGCTTTGGGAAGTTGGCAGTTGGTGACTGACTCCAGGGCCCTGGTCTGAATGATCGGGGGGCCAGAGGTAGAGGGGGTGAGCAGCACCCTCAAATATTGGTGCCATCCTGTATCACCAGGAGTGAAGATCTGTGCAGCTGCAATGTCTCAGCTGTCTGTTCCTGTTAGTGAATAACTGGAGATGTGACAATAGCTGGCAGGCAGACGAAAAAGAAACTTAGCATCTTTGAAATTACCATCCTTAAAATACAAAGGATAGCAAGTCATAGACAAAACATAGCAAAGTAGCCCTGGTGCCCCAAGTCACTAAAATACTTGCTTTTTTGCTCAGGCAGGAGAATGCTGTTCTGCCATCTTAACTTTGCTCCTGGGCCCTCAGATGGGCTCTTCTGTGTCCCTGCCACTGGATATAGATGTAGAGAGAGACTTACCAACGTGGCCGGGTCTTATTAGATGACTGCGTATCCAGTGGTTGCTTGCAGTGTTGACTGAGGTGATGTAGGTTCTCCAAAATGCCATTCCCTGGACAGCTGCAGGGGAACCCCAAGCTTCCTGCGAGGCAGAAGCCAGATCATCTGAGCGCTGTCAGAGAGCCTCAGGTTGGACTGGCCGAGGCCATGTCATAGAACAGGCAGCACTGAATTTTCATCTTTATGTTGTACAGAGTGATAAATGCTGTTTTCCTTTGTAAGTGGAAGGCTTTAACTAAACTTGTATTTTCTTAATCCCTTTAATCCCTTTTTAAACACTGATGTGATGATTAAGCAAAAAGGCTTAGATTTTGAAGGGCTGATCACATCTGTTTTTATTTTATTTCTGCTTTATCTCAAACAGCAGAAGAGAAAGGTAAGTATTGCTGAACTTCTTACATGCTCTGCTGCATTGCTCACTGGACATGATCATTGGAAACAGACAACAGTTACATGATCATGGTGATCTTTCAGCAGTTCAAGAAGATGCTATTTCTCAGCAGTGCCAGCTGTGCCCCTCACTGTTTCATGGAGTGGTGCCAGCCTTTAGGTCTTTTGATATATGAAGCTGCTATTTCTTAAATACTATCCTAGCAGCCTGGAACTTCTGTTTAGGAGATGAGCCTTGTTTAGGAGAGTTCTTTCCTCTGTGGAAGGAGGAAAAACATTCTGCAATTTCTCTCACACTTGTTTTGTTTTATTTATATTTATTTTTACAGAAGTCCACCCTAAAGTAACTTTCGGATACATCCCATTCCTAGTGGATTTGATCCATAAGGGGACAGATACGATGCTTCATCTCCTTTATGCAGGCTGGAGCGCCCAGTATATGATGCCCTTGTCATGTTATGTGTCAGCAGCAAACATTTTTATAGAGATATGTCATCCCAAGTCCCTAACAGTGGTCAATAATGGGATAGTGCAAAGAGCTGCATTTTCTCTTATAAGAATTGGTTGGTGCCTATTGATGATACAGCAGCTTTCCAACAGCAGGCAGCTGGTGTTACTGAAATTCTAATTTTGGGACATTGCACTGCTGAGAAATGGACCTAGTGCCAGAATTTTACCATGTGTTTACAGCTCAGCACAAGCCCCTTTGCTTCAGCTGTTGGAGAAGGAAGCCCTAGTGCTATGCTTCTCCCTCAACCTATAGCTAGGAGCTTGGAACTGCAAGTTCGGGGCTACAGGGATAGACTGTCGCTTTTTCTTCCCTCAAGACCCTGTGGGAACATAAATTGGCTGGGTTCAGAGCTGAAAATGCCTTCCAGGTCTAGCATGCTGCTGTCACGCATGTCAGTCCTTTCCGCTTTGTTCCTCATCTGCTGACCATGTCCTGCCTGACAATGGTGTGGTCCCATGTGTCCATCTGTCAGCATCAGTCCTCACTGTGTTTCATACTGAGCTGCTCAGTTGGTGCCCATGAGCTGATATGCAAATATGCACTTCCAGGAGATGTTCCTAAAAGAGCCCTTGGGTTCTTGTTTAATGGCATTTTGCTGGCATTGCATGGGCTTTTAACAGTGTCCTTTCCCCTTCTCCCTGCAACTCCAGCCAGCCTTGAATTCCTGGAGGCTTTTGTGGAGCCATGTTAGTTGGCACCTTTGCAGCATGCTGGATGTGATGGGCTGAGAGGGGTCTAGGCCACGTGCTGGCTCCCTTCCAGGAGCTCTCCAGCTGCATGGTGATGGCAGAAGCTCAGTGCTTTGCCTGACAGCTGGCTTGCCACTGCTCTGCATCCCGTTGGCACATCAGTATCTGGAAGCTTCAGAGGATGCCTCTGCAAATTCTGCTCAAAGCCTTGCCTCCCAGTCTCTAGAGCAACCTGACTTCCCTGCAGGAGCTGCAGAAACCCCTCTTCTTATGCACCTAGCATGACAGCAGTTTTATCTTGGTGTGAGATGCTCAGATCAGAATGCCAAAGTGACTTACAGGCTGTCTATGGCCAGGGTAAGAGCTGAAATGCTACTTCTGTAGGAGCTGTGTGCTGGGAAAACCCTTGGAGCCCAGTGCCTGTTCCAGTCCATTCTCCTTGGGCAGCAAGTTGGTGGGTGGTAACAGCAGGGCTCTGACCCAGCACAGCTTGCTGCTGTACACTGCGTGGTTGGTGTTTTGAGGGGATGGGGGACAGGCTTTGCAGCTTCTTTTCATTTCCACCTCTATCTTCATCCTGCCTGAGTGGCTTGTGGAACAAGGGAGTCTTGGGTTTTGTGGAGCTGAAAGGGCTCTGCCAATCTTTTCCCCCTACCCCTGATGAGGTTCTCATAAGCGCCCTTCCTAAGTGCTTTCTCCTTTCTGAGCCTCTGTGCTCTTCTTGGACTGTGGGCTGTGCTCAACTTCTGTGGTCTCCTGGGGGTATCTAAGCATGTTCCCAGCCCACCGTGTGCAGCACAGGCCCTGTAAGCTTGTTTCAAAGGTTGGAGAGTGCTCAGGGTCTTCCAGGCAGAGTGGAGATGGAAGTGTCATAAGGAAATGACAGCTGAGCTCTAAGCTGGGTGTAAGGGGCACCTTCCTCTTTGAGTGGCTGGGAACCGGGTGCCTGTGTGACCTCGTGCTTTTTCCTTGCAGAGATGGATGAGGCAATGCGGTCCTTCGCAGAGAAGGTCTTTGCCTCAGAGGTGAAAGATGAGGAGATCAGGCAGGAGATCTCACCTTTTGATGTGGAAGAGATCTGCCCCATCTCACTCCAGGAAATGAGAGCACACATGATGCATCAGGAGAGCTCTGCCACAACAGAAAAGCGGTGAGCAACAACCAGGGCAGCGGCGGGAAGAGAGAGCAGCAGCGTCTGCTCGTCCCCAGCCGTATCTGGAAGAAAGTGGGGTGAATGTAATTTGGGGCCTGTGAAAACAGCTCACCACACACAAAATGAGTTAAATCCTTGGTGAGTCCCAGGGCATCTGTTGGGTGCCGCAGGGGTTCCTCTCTAGCTCTTCCCATGGTCCCCACACAAAGATAGTCCTTGCCTACCTGGGCATCGGCACTACAATGGCCTCAGGGTTGCTGGCGAGGGAGACTTGGAGTTATTCCTCTGGAAAGATGCGACTCCCAGAGATCATGCTTGAAAGTCTGTGGCTACTTTTTCTGCTGTGGCCTCTGCTCTTGTCTGTGCCTGTCCCCGCAGTTCTTGGAACCAGAGTTTAACAGTGCTCCTCAGCATGCTGGGATGCAAATGTCTGTCTAGTAGAATGGGCATCAGGCTGGGCCTCGAGGCCTGGGTTTAGTTCCTTTTGCCTTTGTCGTCTCCCTTGGTAAGTCCCAACTCCACTTGGGAAAAGGGGTTTGTGTCTAGCCCTGCAGCAGCAGGGCAGCAAGGGCTGAGGAGTATGAAATGTCCAGACAGCGGGGTCAGTGCTGCACAGACCAAAGCAGGCACCACGCGCAACCTGCCACTGACTAGCTTAGGCTAATAGGTTGGTTTTAGTATGCGTTCAGCAGTTCCTGCCATGTCTGGTGAGGAGCCCAGGCTCTGAAAGCACCAGTGAGACGAGCCACATTGTGCAGAACTGGGATGCATCTGTGGTAAGCACCTCACGGCCCTGCCCCTGCGTGTGGCTGGGGCGGGGAAGGCAAGGCTGTCGGCCTGAGGCTTTCTTGCCTGGCAGGAAGAAGCGCCTGCTCCGCCTGAAGACGGTTGCACTGGCTGTTCCCGTGGCTCAGAAGTCGATGACCAGATTGTCCACTATTGACGAGGTCATCACCTCCCCCCCATACCAGGCTGTGCCTGACTTCCAGCGGGTACAGATCACAGGGGATTACGCCTCTGGGGTAGGTACTGACGTGGCTGTATGCTTCCTCATCTTGACTCCCACCTCATCTAGTCCCTGCCTATCCTTCACTGGGGCCCAGTGTCACCAGAGTCTGCAGCAGGCACAGTGGGGAAAGCTGTGTCTCCCAGCTCAGTCTGCACCTCACAAGCATCTGATGGTGCCCTGCTGCATCCATGGAGGAACGCAAGCTGAATGCCTTGGCAGGAGTTTCTGGGATGCTGCATACTTTCCAGGGGTTCTCTGAAACCAGGCAGAGAGGAGGAGAAGACAGTGGGCTGTGCTCGTTCTGTCACTGCCTGTTCCTGCCTGCACACCACCATGTCTGTCCAAGACCTGCACATCCTATGCCAACTCCTCCTCCCCTCCTTTTCTCCTCCACAGCCTTTGTGTTTATGCTGCTTGTGAGATGCTGTGTGGCAGAGGAGCAACTGGGAAAGCTGGAACTCCCTCCACACACAGGCACCCTCCTTCTGCTGCGACTGTAGCTAGATGCAATGCTGCAACGCTGCGTGGTGTTCTCCCATGCTGCCCCAGTCTGACCTCTCTGGGCTGCCCAAAACACTTGTCTGTGCAGTAAATCAAAAATTCTCGACGTACTGGGTCCATGTATGTTGTTGGTCCTGCTTCAGTTTCAGCCTGGGCTCCAAAAATAGTTCCTTGTGTTCTGACCTGGCCTGGCTTCCATTTTACTGCCGACTACAGCTTGTGGTGGGAAATGTAAGGGGGGATGACAGCTGGAATTAATTTTTTCTGGCTTCAGGAACTTCTCTCTGCCTTGGCCAGGACTTGGCCCATCATCCCCTCTTCGCCCTGCTCAGCCAAAGCGGTGGGAGGGAGGGGATAGTGAGGTATATATTTCACTGTAAGCAGAGCTGTATCTCTGCATCCTGGTCTGCCAGGGTCTCTCTCAGGTGGCTAGGTTCCAGTTGTGCGGTTGCATTTAGCAACAATCCTCTTGCAGGTGACAGTTGAAGATTTTGAAGTTGTCTGCAAAGGTCTGTACCGTGCCCTGTGCATTCGGGAGGAATACATGGAAAAGTCTGTGCAGAGATTCCCCAGGACCCCATCTCAGTACCTGCGCACTATTGAAGGCGAGGTCTGGAGGGCGAGTGACGCTGGTCCAGGTACGTTCAGGCACCTGGAGGGCTTTTCTCCAGCCTCAGCATGGGGCAGGCAGGGGTCGGAAAGGGACTGTTGAAGTGCTGTGCAGGGGAGCTGCTTACCCGGGCATCTTCTTCGCTATCGCTGTGCGGGGCTATCCCTGCCCTCTGCCTGGGGTGGAGGAGCACAGCAGGCTTGTGCGGTCTTGGCAGGCAGCCTGGGCCTCATGGTAGTCTTCTTTTGGTCCAGTGTTCACCCCACCAGTGAAGGATGGACAGGATCCCTTTGCAACCGAGGATCTGGAGGAAGACCTGGGGTACCATGTCCAGATGAAGGATGGAGTAGTTTACATCTACAGTGACAAGGCAGCAGCTGAAAGAAACGAGCCGAAGGACCTTCCGTACCCTAGCCTTGAGCACTTTGTTGATGACATGAACTTCCTCTTGGCCCTGATTGCACAGGGACCTGTGTAAGTGCCCAACCCTGCACTGCTGGATGCAGCTGAACAGGCCTGCCTGACCTGGCAGAGGGGAGACCTGGGGAAATCAGGGTTGCCCTCTTCTCTTTCTGGTGGGGAGGAGGGAGGAGTCCACTTGTCAACCATCCCAGCTGACCCTGAGCAAAGTGAGTTTTGGGGGGTTGGAGACCCTCACTGCAGGTATGCTCACACCTGGCCAAGGTCTTCCTATGCAGCTCTGTGGTAGAACCAGGAGAAGCACCGCAGGCAGGCAGGCAGGCAAGGGCAGCATGAGCTCCTCTGCCTCATGTGAAAACTGCGTTCCTGCGTGCGACTGGCCCTGTGCCTCTGTGAGGGATAAGGTGCCCAGTCACTGTTCTGCCCTTTGCTTTTGCTAGTAAGACCTACGCTCACCGGCGCCTGAAGTTCCTCTCATCCAAGTTCCAGGTGCATGAGATGCTGAATGAGATGGATGAAATGAAAGAGCTGAAGAACAACCCCCACCGGGACTTCTATAACTGCCGGAAGGTAAATGGCAGGGCTCACAGCTCTGGTGACTCTGGAACCAAGCTGTCTTGGTGCCTGCACCACTGTGGGACATGTCATCTAATGTGGCACCTTCACCATTCCCGCTTATGGGAAGGGAGTGTCTGGGCTGCTTTTGGCCTATGCCCATGCTGGGGCATGATCCCCACACCATTCAGGCAGGCTCACCCAAGGGGTTGGTTGGTTTCCCTTTGGCACCAAAGCATTCCCTCTCAAAGCTGAACGGTTATTCCTCTGGCTTCTCAGGTAGACACACACATCCATGCTGCAGCCTGCATGAACCAGAAGCACCTTCTGCGCTTCATCAAGAAATCGTATCGTGTGGATGCTGACCGGGTAGTTTATGACGCCAAGGGCAAGCATCTCACTCTGAAACAGCTTTTCCAGCAGCTCGGTCTGCACCCCTATGACCTGACAGTGGATTCTCTGGATGTCCATGCTGTAAGTGGTAGGGCACCTACTGTAAAACCAATCTTGGGTCACCCTCATCCACCCCCTCTAGGCATGGCTCTTCCCCTCCCTGGGCACATTGCCCATGTTGGTGTTTGTGGCAGGGTGTAGCAGCTCCTGTCTTTCCCATTCTGGAGTGTTTGGATCAGTCCCTGTCCAGCTGCTACCCTTGGACCTACTGTGGGTTTGCAGTGTTTGTCCCTGAACCTCTGCACTCCAGGGGCGGCAGACATTTCAGCGCTTTGACAAGTTCAATGCCAAGTACAACCCCGTGGGTGCCAGCGAGCTGCGTGACCTCTATCTGAAGACAGAGAATGCTATTAATGGCGAGTACTTTGCTACCATCATCAAGGTGAGAATATAGAGGAGAGAGCAGCTCAGCTGTGGGGCTGTTGTGCCACAGGGGCTGGAGGGTCTCCGTGCAACTGCCTGCTCTCTTGGTTTGCAGGAGGTTGGCTCTGATCTGGAGGATGCCAAGTACCAGTATGCAGAGCCTCGACTCTCAATCTATGGGCGCTCAGCTGAGGAGTGGTCCAAGCTGGCCAGCTGGTTCAACAAACATCGTGTCTATTCCCCCAACATGAAGTGGATGATCCAGATACCCAGGATTTAGTACGTGCTGTGGGGTCTGGTAGAGCACTGTCCCTGATTCTTTGCCCTGTAGGGATTATGGGGAAAGTGGGCCATGTTGTTCATCTGCTAATGGCTAATTCCTCTCTCTGTCCACAGTGATGTGTTCAGGTCTAAGAACTTCCTCCCACACTTTGGGAAAATGTTAGAAAATATCTTTGTTCCTGTGTTTGAGGCAACTGTCAATCCTCAAGCCCACAAAGAGCTGAGTGTCTTTCTACGCCACGTGAGTGTCGCCTGATGATGCGATCAGGGTGTGGTGAGCAGTGACGTTCCTGTTTGCACATGACCCATGGTGTTGCTCTGACATGGGAAATGTCAGAATTGGGCTTGTGGCCCTACTGCCATATTCTGGGAGGGGGAAAGCTGTCCAGACGAGGCAAGTTCTGTGAGCTGGGGTGCTGTGGGGCTGTGAGAGATGCTGTTCACTTACCTCCCGGAGAGGCAGTTTGGTGTGAACTTTATTCCTATCTATTGGTAGAGCTCTCTGCCCTGCTCAGGGTTTCCCAAGGAGTACAGACTGCCCTCTTGGCCCTGACTGCTGCTGGGTGAGGCAGGGGTACAGGCTATGGCCAGACTATGGGGAGCTGTGTTGGGTAGGGTGAGCCAGCCTACCTGAGGATGTTGAGATGGGGAACTTTGAGATGCAGCTTTTTTCGGTTGCTGTGCCAAGCAGATCACTGGCTTTGACAGTGTGGATGATGAATCCAAGCACAGTGGACACATGTTCTCCACCAGAAGTCCAAAGCCGGAGCAGTGGACCTGTGAGAAGAACCCTTCCTACACCTACTATGTGTACTATATGTATGCCAACATCCTGGTGCTTAACAACCTACGCAGGTGAGGCCTGGGATCTTCTCAGGGACCTGCCTTACAGGTGATGGAAGGGGGGGGGCTGCCTCACGAGTTGTCTCGGCTGTTTGATTGTTGGTGTGGAAGAACTGGGACCCTCCTTGCTCTGCCACAAAGGTGGCTTGGAGCTTCATGTCCCAGAGCAATTTCCAAACACTCCTCAGGAAGAAGTATGATGGACTGGAGTGAATGCCTTAGGACTGCAGAGATAGCATCTATTGCATGCACGAGGGAGAAAAGAACAAGTAATGTGCCCCTAGGGTCAAGCTGGGTTCTTTGAAGACCTGCTGGTAGGGGTGGAGCAGGACTTGAAGCTGGGAGATCTTGGATTGCATGCCCCGTATCCCTGTTGCTTGCTTGCTCTGAGTCCCTCTTCCATGTGCCTAGGCAGCGTGGTATGAACACCTTCCTTTTCCGACCACACTGTGGGGAAGCTGGGGCTGTCACACACCTGCTTGCAGCCTTCATGACAGCAGATAATATCTCCCATGGCCTCAACCTCAAGAAGGTGAGTGGAGTAGCCTGCCACAGAGCAGCCTGGGAGTGGCGGAGGAGAACATGTCCACAGCCAGCCTCCACTGGAGCTGACAGTTACTTGTGCCTTTGCTTTAGACTGACAATGACAGGCAGTTATTACATGATTCCCTGGGTTTCCCTAGGCATGTCTGGGGCTATAGCTGGGAAATGTGTCTAGATTTCCCAAAGTTTCAGCCTGACAGACCTATCCTTGGGTAGGTCTTGATTGTTGGAGCCAGCTGAGGTCCCAAATCAGACAGATTTGAACTCACTTGGCCTCTCATGCTCCATGTGGGCCCTGAAGGGCAGTAGCCTGCCTGTCCCTTTTCTTGCCAGATACGAGCTCTGTGCACCAGAGCTGGGGACTGGGCTGATCTCAGCCCCTGGAGAGATGGAGGGCACAGCAGCTTTATCCCTAACGTGACAGCTCTGCTCTCCTTTGCAGAGCCCAGTGTTGCAGTATCTGTACTTCCTTGCCCAAATTCCCATCGCTATGTCCCCGCTCAGCAATAACAGCCTCTTTCTGGAGTATGCAAAGAACCCATTGCCTGACTTCCACCAGAAGGGTCTCATGGTGTCCCTTTCTACCGACGACCCCATGCAGTTCCACTACACCAAGGTAAGGCATGGGGCATGGCCTCCTGGGGCCAGGAGCGTCTGGGCTTTATTTTTGGGTAGCATTTGCAGCAGGTTCAGCATGCTGGGCGATCTCGAGCCAGCCCCTGCAGCAGCGCGGGCTGCGTGGGCAGCACGTGGTGCACCGAGCCCCTCCGCTAACACCCGCTGTGCCGGCAGGAGCCCCTGATGGAGGAGTACGCCATCGCTGCCCAGGTCTTCAAGCTTAGCACCTGCGACATGTGCGAGATCGCCAGGAACAGCGTCCTGCAGTGTGGGCTCTCCCACCAGGTAGGCATGCGCTGGGGCGGGAGGGGGGGCCCGGGCTCTGCCTCCCCTGCGCTGCGCCCGAAGCGGCGGCGGCTTCTCCGCGTGGTGCTGGGCAGCGGCCGCGGGTGCTGCCGGCGGGGGCCTGCGCCCGCGCCACCGCTCTTGTCTCTGCCAGGAAAAAGCCAGGTTCCTGGGAGAAAACTACCAGGAGGACGGGCCGCAGGGCAACGACATCCGCAGGACCAACGTGGCCCAGATCCGCATGGCCTATCGCTACGAGACCTGGTGCTACGAGCTCAACCTCATCGCCGAGGGCCTGAGAAGCGACTAGGAGCGCGCGGGGCGGGGGGGCGCCTGCGGGGGCCGGCGGCGGCGGTGCTGCCCCGCCACCGGAGCCGCCGGCAGTAAAACCGCCTCCCCGAGCCGCCTCGTGCTGCCTGCCGTGCGCGGGGGGGGCGGGGGGGGTGGCCGGGCCGGGGGCGGGGGGGGTGGCCGGGCCAGGGCCGGGGGGGGTGGCCGGGCCAGGGCGGGGGGGGCGGGGGAGGCGGCCTGGCCAGGGCCGGGGGGGGGGGGGGGGCCCTGCCTGAGTGACGGCTGCGCCGCCCAATGGGCGGTGGCTCGGCAGCGCGCGGGCGCGGCCCGTGAGCGGCGCCGGTGCCCGAGGCCGGAGCCGGAGCCGGGCGATGGCAGCGGGTGAGGGGGCCGGGGCCGGGGCCGGGGCCGAGCGGGGGGCCGGGCGGGCGGCGCTCCGGGCAGGCCCGGCGGGACCGGGCTCCCCTGCCCCGTCAGCCCGGGCTCGGCGCTGCGGGGGCGGCGGCGGCGGCGGGAGCGGGGCTGCGCGGCGGGTCGCCGCCGCCGGGCGGTGCGGAGGGCGCTCCCGGCCCGCGGTGTGGAGCTCTTCCCCGGTGCCGCGGTCCTGCCCTGGCCCCGTCCCGGGGGGCGCGGCGCGGCGGCGGCGCTGCGCTGCGGAAGGGCCGGCCCGGGCGGGAAGCGGCGACCCGGGCCGGGCATCCCCGTGCGGCCGAGGGCGGGAGTGAACGGACGGGCCGAGCCCGCAGGAGGAAGCAGATGGCTGCTCCAGCCCGGCGGATCCCTTGGACGAGGCACCAGTCTCGAGTTTCACCGCAGCCCCTCGTACAGGGCTTCCTTAAGGCAAAACATTTACTAGTGGGCCGTGATGTTTCAGAGAGCAATAGGTCTCAGTGCCTCTTGGTTGCATGGACACGGAGGCCTGCGCAGTTACAGAGGTCCCCTCGGCCGCGCTGCCCTGCGGCGTGCTGCACGGGGTAGCACACGCTGGTTCCCCTCGCCTGTCCTGTTGTTGGCCGTGCAGCCCCCTCCTCTGCTGCCGCGGTTGGACACGGCCTGTCTGGACAGGCTCCCAGCGCTGAGAGGAGCTCTTCACCGTGATGGCGGGGACCTCTGTCAGCCTCAGCGAAGGGAGATGCGTAGGAGATGGGTAGCAGGAAAGACAGCCCCTGGAAACGACAGTTCTTGTGGGTTTTGCTGCCCCGCATATCACAGCAAGAGACAGGGGTGAGTGACTATGACCCTGCTGCGTGGGAAGGGAGAGCGGAGGGGAGAAGCAAGGAGCTGCTGTACAAGCCCCCGTGTTCTCCTGTCGGGGCTCTGCCAGCAGCAGGGCAGTGCAGGGGCTGGTGCTCCCCAGTGTGGCACCTGGAGCCCTGTGAGCCCAGCTGGCCTTCAGCATGCCTCTGGCTGCAGGAGGTGTCCCCGGAAAAATGCTATGTACTGCTGGAGGTGACTCCAGTGACATACAGAGGTTGGAGCCCTCCCCTCACTCACAGGCAAGTGGGTGAGCGACAGGTAGTAAGTCAGCTGCGTGTGTCAGAGTGACGGAAGTATCCTGACCAGAGTCTGGAGCCTCGTTGCTTCCCAGGACCACAATGCGTGTCTCAGTCACTGGTGAGACTGGAAGGTGGGGGTTGTCCCTTCAAGGGCTTGCAGGCAGTATCAAGGGCATTGCTGGCTATCTGGGCATTTAGAAGATAATCTTCTGCAAGGGCAGGATGTGGTAAGTGAAGAAATAGACCCTGAAAGGCTCCTGGGCAGACTGTTCCAAAGAGCGTGTCTGTTCCAGTTTGTCTTGGGGAGAAGGCACATGCTGAGGATGTCAGGGGGAGCAGAGGATAAATGGTGGTGATGGCCTTGTAAAGCATCTCTGCTTGAAACTGCTGGCTGGAGGATCTGTCTTGGTGTGCCAGGTCCTGGAGCGGTGCATTACTGCTGAGCAAGTTTTTCTCCCAGTCCTTCAGTATGGATGTGGCTCCTTACCCGTAGCTCTGGGAACACGTTACCTAGATAGGTGCCTGAGAGGCTTTCTGGTGCTGTCCTTGGTCTGCACCCTCACGACGTGTCGGTGCAGCTGCCTCCGTGCTGCTGAGACCTTCCCAAAGGAGTGAGTGGCAGTTGTCACGGCCCTACACAGCCTATCCGTGGTGGCCCTTGCAATATAAGGGTGTGTTTGGCTTTTGTTGATGTCAGCCTTCGGGGAATTAGGAGCTCGGAAGTGAGAGCAGGAGGGAACAAATCTATTGACAGACTCTCATCTCAGATACTTCCGCCAGGAAGCTGTCCCAGGAAACTTGTGTTTAACTTCCTTTCTCCCCCCACTGGCTGGGTCTGAGTTCTGGTTTGAAACTTCAGAGTCCCTGGGACATGCAGCCAGCCTGTGGTGTAGTGTCTGAATCAACTGCTGTTCTCAGCATTGCTAACCTGAGCATCCAGATGCTGTGAGTCAGGTCCAAAAAACCGTGAGTTTAAAAGTAGCAGTGTGAGTGTGGGTTCTGTTCATTTATTCTCTGGCATGGAGCCCTTCCAGGCTTACAAGTTTAAGTTTTTTTTCTAGTAGGGGTAAAAACTTACTTTCAGAAGGTTGAGTTTTATTGTTTCAGAAAAACACTAAAATTTGAAAGAATCAGGAATATCTTTCTCATCAGTACAAAAGTCTTAGGACTTATGACAGCAGACAGACTTTGCCTCCTTTTGCTATGTAATTAAGATTAGCCTCACATTAACTGTCTAAGGTCTATCCTCTACGTGGCCAGGTATCTGATAAGCTGGAACTCCATTCCACAGCATCATATGCCACAGCTTCCAATGAGTTAATAACTAGAGTTGGTTTGTATTGAAATGGAAATGACTAAGCGTAACACATTCCTGAAGTATTACTTATTTTGATATAAAATCCATTTGTTTGGTACTGCCCATGTCTTTCAGCCATTAGCATGGCAGAGTGTTGTTCAGAAAAGCTTCAGGTTTGTTCTGGAGCTGAGCAGAATGGGAGTAGCTGAGCACTCTTGAAAGGGCCCTTGCTGCCATGCTGGCTGTCCCCTCATCCCTCCTGGACTGACCCGGCAGCTTCCCTAGACTTCACAAGACCGGAAACATGTCTTGTATTTGGCTGCCAACACAGAAGACTTGGTGACAAGGCGGTCTGTTGTCCCTTGGGTTGTTCAGAACTGCGCAGCTCTCATAAAAGGAGCAGAAGATTGCTTCAGCACTGCGTGGGGTTGCCAGGCCAGCAATTGGCCTGTTTGATGCCTGCTGTGCAGCAGGATAAGGTGAAGTGGTGTGTTAATGCTTTTGTTTAGCTAATTGGCTGCAAGCCTGAGTGTGGTGAGGAGGGTTGTAGGGAGGTGGGTGGGCTTGACCTCAGCTTTGGGGAGTATTTTGTTCTTGAATGGTGCTGGCAGCTTTTTCTCCTGCAGCATGTGGTTTCAGGAAACTGAATTGTCTTGAGACCCTTTGCATGGAAAATGCTTAGTACGATCTCTGGCTTTCGGTATTGGAAAAAGAGTAAGGGCTGCCTATCGTGTGGTGGGAACGCGCCTCATTCCTCTGCTTTGGATAAAGATATGGAAACTGTTTTCAGACACTGTGGATCTGAGAGGGTATCTTTGGGGGAAAAACGTGTGATACCTTTGGCAGGCTTTGTCTAGAAATGATTTAAAGTCTCTTAGCCTGTGACCGATGCTTTCAATAAAATGATTCAGTGCACCTGGATTCAATGGACTGCTCTAAGTACTAATGAAGTAGGGGTGATAAATTCATCTTTTGTGGAAAGACTGGGAAACATACTGAAGGAGTTTGGAGGGAGAGGTCAGGAAAGAAGCAGAGACACTTAAAGTCTGGTTAGTTTGTGAAAGGGATGGTGTCTGTTTTCCCTGAGATACAGGTGCTGGCTGCCCGAGCCAAGTGGTCTCTACCGGTTTTGTGTCCCTAGGCTGTATATTGGCTGTTTTCGGGCTGTGTCTTACAGGATTGGTTTGCTTGGATCAGACCACCCCAAACTGCTCTTCATCTAAGATCAGTCTATCCTTGCCAGGGCCCACAGGATGGATTTAGATTAATGCCCAGTTCTTGCCTTGCAAGCCTATACAGGTGAGGAGCCACATTCTTTTCCTAGGAGGGTGGATTATTTTGGAAGAGACAGTACACGGCTGCAGCAGGCAGGACAGCGCTGAGCAGGAGAGAACATTAGCTGCTTCCTTTAAGCTTATGTTCTGTTGGCTGCATTTAAGATGAGCCAGGAGCCATGTGTTTCTCATTATATCTGGTAGTTCAAAGATCAGTGACATGCCTTGGAATGACCTTTGCTGTTGCAGTCAAAGCTGTAGGGCTTCTTTGGTGAGTGAAGCTTATTGCTTCACTGGCTGGAGAGACAGTATTACTTGGTGGGCTCATGCTGAAGAAAAGAACATAAATTCAGTGTGGATCCTGTTTCTGGATTTGGATCTGCATAGCTCTGGATGCTAGAGCCAGACAATTGCTCGAGTGTTGGGTGAACTGCTTGAGCTCTGGGCATTCATCAGTGAGCAGAAACCGAGGCAGCACTGGAGACCAGTGTCTGTGGGTTGGCAGGGGCTGTGCTTCTCCACAGTGTTTCTCTGTTGCTGGTTGTGCCTCATCATGGGAACACAGATGTGGACGGTAGGGACAGAACTGGTGTCTGCCTGGTGGGGTGTCACCAGTGGCATACGAAGATTCAACCCTTGCATGACCTAATTAACACAGTAAATCCTGATGGAAGTTAGGGGTATATTAGGCTGACTTGGGCTATGGCTGTGTACCAGGAAGTAGAAATATGGCAAGCTGGCTGAGGAAACTGCAGTAAACGCACTGTCCATTGCACCTTCACCAGCATGAGCTGTAGGGGGAATGATGTGGCATGGGGTATCCTGGCAGCCAGCAGACCTGAGCTGCTTGAGCACAGGCAGCCCTGCTAATCCTGGGGATGGGCCCAGCTGACGTGCTGAGCAGGGCGACTCGGTCTTCTCTGTGTGGTGATTTGCCCTCGTGGATGCTGCATGCAGATGTTTTGCTGTCTGCCTGTCTGTGTCCGGGGGGAGCAGATAACTGATAGCGCTGGGAAAAGAAAGCTGCCTGTGCTGTAGGGAAGCAAGAGAGCCCTCTGTGCCACGTGTGGGGTTTGTGTCAGCATGGAGCTGTGTGTGTGATGGCTGGCAGGGGAATGTGTACACAGGCCTTGGAGTGCTCAGTCCTATGAACAGGCCCTTTGCTCCCTGTGCCAGGAAGGCTGCCAGGGCTGCTCTTTGGGAACTCTGTCAATACAGGGATTTCTACAGTTTTCCTTTCCAGAGTGGTTTGCCAGCAGCACCATGCTAGGAACTCCCTGTGCTGCACTACATCCTCTGTGAAGTGCCGGACTTGAAGTATTGCTGTCCCTAGTTCTGGGCATTGTGACCTCCTGTTCTTCTCTGGAGACCACTGCTTGCTTTGGGCAGGGTGCTGGATGCTCCTTTCCCAGGAGGCCTGAGGCTTCTGGTGCTCAGCCTTGTTCCTGTACTGTCCCTGGCTGTGCTGTCCTGATGCTGGTGGCTTTTGACCAGTCTGGACTGGCTCAGCTGACACCATGCTGCAAGGTCCTTTGGGGGGCCTGTCCGTGTGCGAGTTCTGCATCTAGAGGTCTTGTGTCTGAAGACCTGGGAGGGAGTGAAGATGCCTGGTCTGAGGCTGTGCTGGCTGAGGGGAGGCTGCTTCCCTGCTCCCCGGCCCACCTTTTCCCTTCAGAGCCTTCTTTTTGCCAGCTTGTGCTTCGGGCCAAGCAGAGCAGCCACTGTTGCTGGAGATCAGCTGCAATGGCTTCAGGAAAGGGGAAAGCTGCTTTCCTGTCTGCTAATCAGGGCTGCACAGAGAGGGACTGAGGAAGGATGGCTCTGCTCTAGTGCAGGATGTTTGGAAACAAGGCTATTAATAGCAGAGGGGAGGGGGCCCTGGGTGCCCGCGAGCCGCGGGGAGCAGCCTGGCTGTGTGGGAGCGGGGTCCCGCCGTGGGGGGCAGGAGCATGGCAGCACCCTGGGTAGGGGAGTTGGGGGGCATGGGGGCTCTGCATGGGGGCTGCTGTTCTTTATGTGCTCTCTCATTCTCACACTTGTCCTGATCTTTTCCTGCCTCCTGCAAGGGGGGTCAGCAGCACTCTTCTGTTTGCTTGTCCCTTACCTGCGTCTTGCTCCTGGCTGGTGTGGAGCAGGGTGCTGTGCCACGTTGGAGCCGCAGTGTCACGTGTGTGGTAGTAGCTTGTCCTTGCTTGTCCAGAGGCTGTGCTGGTGGTGTTCAGGAGTGCTGTTGGTAGGGAAGCGCTGGGGATGGGGCAGAATATGGTGAGGCACAGAGGAGTGGAAGATGTAATGCGTATCTCCAGGTCAGCAGGCTTACCCAGGCTGTCCAAGTTTAACGCATTCACTGTTGAGTGGGAGAGTTACTTGCAGCTGTCTGGGACAATGTGACAAGCAATGCCAGACAGCAAGAGCTTGCACTGAGCAGTGCTGCTCTGGTACAGGCTGTGAAAGTCCAGCAGGGAGCTGAGGTTTGGTGCCATCACCGAATTGCCTGGGGAGTCCTGGGCTGTCCCAGCTCACTAGTTATATCAAGTGGTTCTGCCAGGGCCAGTGCTCTTCTTTTAATTGCACAGGTTGAACTGAAGGGCTCTGAGGCTGGGGGCTCTGCATATGAAATGTCTGTACCGAGGTCATACCAGACCTGCAAGTGCTGGGTCTGTACAGCAGCTGAAGTTCTCCCTGTTGCTAAAGTGACAGTTCACCTGCCTTTCTTGCAGGACTATCTGGATGACTGTCTGCTCTATCCTCTAGATTATACATTGGAGGAATCTCAAACAGCACGGCTTCTGTTTGCTCAGGCTCTGTCTTGGGTGGGAGAAGTCTTAGCATTTCTTTAGAGCTCTTTCTCCCCTGCTGATCTGAATACAGGGCTTGCTTTCCTCTTGAGCACAAGATCTTACTGGAGTTTCCTCCACCTTTTGGCCTCTGTTGTATGTCTTTTAAAACTTCTGGCCAAAAGCCACAGGCCGGGCTCCGCTGTGCTCAGGTATCTCTGTTGGCAAATTTAGGTCAAGTTTTGTCAGGTATAACATCAAACAGGTTTTTACTTGTGTTGTGCAGCAGGGAGTTTCTGGAGGGAGGAGTGCTGTTGGGCTCTTCTCCAGTCAAGACGACTGTCCTAGTTCTCCTGGGTGAAGCAGCAGCCGTCTCACTGCTGCCAACTCTCTGAAAAACTAGATGTGGTTTCCTATCTATAATGATGGTATGGCTTTTTGTATCTTGCTGTGCATGTGCTGTGTTGGGAGCTCCAGCAGAGATGGACTGCTGCAGTGGTTTGGCTGTGTGCTGCCTGAGGAGCTCTGAGCAGTACAGAGTGTCAGGAGAAACTGAGCACTCCTGCCCGGCCCCCAGGACAAGCAAGAAGCAGAAGCGCTTGCTGAGAGCTCTGCTGGGGATAGACCATGCTGCAATGTCCCTGTGCCATTAAGTGACTTCCCTGAGTTTGGACCCTGGGAATCCGTGTTTGTGCTTTGTTCCTGTTGTGGTGTTTTTTTGTTTGTTTCTTTGTTTTTTAAGCCAGTGAGGCATCTACTTCCTTTTGTTAGCCATTCCAGATGTGTGCTACAGAACCAGGCTTTGTGGGGAGCATGCTCTGGAAGGCGGTCTTAAATGTGTGATATGGGGAGGAGTGCTCTTCAGCAATTGCCCGAGTGCAGCTGGGACCTTGGGGTGGTGTGTACGATTGGAGTAGAGCTGATGGTTGTTTTCTTTTCTCTGTCCACAGGTTGTGCTAGGAGGCAGTCCTTGCAGGGCTGACGCCCAAGGGCTTCTGGATGCTGTTGGATGCTTTGGGGTCTCATGCCAGCTTGATGTGTGCAGGACACAGGTGGACCTGGACAAAGCTGGAGATGGGGTGTTTATAAGCACACTGGCACTTGCCATGCACTCAGCAGGGACAGTGGACAGTAGCTTCTCCCGCTCTGCTGTGCAAACCCTCTCCCGGAGCCACTGCCGCAACATCAAACAGAAGATCTCCCAGTGGGAGGGGAGGACACGGGGGTGTTCCAGCAAAGAGAAGCAGCAGCTGAAGGACTTTGGGGTAAAGTATGATCCAGGCTGTGATGCTCTATCTAAAGCGAAGTCAGGGCATACAGAGAAGGGCAGAAAGACTGGACCTAAAGATCCAAAGAGCCTGGGCTTGGACTTTAGGGAAAATGCAAGGAGCCGTTTGCAGACCGATGACTGTGGTGACCTCAGGCCCTGTGCATGCAGCCTGGTTTCCCAGGTGAAGGAGAATGGAGACTGGCAAGCAGGCTTCTTGAACTCAGAGGAGACACTGCCCCCAGGCAGCTTCTACACCTCACAAAGGTTGTGGAGGAGAGTAGATCCCCTTCCACCTGACAGAGCCCTGGCAGTGCCCTCGGACCTTCAGAGGAAGCGAGAGAGCTGTGACTCCGCGGAAAGAGCACTGAAAGCCAAGGGGGTGGACTCTCTCTGCAGGGCAGAGAGGAGCTTGGAAAACATTTACTCAGAGGCTGAGGGGCAAGAGGTGGGGCCAGCAGCTGTCCCACCACCCAAGCCCCGTAGGACCTTCCGCTATCTTGCAGAAAAGGACCCCAACAGCTGCAGTGATGCTAGTGCTAAAAAGGAAGCTCCTCTGCAAAATTATTGTGGAGGAGACTTGGTGCCATCCTGTCACAGTCCTGAGCAGAGAGTAGCCAGCGCGAGGATCAGAGGAAGAACGCAGAGGTACGTTGATTCATCTTTCATGTCTGAAACACATTTCCTTAAATCAGTTTCTAGGTAAGTCCATGCAACCTGCTTTCCATGATATCCTTGTGGTGGTGCTGGTGCTGATGATACTTCTGTTGATGGGAGAGGATGTTTCTGGATGAAAGTAACCCCTTTCCATCATTGTGAATACTCTGCCTTTGCTGCTGATAATCTTGCAAAGAAGGTTAAAAGTCCCAAATGAACCTCAGTCCCACACATTAAAACAGAGTTGAGTGGGAATATGCAGGCCCCAGGGAGAGTCCTGCCCACTTCTTGTGGATTTCAGAATGGCCTTCTCTGGGGGCAGTATTGTGGTTCAGATATCCTTCTGATAGAAAGATTCTCTTGTTGCTTACAGTTGGGGACTATCAGTTGTGAGTGACCAAAGTTGCAGTAGGTTTGGCTGTTCTGCCCTCTTGCCTGTAGGTCACTGTCACAGAGTAATAAACCTCTGAGCTACTTTGATGCTAGTCCTACAAGCAGATGACAGCAAAAAACGTGAATTTTATGATGATGGGCTAAATTCCATCCAGGTCTTTTGTGATCTCAACGCCATTATTTTGGATTGAAGGCCAAAATCTATTGTGGGTTCCTGCCTCTTTGACAGGATGAGACTCACCGTACCTGCGCAGAATGTATTTGGCCATGGAGCCTCCAACTCCATTTTTCATATAAAAACCTTCCAGGGTAAGGGAGCAGGAACTGACTGGAAATCAGCAAGTCCAGAGTGGAGCGTCCATGTATTTGCTGGCCTCAAGGAGGACCATACTCTCTGTGGACCAGAGACAATAACTCACTGGTACGTGCAGGTTCCTTTAGAAGAAGTTATGCTGGTTTTCCTCCAGGAAATCCTTTGAGTTTGAAGACATCCAGGGCTTCTGCAACCGAACGGTAGCCACCAGCTCCCACAAACTTCGGGAAGAGACAAAAGGCACCACAGGATCCAGGCTTTTCTACACACAGTCAGAAGACAACATCTATGAGGACATTATCTGTATGTACCTATGCTTCTGGGTGATGCACTCACTTTGTTTGGGGGTAGCAGATTTTCTGGGGAGGTAGATGTGAAGGCGAGAATGCACTGAAGACCTGTCCAGCTCTAAGGTCTTCCTCGTCTGGGGTTCCTTGTTAATGTTAATAGCTATCAACGTGTGAGCAGGCTGGTTTAGATGTCATGGAAGCTCACTAGAACAGGCATGCACTAAACTGACTTCTTTGGTAGATCTCTACATGCTCTGCTTGAGTGCTGCATAGAGATCTATGTGAACACTGACAAAATCAGCTACTTTGCAGTGGAGCTAGTTTCTCTGCAGTGGTAGAAGTTTTGTGGTTTGGTGAATCCCTGTACAGCTTGCCTAGATGATCACAGTGGGTAGAAGCATCTTTGGATGGTGGAAACTTGATCCGTCTTACTACCGGTCTCTCTCCAGACCTATTCAAGCTTGCCAGCAAACTGTGCAGACACTCCGTACTCATATTTCTTGCAAGAATGCAGGAATTTATCTCCTTTCATAAATCCCTTCTCCAATGCTTTTTCCAGGTCCTGCGAAAGAAAACCCCTATGAAGATATCAGAGTGCTGCCTTTACCTCTGTGGAAGATCCCGTCTGTCTGGAAGTTACCACCCTCTCGGAGCGCCATTAGGGCTCCCAAGGTAGGGTGAGGGGATTAGATTGTCATGTGTTCACAGGGAGTCATCCTCACAAGGGGCCTGTTCTGTGCTCCCCTTGGCCTCAATTTCCCCACCACTACATGTCATTGTCTTTCCTTAATATTTATTATTTGCTATTAATGTAATTGGTAATGAACAGCCATGGCAGTGGCAGTTGATTAAGCTGTTAAGGATCAAAAAGAGAGGAAAAAGAGAGTGTTGATGGGATGCTTGAGTGTGCCAGAGGGGCTGGCTTGGTAGAACAGGAGGTTGCAGGAAATTTATCTTTTGTAATCTGACTCCTCTGACTGCAAATTTGGACCAAAGCTTAATCCCATGCTTGACCATCTCTTCTGATTCTGTTTTCTAGCTTCCCCCCAAGCCTCCCTTTCTCAGTCGCAAGACTCTTGAGCTAAAGCCCTCCCAGACAAGTTTGCAAGGGAAAATGTTGAAGGACATAACCCTGCCTGTCACGCTGACGGAGTGGAAGCTGTTTCAAGCAGCAGAGGCTGCTAGCAGGAGAAAGAACTTGCCCCGGGTGAGATTTAAGTGTGAAACCTTATTTCTTGCATGGCATTTCAAACTCTTCCTGCTTTATTTGACACCCTGTAAGTGCTTTATAAGTGGTCATGGAGCTGTGTGTCTGGCAGGTGAATGCTGCTCATCACTGCTGTATGTGTGGACAGATGACCCTGCTCAAACCATTTCTCTCCCAGTAGCAGGCATGTGTTGGGAGATCAAAAAACAGAGTGCCAGTTCTGGCTGGGATGGTGGTGGTGCTGATGGCCAAGAATCTGCAGAGGGTAGTAGTTTGTCATTAAAAGTATGTTCCCAATACCTCCATGAAGTGTGATGATGCTGGCTCTGTGCTGTGTGTGGTGCAGGAATGCAAGGAGGCTCGCCGAGCTAAAGGGCAGGTTTTGTACAATATTGTGCGTGTGTCTCAGACTGTACCTTACGTTCTCACTGCGCAGGGGCTGAGTTGTTAGATGGCTGAGTGTGTGGGGCTGCTGTGGGAGCTTGCTGGGCAAGTGGTTATTTGGCATGTTGGCTTGTAGTCCTTGACTTGACATTAGGAACATACTCTTGCAGCTGTTTCACGGTGTAAAGGTGCTGAGCAGCTCATCAGGGATGAACCCATCTCACAAAGCCTTCATACCATTCTCTTGCCTGAGCCTCTGGCCACTCCCTCCTGCCTGTGTGTAAAAGATGCATATGCACTACACCAGAGTAGTGAGAAAGGCATTTAATCCATCCTTACAATAGAGGACTTGGTTGTAATTCTTACCTGTGTGCTGGGAATCTTTCAAGATAGTACTGTCAATTACTAGCTTGTGTCCTTCAGTGATGAAATGTAGTGTGTGCTGTAGGACAGCTGCAGCTACTGCCGTAGTGGGGAACGTTTGGTGCGTTGTGCCTAGGACTCGAGTTCCAATTATAGCAGTGGCAACAACTTACTTTAGCCATGGTAAAATCATTTAATTTCTGCAGATCATTATTTCATGTGAAAATTGAGTGTATGTGCTCAATTTGCACGAGACTGGGGGATAGAGTGGGACAGCTGCAAAATACAGTTCAAATGTTAAGTATTTTAGAATAACAAAGATCTTTTATATGTGGTTTTAAACAAACTGCAGGGGTGGGAAATCAGGAAGGAGGTGGCAACTTTATAAAAATGCTGTGACAGAGAGTGTCTTTCTTTTGGAGAGGGGAAAATAAAACATTCCCCAAAACCAAACCTATTCCAAAAATCTGGTAACAATTTACAAGCAGGAAGCACACGTTATTCTCTCTGCTCTCAGAAAACTGAGCCAAGATTGTTAGAGAGACTCAGAAAAGGTTTGAAGTCCAAAAAGAAAAACTTTTTTATTGCTCAAGAAACACATTATTGCCTTAAACACACACACCACCTTTCACTGGTGACTCAACTGTGCAAAAATCAGAACAGAAATTGAAAACCTCTAGGTAAAAGTGGATGGCAGAGGGGGAAGAAGGCAGGTTTTGCAATAGAAGAAGCACCTTCTGCTGTGGGTTTTTTCCTCCTTGCAGCCTCCTCACACTAAAAGAACATGTCTGTCTGGCCCAGAAAATTGTGAGAAATAGATCTGAGAAGGAGAAGAGCCTGTGCCTAGTTTGTTGAGCTTGGGATAAGCGCTTGAGCTGAAAAACAGGTTCTCTTACTGGATATCTTTCTTTTCATGCAGTATTTGTGGTGACAGACGACTGGGCCCCACCCTGTTACATTCAGTGGGAGCATTTAATGAATTCTTAAATTGGGACAAGAATGAACTTGACCTGCTCGCTGCATTTAAAGTAAATCCTTTTTCTCAGTGAGGTGATAGCATTCTTTGAGATGTAGAATCAAGGAACCGCCACAGCCTGTGATGTTGTATATCTGGCAGCTCAGGGTGGGAGCCCAGAGAGGCCTGTGACAGGAGTAGTGGAAACTGTTGTGACTTTGGCTTTAAGGACTTTGTTACCAATGGGAGGAAGGTTAGCAGCATCTACCTGAAGTGTTTAAATGCCGACACTTCTTCCATGCCTGTAGCTTATTCTGCTTTGGGCTATGTTGTTTACCAAGCTTTTTCTTCCAGTGGACCAGGTCTGCGGTGTTCCTGCAGTATTGGCACATTACTCTGTCCCACTGGCATTCCTCACCTGTGCAAACTGAAAGTATGATCCATTCATTTTAGCAAACTACCTTGGGTCAAGGACTGTGCTCAGTGTAGCCTTGTTCTATGCCCAGCATGGTGCTTTGGAGAACTTACCCTAGCTATCTGACATCCATCTGCAGCAACAAATTTGAAGAAACGAACCCCAGGCTACACTGAAAGAGCTGTGCTTTCTCTGGGCTTGGAAAGAATTGTGATGCTTGTGGGTATGTGGAGTTCAGAATCCTTTGCAGAGGAAGGTTTATAAGATACTCTTGCAAGTCCCTTTGTAGTTGGCCTCTGTAATAGAAAACTGAGATCTGATGCTAGACATTTTTCTACTTCTTCTATCTGTTTGGTAAGTGAAACATGAGAACTTTCGGAATGTATATACAGTTTGGTGTCAGCTTTGAATTGTGCTAGAAGTAATATTTCTCTTGTAGCAGAAGTTCTGTGCTTATTCACTAGCCAGTGAACTGTGCTAAAAGCACTCCAGCTGAGAGCCTTTGAGCCAGGGTCCCTGGCAGGACTTCAGCAGCCTTTCCAAAGTGCTGTGGTGCTGGATGATAGCTGTTGGGCTGCTTTTCTGTTGGCACTTGTGCCCCTTTTGGACCCCATATTAACCTCTGCTTCTGCTTTGGATTTCAGCTTGTACTAAAAATACAGGAGATCTTTGATTCCAAGCGTGGAAAGAAGAGGGTGAAGTTGCTCAGTCCCAGTGGGAAAGAAGCTCCTCTGATGAAAGGTATAGAGGGCTCTTGCACCATTCTCTCTGTTACACACTTGTTGAATGGTGCAATTTCCCCATATCCTGGGGTATTGTTAACAGGCCAGGTACCACCACCTCATGCTGGGCTGACTCAACAGTGCTGAACCCTATGTCTTGCATGAAACTGACTGAAATTGTTGGGCTTTCAGCACTGCTAGGATTGGGAACACCTGCTTAACCCAAGTCTAACACTGTTAAAAATGGAAGATCCCACTGTTGTCTGAGCCTGAAGAGACAGAGTAGTTGTTAAAAGTGTTTTTTCAAAAAATAAACCAGAACAAAACAAAAAAAATCCACACCAAAACCACTTTGCATGAGAACCACCTCTGGCTGCTCCACTCATCTCTTTTGTGCCTCTAAAGTGATATTCTTGTATTCTGGTTTTCTAGCACTGGTATGGTCTTTATTTATGCTATATTCTATTTGGCAATACTGTTAACTTTCCTAGCAGCATCAAATAGCCACTTGGTTTCTATTCTTGGCCTGTGTTCAGCTGACCTAGAAGATGGCTCACTGGAAACAGTGACTTCATATCAACTCCACTTTTTGAAATTTACTGTTGTAGCACATTTGCCAGTAATAGCTGCTCTTTGCTGATGCTTAGAGCGGGATAGATGAGCAGCCCTGTGTGATGTTGGCCTGATGAGTCTGAAGTTCTCTGTCTTTCCCAACTTGGGGTGTTGCCCATCTTCCTTCTGCATGGCTAATAAGTGAAAACTATGTGTGTTTCAGGTGAAACCAGCGGGAATGAAAGCGATACAGAAAATCAGCCAAAAAGTGAGTGAATCACAGGGGCTGGTCCTGTCCCTGTAGCACTATGTATTTGGCTAGGGTTCTAATGGGATAAGCACGTTGACTAATTGTGGCTTCTGCCGTGACAGAGAATGGGAACATCTGAGAGGTGGTGTGCCAAGGCTGGGAGCTGTTGCTGTGACAAATTGGCCTCTATTTCTGCCACTTATCCTGAACCCCTCAGGTTTAAGGCTACTCATCTGCCAGTGGCTAAAGTAGATTTATTTTTGAATTAGTAGAATCACGCTTACCAAAATATGTCTTGCAGTGAATTGCCCATGGATCACCTTTGCTGCTAACACTTGATGTCATTTTTTCCCCCCTACTTTCCTCCCTTGGCTCTGTTTTATATTTGTAATATTCTGAAATGCCCTTTCCTCTAGGGAGAAATCACTTGGTTATTTGTCTGATTCCTTAGCCCCGAGTTTGATACTGGGCCCAGACTACAGACTTGTGACAACCGCTTGGTGTGGGAAAGACCAAACAGGTCTGAGTTTCTAGGCTGGTAAGGTTTGAAAGTGAAATGCTAATGGCTGGCCAGCAGTGCTGGTGAATGAATCTGGCATGTCTGTTAGCAGGATAACTATATACAGTGAGGATCCAGTGAACGGGACCAGTTGAACTGTTCTAGATGTTTCATTTACTTAGACAGAACCATGCAAAAGGCCTTAACTTGGAGGTGATGAAGAAGTTCAACTGTTTTGTGTTAAGAAGAGTAATAGAGGGTGAAGACTCAAAAATACAGTGATTGAGTCACTGTCTGATTTAACGGTTGTTTCCAGTGTCCAGAATGCATCATGGTTCCTGGGCCACAAGGATTTCTTAAGTCAAAGCATTGCCTGTGCTTGTGAGTGTGTACTACCTATCAAGACAACCCAGCCTGGAGGGGTCTTGCCAGGAAACTGCCTTTCTCGCATGCCCACGCTGCGTTATGGAGTAGCTGCCTGAAGCCTGGCAACATTACTGCACTGATGAAGCTGGGCTTCTTCTCTTAGCCTTTCCTTGTTGCTACCACAGTGTTGCTCGGAGGTGCATGGAAGGAATGTCAGGGGAGCAGCAGAATGCTAGCTGTCAGGCAGAAGGGCTGCGGAGCTGCTTCAAGGCCATTGCTCCTGTGCCTGGAACAGCTCTCTGTGCTTGAGGAGCTGACCAAGGAGTCTCGTTCTTGTGGGGTGAGACAGTGCTGTGAGGTTAGGCAAATCCACTCATCTCTTTTCCCCCTTCTGAAGGTAATGACAATTCCTCTTCTGTGAACTGTGGGTGTGTGGCAATAGTAGTCACGGCTTTGGATTTGCTCCCTCCTTCAGGTCGACACAGATGCTTGCTGCAGGTGCAGTCAGGCTGCAAGAGGAACCCGCGCTACCAGACGTTGGAGAGGGATTTGATAGAGCTCCAGGAGCAGCAGCTATTTGAGCTATTTGTGGTGGTGTCACTGCACAAGAAGGCATCGGAGATGACATACGCACCGCAGATCATACAGCAGTTTCCCATCACGGTAAGAGCTGCATGGAAGCCTCCCCACACAACACACTCGGTAACCGTTTATTTTCTCTGTGTGTTTGTCCCTTCCTGAACTCTATACTAATAAAACTGGCCTACTAGGTAGAATACAGGTTTGAGATTTGAAGCACTGTTACAGAGCTAATGCGTAGTCTTGGACAAGTTGTTAAATGCCTTTCTTGATTCCCCACTGGTATAAATACCTGTAATATTGTAAGGTTTAGGAAGTCCCACCAACTTGGTGCCTCCAGAAACACTATCTTTGTGGGGGAGAAATTGGATTTGTAACGGAAAAGAATTTCTAACCTCCAATTTTCAGAGGAGAAACATTTTTCTCTCAAAAGACAGAGCAGTTAGAGGCTTCTGTGCCTGATTCTGATGTCTCTGAGAAATGGAAGGTGGATTTCTTAAGGGACCTGGATTGAAAATACAAAAACTGGTTTGAAGAGACAGTGCATCTCCAGAAGTGACTGACCCCGCTGCTAAAATGGTGCAGCCTTTCCTTTCTCCTCATGGGTGTGCCTGCCCGTGATGATTTAGCTGACAAAGCAATCGTATACAAGTGTGTAATTGATCTTGTTACCTGAAGTACTGACTGAACCCTTCCTTGTTCTGGCACTAGGAGGGGTGAAGCTGCTGTTCAGAAATAACTGGGCAACAGCTGGGTTATGGGCCTTGGCCACTCTATAAACAATAATTTGCCATGTTCTTTTTCAGTCTAAATATTGTTCTGGTGTGAATACAGATGGGTATGTGTTGTGGCAGACTATTTTGTTTCCTTATCTGTGGGGTCTTGGTGCACCTTATATCTCCTTCACTAGCTTTGACAGCTAGTAAGATCCCGCTTGCTTCTTGAATGTCTGAGAAATACATAAAGATGAGATTTTAGGGACTGTTGTCCCACTAACTATGGTATAGTGAGTGGGACTGCCTGGGAGTTGGAGAATATGGCAAATCTAGTTTAAGAGCTTGGATTTGAGAGATGATAAAGCCCAGGAGAGCTGGAGGACTGCTGATGCTTTTTAAACTGAAAATAATTGCCTCTGACACAGTTAATGAAAATGAATCTGTTCTGGTTAGCCAGTGCACTTGTGCTTAACACTCATTGGGTGTAATGAGGAGTTTATTGACTTTTGTGGGAACTAGGAAAGCTCCAATACTAACTGTCTGGAAATACTGCAAAGCCATCCTGTTATGTGGTACGCTGCTGAGGCAGCCTGCAGGAGAGGAAAGGGAGTGCAGCAAAATTTTGTTCCCAAAGCTGGCCTGATCTCATCAAGGCAGTTTGTGATTTACAGCAAGGAGTGAGGTGGTTTCGCTGATGCGATACAGGAACTAGAACCCCAGGGCTTTTAGGCTTACTTATACTTTCTGGCAAAAAAAAAAAAAAAAAGGCAAAGCCACATATACCAGCCCCCCAACAGCTGAGATTGACTGGAGAAGTTGAAGTACTGTGAACCAAAACAAGCCATTTGAAATAAACATTCTCTCTGTCCGTTCAGCCCAAACGGATGACAAGATGAGTGCATGTAACTGAACTATGACTTAGTGCACACATTGGTTAGTGTGAAACCAAGAGGATGGAGCCTTGATGCTTGCTTCCATGGTCTCAGACTGAATATTCATATGTCACCATCTAGGCTTGTGCCTGGGGCCATCTGCTAAGGACAGAATAAAACCAATAATTCTTCTAGCTGTGCTATAAGGAATAAGGGAGAGGTTGTTAAGGAGTCTGCATGTCATCCAAATAGGGAAGGAGATGTTTAATTCATTAGGGGAAGTTATGGGGGACTCTAGCAGGACACCTGGTGTCCAGCAGCATAAAGGATTTCTGTGCAAATACCTTTAGCATCTTAAATGTCTAAACATTTTGCTTCACAAAATAAAGGACCACAGCCAGAAAGAGTGCAGAGTCCTAATTTACTGGATAAAATTGAAGATGCATAAATGATAGCTGCTAAAAGTGCAAACTTTAGGGTGTTAGAAGGCAGAAAGGAGTGCAACCAGATTTAGCTTTTCCCTGGTACAGCGCTACAATCTGACTGTCACCTTGGGGAAGGGCAGTGTGTTGTTCTTTCCTGCTGCCCCAGCAGGCGATCAGACCCAATTGTACCATGTGGCTGTTTGCTTGCTTTTACAAATGCACTGACAAAACAAATTATTTTATTGGTGTTTGTTTATCCTCTGCTCAAATTACAGTATTTTGATGGGGGACTTGCAGGAACCATTGCCCAGTAATTATGGAGCAATGATTATGGAGGTGTTTTGATTACAGATTTGTCTCTCTTCTAAAAATAGCATTGCTTCCAAGTAATCTGCTTGTCACCCTCTTCTTTGGGCTGCGTGCCTAAGACCAGTGAGGCTTTTGTACAACTGTTATTCTGTGAAAATGCTTCCTAACTATTCCTTGATGCTGTCTCAGCTTGGGAGAGTGGAGTAAGCTGGATATGCTGACTGAGAGCTCAGCTTCTAAAATCGGCTTTATGGAACAAACTTCCTCTCCTCAGGAGCATTTCTAACTGAAGTGTGATCTCTCTTATTTAAAAACCTTCTTTTTGCCCCTTCTGGGTGGTTTTAAGCATGGAAAGTTGTCCTGTCTTCTTTGAGGGATTTGACTTGAGCCTGCACCAGGTAACTGGGACATGGAACAGCTATGCTCTTTTCACAGCTGAACTGGGAATGATCTGCCCCTCAGAAGCCAAGGACATTCCTGTTTCTCTTAGCATCTTCAGCTCTCCTGGGAACAGAAGTGAGGCAGGCTGCCTAATCACACAACAGTCATCTGGGGGCTCAATTCTAGTTTCACTCCCTATAAACTTGGCTATGCCACTAAATCTTGCTCAACACTTACCAAGACCAGCTGGGTAACTTTACAAAAGTCCAGTCAGCAGGAATGATGAAAGAGGGAACTGGGAATCTGTTATACCCAGAATCGGTTCTCCTGTACTTGTGCACTAGCTATCTGATGGTCAGCATTTGGAAGAGTCAGAAAGATACTCTCTTTGTTTAAAATGCTGCAGCCATACACCATGCTTCAGTGACTTTAAATGCATGTGTTACCCCTCCAGCCTGAACTTCCCTTGAGACAGTCAAAGGATACTGAAGAGAGGCTAAAGATCATTCCCAAATTCTGCTTTCCAGATCCCAAAGACTGGTTTCCTACATCGGCCCTTAAAAGGTAAAGACTTATTTTTGAGTATTGATGCCTGATGTGCCTCTGGGGACAATGCTGAGGGTTTAGGTATATGCCAGTTTCCTGGACCAAAGGAACTGCAGCCAATGCAGAGAAAAATGGGAAAGACTGAGCCCTAACCTGCTATGATAGGGGAAGATGAGATATGGAGGTGGAGGCAAAAGTGCTGCTTCTGCCCAAGCAGCATCTTTCCTATTTGGAATAGGAAGTCTGTAACTTCTGTTCGAGGCCAGCTCCTGGGATTGGCAAGTACTTATGCTGCTGCTTGGCAGAATGCAGAAACAGTTGGGAAGGAGGAGAGCTATAGATGGATGAGAGCTGGTGGCCCGCAGGTGTTCTTCCACAGAATGGAGGCTGAAGAACCCGGCTATCCATAGCAGGGGTCTCTGCTGTGACCAGAAAGAGAATGGCTTGTAGTTTGTGTGATGCATGTATCTTGCTTTGTCTGTCAGTCTCTTGTCTTCCTCTAAACCACATAGTAAATTTGACCCTGACACTTCTTTGCTCCCCAGTGAAACATTCTCTTTTGTGTTGACGGGTGAGGATGGCAGCCGCTGGTTTGGGTACTGCAAGAAGCTCCTGGTAAGCACCTGTGTTGGATGGGGAGTAAAGAATAGACTGATAAAGAGAAACTTTCACAGTCAAGTGAGGATGAGAATGGACAGTGATTTCCCATGTGGGTTGTGTAGTTCCTGTGCTACTGCTGGTATTACCAGCCTCTTAAATGCATAAGGGCAGGAGCATGATGATACCCAGCAATACAGTGAAGTGGGTTCTGGGTATGAAAGGCAGCTCCTGGAACTGGTCATTCCTCAGGAATCTCTGAAGTCAGAGGTGTAGAGGGAACTACAGCAGAAGGAATTCTGTGAGTCAGCTAAATCATAGGTGCTAGGTTCTTTATTGCATCCCTGTTCTCAGTGTAAATGTTCTGTTGCCTTTCAGCCAGAAGGGAAAGGAAAGCGCCTTCCGGAGGTATACTGCATTGTTAGCCGTCTGGGCTGCTTCAACCTCTTCTCCAAGGTGAGGTGGGGAGAGCCTGTTACTTCCTATCAGACATGGGTCTCCAACAACCTGCAAGCTCCAGGAAGTAACTGGATGCTGCTGTCCAGCCTAAAATTGCTTAGCAATTATAACATCTCCAACAACCTGCAAGCTCCAGGAAGTAACTGGATGCTGCTGTCCAGCCTAAAATTGCTTAGCAATTATAACATCTCCAACAACCTGCAAGCTCCAGGAAGTAACTGGATGCTGCTGTCCAGCCTAAAATTGCTTAGCAATTATAACATCCATCCCAGCCGGGTGCTTCCTTGCTATCTTTGCTTTGACTGGGCAAATGAAATGATACTAGTGCTGAGACTTGTCAACCAGTATACAGAAGATTATTATTCCAGCAAGTTGCTTTCAGGAAGTGGCTTTTAATACCCAATATTACTGGTGTGGAGACCCTTAATCCTCTTTTTCCATGACTCAAGAAAATGGAAAACCAGTTTAAGAGGAGAAAAAAGAGCTGTTTATTTCTCCTACCACCATGGGGAGAGTAGGTAAGGAAGTAAATGCTGGGAAAGGCTATTACAGGTAAAGGGCAGCTATTGCGGAAGAATACAGGGGACAAGCTTATGATGAAAGCTGGTCTCTAACTGTTGGAGCACTGAGTTTCTAGAACAGCATTTCAGAAAGGCTTCCTGGAGAGGAGGATGGGGTCTTGCTGAAGGGTGAGACATAAGAAGCTACTCCTCTAATTAGTTGTGAGAATTTGATTAATACATATAACACATTTCCTTTCAGTAGCAGGGGACTGGATTTGAGAAATGGGAAGTTGTAGTACCTATTCCCATGTTCATTATTCAGATCTTTGAGAGCTTACACAGGGGTCCCAAGCAAGGGGGAAGAGGGCTGAGAGTCCATGTTGCACCCTTCATGTGTAGCTGCAGAATGGGATAATGCAGCATAGAATCATTTCTTGTATGGCTCACCAGCAGGCACTGAACCACTGTCTGATTTATTTTCTCGCAGATTTTAGATGAAGTGGAGAAGAGACGAGAGATGTCCCCAGCCCTAGTGCACCCATTTATGCGTAGTGTCATGGAGGCACCTTTCCCTGCTCCTGGATGCACTATTACTGTGAAGAGTTTCCTGCCAGGAGCAGGAAATGAGGTAACTGAAATCCGGACTGGCTTTTTTCTGTTGGTTGGTGTCACTGGGGTGTAGTGGCACTTTGCAAACTGCACTGTACAGTGGTGCTGGCTGTAAGTAATTAATGTGAAGATTATTTTCTAAACTTTCAAGGGAGGCTGTCAGAGAAACCTGCCTCCTGCAGAAGCATACTGCGATAGAAGTGATTCCCTGTTTTTTTAGAGAAGTGCTGGTTGAGGCCTTTGTGATGCCCTGAACTGTCTAAGCTGCTTGGTTCCTACTTGTGAGGATCCATCAGTTTGCTTTCCAGAGAGATCCCCCCCATCCAGCCCTCCTCCATGTTGTGGCGCTCTCATCCGGAGTCCTGCATCTCTGCTTTTCTCCCAGGTTATGGAACTCTGCCGTCCGTTGGATTCTCGACTTGAACATGTTGACTTCGAATGCCTGTTTAAGTGTTTAAGTGTCTCTCGCATGATTCGGGTCTTTGCCTCTCTCCTGCTGGAAAGGAGGGTGATCTTGGTTGCTGACAATTTAAGGTGAAAAATGAGTCTGAGTGACTTTTTCTTTCTGAAGAGTGTTGGGTTTTCTTCTGTGTTTGGGCCTGTTTCATGTGCAAGCTTGTCTAACTTTTTGTAAATAGTTACATTTAAGAGCTTTTTGCAGATTCTCCATATAGTATGTGCATGCTGAGAATTTGGAGTATGCTATTTACCCGAAAGGAGATAAGGGCATGTTACCTTACCTACTTATTTCTTTAGTGTGGGTTGATGCTATTTCTGGTTCTCCATAACTGACTTCAAAAGTAGGTGCATGGGGCTTCTGCTGTCGCATAAAGAATGTATGTAAATTATGGTTTTCATGAACATTTCTAAACTATGTCTGTAGCTCAGCAATGAATACATTGACAACCTACTCTGTGCTTCTCTTTCCTTTTTAGCACTCTGTCTAAATGTGGCCATGCCGCAGTGGCAACACTTTATCCCTTCACTTGGCAACACACCTACATACCAGTCCTACCGACTTCCATGATTGATATTGCCTGCTCTCCGACCCCGTTCTTAATTGGCATTCTCTCCTGCTCGTTACCACGGCTCCAGGACCTGCCCATAGAAGAGGTGAGAGTTGGGGGAAAAAAAAGGGGAGAAACAATTCCAGTGGTATGATGCTAA
Organism: Dromaius novaehollandiae; assembly: GCF_036370855.1. NCBI lineage: Eukaryota > Metazoa > Chordata > Aves > Casuariiformes > Dromaiidae > Dromaius > Dromaius novaehollandiae. The sequence continues at coordinate 7,783,534 of NC_088124.1, read as the reverse complement.
CTTCTCTGGAAGAAACTGTGGATACTCTCTTGATATGAAGTGTTAAACTTTCCGAGACTGTTGATGACTTGCCAGATACATGTCAGGCCATTCCATTGTTATTTCAGATAAATAATATTGATTGTTCTTAGGGACAGGATGCAGTTATGGAAAACCTGTGGTTTGTGTGTGAAATTCTGTGCCACTGAGGACATTAAAAAAAAAAAAAAAGGTTTTTCTTTTTTTTTTTTCTGTACAGCAGCATACTTGGATTAAGAGTTAATGTGTTTTGTACATCCTTCCCCAGGTTCTGATTGTTGATCTTTGCACTGACCGGTTTTTGCAAGAGGTGAGTGAAGTAACGTTGTTGGCCACTCATGGCTATGCGCTGGGAAAGGGCATTGACAAATGGAATTGTAAGCAAGAAATCAGCACAAGCTAGTATTCATGTGTAGACTGTGGGGGGCCAGGTAACATCCTGCATTCCTTTTAGATCCACAGAGAAGGAAAGTGAACAGGCTTGCAAGGATCCTTTTTGCAAGGCTGAGGTTGTATGAGATACAGAGCCCTATGAAACTGAAGGTGCTGTTTATCTGGGCTGGACTTAGATTCTTAGTTGATTTGTTAAGTGGACCACTAGGATTCTTTGCTGCTTTCTGGCTGTCTTCCTGTTTTTGTGCACCCATTCTCGAAAGGGCTTTCTCCTCTCTCATCTAGGTGAGGTGTTTTGTTTTTTTTTTTTCAGGAATGATAATCTAGAAGACAAGCTATCACAGTTCTCTTGCAGTTCTCTGCTGGCCCCAAACTTTCCCCAATGTAAAGAAAGTGCCTTCTACATAAACATCCTGGAGCATTAGTAGTTCAGGAGGGTATTTGCATCTCCTTTTCCTTGCCTTATTGTTCTATTTTGTGTTGCAGCCTGCAACTGGAGAAAGGTATTAAAGGACTGCTTTTTCAACAGAATGTTGTGACTTGCCATCTTTTCTGAGCAGACTTTTGTTCTAGTGTGTTTTATCACTGGTATATTAAGCCTGAGTCTGTGTAGTGGATGTAGCATACATTTTTCTGTGTTGGTCATTTGTGCATGTGACTACTACTACTACTTAGCTGGAAGGTGCTGAGCAAATGTTTTTCATTGCTGTGGCTACAAGACAAATGCATTGTCTTCAATGCATTTGAAGACATACCCCATATCGTAGAGTAACTTCCCTCTGATCATTTCAGGTGTGTCACAAGCTTTTCTCATCTGTTCACAGTGAGAAGTTTCTGTTGATGACAGATAAAACACAAAAATGCCTTCCTAGCCATTTCTTTTTTTAGGTATCAGATGAGGATGAGATCCTGCCTCATAAGCTCCAGGCTGCACTTGTACAAATCTTGGAGGAACGAAGTGAAATCCTGTCTCAGGAGCAGAGTAGCACACAAGGTACCTGTATAGAAAAGTCTATACATAGACTGTACGTCTACAATAGACTATATGACTCTTTCTCAGAAGAGGACTGCTCAAAATGATGAATGTAGAGGGAAATGACTACTCTGTTGTACTTTTCACAGGTGATATGCCTCTTAACTCCCTGGTCTCTGAAGCTTTTGTGCGGTTCTTTGTGGAGATTGTTGGACACTACTCCCTACACATGAATGTCACAGAAAAAGGGGAGTGGGTGTTTCAGCGGGAATTGTTCCGAAAATCTCATATGTCACGTAATGTGCGTCATTTCCTGCACTTGTTCATGGAAACACAGATGTTTGCAGGGTTCATACAAGATCGAGAGCTGAGTAAGAGCATGGTCAAAGGTGAGGTTTAATACCCTTTTCTCATTTTACAAAGGGACTTTCAAAGTATAATGTCACATCACTTTGACTCTTAAGCAGCCTTCTGTCCTGACAAGTTACCCTGTTGGCACCATGGCAAATGTAATGCAGATATGGCACAATGCAACGGCAATAGCTTCATGCCTTCTAATGACTCAGTGGAATGCGTCTTGTTAGGCAAAGAATTTTTGTGTATCTGTCTCCTTTCTAGGCTTGATCCTGCAGCTGATATTGCAGGCACAATTTTCTTTTCATAACCTTGTTAATAATTTGAGATGCCACATACTAAGAAATGGGAATGGCTGAGTGATATTTTTCTTCTTCAGGTCTTTTTGAGGTCCGTGCCTTGGAGTATTTGGAGAGTATTCCAGAGACTGAACCAAGGGGGATGAACAAAATCCTTCGCAGTCTTGGTAAAGAAGCAGGTTTCTTTGTTGAGTATTTTTTTATAAACATGGCTACTGAACAAATAATTTTATGCAAAAGAGTGCACACTTTGCCTCATGCACTTTGACCTATTTTACCTATACTGAGCACTTTGTAAAATTTTTCTTTTGTTTTAAAAATATTTATATTTTTATAATTTTATATAATTACAATTTAATAATATAAACAATATTCCATATATAAAAATATACATAATTTATATAATATCGTTTATATTATTTGTAAGCTTTTCCATCTTTAGATAAAGTTTGTGGAAGTCTAATCCTAGAGCTGCCTATAATTGTTTCTTGGTTTTGGCCTTGGCCGCAAACATACCAAGGGGGTAGACGTCTTCCACCTGGCAAGCATGAATTTCTTCCTTGCAAAAGTTGTTAGCCCAATCGCTCCTGGAGTGTCTCCGCATGCTAACGGTGTGTTTTCTCTGTAGGAAGCAAAATGCGATTTCTTCAGAAGAAGTGACTGTGTGCTGCCGGGCGGTCCGCACCCGGACCCCAAGGAGCCCCGGGAGCTGCCACGGCTCCTCACGCTCTGCCTCCTCAATAACGGCTTCCTGACCCAGAAACCGCTTTCTGCCTCTTTGTTAGCATCTGCGTGCTGCCACCCTAGCCCGCCCCGAGCTGCAGGGCCCGGCTCCCCCCGTCCCGTCCCGTCCCGTCTCGTCCCCAGTGGGGCCCCACTCCCCCTGTCCCGTCCCGTCCCTGGTGGGGCCCGGCTCCCCCCGTCCCGTTCCATCCCATCCCTGGTGGGGCCCGGCTCCCCCCCCCCGTCCTGTCCGGATCGGGGCCCAGCCTCCCCCAGCCCGTCGCGTCCCGTCCCCGGTGGGGCCTGGCTCCCCCCCGTCCTGTCCCGTCCCCGGTGGGGCCCGGCTCCCCCCGTCTCGTCCCGATCGGGGCCCAGCCTCCCCCGTCCGGTCCCCGGTGGGGCCCGGCTCCCCCCGCCCGTCCCGTCCCGTCCCGTCCCCGGTGGGGCCCGGCTCCCCCCGTCCCGTCTCGTCCCCGGTGGGGCCCAGCTCCCCCCGGCCCGTCCCGATCGGGGCCCAGCCTCCCCCAGCCCGTCCCGTCTCGTCCCGTCCCGTCCCCGGTGGGGCCCGGCTCCCCCCGCCCGTCCCGTCTCGTCCCCGGTGGGGCCCGGCTCCCCCCGTCCCGTCCCGTCCCCGGTGGGGCCCAGCTCCCCCCGGCCCGTCCCGATCGGGGCCCAGCCTCCCCCAGCCCGTCCCGTCTCGTCCCGTCCCGTCCCCGGTGGGGCCCGGCTCCCCCCGCCCGTCCCGTCTCGTCCCCGGTGGGGCCCGGCTCCCCCCGGCCCGTCCCGATCAGGGCCCAGCCTCCCCCGGCCCGTCCCGTCCCGTCCTGTCCCGTCCCGTCCCCGGTGGGGCCCGGCTCCCCCCGCCCGTCCCGTCCCGTCCCGTCCCCGGTGGGGCCCGGCTCCCCCCGTCCCGTCTCGTCCCCGGTGGGGCCCAGCTCCCCCCGGCCCGTCCCGATCGGGGCCCAGCCTCCCCCAGCCCGTCCCGTCTCGTCCCGTCCCGTCCCCGGTGGGGCCCGGCTCCCCCCGCCCGTCCCGTCTCGTCCCCGGTGGGGCCCGGCTCCCCCCGGCCCGTCCCGATCAGGGCCCAGCCTCCCCCGGCCCGTCCCGTCCCGTCCTGTCCCGTCCCGTCCCCGGTGGGGCCCGGCTCCCCCCTGCCCGTCCCGTCCCGTCCCGTCCCCGGTGGGGCCCGGCTCCCCCCGTCCCGTCTCGTCCCCGGTGGGGCCCGGCTCCCCCCGGCCCGTCCCGATCGGGGCCCAGCCTCCCCCGGCCCGTCGCGTCCCTTACCCGGGGGGTCCCCGTCGGGCCCGGTCCCCCCGCGTTCCCCCAGGGCAGCCCGGCGCGCGGGGGCGGGGCGCGGCGGGGCGGGCGGCGAGGCGCAGGCGCCCTGCGGGGCTCGGCGACGGACGCGCAGGCGCGGAGCGGCGCAGAGCGGAGCCAGCCATGTCGGGCCCGGGGCTGGTGGCCGGCGACGTGGTGGTGGACGCGCTGCCCTACTTCGACCAGGGCTACGAGGCGCCGGGCGTCCGCGAGGCGGTGAGCGGGGGCGGGGGCGGGGGCCGGGGCCGGGGTCGCGGTGCTCCCTGACGCCCCGGTGTGTGCTAGGCCGCGGCGCTGGTGGAGGAGGAGACGCGGCGGTACCGGCCGACGAAGAACTACCTGAGCTACCTGCCGGCGCACGACTACAGCGCCTTCGAGGTGAGCAGCGGTGGCCGCGGCCCCGGCCCCGGCCTTGGCCCCGCCGCCGGCTCACCGCCGTGTCCCCGCAGACCGAGATCATGCGGAACGAGTTCGAGCGCCTGGCCGCCCGGCAGCCGCTGGAGCTGCTCAGCATGAAGAGGTAAGCTCGGGCGGCCGCGGCCCCCCCCCCCCCCCCGCCCGGACCGGCCTCCGCGGCCTCCCCCCGCCGCCGCGGGCCGGGCTGAGTGGGCGGCGCGGCGCGGTTCGTTGCAGGTACGAGCTGCCGGCCCCCTCCTCCGGGCAGAAGAACGACATCACGGCCTGGCAGGAGTGTGTCAACAACTCCATGGCGCAGCTGGAGCACCAGGCCGTCCGCATCGAGAACCTGGAGCTCATGTCCCAGCACGGCTGCAATGCCTGGAAGGTCTACAACGAGTAAGGCGTTCTGCTGCTTTGCTGAGCCTCCTTGCAGCTGTGACTTTATTTTCCATGTATTGCTCACGTTTTTGTGCGTAACCGCAGTGAGAATCTTAAGAAGGTAGCCTGGAACCGTTGCGGAGTCCCTTGGAGGAAACTGTATATGCAAGAAGTAACTGCGGTCTGAGGAGTTCTCCTCTGTGGCCTGGAAATAGCCTGTGATTCAGTACATCTCAGTCTTGAATTTTGTGAGTTATTGTTTGGGTAGCTGTTGGTTGCTATTAGGCTTAAACTGTGGATAACTGAACCAACTTACAACATTCTTTAAAATGGTAATTCCGCATCTGGAAATGAGGATGTGCTACTAATCCTGTTCAACCTGGAGCCACTTGTTAATAAAGCTGTGGCAAAAGCTGAATAGAGCTCTAGAAAGTATGGCTGGAGAATCACTTGGGCTATTTCAGGCAGAGATTTTTAATACTTGTTTTTAAGAAGGGTCACTTTAAGCTTCAATTAAAGTGTAGGCAAAAGGAATGTGTAACCTCTTGAGAGGAGGCAAAGGGTTGTTTGCTTAGCTTAAGAAAAGGGAGGCAGGAAGAGGATACGTTAACTCATAAATATGCAGAAGAGAGAAAAGAACTGTTTGTGCTCTGACAATGTTGTAAAAGGGGAAAAAATGGTGTAAATTAATTACAGGTAAGTTTAGAATGAAAAATAGACCTAATAGAACTAGAAGACCATACCTTGTTACCTACTGATAAGGTAATGGAATATTTCAACACTATTCTAATCAGAATAGTTCAAGTATACGGTAGAAAGCTTGAAGGTAGACCTTGATCAACTGATGGATGTAGCTTTATGATATGATTGTGTGATGGCAAGGGCTGAATGTGGTGGTTATTTAAGGCTTATATCTTGAATTGCGTGCATTATTACTACAAAAGCGTTTGGGTGTTACATCCCTCAGGAGTGAAGAGCACAGACTGTGTTGAAAACAGGTTGTCTGATGTTTGCACTGTTACCGGCTTGTTCCTTGCTTAACTCTGAAGATTTAAATGGTAGGTTAAATGGGTAAATGTGCGATTTCCTAATACTGCACTTACCATTCTGCTATTAGGCACCTGGTTCATATGATAGAACAAGCCCAGAAAGAACTTCAGAAGTTGAGGTGAGTCATTGTTTTTAATAGTCTTGTACTGAAGTTGGAAGGAATATGAATTCCTTCCATAGCTATGCAGAGAGGCTTGTGTGTATACTGCTGCCACAGTCAGGAAAGATGACCTGGAATAGTAAGTACGGGACCTACCCCATGCCCCATCCCATGCTGATATCTTTATAATGCCTGTTCTGCTTATGTTTTTTTGTCTGAATCTCTGCTTTGAGCAGAATGAATTGTGATGAGATCCTCTCTCGAACACAGTCATGTTTTCTTTTTGCTGTTAATAGACCTTTGTTTAGCATGTAGTTGTCTCAGTGAAGACATGCTGGCTGATGTTAAGTTTGGCCTCTCATTTAAAAGTGAATGCTCTAATGAGTTAACAGACAGGGATTACTCACTGATGGAGTTGTAGGATATCAAAATGGTGCACCTTAGTAACTTGGTTTATTTAGATAGGATGCTATGCACTACGCGAGTTAGAGCTTTTCAGCTTTCAGATTCAGGTGAATTACTGTAATTTGCAGCATCTTCAGCCTGAAGATGGGATTGCATACTGGGACATGGGTAGAAAGCAAGGTTGCATAGCAAGTCATATCTTTTATTATTACCTGCTTCTTTGGGTTAGCTGGAATTGGTGTCTTGGGCAGAATCAGCGTGGGAATGGGTAGAAACAGGATTCTGGAGTTGGGAAGGGCTAAAGGAACACACGGGCAGAGAAAGGAGGCTAACAGAATAAGAGCGTGAATAAAAACTAATTTGGTCTTTGAGTAGCTAGAAGTATTTGGCACTTCTCAGGTGCTTCACTGAATTACTGGATATTGTGAACGGTTAGCAGATCAGCTTAGCTCTTTGGGCCTTTTTCAGAGAGAATAAAACAGAGCTGCTGGATTCTGGGCTTGGCCAGCTTTTGCATTTCCTGCTGTAGCAGAAGGTTTGAATTTTTTGAACCTTTGCTCATAGTAGGGCATTAAGGGTTTTTTTTTTGTTTTTTTGTTTTTTTAACTTATCTTGGGTTTCTGTGTGCAGCCCTGTACTGGGCTTTATCCGACTGTATGTGGTAGTTAGGATCCTGGCTACAAAAGTGCTTTTTCCTAGTACTTTTAGGGTTTAGGTGTATTTAAAGATTTAACAGCAGATTTTACAAATTTTTAAAAAAGCAAACAAAGAATTTATAGTCTTTTCTGCCCCAGGAAAAACATTCAAGATCTGAACTGGCAACGAAAGAACATGCAGCTTACAGCTGGGGCTAAGCTACGAGAAATGGAATCTACGTGAGTATCTAGAATTTTTCTATCTTCTATAAGTATATCTTTTGCATGAAATTCTTTTTTGGAGAATGTCAGTAATCTTTCAGTGATCTCATAAGATGTTTTTGCAGGAATACTGTTGCTCCATACAAAGCGTTTTAGAGGGTGCATAATTCAGTTCTACATAAGTTATTATGGTTGAGTGAAACAGTGAGCAACGGAGGTGAGGAGGAGGGCATATTAGGTGCTTGAAATTGTCTGTGTAAATTATTTCTTAAACTCTTTATCTAAATATTGGAAGTCAGTGGTTTTTTTCATAACCTAGTACATGAAGTTTTATATGTTAAGGTTTAACAGAGCTAAATAATTACTTTTTGTCACTTTAATTGTCCAAATTACTATTGATACAACTGAGGTTTATCATCTACTGAGAGAAATACTGCTTTATTTAGTGTTGTCACTTTCTTTGAATCAATAACTGTCTTGTTCCTCCGATTTTAAAAAGGAGGATTGTTAAAGCCCCAATAACACTTAAAGGCTTTTTGTTTTTGTTCCCTTCCAGATGGGTGTCTCTTGTCAGTAAAAATTATGAGATTGAACGAACTATTGTTCAGCTAGAAAATGAAATTTCACAAATCAAACAACAGCATGGGGAAGCAAACAAGGAGAACATCCAGCAAGACTTCTGAGGGTTTAATCCTTACTGTTTTACTGCTGCGTATTTTTTTAAAAATAAGTATTTGAAGATGCTACGTGTTTTTATACATCTAATTGCAGTTGTGTGAGGTGGGGGAAAGGTATTTTTTTTTTAAGTGTTGTTGACCCTACTGCCTCCTAGAATTTAAAACAAGGAAGACTCATAATATCTCTTGAAGTACATTATCAGGACAGTTAAGTGTACTGTGAATTATTTCACTTATACATATAGCACTGGTTCTTAGAAATACGTGTTTCATGTTTTTGCATTTTCCTGTATGCCTGAAATAAACCTTGTTTTGCTATTTGTACGGCTTTTGCTACACATTCAGAAAACAACCTGAGACGTTTCAGACAAATAAACTTCTTGTTGAGCAGCGGTGCCCTCGGCCCGAGGGGCGGTGGGCCGCGAGGGGGCTGCCCCTGCCTCTGGGGCGGGGGCGCTGAGGAGAGCCGCGTTGGCTGCTGGGGCGGCTCCCGCCTGGGCGCGGGGCGGGGGGGGGGGGGGGGCCTCGCGCGGCAGCCCGCCCCCGCTGGCGATTGGCCGGGGCCCCGCCGCCGCAAGCCAATGGGGCGTCGTGGCGAGCTCACAGGGCAGCGTGGTGGCGGTTCACCGCCCCGGCCTGCCGTACGTCACGCCTCGTCTCTCAAGGCGTCCCCCTAACGCCCGAGCACGCGCTCCTCGCGCGGCCTGGGGGAGCCGCGAGCGCGCCTGCGCAGCCCCGGGCGCGTGCCCGCCTCCGCGGCGCGCGCGACGCGTGGTGACGCCGTGCGTGCGTGCGTGCGCGCGCAGGCGCGGAGCTGTGCGTGCGCGGAGCGGGGACTTGGGTTCAAAGGAGGAAACATGGCGGAAAACAAAGGAGGCGGCGGCGGCGGGGAGGGGGCTGCGGAGGCTGGGCCGGGCGGAGGCGGCGGCCTGGAGCCTGCCGCCGCGTCCCCCTCGGTCGCCGCGCCGCCCGCGCCCGCTGCCGCGCCGCCCGAGGAGCAGGAGAGCCCGGGCGCGGCGGCGGCGGCGGCGGAGCGCGGTCCCGGGGAGGCGGAGGCCGAGGCGGCGGCGGGGCCCGGGGCCGCCCCGGGGCCGGGCCCTAGCCCGGTGCCGCCGCTGACGCCGGCGGCGCCGGGACCCTTCTCGCTGCTGGACACCTGCGCCGTGTGCGCGCAGAGCCTGCAGAGCCGGCGCGAGGCCGAGCCCAAGCTGCTGCCCTGCCTGCACTCCTTCTGCCGGCGCTGCCTGCCGGAGCCGGAGCGGCAGCTCAGCGTGCCCGTGCCCGGCGGGGCCAACGGCGACATCCAGCAAGGTGAGCGCCGCCCTGCGCCGCGCCGCTCCCTCGCGTGTTGTCTTCCAGACGCGTGTTTCCAGCTTCCTGCGTGTGTAGTTAAAACGTTGCAGTCTCGCTCCTCAGTTGCCTTGCCTGTGTACTCCGTGTGTACGCACGTTTTGTGCTGTGGGACAATTCAGACTTCTTCTTCCCTATACTTTTGTTGAAATCACAACTTCAGTTTGACTTTTTTATTTGTTTGCATGTTCAGGGATGGAATTGTAAAGCTTGCAGAGTTTTTAGCGAAGTGACTCATGCTGTGGTCTGCAGACCAAACTAGGGCCCTGTGAGTGGTTTTATAGCTATTAACTGGGTCCTGTGGTCAAAGGAACCTTGTTTGGTGACATCTTCCTGGTTTTAGCAATGACTCAAGTCTTTCCTGTGTTGCACAGTGGTGTTGATAAGGAATTAACTTGGGGTAATAGTGGTTCTTTCATACGAAATGTTCAGAACCTGTTCCTCCGGGATATGGTCTTAGAAGGCCCATCAGTTTTAAAGGGATGATGTATTAAATGTTATTTAAATAGGCTAACTAAAGCATTTGGTTCATCTTATGATCCTTTTTGTTAAGTTCTAGGTTCTGCATTTTGCATGATGAATAGTATTAAAAGATACAGGACTGGCAAAGCCAGGTTTACATTCTATGAATTAGTGGGATTAAATAAACATGTCTATTAAGGTACAGGTGCAGGAAAAAAAGTGCATTGCAACTTTTGAAGTAAATATAAACTGGAATATCGGTTCCTATCATACACACTTTAAGAATGCTTTATTGTGTGCTTTGGTGAAAAAGTATTCAGCGTTTGATTGGTGCATCAAGAACTTTTAGCTGACCTGGGCAAGATGTGCCTGTAGATAATGATGTGTATGGTCCTGCTGTGATGGCATCTATTAGTCCAGTGAGTCACTTAAGAATGAAGTATTGACCAACCAGAACTGCAGATAAAGCTGCGGTTTTGTGGACAGCTCTCTCTGCGCATTACAGGTGTTATCAGTTGGATGGCAAATGAAACACTCTACAAGAAAATGAGTAAAAATGGACATTCTCAACATACAGAGAAGCACCATGTTGCTTAGTCATGTGGATCCCTTCCCAGGTGGCGTAGATTATGATAGTCAGGAATCCTAGTGTTACTTTCACTTCTACTGCTTCTGTACTTTCCCTAACTTTTTGATGTAATTCTGTAGTTTTTAAAGACTTTTATTACCCTGCTGTGAGCAGATACTGTTTTTTTTGTGTGTGTGTTGTTTTTGTTTTTTTTAAAGAAAGAATTAACGGGAAATGGTACCCATAACTATACCTGAAGGTTACACTCACCTGCAGGCTCTCACTGCTGGATTAAATGCTGTACTATTTTATATGCATCTAAATTTGCCTGCTATTTTTCAGGTACTCTACACCTAGATGAAAGAATTACAGATGCTTTGAAAAAACTGCTGTGGCTTTTTTTTTTCCTTGATATTTTTCTGGTTGCTTTCTTAATTTAGTTTCAGGTTTTGCTCTTTAAGAATTGTCAGTACTTAAAATACTAAATATATGTATTTATTGGACAGTAACTGTGGAAGCAGCCTACTGGGAGTTGCGCGCAAGGTCAGTACCTACACAGAACCTATCTGAGTGGCAGTACCGTTCCCTGACGGCAGTGTGCTGCTCTTATGGAGAAGACAGGAAAGAGGCTTGGAGGCAGTAGCTGCAGCTGGTCCATGTCGGGATCTCTTCTCCTACCCCATCGTCCCTCCTTTGAGGAACACTACTATTGAGGACAGAAAAATGGTCTCAATTCCTAGGTCTGACCAAAGCTAAAAAATGATTCTCCAAAGTTATGATTTGCTATAGTATGAGAAGTAACTGGTGGTTTCTTTCTTGTTGCAGTGGTATAAAGTATAAATGACTTTATAGGTCATTGAAGTATGCATTTTATTGGGTGGATAGTTCTCGCTGTCTGCTGTATCAGCTGTCCAGCTATACTATTTCTTTTAGGTTGAATAGAAGCCTAAAAGAAAATGCCTTCTTGTGTTAAGTATTACACTATTCTGAAAAATGTGTATTTTTAAGTTAGAGATTTTAGGAAATTAAAGATACTGCAAAGCAACTTTTTTATGCACTCACTGCTTTTATTACTGGGAAGATAGGTTGTTTTGAGATTTCACTGCCTCACTGAGGTATTTACAATCTCTCTTAAGAAGATTATTTCAGTAGAGAGAATGTGTGGTTCTCCCAGCTCCTTGTGAATGTCACAATCTGGCAGGCCTTCATTAGGCTGCTGAAAACTTAGAAAATGAGCTATGAGATGCTTTCAGAGAGCTTATGGAAAACAGACAATAGGGTTATGTGTGTGTATGTCTAAGTAGAGCAACGATACATTTAACACTGGGAGTGCTGAAGTATATAGTATTGTAAATTGTTTAGAGATGCTGAACTCAACTCCTATACATAGTGTATGTGCGTGTTCAGAAAAATTATATTAAGTCACACCTTAAATTATGCAGTAATTCTGTTTTTCATTTGCTTTGGAAGGCGGTGATACATCATTCTCACAGACATGACATAATTTATGTATAACTTAATTATCTGAATTTGGTAGTAGTTATTGTATTTTGAGTCAGGAAAGTTAAAAATTCCCATTTCGAATGGACTGCTTAAGTTATGCAAATGCCTCCAGTCTTGGTTTCAGTGAATGTCAGCCCGCAATTCAGCTTCATTCCTGTACCTGAGCTCTCTTGGCTCTTTGGCTTTCTCCTGTGTTGGTGTGACAGAGACATAAGTATACGCTGGAGCCCAGAAAAGGTTGAATTCTGAAAAATGTTCAGTTCATGTTCTGGAGGTATTAAAAAATCTTTGTCTGAAATATAAATTTCAGTCTACATTAATAGTGTATTTTAATATAATGTTTTTGTTTGAATATGCTCTAGGCATGTGTTATTTTTATAACAGCCCTAGAATTGATGTCTGTGACTGCTACAAATTTTTTTTGTATTAAGTATGATGTGTTATCAGTTCCATTCATGACAGTTATGATATAGGCAGGCATTGTTTGGTTTAAAAAATGAAAAAAAAAGTGAAGAAGCTGAGTTAGGAGTAGAACTTCAAAGTAGTTTTTTTATTTTTATTTTTAAGTTTGATAGATTGTGTCACTTGTTTGATCTGTGTGGATTTATTTGAATGTCTAATCAGTGAAACTAGAACAGGTGTTTTGGTGTGTGGCTATTCAGAAATACATATCTGATGAACACTTAAATTGCTGAGGGAAGTGAATATTATGCATGTGCAGTAACTACTGGTGGTGTTCGCAACCAATAAGTGAAACCTGGCAGAGATTCCTTCCTTAGAGGACTGCATACGTGCCAAGTTTTAACTTAAAACGGAAGTTTGAGTTATTAGATCACACAAGTGCTTAGAAATATTTCCTGAAGTGTGAAGCTTTTTTATTGTCATTATAGCAATGTAAACATCTGAAGGGATTTTGAATTTACTTTTATTCACTCAGTACTTTTGCATTGACGCTTTTCAACCCAAAACAAGTATGTATGTTCAAAAACTGATGTCTAAAATGATACCATTCTCTCAAACATTGATTAGGATTATGCGAGGTCGAAGACTTGGTTGTCAGTGGATGCCTTGGTAGAGTTTTAGTCTAATGGTAATTGATGTGATGTCTCATTAGTATCAACAGAAAATCTAAGCCATCTCTTTAAAATGCATGTTCTTGAAAGATCGCAGAATCACATAAGGCTGGAAGGGACCTCCAGAGGTCTCTAGCCCAACCTCTTGCTCAAAGAGGGCCAGGTGGAGGAGGTTGCTTAGGGCCTTGTCCAGTCGAGTTTCGAGTATTTACTAGGGTGGCAGTTTCACAGATGACAGTCTCTGTGAGCCCATGTGGCAGTGATTGATTACCCTCAGTGTTTAAAAAAAAGCGTGTGTGTGTGTGTATATATATATATATTTTTTTTTTTTCCCCAATCAAAATTTCCCTTTTTCCAGCTCATGCCCGTTACGGCTGGTCCTTCCGCAGCGCACCTCTGGGACGAGTTGGTTCCAGTCGGTCTTCAGTGCACCCCCCACCCGGTAGTTGCAGGCAGCAGCAGGGTCCCCCGGTCCGGGCTAAACAAGGCAGTTTCCTGCAGCCTCTCTTCTGCGTTGTGTGCTCCAGCCCTCGCTGTCTTGGGGGCCCTGGCTGGCCTTGCCCCCACGCGTCGGTGTCTGTCCTGTGCTGGTGCGGTCTCCCAGAGGACTGGGCGGAGGGGAAGAATCTCTCCCCAGACCTGCTGGCTGTACCTGCTCCCGCAGCCCGGGGTGCGGTTGGCCTGCTTTTCTGCAAGGGCATCCTGCTGCCTCCTGTTCAACTTGTTGTCCGCAAGATACTTTAAATGTTCTATTTTAGGATATTAAAATGAGATCAAAGCTATTTTTTTTTCCTGTTTTAGGGTCTTAGTTTTCTGTGATGTCATGAAGCAACTAAAGAAATGATCCTGATTTTCATCTTACAGGCCAATCATCCAGAAGTTTATGTTAAATGAGTTGGATGTTCAACAAAAATAAAAATTTTAGAATGTAAGTAAGGGTATTTGGGAATAAAACAGTTTGGGCTTGATTCCTGGATAAATCATTTGTAAGAGAGCTACTTTGAATTTCATTTTGCACTACTGAAAAGACTCCCTAGGTTTCAAACTAAGAGTCAAATATGTCAGATACTTGGAGGATGTATCGCCCCTCCCTTCTGCTCTCCACTCCTCAGAGAAGAAAAAACCTCACAAAATTACAAATCCTGGCGAATGTAATCTTTCTGTTGTGGTGTAAAAGCAAGACTTGTTTGAGGAAGTTGCTCCAAAAAGAGCAGGCAATGTTAGTATGGTACCTAAACTTCAATTTATCTAAAAATCACCTTGTTCTGTTGAATGAAAAAAATGTTCTTTCCCTGAGGGAAAAAAATGATTAGTAGTATGGGGAGCATGAAAGGACTTCATGCCTCCTAGGAGGTAGTTTCACTTTAGCACCTGATACATGAACAGCAGGGCTAGCTTTTATATACTGTAAAAAAGCATATTGTAAGAAATGTGTAACTTTGATGTTTTAGGCATATAGCTAGGAGTCCAGTGATGGAAGGGATCCGGTGGTGAATGGTGGTGCCATTGAAGTGCAAAGCACTTCTTGTAGTGTCTTATCTCTTAACTGTATACCTTTGTTTCTCTGGGATTATTTTAAATACAACTTGCATCTGTTTTGTGCCTATCTTTGCATATGTTGACTCATTTCTTAAAAACAAAGATACTCTGCATTTTCTTTGAGTATGCCATTTGTGTTTCCTCAGTGCTGGGCCTATTGCTAGATGAATGAACTTTATCAGCTCTGCCTTGGGGGTCATTGGGGTGATCCCTGTGCGTGAAGACTGCTTCTTGTAATAAACTGTTTACGGTTTCGCCCTTAGCGGCTTCTTTCGAGTCCAGTGTTATGTCCCGTGCCATCGCTACAGTACTCTTCAGACTCTCTGCTTATATACCGATTTCTGTCTCTTGCTCATCAGCCGCTCTCTTAGCGGAAGTTCTTGGCTCTCTACCTGCTGGTCTCCTCTTGGTTCAGACCTTGTCTTAACCATTCAGCTAGACTTTCTGCATCCCAGCACTCTGCATTCAGGAGCGTAGGCTAGTGCCAGAAGAGCTGGCCAGTACATGTTCATGGTTTACAGAAAGAAACACTGTGAAGATATTTCAGTGACTTTGCATTTAAATTATAGAACACAGGTAAGTTTTAAGAGTCTTAACTTTTTGTTGTTTTCCTCTTTCAAGAAGGAAAGCTAAAAAGAAACTGTGTTGTGAGTCATTAGGTCTTATGGTCTTAAACAACAGTTTGCTTTTCTTTGTGAAATTGGTATAATCGCTGGATAAATTATTCAGGAATTTAAATAGAGGACAGAGGGTTTCTGTTTGCTAGGTTGGCCAATGACATCTAGGTAGATGCTATGTATTATAGGTCCTCAGGACTTTATAGAAATTGTGCCCCTTGTTCATAGCACTGTCTGTTCTGTCCATGATTTCTGGGGTTGATTGGGTAATAATTAAGGCATTTATCCAGTGGACTAAAGCAACTGTATTTGGTTCGCCTGGTCTGTTAGACTTCTTGTGAATAGGTTTCAGTTTTGAAACATACGGTCTCTTTCTTGTGCTAAATAGGAAGCAACTGAGAACCTGCCTGTTAAAATGATATGGGTAACAAGTATGGTGTTATCATGCTGTGATTGATTAAAAACTGGTATAACTTGCTCTTTTTCCTCAAAATGACTCTTAGTGGTATCCATTATGAATTAAGAAAAGCAAACCTGTAAATTTCTACCTAAGCAGGTGTCTGTGATGGTGTAGTTTTGATTCATTTTGTTTGATTTACTTTGCATGTATTGTGCACATTTTCTCATTTTTAGCTGTTGGTGGTTTTTATTTTTTTGGCATGTGTTCTTGTGTAAAGTGACTAGAACTGCATTTTCTTTGAGTGTGGTTGACAGTGCAAGGCAGGCTTTTCCTACCTGCTGTATTGGTGACTCTTAGTTTTGACAAAGATGAGCGTTTCTTCCCGTTTTTCTTTTCTGTTAAAGCTTTAGTAATTCTGTTAATGTTTCAGTGTAGATCTTCTCTACCTTTTCTTCTTCCCTCCCAAAGTAAGCCTTGTCGGTAACATTTGAAGTAATGCAGTTTGACTTCGATCACTAATAATGTTGCGTACATTTGTTTTATATTAGATTAAAAGAACGGGAAATGTCGAGTGTATGAGGTATAGAATGGCCCATGTAGTATTGGAAAGATACTGTTGAAAACAACAGGCATTGAGATGTGAAAAATCTAATATACTGAATGAGAATTGCAAGGCTTTTTCTTAGGACCGTGATCCATTGAGAGAAGTTTAATGCTGACTAACAAATACAATGAATAAGTTTCATGTAGGAATCCTAGTGTTCTTCATTGCCATAAATCTGCTATAAGTTCTTTGTGTGCAAGGGTACCTTTACCAAAATATTCTTTTGTTTTCTGAAACAGTCACTTGCGTCTGTTTTCTTTTATGGGCAAGTTAAAGGACTTCTGACTTTATAGAGGTTACTATAATTAATGTCAAAATAAATGCTTTTGTAGGAAAGAAAACAATTTCTTGGAATACAATTTTCTAATTATTACCTTACCTGCAGCTTCTAGTTAGGAGCCTACTGTAAGTAAGAGCGGTCCAGCATCTGCAGTGAGGGTCCTGCAGACCTGCCTGCCTCCCTTCGCCCAGTGCAGAGCGCTGGGGCATCTTGGGTGCAAAGTGCACTTGATTACGTAGATTCCAAAACAGGTGCCTGAGAACTGTATTTGCTGTTTGTACCCCCATTCCATATTCTTTAGGACAAAAGTCACGGGCAGGAGGGAATTATCGATGGTTAGAATCCAGCCCAGGGCCTGCCCATTGGATTGGTCTGTTTTGACATCTGATTTTATTCAAGCCTTCAGTGATTTGTCTGGTTTAAAAAAAAAGGGAGAGGAGAGAGAGACACCCCCCCCCCAAAAAAAAAAAAAAAAAAAAAAAAAAAAAACAACCCCAAAAGCAGAACCTGCTTTGCAGGAAGTGGTTTGAATCTGTGGAACTTGACTTTGTACTGTAGAGATTGTAGATCTTGGGCTTTTTCTTCTGTCACGTTTCATGTGATTAACCAGAGGGAGCATGAAAAATCTGTTTTAGCTGTGGTCTCTTTGAGACGAAACGGTTTTAATGGTAAAAGGTTGAAATTTTTGTTGTGCAAGTGTATATACACATCAGCTGGTATATGGCTTCTGTATAGTATTCTCTAAAGGAATTTTGCCTCTCAGTAGGAAGAAAATCTCAATGTTCTCCATATGGGGGAGTCTTCATTGTAGAAATGAAGTCTTGTATATTTGATAGTGAAATACTAGTTACTTTTCACATCTTACTCTCGAAGCATGTATGATTTGATGAGAGGGAATTTTAGTTGGATTGTTGCTGTTGCTCTGAAATGAGTCATTTGCGCTCTGAAGAGGCTATCATTGATCTTAGCACTTGGAAAAATTAATGATAATTAACTACTGATGTAATTAATCTCCATCAAATAAGACCTAGTATTCTAACAGAATATCCACAGAGGAGTTAAGCATCGTTTAATTACCTTTACATTTCAAAGTGTTTCAAGCATCCCAGTATACATAGGTCCCTGATCCCTTTGAAAGCTTCACTTAAAAAAACCCAAAAAACAACTATGATAAAAATATGTAGGAGCTTGATTTAAGACTGCATAACATTTCTAGGAAGAAAGTGTTAACCATCTTGTTAGTGGCAAATAGATTTTTAAATCTTCAGTGTAGGTTGTTCCTAGAAATTTTTTAATTGTCCTTTTGGTTCATTTAATAACTTCTTTGTAGCTCAGCTGAGGATTTAGAACTCTGATTTAGCAAGTACAGAGGATAACAAAGCAGATCTTTTGGAGAATGCAGGAAATAAACTAGTCTAATTGCTATCCAGTGTTTAAAACTATTTGTATACATTTGTACGTATATGTGCAAAGTGTCTGGTCTAGGTTTTGTAGATAGGCAGATGTAGCTGGCATGAGAGGATTTTTTGTTAGAAACTCATCCTACTACTGTGGCTAGAACACCTTCCCTTCAGAACACTATTTGAAAAAATTCCTGTAACCGTCAGATAGTGCATATTACTGCATCTGCCTCCCCTGACCTCATCCCACACTACACTGTACTAACATAGTAGACTGCACACTGTGACACTCTGATATTTTCACGAGCATCGCACCAGACTATGTAGGTACGCTTTCCCTAATGCTTACCTTAAAGCAAGCTGGAAATAGATGCTTATAAAAATTCATTAAAGGGTGTCTTGAGTTTAATGGGGGGGGGGGGGGGAAGAAGGCATTTGCTTGGGGCAAATAAAGGGTTTGGGTGAAAATATGTATTGATTCAGAGAAATCCATAGGAAAACTGAGTATGCTGTAGAAATTCTCACAATGAAGCATGCAATTCTTTTCTGAAAAGTGTTTGGTTTTGTGTTTTGTGTAACCTGTTATAGCTGGATAATGACATGTTTTTAAGGGCAGTGTTGTCAATCGTGGCATCTCTTCGTTTACCTAAATGAAATGAACAATCTGAGGCGGACTTCTTGTTCATTCTTGTTGATACTGGCAAGTTGACTTTCCCATTCTTTTTCTCAAAACTGGGGAATATAAAACTGTTTTTATTTTGCAGTTGGCGTAATCAGATGTCCAATATGTCGCCAAGAATGCAGACAGATAGACCTGGTAGATAACTACTTTGTAAAAGACACGTCAGAAACGCCAAGTAGCTCTGATGAGAAATCGGAACAGGTATGTCACTTCCCTCTTTTCAGAATTCACGTGCTGTTTTTGTTTCTGTGCACATTAATGCTTTTTGGGGGAATGACGGAAATTTGCTGTTTCCCTTTCTAGGTGTGTACAAGCTGTGAAGATAATGCTAGTGCTGTTGGGTTTTGTGTGGAATGTGGGGAGTGGTTGTGCAAAACTTGCATAGAAGCTCATCAGCGAGTAAAATTTACTAAAGATCATATGATCAGAAAAAAAGAGGACGTATCTTCAGGTGAGTGTTTGGATATCACTTAGTCCTACCTGTAGTAAAACCTCTTTCTCTTTGGTGCATGTAGAAAGAGACAGAGGATTACTTAGGTACCAACTATCTGCCTGGCTTCCACAAACAGTTGGGAAAAGTTTAGTGAAGAGGTACCAGGGCAAAACCGGCAGGTCTCAAAATAGAGGAAGACACTAAATTTTAAGCTAAAATGGCTTATTCATTAATACTTTATACAATTTGAAATGTCCAAGTGCAGAAGAGACAGGATGAGACCATGGTCTTTGGATAGGATTTAGATCACTTGTTAATAATCCCTTTGTTTTATTTAGTAGAATAAACTATGTGGAAGGGTTGAAATCTGCAGAGTATTGACATATTGGTAATTGGATCCATTGGCAAAGGGAATATAATTATACTGTCTGCTATACTCAGTTATAAGGAGCAATTATATTTCTCACAATGGAAAAGTGTATACAGATAAGATTATATTCTTACTCAATGTAATGTTACTGTTGCATTGGTATTGCAAAGTAAATGTGGAATTTTAATGCATGTTAGCCATAATCTCTCTTTTTTTGGTTAGCAAAATTTATCTGTGAAGCATGTGCATGGTTTTAGATACACAGTTTTATTCAAAATTGACTCTTAAATTATCATTTGACTCCATAGCATTTGCAGTCTGCTGAAGTAGTGTAGAAAACGTGCTCAGAACAGTTAAATAACTGGATTTTAGTTTAGATTTACTTTGTAAATGAGATTAAGTTATGATTATGTAGAACCTACAGGTTTTCAATCTGGATGCATCACAAAGGCTGATCATACCAAGGACAAGAGATGTCAATGTCTTACTCTCTATTAGTTTAAAATAACTAAGAGCTTGTCTTGTGCCATTTCAAAGGAATAACACTGGACAGTTTTCTGCCAAAGCTTTTGTCAAAATCATATTAACAGTTAAAATATTTACTCTTGAACTTACTTCCTTTAGTCAAAGATCCTGTTTCACTTGTTCTGACAAACTTCATCTTGAGAGAGAATTTTCTTTATGTCTTATTGGGTACTGTTTCATAAAAATCCTACCTATTCAAGTTTAAACTTCTTGATCCTAATAGGAGATAACTCATTAAGATGTAAACAAATGACAGGCTATTACAAAGAACTACAAATGCTTTTCATTAAGAATGCTATACTGTGACTGTCAAGGGGATAATATAGCCCCATTTAACCTTCAGTAACCTGACTGCAGAGCTGCAGAAAAATGACTGTTCTAATACAGTAAACTTTATACAAAAAATTCAGGTTGGTATTTATGAAGCGTGAATCCAAGGCATATAGTCAGCAGTGCAAGAATTTAGCCTTCCTTTGACCTACCTGACAGACACTGATCTTTAGTAACTCTCCTGATTGTAGGGAATGACACTTCATTATGTGCTCAGAGGAGCTTGTTCCTTGCTTGCTTGTTAGACTGTGAGATGCCTTGGAGACTTTAAATTTCTTTTAGTAAGTGTCAGCTTTAGATTCATGAGCTCTCTTTCTTTGCAATAACTTGCATGATACAACAAACTTCAGAAATACCTGAGAATACGAGGAAGACAATCATATTTACTTGTTTTAAGCCTCACTCGCTTTATCTTCCAAAAGCTGCTTCCCTTGCTGCCCAGCTCGAACAAGCTTAATTAGAAGATGTTGTGGCAATTTTTAGAACTGTTCTTTGACATTATTTTTTATTTGCTTAGGTGGAAAAGCTATCAAGTTTAGCAGGAGTTGAAGCAACTGTAACACTGCTAATGCTGTTGTTCACTTTGCAATTACCAGTGCAGTTGCTTATGACGTATTGTAGTTCATAAAGGTTTTGAAGCATTAATTTAGAAAATCTACAGGTGTTCAACAGTATAGAAATTTGAGAGACACTTGATCGTCCTTCAGTGTGTCAGAGGTGAAATTGCACGCAGTTTAATCTTTTAGCAGGTGTACGCAATTCTAGTGGTTGTGTAGAAACAGTTCTTGCATTCTTACAAGGTGCAAGTGTCTTTTCAGCATTTTTGATAGGGAGAAGAATTCTCTCTTTCCCTCTGAATATAATAAAACTGAAAACGGCTATAAACCACTGGCACTGAAAATATTTTATTGAGAACATATTTACAGTAACTTTAGACTGAGAATAGGTCTATAGTTAGCTTTATCTGATTTCTTGGTTGTTACTTAGCTTTGTGATTAGCAATGTTGCTCTTCAAATTGTCTAGAACTTTATTTTAAAATGCAAAAATGATATGTTTTTAAAAACAGAGGCTGTGGGAGCATCTGGTCAACGTCCAGTCTTCTGTCCTGTCCACAAACAAGAGCAATTAAAACTTTTCTGTGAAACATGCGACAGGCTGACCTGCAGAGACTGTCAGTTACTGGAACACAAAGAACACAGGTACATCTACTACCTTGCCTTTACTGTTGTGGTGCACTTCCTCGGCAAAAGAAATGACATTAATTTCACGCAGCTGTGCCATTAAGTACAGTTGTATTTACTCCTCAGACTGAAACGCTCCCTTGGGAGGGAGAGCCTGTGTCGGGTGCTGATAGCAGTAAGAGTAATAGCTGGTGGAGCTATGTCAGGCAGCTTAGATCAGATTCAGAGCAAGGTGGTCTGATACGATTTGGTGTGATTAACGTGTTAACTTTCCTGGCGTTTGTTAGTGCTGTCACTCTACTGAGGATGCAAATAAAACACTTAAACAGAAGTTGCTACAGCCCTAAAGGCCAGGTGCTGTAAAGAAGCAAAAGGGATGCAGTGAGTCACAGATGAGGTAATTTTTTAGAGGATGTATTTTATTATGTAACAGCCCTTCAGTTTAGAGTAAATTCTGTAAAATAAAGCTAGAAGTTTTGCATTGTAGATTATTCCCCTGTATTAGGAAAATAAAGTTGTCTGCTTGGGTAGTTGACTGAAAGTTGCATCATTCCAAGTGAAAAGAAATTATTGGTCCTGTGTTCCAGGAGCTTGCTTTTCTCGTAGTACCTAGAAAAAAAAAATTGAGCCTCTTAAGATAACCTTAAAACTTCCTGCTCTTCATCAGCTCTGTAACATAGTTCTTTGAATGTTTGGAAAAGCATAATAGGTAGTTTTGCAGGGTTACATATTTATACCACGGGTTCTCTATTGCAGTTTGTCAGTGGCTCCAGCGCTGGTTCTTCTGGTCAGTCTCTAAATAACACTTTCCTGCAAACGTGCTTGACAATATATTGCAATACGGAATTTAGCATTTTTTCCAGAATTTTGAGTACACTCAGATTCCTAGAGCAGCCTAATGGAGAACCTTGAGCTTCTAAATTAGAACTATTAAAATATTAAAAACTTCTAATATTTCTGCTTCCTTCTGTTCCTTCATAGGCTTGATCATAAATATCCTAAAAACACACTTGTCTGGAAAGCTTGGCCTACTAGAATATGTTAGCTACCTTTTTCTAGCCACTTTCTTTGCATCTGTGTGCTTGATGCTAACTGATTAACACTCCATAAATAGATGTATCTTGTTCTACTTATGCATTCTCTTCCAATATGAGAAGAGTATACTTTGCCGTTAGGATGCTTTGTTGCAGATGAATATTGCTTAAAAAAATTTTAATATGCTGATATAAATTACAGATGATTAGGGTGATTGCTTCTTCTGTCATGAAGTAAAACTGAGATTTTTATGAAGCTTGGTAAAACATTGCAGGAAAATCATGCCAGGTGGAAACAAGAATTGATTTTAATCTCCTGTTTACTTATCACCTGTAATCCTAATCCTCTGCAACAAAGGAAGATGTTGAATCACCACTTCAGTAGCAGCATGGTACACTGTTCAGTTCAGAACTTCAGGTGAAAGAATTGCTGGTGATTCTGTAGAAAGCTGTCATCGTCTCTTAGCAGCCTGAGTGTGTGAGATTCAACCAGTTTAGGTAGTTTCCAGTCTACTTACTTTGGAAGCTAGAAATAAAATATGATAAAAAAAATATTTTTGCCATAACAAGAGTTCTGGCAAAATTTCAGCAGTACCAGATAAATACACTGATACATATATATTTTTTTTCATCCAGGCCAAAGTAGAATTCTGTTTTTAAAGTTCATGAAAGTAGTTGTTGGAAATCTTCAGATTTTCTTCAGATATTTCAAATTTTGTGGGTTTTTTCCTAATCTATTGTTAACACAATCATTTGTCAAACTCTGAACTTTCTGGTGTGTCTCTTTTCTCTGGTGTTCCTTAGCTCACTATCCCATGGAGTGATGCAGTGCATAGTCTCCCTGTGTACTTGAAATTCATAAGTGACACCTAAAGGTTCAGTCTTCTGGACATTTACAGAGTATTTTATTAGTTCTGACACACTTTGCACATTGATCTGGATATGTGTAACTTGAATTTTCTATATTTCTGTCAGATTTCTGTCAAACTTTCAGTGGGAAATAGTTTGTCCTGTAAACTGGGAACCCTTAGCTTCAGCACATTGCTCCTTAGTAATTGATATCTTCTCTTGTGTGTTGAAAAGGTACCAGTTTCTGGAAGAAGCTTTTCAGAACCAGAAGGGTGCAATTGAGAACCTGTTGGCCAAACTTCTTGAAAAGAAGAATTATGTAAATTTTGCAGCTACCCAAGTTCAGAATAGGTAAGTACACCGAAATAATTAATGTTATTGTTGTGTTGAACACTTAGTGAATCATGTTAAGACAAACAAATGAGGGGACTACAAGAATACGTAAATTTTAGTTGATTCTATAGCTTTAGTTATGCTGGTCTTAAATACATTTGGAATTTTTTCTTTACAATGCTGTACTTCTGTAGGACGTTGTTATAAGAAATAATTGTCAAAGATGATGTCTTTCAAGGCAAATTTGAGTAGAATCAAAGATGTGACTTATTTACCACAGTTTAAAAAACAAAAAAGGCAAACCAAACCCCTGCTACGGTTCCTGCTAAATTCAACTCTGGATGACAACAGTTTCGGCCATAAAACAAACCCTTCTTCAGATATTCCTACGTTTTATGTGAGGGCCTCTCTGTTGTTTGTTAACTGTGTAACAAAAACTTATTTTGAAATTTAATAGGAAATTTGATTTTTTTTTAATTAGGCAAACAAAACTTACTGTATTTACCTGAAAGGAAGACAAGCTTTTTCCCTAGGTAGTTTGATTTAAAAATTCAACAGTTAGCTTATATTCAGGGGCATCTTCTTTTGGGGTTAATACAGTAACGTGACAGTGTGGTGTGGGAGCCCTCTTATTGATGAAGGAGCACAGCTATGCTCCACGCAGCCTGAAGTTTGAATGTGGACACCGTGAGAGCATGTGATCGCTGCTGGTTTTTCAGCTGTTCATGAAGTTGTGGTATGCTGGAGATCAGGGAATTCCGCTGTGATTCTTGGCAGTTTTATGAGGCTTCTGCAATCTTAAGTCATTTGCAAAGTGAGAGATCATATGGAGGTAGCAGGAAATGTACCAAAGGTATAAGGAGAAGTTTTTGTGCAAATTTTTAACTCCTAGTGGTAGCATATGCATAAAAAAGTAACAGTTATGAGGCTAGGAGGACAAACAATGTGACAGAGGCAAATGTGTGAAGATGGAAGCAATCAAAACAGAAGCTTTTCTGTGCTGATTCCATATGGAACTCATTCAGTGAACCCAAAAGAAGACGCTCGTAAATTAGGAGAACAAGCTGTAGAATTCATACGTGCTTGAAGAAGAGACAGAAACCCAGTTACATGGGAAATCATTAAACTGTGAAAGCTCAAGAAATATCAGAAAACTTTCTGTGACAAGAAATCAAGGCCGGTAATGGTTGGTGCTTATGAATAAAGCATTGTAATGGTTTCTGCCTATGGTGAAGTACTTTACCCTGGGAAGGTCTGACTTCTAGCTTCACCAAGAACTCAGTGAATTCCTCCATTAGGTGGTTGTATTGTGTAAAGATCATGATTATCAGCTGAGCCAAATGGGTAGTGCAGGTGTGATACCAGTTTGCTTTGACACGTTATCCAATTACATCCTTGAAGAGAGGGGCAGAATATCAATCATCATAAAAACCTCAGGGAATGAAAAGATGTGTATTACAATAATGTTGCCAGTGTTAGTAGATGGTATGAAATTGCCACCGTATGTGATCTTGAAGTGTAAAACAATGTTGAAGGAAGAGCGCCCTACTGGAATAATTGTTAGGTGCCAAAACCAAGGATGGATGCCTACTGACTTAATGAAGGAGGTGTTGAATGTTTTTTGGAATAGGAGACCAGGTGTGCTGTTACAAGAAGGACGTTTGTCCTAGATGCTTTTAGAGGGCATCTGGCACCAACAGTGAAGATCATCATAGAGAAGTGAATATTGGTCTTGTGGTTATACATCACAAGTTCAGACACTCGATGTAGCAACAATCTCTTAAAGAACATTATAAGGCTTTATGCTCAGACTGGATCTTGGCGGGGGATTGTGCTCTGACTCCTACAAACAAAGCAAAGAATCCTGATGCCATACTACGTTGTCATTGGATTAAGACAGCATTGGGATCAGATAAATCCAGAATTTGCAATGGAGTTTAAGAAATGCTGTATTTCAAATTCTGTGGACAGAACTGAAGATGATTTATTTGAGTCTGAAGAAGCTGAGAATAGTGAAGACACTAAAAGTGAAGAAAGTGACAATGAAAATGAAGTGTGAGGTGTAAAAACTGAAAGGCAATTGTGATAAAGCACAAGAGAAGTGTGTGGACTAACATTAGGCAGATCATTGGTGAAAAGCTAGTACCTGTATTGTGTATTTATTACAGGTATGTAATAAACTTCATTTTAAACATTTTTGGGGGATAGTGGAGGAGTTTATCTTAAATTCAGGGTTGTCTTCCTTTCTAGTTAATATATAGTAGCGTAAAAGTTTAAGGCACTGTAAGTAAATTCTTCATAGTGAAAGAGACATAATATGGAGATAAATATACATATATGTATGTATGCACATACACATGTGTATGCACACACATGTGGTCTTTGTGTATATATGTGTCTGTGTGCAAATGTGTATATATAAATAAAATGTATAAATCACAAGGACTGATTCGTGTTACTTCAAGGAAAATGCAAGTTGTAATTGAGGTATAACAGCTTGATCTTAGACTATTCGATTTTTTTCCTAAAACTGAAATTATAGATGGCTTCCTCTGAAACGGTTGATTGATAACCATTTCTATGTTAGAAATGAAACAGGCTATCAATTTTGCATTTATCAAAACTTCATCAATACAGAAATTGCTCCTTCACTCTTCAAGGGTGGGAAGATGCCTGCGGTGTTTAGTATTTGGCGGCATAGTATAAAGTGACTGCCTGACGATACATTTCTCTTTTTTTAGGATAAAAGAAGTAAATGAAACTAACAAACGAGTAGAACAGGAAATCAAAGTGGCTATATTCACCCTCATCAATGAAATCAATAAAAAGGGAAAATCTCTCTTACAGCAGCTTGAGGTACAGTGAAGATAAAAAAAAAAAAAATAGTGTTGTTCACTGTTTCAAATCCCCTATTAAGAACTCACATTCCTTATTTGAGAACAGTTTGCTTGGTGTGACTGTAGGTGTTGCAGTACTGATATTGTCCAGGAGTGGTGTATCCTTGGAGTTAAGTCTCCTGTTTAGGCTAAGGCCTATGGCTCCCCTAGTTTTTATGTCCATGCATGATTCATTCAAAATCAGGCTCATCAGAAAGGATTGTATGAAAATCTCCTTCCCTCATTCTGTTTGCCTGATTTCTATGTTATAACATTACCTCTCAAGGGCCTGTACAATCTAGTCCTTTCCTTAAACAATTTTTTTTTTAAGTTCACACAAATATATTAGTGTTGTTACGTTTGAGCTGCTTGCTTTTGTGTCCTCTTGATAACCTTAACTAGAAGCTTTTCTTCAGAGTGTAAACTCTTAGAGACAGGTCCATATACTTAGTCTTGAGCAACGACAAACTGATGCAGTAGGTTTGATGCAACTTTACATCATTCTTTGTTCTGTAGGCTTTGTTAGGCAGCTAAAATTGGTTTCCCCTCTTTTGCTTATGCAGGGTGGTGGCAACAAGGGGGATGTTTGCTAGTTCTGAAAACTTTCGTAAAGCTATTCCTTTCTTCATTCAAGATTGTTCTTCTGTGCTTTCTCTTAAGCCAGTTTGAGTTTCAAGTTATATTTACATGATCATTTTAATCTAGTACATGTCTGTTCTGCTTTTGAAGGGGAAGATCTGTGCTGATTCCTACCTTCCCCATTGTGCAGGCACCAGGATTTTTTCAGCTGCTTTTAGAGAGCCAGACTGGAAATTGATCTTGATGAAAACTTTGCTTAAATAATTTTCAGCTGAGCAGGCATATTCATCCAGGGCTCTGTGCCATAAGGAAGCTATTGCCTCAGGGAAGGATGGGGCAGCAGCACAGACTTTCTACATATTAAGTGAGTGTGTAGCTACAGGCTCACTCTGCTTTATTATCACATATGCAGCCTGTAGCTGGGACCTGAAATGGCCCGCACTGTGCAGTAGTGCTTGAATGGCTATAACACAATATAGACAGATCTTCGTGTTCATAATCTCTGTCTGCTGTGGAAGGTTTCTTTCTTCAGTTCATATGATGACATGCTGTGTTGCCATCTTGTAAATGCGGCTTGCTGCACTGTTTTATAATGGGTTCCTATTCACCTTTGGAGAAAGTTTGTCCATAATTTTTCTCAAGGAATGGTTGTGTTTGGGCAGAATAAATTCTTTTTGGCATGGGGAGGGAACTAGAGCTTTTGTCCCAAACAATTTTTTTTTATTGTGCTTATTTTTGAAAGGCACTAATATATGTCTATCTAAAACGTTACAAGTAGGTTCTTCTGCTGGATTAATGTTTTTGCCTGCTCTAACAAGTTCAGAGACTTTTATGCAGGGAAGAGGCAGGGAAGCTGACAGGCTAGTGTTAGTTTTCGTTTCTAATAAAATCGTATGTCAGGCTGGCTGCTTTGCTGCTGAGACTGTGGTGATCCTAATGGTGGTTGTTGGTATTTGTGTCGCTTTAGTAACTTTCAGAATTGATGCTAACTGCTAACAAATACTGACTTTTTAAGTACAACTAGGTATTGGATTCAAAGGCATGGTATTGTCTTCCATATCTGTACATAAACGTGTAATGCTGGTATTTTAAGTTGTATAGGTTAACATCTTAAAGGAGTCAATGACTTTAAATATACTTTCCCAATAGCATATTCTGAATAAATGATAGTCTCCAACTTTTATTCAAATCTATGTAAAATTTAACTTATGACTACATTTTGGCTCTTCTGAAGAGAGGAAATCTGTCATAAGAAGTTAATTCATAGGATGTTGCTAGTTTGCCATAATGTGATTGAAAATTTTAAAATTTAATTACTGAGAAGAGATTTCTTCTGGCTAAGGAACAGTTATTTGGCAATGAAATAGGCATAGAGTACTCCTGGAAGAAAAAAGGTATTTGATCAGGAGTGAACTAAAGGACTTGAAATTATACAAGCAATTGAATTTTGGCTTGATTTCCTATAATTTGTTGCAAACCAGAAAGATTGCTCTCGATTTTTTTCTTTTTTTTTTTTTTATTCTTTTGGTGAAATTGTTACAGCTGCTTTTGCTTTGTAAGAACTGTGATAGTGGTTTACATTTTCTTTTTAAATCTGAAGGCCCCCATTGTAATAAGTTTTCATTTCTTTGTAGAATGTAACAAAGGAGAGACAGATGAAGTTAATACAACAACAAAATGACATCACTGGTCTTTCGCGGCAAGTGAAGCATGTGATGAACTTTACTAATTGGGCCATTGCAAGTGGCAGCAGTACTGCTTTACTATACAGTAAACGGCTGGTAAGGAAAGATCCTCTAACTTGTCTGTGCAGTAGAAAAAATGCTTAGTCAAAAGAATTTCTTAGGTATCATGTAGCTTCACTAGATTATATCCAAGGAAAAGACAATGACTTGTTCATGCTTCATGTAAAAAACTCTGTGATAATGGAATAAATTTGCCAACTTGTACAACTTTTTTATTTGTAAATTAAGGACTTACAGTTTTATCATAAAAGGACTGTGGTTCAGCTCTATAAAGACACCTCAGTGTTTAACCTGAGTCATTGCAGAGACAGTATTACTGTATAACAGTACTTTCTTAATCCTCTGAGTTCATTTAAAAATTAGTTGTATGGTAGATGATTTTTCTGGTGAATTGGGTGCTTTTCAGGATACTCACTAAACTGGCTATTGAAAGTCATTGTTGGTGGTCCAGCAGTCTTAACTCACTGGACAAAATGCACGCTTCTTAACATTCTCATTCTTTGTTTCGTTGTCATCAACAGTCTTGTTTTTGCTTTCCATTAGATAACATTCCAGTTGCGTCATATTTTAAAGGCACGTTGTGATCCTGTCCCAGCTGCCAATGGAGCAATACGCTTCCATTGTGATCCTACGTTCTGGGCAAAGAACGTCGTCAATTTAGGTAAGGAAATTGTGTATGTATATTCTATGGTACTTGAAAGACTAGGTAGGGTTAGGGATATTCATCAAAGATGAGTGAGTTGGAGTGCAAGACATACATTAATGTAGAAGAGCAAAACTCTCTTGTTGAGATAACCCATCCAGGGTTCTTTCTATTAGCAAAGCTTTCTCCAGAGAGGTTTTGGTTCCTAAAGGAATAGTTCTGTTAGCCTTTTTTTCTCTCTTTTACCCTGGTTGAAACAGTTAAGGTATAATTCACTTGTACTAAATGAGTGTTTCTGGAATGAGCTTTTTTGGCAAGTAAATGGCTCTCCCCATTAAAATCAGTGTTGCCTATCTGATGCCTATTTAACAACAATTGAAATAGCAGTAGATGTCTTAATATGTTTGAAATAGCATGAACAAACATAATTAAAGGGACGGTTGATTTGAACTAACTTCATGGCTCCAAGCCAGTCTGTGCCATTGCTGGCAAGGCAAGTGAATTAATAAACAACTTTTAAATAGTTTGATGTTCTAAGACACCTGACACTTTTGTAACAGTAAAGAAAAACAAAGCCCCTAATAGGAGATAAACCGCTGTTTCTCTGTGTTTGCTGCTGTCGCATGCAACTGTCGTACAGTAGATTACAGCACTGTGTCTGTAACTTTTTGCGTCTTTGGTCTTCTTTCTCAGTGTTCCCACTTACTCCTTCTCTGCCCCAAGGCGTGAGTTGCCAGGGGAGTTTGTAATAGTTTTGATAAGAGAAGATAGCTGGAGGAGTTATTCTGTATGTTTTTGTGTGTGTACTCACTTGCTCCAAGTCCTCCAGCCAGGTTTTGATATTCCTGTCGTTAGTCCAGGAGGTTTATGTGCACAGTAAACAAACTTTTCATTGTGTAAATGATGGTTAAAATTGACACTCTTCCTTCATGGACAGTCCCTCAAACAATTTTTGTGAGTGCGGTTAGTCTTGGTGTTTAGTCAATAAGGAAGAAGCGAGGCTCTCAAGAGCAGAGCTTCAAACATTGACTAGAAACCAGGGAGGAAAAAACTATATAGGATACAGCACAGAAACTAACCATCTACCTTCTTAAAAAGAGGAACTTAAACTCCATTTTAAATTGACTTTACATGTCAAACGATCTGAGTTGTCATGAGATGGCTCCACAACTGTGCTCTGTGGGATGAGGTAAAGCTATATTCAGGTCCTAATAGGTACATGTTTGAAGTCAAAAATCGTCATTTCGCCTTTGGCTCAACAAAGGAAACAAGCATTTGATGGACACTGGAAAAGTTACTGTTGGCTGTAGAACCTTGTAAAGACTTGAAAATCAATTTGTTAGTTATTTTTTGAGGTAGGTGAGCTGAAATTATACCAGAGTGCTGATTTATAATGCTTTCTAATGGTACATTTTCTGTAACTATCAGTCAATGCTCAAGCCTGCTTAGAGTGCATTCTTAGTGGCTTGCAGAGCATTCCAGGGCCTTTTTAAAATAGAACTGGAGATACCTAGAGAGGCAGTATGGTCCATGCTGTTGTATCAAGGCAGGGCTTGCTGTAGCAGTGTTATTTCTGCCATGTTTTTGCAATCTGTCCTTGGAGTCCTTCGGTGATGAAACCTTCTCCACTGTGCCAAAATATCTTTTCCCAGGCTTTGCTATCCTTACCTATAGAAAATTTTTGCTCACCATGGGTTTTTTTCCATTTTATGACTTCCTTATTTCTTCCTTATTTCTTGTCCTGTCCATTCGTTCAGAACATGAAGAACAAGCATGTCTGTCTTGTTATGTTTTAGGCTATGCAGTTCCAGTTCTTTCAGTCTTTCCTCACGGGTCCTGTTTTTTAGTCCTTTGATTCTTGTTCTTCTCTGGATTTATTTATTTCCTTCTCGCATGTATGGTTATGGAGTCTTCAAAAGACAATTTTAAACTTAATTTGTTTTGTTACTGCCTCTGAGGAAACTGAATTAGAAACATTTGAATATTCTTCATTTGTCAGCCTTTGAATGAAGGTGGAGATGTAACTGTTCACTAGCTAGTTCTTTTTTGTTTTATTCTTCAGGTAACCTTGTTATTGAAAACAAACCAACTCCTAGTTACACTCCTAATGTAGTAGTTGGACAAGCTCCCCCAGGAACAAACCATATCAACAAAACTCCAGGACAAATAAATCTAGCACAGCTGCGACTTCAGCATATGCAGCAGCAGGTGTATGCACAAAAACATCAGCAATTGCAGCAGATGAGGATGGGACAGCCGTCCGGGTCAGTTCCCAGGCAAACGGGTCCTCAAATCTTACAGCAGCAGGCAAGTGTCTTATATGCTCTTATTTCACATTTCACCATAACACTTAGACTTAAAATTGCCCTGTCAAATATAAACTTAGAAAGCAATTTATAAACTTGAAAATCTTATGAAATTTGACATGCTTTAAGTATGACAGCTATTGGCTTTTCTTGATGTTATGTAATTAGTAAACCTACTACTGTGGAGAGAGATTGGCTTCTTTTTTCCATGTTAAAAGCAAGAATTTTAAAAAACAAAAACCCTTGCAGCCTCCCAGGTTGATCAGCATGCAGACCATGCAGAGGGGTAACATGAACTGTGGGGCTTTCCAAGCACATCAGATGAGAATGGCTCAGAATGCTGCTCGTATACCAGGAATACCACGCCACAATGGACCACAATACTCCATGATGCAACCGCACCTCCAAAGACAAGTATATCCTGTGTACACGCTTCATTTGTGCCATTGTGCCAAACTTTCATTAAAATAGATGATATCTCCAGCTTTAAATGTGTTTGACTGTAACACAGTTCACAGCTACACACATTTATATGCTTTTTCATGTTGCATACTGTACTGTGAGATTTTTGCTCAATGTAAAAAAATTTGAACTTTAAAAATGAAAAACAGTTTTAGTATTTGTATTGTATTTTAGTCCTGGGAAACAAAGCGTTTTGATTTTTCATTTTTCAGTGGCATTCAGCTTTTGGGTTTCTTAAGGAATAATCAGGAATAGTAAAGTTCAGAGTGATGTAATTTAGGCGTTATAACCAAACTGAATTCTACAGTGTTTTTAAATTCAAACCTGAAGCATGACGCAGGGCTTTGCTTACCATTAAAAATAAAGATTCCTGACAATTAATGTGATTGGAGAATCAGAAAGATTACTTTGAACTGTAACTCTGTTCTAAAAATGTTTATACATAGACATGTGGACTCTACAGTTATCTTTGGAGGAAATCATTGCTCTAAGAAAATGCAACTATACAGGAAAATAATTTGATGGAAGAATGGGACAAACCTATACTGTATATCTAAACATCTAGCCATATAAAATGCTTTTTCTTCCCAAATAAATCTGAATAGCAGTTGCTTCTCATTCAGTGCTATCAGGTTATCTTTATGCATTTATATCTTCCAAAAAATTACTAAGTTTTTGTTGAGGACTATCATGTAATGTAAGTTTTGCAGTTCTGTGTGCAGAGTGGCTTTCTGCTTTGTCTGTAATGCAATCGTGGTCTCTTTTCTTTTCCTACAGCATTCTAACCCTGGGCATGCGGGGCCTTTTCCAGTTGTTTCTGTGCACAACAACACTATTAATCCAACTAGTCCTACTACAGCAACAATGGCGAATGCAAACCGTGGTCCAACAAGTCCATCTGTTACAGCAATTGAACTCATTCCTTCTGTAACAAACCCAGAGAATTTACCTTCCCTGCCAGATATCCCACCCATCCAGGTCAGTGGAGATGATCAGGCACTTATGCTGTAGGCGAAGTAATGATCTGCTTTCCTTTCTATATCTTCTTTTATTTGGATATCAGTATTTTTCTGCGGCGTGGTGTAGTTATTTATCATTTAAAGTCGAAGAAGAATTAAAATCTATAGTCTTTGCCTTGGGCATGCAACTCCTTTGGCTGTATAGGTCTGACCTGCTCAGCCTGTGCTAAGCTTTAAATTAAACAGCATTTAATGGCTGTCATATAATAAAACTGATACTTAAATTAGTCAATCCTAACTACTGTGTTCACTTCCTTTCTTCTACAAGTCTGTGACGTGGGAACGTATCACTAGAATTGTTGAATCGTTATGTCTTTCAAATGCTCTGAATCATCATTTATTCAGAGTCTTGCCTTGTGCTTCTCTGTTCATGTGGAATATTGCTAAACATAACATTCAAACCCAGGATATACAGAGGAAAGGTATACTACTCCTCTCCTTTTCTCTATGCCACAATACTGTGGCTGTAGTTATTTTTGTCTTGTATTTAAGAGGCCATGCTTGTGTTAGCATTGGATTCTAGAAGGTGCTGCAGAGCACTTCAAAAACTGGCCTCCGTGTTTCGTCTTTAGCCCTGGTTGTGGTGTTTGCCTGGAAATTCTTGCTTCTGCAGAGTTTGACAGTTGCTGCTTCTGTAGCTTTCGCTTTATCTGCACGCCAGTTTGGTAATCACTGACTTGGGACTGCCAACCATCTCCCATATTCTCTTCCGAGTGAGGAAGTGGGTACTGCGCACAAGCTGAGGTAGATTTTGATGAAGTCAAGCTAATTTGGAGAGCTCTAAAGCATAATTTAACTTATGGGTAGAGGCAAAGAAAGTAAGAGTAATAAAATTTTTCTGTAAGAGTGTTTTGGGGGTGAGGGAGGGGAGGATGATGGCTTCATCTTGAGAACATGATGTTTATGTCGAAATTTCCAGTGTTAACTCTGTCATGCTAATAAAGCACAGGAAATTTGAGCATGACAGAGGAATCACCTTAGAAACAAAACCTAAATTTCCTCAAGGCTGCTGGTCTGCTGTAATACCAACAACAACGTTGTAATTCTTAATCTTAGAAGAAAGGTGTTCAAGGGTTATGCTTTCACTTTCTGGATGAGTTTGCAGGTAATTTGATCAGAATAAGCAAAAGGAAAAGATTGCATCTCTGAATGTGATTGATCTGTAGTGCTGAAGCTTTGTTAGTCCTTATAGCAAAGCATTAATATAACTAGACATGAACGGCTGAATCAGTCTTAACTAAAGTTTATTATATACCAGGTTAGAAGTACTTAGTTAGTGGGATATTCTTAAACATAAATGCAACTTATAGGTCCACTGAAAGTACATAATTCCGTATCGGTATGATTTTTTTTATATACCTGTTCATGTGATAGTTGTTACAGATTTTAGTTGATGGAACAGTTTGATAGGAAATTATTCCCTGTTCAAACTGCTTGAGAGACACAAAAACTCACTTTGAATAAAATATATTTCAAAGATCTTATTTACAGTTATGCTGCCTTCCTCCAGGTGATAGTTTTAAGTAGTTAAAGTAATAGGGTACCTGTGTCCTTGTTTTTAATAGATATTAAAATCTGTGTAAGAAATGGATGGGGCAAAAAGATTTCATGTCATACTAAGAAAAAAAAAATTCATGTTTTCCCGTAATATCTTTATTGTGGAATAACTGTTGCAAAATTAGTAATCTAGTAGTTCATATGACTAACGCCATTCAGTATGACTAACGCACTGAAATTTGAAAACCAAGAAGTCTGGAGTGACCTAAGGGAGGTGCAGCCTATGACCATACTGGAAGAATTCAGAAATACACTAACTTTTGAAAATCTTAGTTTGATAAATTTATGACTGTGGATTTCTATTTTTGGAAAAGATTGATCTCTCTATGAAACTGATGATAATGTTGGCCGATGCCCTGAATCCTTAAAAGGATAATGAACAATTTCAGTAAAGATACTGATCACAGCATGAAGATGTGGAACTATTAACAAACTTCAATTAGAGTTTGCTGATTCAGACTTTTTGTGTTTTGGTTTTTAGCTTGAAGATGCTGGTTCAAGTAATTTAGATAACCTCCTAAGTAGATATATTTCAGGCAGCCACCTACCCCCGCAACCTACAAGTACCATGAATCCCTCCCCCGGACCTTCAGCGCTGTCTCCAGGGTCATCAGGTAAATGGGAAAGAGTATGATGGGTATTGCTAGTCTTTAAGTTGAAGATAATACCTACTGCTTCCTGCCATAAGAATAATGATATTTTGTTAGTTTAAAAAAATTTTTTTCTTCAAAAATAAGTTCTTGCAGAAACTTAAATTTTACTTTCCTTCAGAAATATCTTCACAGTAACAACTGTCTGCATGTGAATGCAGTGTTTCAGATATGTATGTAGATTGATATGTCTGTGCTATGATACTGTTTGACTTATGTTACCAGAATCCGTTTTCTTTTTGTGCATCAGAGGACGTAGTTCAGTTACTGCCCCAAATGATGACTGTCTAGACCATTCTGAGGTTCAGGAAGTAAGTGTGCTGAATATCAGTGAATAGCTTAATTAGTCACAGAAATATCTATACCCAAAGATCATTTGAGCAAGGTCATTCTAAGTACAGCCAATTTAGAATAGAGCTTTCATTATGCATCTGAACAAATTAAATCACCAATATACCTGATGTTCAGTTATGTAAATATTCAGATGTCCCTTTCCATTAGTAAGAAGCTGATTTCAGCCATTTGGTATGCATATTTCCCTTGGTCTTCTCTCTGCAAGATTCTGTGAGTGAATGCTTGCAGCAATGGAACCTTGTTTCTCAAAGCTTGTATGCGAAACATATCCACTTTATTGGTGGATATCAATGGATAAAATCTGAGGACTTAAGGGTGGAAGGCTATGGCGCTATTTGGATTAAGTGAAATAATTATTGGGACTTGTTTAACAATAGCTTGTCATCTGTGGTTTTTATTTAATGTAGTGTGCTAGATCTTTGTTCTGATCAAATGACTGAGAGGGCAGCTGATTACTGTGAGCTGTTAGGATATTCCAGCAGCAGCACTTCTGGTGTTGCTCAACACTAGTCATATTTATTTTTTGTAGCTGTTAACAGTTTGTACCGAGTCAACTTTTATACTTCTTTTCAGGTTTATCCAACTCCCACACTCCTGTGAGGCCACCTAGTACCTCCAGCACAGGTAGCAGAGGAAGGTGAGTGTGTTACAGTCAATAATGCCACGCTGAAAAATCAAAGATGGAGAATTCAAAAATAAATCGACAACAGGTCAATAGGGCTTTGTTGTAACTGTGACCCAGTAATTGAAGAAGCCTTACATGTTGGAGTTGTGTTTTGTTTTTTTTTTTTTTAAATACAGTTCCCCTCTTGTAAAATTAAGCTGTCCTCTAAATGTTTGGACATGCTTGACCTTTGCAATGTTTAACTCTCTTATTCTAATGAGTTTTCGTCTTATTTATGTGCTGGTATCTTTCTAGCTGTGGCTCCTCAGGCAGAACTGCTGAGAAAACTAGCATGAACTTCAAGTCTGACCAAGTGAAAGTCAAGCAGGAGCCAGGGACAGAGGAAGAGATATGCAGTTTCTCAGGAACAGTGAAACAGGAAAAAACAGAGGATGGCAGAAGGAGTGCTTGCATGGTAAAGTTAGTTTGTGAAACAGTATGTTACGGTGTTTCTACAAGCATGTATGAGAATTTGGAAATCATAAAGCAGTTCTACTCTTAAGCCTCATATTCTGTTAACAGTTCTGAAGACTGCAAGGTATTTTGGTCCTTGGTAGTGTGTCTGAACTTTTAAGCACAGGTCAGCTTCAGTGGTGAGCTTTATTTTTGTAGCACAACTAAGGCTGCTAATTATTTAGGGGTTTGTGACATAGGTACCAATAAGCTGGAAACAGGACTTGGACAATTGCTTGCTAGCTTATGTCAAACAAATGAGCATTAAATGATGTCTCTCTTGTTAATTTGGACAGGATTTGAACCAGCGACATAGATGCAAAAGGCACTCAGTCCTTGTAAATTTTATGTACTGTCATGCGTAATTGCATGTTGAAAGTAGTCTGGTAGGAAAAAAAGTTAGAACTTAATCTCAGTTTGGCCCATGTTTAAGACGTGATCATATTCTTTTACGATGCTCTGCTAGACACAGGATAGTGCCATGTAAATTTTTTCTTTAACTGTTCAAATAAAATACCCCCAGCAGAGTAGTTTGTTGCTGTTTTTTAATACCTAGCTAATGAAACCTGTAAATAATCCACTGTTAGCAGGAATTAATGAACACTCATGTCTATGTAATTACACTCAGAAATCTTCCAGTCAGTCAAGATTTCTCATGCCAGAGCAGGCCTGTCATTGGCACTTTCACAGTTCTTTAAAATATTTATGCAAGTGAATATTACAGTGCTTCTCAGCTCTGTTTGATTTAATGGGATTGTGTACTGGGAGCAGGGTGAAGAACTTAAGGATTTTTCCTGGTGACAGTGGAGGTACGTATTGATGTTTTATTGGTGTGTTGGGATTAAAAGTTTGTTCATCATGCTATGTATTAGAAATGAGTCTGTCCTTGAAAGGACAGACTTGTGGAAAAAGTATTTTTTTAAATTGTATGCAACTCCACTGTTCAGAATGATTTGCCAGTTATTCTGGGAAATGCCTATAGTGCCAGTAAATGGTGGATGGCTTTTGACTTCCAGCATGTGAAGAAAGAGGCCCTTGTAAAACTGTTCCCTTCTCAGATTTTTCATATGCTACTTTTGTTTCAGCTTAGCAGTCCTGAGAGCAGCTTGACACCACCACTGTCCACTAATTTGCATCTGGAAAGTGAATTGGAAGCCTTAGGAACTCTTGAAAATCATGTGAAAACTGAACCAGCAGAATTAAGTGAAAGCTGCAAACAGTCTGGACATAGTCTTGTAAATGGAAAATCCCCGGTGCGAAGTCTAATGCATCGATCAGCTAGAATTGGAGGAGAAGGCAATAACAAAGAGGATGATCCAAATGAAGACTGGTGTGCTGTATGTCAAAATGGAGGGGATTTATTATGTTGCGAAAAGTGCCCAAAAGTGTTTCACCTGACTTGTCATGTACCAACACTCCTCAGCTTTCCAAGGTACCAGAAACCATGCAGTGTAATAGTTTCCGTAGAACAGCTCTGTGGTCTCGTTCACATGGTAGGTTTCAATGCAGTACTAAAATTGGTGCTTCATTCTCAAGACTGGCTAGTTCTGCCTTGACTTTTGCCAGTAAAAAAGCTGACATTTTAAAGGTCTGCCTGGATTGTTTTGTGCATAACTAATTAAAATTTATTTGATAAACAAATGAGCTCTCAAAGTGTGCTTCTGTTGTGTAAAGCTCATTATAAAGTCACGGTGAGAAAGATGTTGTAAAGTATTTAAGCATATTTAGGATAGGAATATGAGGGGAGGAAAAAATGACCTTGACTAGCAGAACTATCTTGAGCCTTATTGGTTACCCTTTGTTGTTATAAATCCAAATCTTTAATATTGTACAATGTGAATTGGTGACAACTAATGAAAAAAATCTTTGTAGTTATCACTGATGTGGCTTCGTCCCTGGATTCCTGGAGTAATTGTGTTCCTGTCTTTCTAGTGGGGAGTGGATATGTACATTCTGCAGAGATCTAAGCAAACCAGAGGTAGAATACGATTGTGACAATTCGCAACACAGTAAGAAGGGGAAAACAGCACAAGGCCTCAGTCCTGTGGACCAAAGGGTATGTCTCAAAACTGTAGGAATCAGTTTCTTAAGAAAAAAGCACTTTCTGTAATTAGCTGTCCTCCACTATTTCTTGAAGATACTTTTGCTGTGGCTGCAGCAAATTGAATATGACTGTGGCTGTAGCAAAAAAATGAAATGAGTAATAAGACTGTCTTGCTGTGACCACATAAGCAGGTCTTGGTGACTGTGTGAGTGCTCCATTATTAACTGTAATAATCTACTGGTTAAAACTTGCATGTAAACATATTCTGTATTTAAATGCACACTTTAATATGCATTAATCTCTTCAGTGTTAGAAGTTCTTTGCATTTAACATTGATACAGCCTTCATAAAAGTAGTTGTGTAAAAGTTTGTTGTGCTAAGTTCATGCTGTGAGAGTCGTTAGAAATATTTAGGTGCATTCTTGCAGAAGGTGTAATGACCTCGACTGTCAGAATTATTTTTAGCTTTATCATTCAGACTGTGAACAAAGTGTCGGAGCATTATCAAATCAAATTCCTCCAAGGGAATTCCAAGCAAATGAAAGAAAAATATTTTAACAGGAAATTCATAGAAACATTTTGGATTTAATTTCAAATTGTTTAGTTTTGTGTAGTGGGGGAAAAAAAGAAGTCCTTAACTCGGTCTTTTCCTGTAACTTCATGTTGCACTTGGACAAAGATGTTTATAGTTTTTTTTTTTTAATTTGATGGTTTATTAATGGGCTTCTGAATGTTTGACTTCAGCCCTAGGTTTTTGTTTTGGAAGAAGAAAACAAAAAGGGAGTGTACTTCTGCTATCTGAACGGAGAGGCGTGTTTGTTGTTGTTGTTGTTGTTGTTTTTCCCATCAATAACACCCTCCTAAGAACTTGGACGTTTTATAAACAAACTTGTGGAGATTGTACATTAAATTTTCTGGTAGTAAGCTACTACTATTTAAGTAGTGAAATATGTGTTTCTGGGGTGAAAATAAATAAGGATATTAACTTGAAACTGTTTATTTCTTTTTAAGAAATGTGAACGTCTCCTGCTTTACCTGTATTGTCATGAGCTGAGCATTGAATTTCAAGAGCCAGTCCCAGCCTCGGTAAGTCTCCTTCTGCAAAAGAGTTTGTGATTTATTTTTGGCACAACATCTAACAGGCTGGAGTCGTAAGGGGCTTTGTTTTGGGAGGATGCTAACTGCTTTTACTTGAAGCATGTCCTGTTTGGCCAGTCTAAAAGTTCTGGTGGTCATTCAGTATTTCACGATATTTTGAAGTATCTGATTCTGTAGCTTCTCTGTGCAAAGGCTGTACTCCCAGTCTTAAACCCACTCGTCTAAAAATACTTCAAATTAGCAGTTGGTGAATTGGAAGAGGATGACTTAGGATACTTATGAAATTCAAAATGTTACAACAGAAGGCTTTAGGAAAACTTACTTTGTCAATCTTTTAAGTGAAAGCAAGAAAGAAACTGCTTTGACTCTTCTATTTTCAGCTGTAAGATAAGTAACTATAATGAAAACCTTTGCTGTGCTATGATACACAATGAAGGTGAGAAAGAAATTCTTAAACAGTCTGAAGAAAATAAATTGTTCTTGCTTACTGAACATGCATACAGTGCATGATAAGATTAGCTGATAGCTATTTTGATAAGAAGCAGAGAAATTCAGCTGCTTCTGTGAACTATGTAGATGTGACTACATATGACTACAATGATGTAGTGGTAAATCATTGTTCGTTCTTTACAGATACCAAACTACTATAAAATTATAAAGAAGCCAATGGATTTATCTACAGTGAAAAAGAAACTGCAAAAGAAACATTCTCAGCATTACCAAAATCCTGAGGATTTTGTGGCAGATGTCCGGTTGATCTTCAAGAACTGTGAAAGGTTTAATGAAGTATGTTAACTTCCAATCTGTATACTTTTTCTTTCTTTTTCTTTTTCTT
This sequence comes from Dromaius novaehollandiae, assembly GCF_036370855.1. Lineage (NCBI taxonomy): Eukaryota > Metazoa > Chordata > Aves > Casuariiformes > Dromaiidae > Dromaius > Dromaius novaehollandiae. The sequence continues at coordinate 7,742,773 of NC_088124.1, read as the reverse complement.
TTTTTTTCTTTCCTAAGATTAAGATTTATTTCAACCTGATTCTGCAGCTTCTCCATGTAGAGGCTCTGCTTCAAATCTTAAACTTCTGTGTTATGGAGCAGATGCTGAGACAGACACTTAAAGTACAACATAATTACAGAACTAGCTCTCAGTTTTAGCTAGACTGGGGAGATGAGGCTTTTATAGGGAGACTGCTAACATTTAGTCATGTAGGGATACTGCTGACTAAGCAGTAGGTGTATTCATCGGTTTTGATACGTGACTGAGGAGCAGGATGGCCTTCTCGTTGATGTTCATCGAATAGATTGTGGCAGTGCTTATTTAAGCATGATGAAAAAGATAGTCAAGCAGTCCTTAGAACTATCTCAACTTGCACAGATAACTGTGCTTATACTGATGAAATATGGCAGATCCCCATTGAGGAAACTCTCTATTGAGGACAAGTGCCTTTCTGAAGGATATCCTGCTGTTTCTAGTACCTGCTGCAGGCGGAATCCAAAAAATCTTTTTGTTCATTATTCACAGTATTAAGTGTAGTGCTTTAGCTCATGGATAGTTGGGCTCTCACAAAAACTAGTTTTCAACAGATAGCTTGTGTATGGAGTCATATTTTTGATGAATGTGGGAAACTGCCCTGTTTTGCAATGAACTCATCTGATACTGAAATATTTTACCTTACTAATGTGTGAAATGTGACTTGGGGAGATACGCTACCTGAGTGTTGTTGTTAGGTGAAGCAACAGAAAAAAATACTCTAAATATCAGAAAAAATATGGCATTGTGCTGAAACAAAGTAGTCTCTGAGGTAAGCTGGGGTGCCCTCATTTCTGAGATTCCTTAAAGCAAGATCATAAAAAGCGCTGGAGAAGACATTGCATGGAGTGGCTTGCTTGTGACCTTAGAGATGCATACAATAGCCAGCATTTCTCTGTAAAATGTAATGACTTTTGCAATATTTGGGCAACATTTCTGACTCTCAGAAGAGGCAAATTTGTAGGAAGCACACAAACCAACATTTAAAATCTCGACTGCCTCACAAGTATGCTGGTAAAAATCAAGGTTAAATACGTTTTAGAAAATGTGATGCTGTACGCTGTAATTGCAAGCATTTGGGACTTTGACACCACCGACTCCCTTATGTCTCTGTATTAGGTGGAGGTTAATGAGCACTGTGGCAAAAGTTGCAGTTATGTGACCTTCTCAATCAAGGGAATTAATGAAGCATCTACTGTAGAAGAAAACATGCTGCAGCTCTTAGGGACAAGAGTAAAACAAGGGAGCAAGGACTGATGGATGTGTTTAAAGAGGTGTTTTAGACTTGTGTCGCTGTTCAAAGTGCTGGCTGATGGCAGAAGATGAGGCAACCTGAGCACTCGTAGCAGAGTCAGGTCTAGTGCCTCTGAGCTATATGCTCTTAAAAAGTAAAAATCAAAGTGGGGTAAACACCCCAAGAGAGTAGTCTGGTCTTCTGTAGAAAAGACTTGCAGAGCTCTTCTCTGTTGGAATTCAAATGAGACTTTTCCTCACTAATGTCTGGGCAACTAAACTTTAAAATGAACAAAGCAATCATGAGTAAAGTGCAATTTTAAAAATGATGGGGAGCAACTTGTTTGTACGAAAGTTGTGTGTCTTGCCAAAGGTTCATTTACCCTGTGTCACCCTCTTAATAAGACTGTTTTAAACCCTGCTTCCACTGAGTTTGGGAACTAAAGAGGTGTAGTCCATAACAAATTGCTTTCTTGTTATGGCTGACTTTAGTCATCCAATCCTATGCAATCTCATAACTTTAGAAAGGATTATAATTTCATTTTTTTGACTCTGGTATCCTTTTTAGATGATGAAAGTTGTTCAAGTTTATGCAGAAACACAAGAGATTAATTTGAAGGTAAGCGTTTCAGACCATGCACACTTGGTGAAGGGATGTGCATTTCCAACAGGTGAATATTCCTGTCTTCTTTTGTTTGCAGGCTGATTCAGAAGTAGCACAGGCAGGGAAGGCAGTTGCATTATACTTTGAAGATAAACTTACAGAGATCTACCCAGACAGGACCTTCCAGCCTTTGCCTGAATTTGAGCAGGAAGAGGATGATGGTGAAATAACTGAGGACTCCGATGAAGATTTTATACAACCACGTAGAAAACGTCTAAAATCAGATGAGAGACCAGTGCATATAAAGTAATCTAATGATATGGACCTAAATTTATTGTAAAAACTGTTATTTAAGTGTTCCTGGAATATTATCATGCCTACAGTGGCCATCTTGAAGAAGCTGATAGCTTTTTAAACAGTATTAGATTACAAAAACACTTGTGCAGAAAAGCATTCTCATCAAAAGGGGAAAAAAATGTATTGCTTTTTTTTTTTTCTTGATTATTTGGTGTTTCCTTTTCTTTTCATGATGGGGAGGGGGACTCACTCATCCTGGTCTCACGGATAGAGGTGGATGATGTGGAAGAGAAGCAGATTTGAAAAGAGATGCTCCTTGTACAGATAAGACTGTCATACTGCTTAATAAAATGTTCTGCAGGACTGGACCAATACAGTTACTGTATCTTGCTTTCATGCTGGACTGCAGTGTAAACTGTAAAAAATGTTCTTAAAATCCCCTCTTTTTCTGTGAATTTAAGTGTGTGTTGGGTCATTGGTTTTATCATCTCATTTAAGTAATATTGTGAGTAACTGATCTTCTGTGTTGATCCAAGTATCTAAATTTGACTTTCTTTACAACATTTTATGTATAGTAAAAAAAAAAAATCATTAAACTGTTCTGAATTGGCAAGTGCAGGAGTGTGAGTTCTTGACAGATGCAGGACTAAACTGTTTGCAACTGTTGCTTTTTAGTAGGGCTAAGTGTATTTACTAAGAATCCTGTACACAGAACATTTTAATGGAGTTCATGACAGAATTCTTAGCATTGTATCATCTGTCCCTGATCCCCCTAATGAGGCAGAATGTTATCTCCAGTATTCATTATCTAATTTTCTGTATTTAAAATATAGACTGAAGAGGTAATACCTGGTTGGGTTTTTTTTTTCTCCAGTCTTCCTAAATATCAGTTTCTAATAGACCACTTGGCAAACAATAACATATTGACTACCAAATGTGTAAAATTTCCTGTATTCACTTTGTCTTATTTGTAAATAGTGGACTGAGATTTCTTGCAGATCAGCAACATTTGCTGAACTGTTTTTAAGCTAATATGTATTCTTATTAATTGTTCCTATCAAGAAAAGATTTGTAATATATGCTGTCTATTTCTAACATTGCATTCATATTGAGGTTCTATCTTATTTTTGTTAGAGTACTATTCAGAACTTTCTTCAGAAGCAGCTCATGAGTGAAATGTCTAGAAAGATTGGAATAAACCTGTTAGGATTAGGTTACTTGTCCATCCATAAAATGAAGCACTTGCACAGACCAGGATTTGGAGTTGAGTGGTTTCTGGTCAAATACTGAAAATAGAACAATTTTCCTGTTCCTTGGAACCCTGCAGCAGGCATCTCTGCAGTGCCTTCCCATTGCACACTGCCTTTGTTGCAGCATTTCTGGTTAGAAATGAGGTCATGGCAAAGTAATTATGCTTTGAACAGTTGTTTTTTCCTTTACTGAACTGAATTCAATCCTAGAACCAAGAAATGTAATTTCTGACTTTCATATAGATCTTGTTAAAGTAAGATGAAGAAATCCTGTGATCAGATGAGGTCAAACTGACAGACTGTAAATTTGCCATAAAATTTTGTGTGAATACAGCAGTTCTGTGGTAAATCACTGGGGGTTTAATATATTCAGCATGAGCATTTCTTGTGGCTGTTCATTGTTATGTACTTTACCTTAATGGTAAAGATAAATATTTTTAGCACAATGTATCAAATTGAGAAATGCTCTGAGAAAATTTTATGCAAATCACGATTTGATTTCTTTTTATATAGAACAAAGTATATATACGTTGTGTCTATACCTCTCACAATAAACAAGGGGACTGAAGGTGTATTCATAACTTCAAGCTCACTTCTTTAAATTCTGCGGATGTTACACTTGACTCAAACTGATTTTTTGTTGTTGTTCGGATATTAACAGAGTGTCTGTTTAAATTTAGTTTTTACCAGTTTGTGAAAGGAAAAGTCATCCTACTTAAACATACGTTTATTAAATTGACACAGCAAAAACTTTGCCAGTAGAAAAGGGTGAAATGTGTGAATAGGACACTAATAGTAACAAGGGATCATTTAATGGCTCTGTGTATTGCCTATTTATGCATTTCTAGTTTCTCAGCTTCATTTTGCAAAGGAATTATTAAAATTACAATAAAAATAAGATTCTGTGAATTCTCTTCAATTGGGGTTACTATTTTAATGGCACTTAAGCACTCTAGGTTCTGTAGCTGCAGGCCTCAACTTTAAGTGTTCACTTTGTGAGGCTCCAGTCATTTCTTAAAGTGTTGCAGGTACCTCCTGCCTGACCGGGAGCTCAGGACAAGCGTGGTGGCATCCCAGGCTGGGTCCTGCAGCAGAGGAGCCGTGGTTCAGGGGAGTGCACGCTTCTGGACTGCTGCGAGCGCTGTAGTCTCTCTCTTCCTCCCAGACCCCAGGTACCAGACAAAATTTGTCTAACTTTGTAGTCTTGACAGTTAGCCTGTGTTCCATTAGTTCACCTGCAAACCACAAGTAATGCTAAGCTTTGATCTTGATTATAGTTCAAGCTTTGCTCTTGCACATAACCCGATGAGCTTCTACAATTGATCCTTCCATCCAGCTCGTCAGGGTTCGGTAGTGTTATTTATGTGGAGTTTTGAACTGCGTGCAAGAAATCTCACGTGTTTCTCTTATATAAAAGAAATGAAAGAACATTCTCATTTTTGTTCTCCATTTTGGAACGCCAAATACAGTAATTCAATGATTGTTTGGAACTAGCTAGGGCCCGTTCATACAGATTCAGAAGGATAGATAAGCTCTGTTAATACGTTTCCCAATCCCTTAGTCTGTAAACATTCATCATAGAACCGGTCGGGGTTTGCTCAACCAAAACAGCTTTTGGGGGCCACGTCGTATGTAGCTTGGTCGAGAGCAAACACATGGGTTGTGTGTTAACAGGCTGCTGTGCTAGTCTAGCTCTTCCCCGTGCCGGGCAACGCGTGTGCGGGTGATGGTGCGTTACCCTGGAGTTAGAAGGTGGCTTCTGTTGAGAATGAAACTTCCAGCAGATGAAAGATGTGGTGGGTGCAGGCCGTGTGCTGCCTGCTCTGCCTGCGTGGCTGCAGTCTTCTAACGTGACAGCAAGAAGATAATCTGGCACTTGATATAACTATATGCTCTGATCGAAGATACTTTTGTAAAAAGATCATTCGTGTCTCAATTTTTGTTGTAAATGACCCTGAAGTTTAAGTTAATCCAAAGAAGTAAAAGGCAACTTGCTTTGAAATAGGAGTGAAAAGTGTAGTGTGCTACTCACGGACTTCTCAATTACCTCAGCAGGTATCCTGCCATGTAATTACTAGTGATTAATGCTAATTTAACCAGCTAAATAGGTTCAGGTCTTTTGTTCGACTGTGCCCTGGAATTAAGTGGCCTACAGTATAATATGGCTGAGTTACTATCCAAAAAAAAGGGTGTTCCCCAAACTTTCAGCAGTAGAAATGCTCTGTTAAGCATAGATAAGTTGCTTTTTGTGAGATGTCATTATTGCTGTTACTTGTGACATTTGACTGTGTCAGCATACTCAACACTGGATCAGCAGTGAAATGTTTTATAAACATTTCTGCAAGCCACTAGAACAGAAGTCTTTAAAATTAGCTCAAATTCACCATTCTGTTGTATAACCTAGTTTATTGGCTGACCCTCTGTAAGCTTAGGTAATGGCAACGGTGTTTGAAGCTGCGTGTATGATGTCCTGGAAGTAGGCTTTTTCTTGTTTTTCTTTTTCTCTTCCTTGGAAAAAGCAATAAAACTGCTTTGTCTGTTGCCTATTAGCATGACAGGAATCCTTTCCTTTGGATAGTGATTTTATAGGAAAGTTTGTATGCATATCACCAAGTCTAGCTTTTAAAAATAGTGTGCAGGAGTTATTGACAATATAGTGTGGCATTTTATTTTAAAAATTGGGGAAAGTTACATATTTTTTTAAAAAGTAGGTGTTTGAGTAAATAACGGAGGTACTTTTTTAAAAAAAATTTATATGCCACAGTTTACATAGACATATTTCAGACTGAACATATACATTGTATCTTCAGATATGGTGGTTTCTTTTATTTTCTCAAAATGCATGTACAGTAACTCTTCCATCTAGTTCCTGTGTTCGCCTATGGGGATTCTACTTTATATGCTTTCTAATGTATCTAAATTGAATTAGTTTTCAAAAATTGTAGTTAATTTGAGTATCTTTATTATAAATGAACTATTAAATGTATGAAATGCAGTTTTGGCCTTTTCTATTGAGTGATCTTACAGCTCAAGGCTGCTTTCTTTAGAATTCATTGAATTTGTACAAGGAAAGGTACTAAAATAATTTTCTAAGTTTGACTCGTTGCAGCATTCACTCTAGAGTGTGAGCTACATTTCAAAAAATAAAGAATGTGTGTCTGCTAATGGCCTGCAAATGGGGGTATTTCTTGGGTTCAGAACACCATGAAATATGTATATAAGCCTATGAAGATTTGTGCAGTTGAAAACCTGTAAGTTTTGAATACATGTTGCATACAGTTGAATACATGTAAGCATACTCATGGAAGGGTTAAATTCATGGCATTCTTCGATTATTTCTTGCTTCCAGTAATTAAACTGGTACTTTTTTGCACATAGTAAACTCTTCTCATCTTTTAATATGATTCTTCAAAAAAGTGCTGTTTCTGTGGTATTATATTATCTGAGTAATTATTTAACTTTTTTTTTTTTAACAAAGTTACAGTTTCTAATTGTTCTGTTCCTGTGTTTTTGCTGGTGTGTAATAAAAAAAAAGCTTTTTCTTTCCATGGTTATTTAATACATTATCTGCCTGTAAATATTTCTTGTTAAATGCTCTGGAATGTGGTGTAGAAGTTGTACTAGATCAGTTTAAAACATTGTTTGCAACCCATTTTGTTTTGGTTATTTCTATTAAATTAGAAAAATGAAGAATCTTTCAATTTGAGTTTCTTTTTTGCAAATCTGGGTTAGGTCATAAGGTACTAACACATCACTGGTGACAGTTTCCTGATACTTGGAAGGAGGAAATACGGCTAAACACCTTGGTGAAATTTTAACTGTAGCAATTAAAATGTGACCATCTGAGGCTGCGTGATCTGTGCCAATGAGCGGTTTAGAGAGGGAAAACACCGAGGTCTAAACTTAGTCCAGAGTTTGGATGTGAGATATCGGGGTTTCGTCACTCTCCACTTTCTGGTCCGTGAAATGATTCGTCACCTGTGTTTACGCCTAGTACTTGGCACACGTACGGTAGGTTAGGGGTTGTAAGGTTTCTGAAGGCTTTTTTCTTTTTCTCTTTTTTTTTTACTCCTGCCACTGATCAAAAGCTGCTGTTGCCCTGGAATATGGTGCAGCTTCATGGGAGGTGCAGTTCCGAGGTTTGCAGCTCGCTAAGGAAAATCCCAGTTGCAGCGTTCAGTTATCGGGGCCCAGATGACTTCCCAAGGCTGGGCAGACCTGACGGCGGAGGTCTGCGAGGGGCTGCCCTGGGGCTCCGCTTCCCACGTCTGGTGCAGCAAGTCCTGGAAGGTGAGAAGGGCGCTGAGCGGATCCCTCCGTAACGTGTCGGCCTCTGCACCCCTGGTTAAATATGCTTCTCATCTGCCCTGCTGGGCTCTACGTGCTACCAGTGTATTTTCTCTTTTGGAAATGAATCCATAGTGAATAGGTAGCTAGGGACAGTGTGTTTCTTTGCTCAGTAAAATGTGTTTCTGGGGGACCAGACCACTGCAGTAACGTATGTGTGTCCCTGCGCGTGGGTATAAACGTGGTTCAAAATGCAGGGCAGCACGAACAGCAGCCCCAGCAGTCTGGCTGGTTGGTCAGTCCACACCTCGGGGATCGAAACCCCTCCGTCGAGCAGCTTTCCCTGGCGCTGTGATCGGGGGAGGACAAGGGAAGGGTTTTAGGGTTGTGAGGGGAGAGGAGGCTGCTCCTGCGTGGTCGGCAGTTCTTGTACGCTGCTCGGAAACAGCCCGTGCTCGCACGCGCACAATGCTGCGGTTCTGTTTGCCATTTAATCAGTCTGGCGTTTATGCATTAAACTGTCCTCCTTACTGATCAAATCCCTTTTCCTGTGCTGGTGTTGCCACTGGTGCGTTGCATGCCGTACCATATCGGAGCTAAAGGTGGGGTTCAGCCGAGGTGTTTTTGTAGGCTGTGACGGGGTTCAACTACTGCTGCAGGGCTTGAAGCAGGAATTAGTGTGCTTCAGGCTGTAACTCCTTGAGAAGTTGTGTTTTCTCTTGCTATTCATTTCTCTTGTTTTCTCTTACTCTTCATTTCAAATACCTGTTGTGGTTTAGTATCGCAGGAACACCATGATGAAAAAGCTGCCTTTTACGGAAAGGTAGTATTAACTTTATACTAAAGTACATGTTTGTTCTAGCTAAAATCAAGACTACCCTGCTTACCATATCAGAAAAGGTTGCAATCGGGTTGCTAAAATTTGGGGGGTTTTACCTCCTCTTTCCACCCAAAATTCTACCAGCAGGTAGAAACACTGTCGCCAGTGGCGAGCGCGAACGCGTCCCTGCAATGAGCACAGTCGTGTTTTGTGGCAATTCCTTTAAATTCTGGCAGCCTCAGTGGCTCTCGGCTCGGGAGCGGGGCGGATGCGCGGGAAGCTCCTGGTCGTGAGAGGTGTCGGACAGGTAGCGCCGGCGGCTCTGCTCCTCCGCCGCGAGCCCTTCCCGCCCGGGCGGCCGAGCCGAGCGGGGTGGCCGTGGCGGTGGGGCGCGAGGGACGAGGGCAGCGCGCTGTGACGGGGCGGCACGCGACGGCGACAGCCCAAACGCACCCGCGTCACCCGCTGCAGCTCGGCGGCATCTTTCCCGAGCGGCGGTGCCTCTTGCTCAAACGTTACTCCTTTCTGTTTCTCTAAGCTTGTGTGTCCGGTCTAAAGGACCCAAGTTTAGCGTTTTGGTGCCCGTGGCCGGCTGCTTCCTGGGAGCCGGGCGGGTTCCAGGTGCCGCAGGCGAAGGCCCGGCGGGGCCCCGGGAGGGACGGCGGACGCGGGTGGAGCGGCGCTGCGCGGAGCCAGCCTGCGAAGCCGGACCTCTTTGGCAAAGGCACGGTAAGCCGCCGCGGGGCCGGGGGCTTTAGGACCTCTCCTCGGGGACGTTTCTTTTCCCAGGTCTGCTCGCTGCAAGCCGTGTGCCACGAAGCCACCAGCTAAAGCAGCCCGCGGCTCTGCGCTGCCGAGCCCGTGCCAGCGCTGCGGGGCGACGCGGCGGGCCTGGGCGCTCCTCCGGTTTGAGAGCAGACGTCGGGGACCGCGGGTTGCCCCTCGCTCCGCAGAGACCCTGTGAGTTACCGGCTCGCTCGTTTACGCTCTTCGCTGTCACCAGATGGTGCTCGAACACAGCCTCGCGCCTGCCAGGCTCCACGCGCGAGCAGGCGGCTTTGCTCCGGGAAGAGACTCGGGGCCGCTGGCGTGGGGCGGGTTGCTGGGAGCGGGGCACGGCGCTGCGCGGGCGCCCCGGCCCGGGGGCTCGGAGGCTCGGACCTCGCTCTCTTCTCTTTGCCGCTTGGCCGTCACAGCGCGGGGGTTACTGCCGGGGCGGGCGTGCGGGCAGGCACTGTGGGCAGCACTAGGCCCGGGCCTAGGCGCGTCCATCCCCTCCTCCCTGTGCGCAACGTGCTTTATCGCTAGCAGGCGGGTAAAAACAGCCCCAGCTGGCCGCCCGCGTCCCGCCGCCCCTCCTTCAGGGCTGTGTTGGCGGGGGAAGCCCTCGGCAAGGAGCAGGTCCCGCTGCAGGAAGGAGGGTCGCTCTCAGCACCGCGCGTGCCGGGCGGCAGATCTGGGCTTGGATCGGGCACGCGGCACCGGCTGCGGGTGCTGCTGGCGCTGCCGGAGCCCGTCGGGGAGGGAGGTGCTCCTCGGCCATTTGCCGCCGGTGGAAGCAGTGGCTCGGGGCCCTGCCCTGGGCAGAGCAACCCGGTGGCAGCGGCTGCGGGCGGCACAGCCTCCACGTCGCGTGGGAGCAGCGAGCCCCGCGCTCTGGCCTGGAGTCCGATGCCGCCTCTTGCACGTTCCTGGTGCTGAGCAAAGAGCTGAGACCAGGCGAGGTCCGAGCTCGCCGTGGGGCGCAGCCCCGGGTTTGGGGCCAGGCCAGGCTCCAGGTGGACCCTGGACCGGTTCGGCATGCTCAGAGCACTGGTGTTGCTGCACTGGGAGCAGTGATTTAGTGACTGGGCGTCACCTGCGATTCTCACTGCTGCCATCTCCTCCTGGCTGCCCTACGCCTGACAGACAGGCAGGGTATTGCCATCCTGAACGCGGTGTGGAGTCGCATTTAACGCTGGAAGCAGAGGCGGTGCCCACGCTGGTGAGACTGAGGCATTTCAGTTGCTCCTGCTGACGGGGCCCTGGAGAAGCTGTGTGGCCCGTGCCTCCCGCGGCAGCGGTTCCTGGTTTTACCCCCCTCACGCAGCTCGTTCCTGCCCTCTGGAAAGCATGAATAATCGGAACGTGTCATCAGCCCTCAGTGCTCCGCGTTGTTATTTGGAAGGAGTTTTGTGTCCGGAGCATCAGTAAGAGCTTTGCTGGCGCTTCCACCTCCCGGCTCCCTTTCGGGAGATGATACGACAGTCGCTGTGCTGCTGGCTCATGGGTTAACCGTGGACAGCTGTCAAACCAGTCTCATCTGCTGCCCGATTTTAATCAGTCTCATCCTCCTCCAGATACACACAGAGCCAGTATCCTTCTAATGTCTGAGCAGAACACAAATGTGTCAGGCCACCTTATTTGCTGCTGGCTGCTGCAAACTAAATTCAGTAGAAAGTAATTCAATAACGTTACTGTTGGGCCTGGAGACTTTATCATACTTCATCTTTGCAAGGAGCCCTTTTTCTCTCTTGCCCTTGCGGTGTGATGAGCTCAGTGGCTCTCACGGAGAAGGATGTCTGGATGCACGCGTCCGAGACGTGGGGCATGCGTCTGAGACATGGGGGATACGTGGCTGTGGGGAAGTAGATGTAACAGGAACCCTTGGGAAAGTCCCATCTGCTGCACAGCTGATAGACAAGGCTGGTTATGTTTCTCTACGGAGATCCCTGGGAACGGAAATGATTCCCAGCGTATCTGTCAGCTAGGATTAACCCTTCTGTCTGCTCTGACCTTTGGAAGGAGTTTATTAAGTAGCGAAGTGATCGGTGGGCTTTTGTTTGCTTTTTGCTAGCAGGAGGATTGCAAACGCCCCTTTGAGCTCCCCAGAAGGTCCTTGCAGAGGAAGCTCTCACAGATCTGGGATATGGATCTGCCTGTGTCCAGGCAGGCTAGGCAGCAGGATCCGTCCCTGGGGGTCCGGAGAGCCAAGGGCTCGCAAGGCTTGGTGGCCAAAGACCTGGTCTGGGCTACGTTCAGAGCAGACACCGCAGAGCAAGGCAGTTGGGGAGCTGTTGGCCCCTGCAGGGAAGCGCGTGCCTCTGGGCATTGCAATTGCCCCCCTCCTCGTGGATGGACATCAGGACCCTTGGCTGGAGGGACGTCCCATGGGTGGGCTTTATCGGAAAGGAGACCGCCTGTGTCGTGTCGGTGGGACGCCCTGGCGCAAGGGACAAAGCAGATACTGCAGTCCTGGGACGTTATCTAGAGGCTGATCAAGCAGGCTAATCAAAGAGCTCTCAGGCTTCTTTTTACATGTTAATTTTCTCTTGTAATGAAAGCAGTGCAGCATTCTCTGAGGCACAACTGTGCACCATTGTTTCTGCTTCCTCTATTATAGGAATACTGCTATCTTTATTCCTTGTATTCCACCAGGAGGGGTAAAAATAACTAGAATGTGGCAAATATTTCATAAACACATTATTTTCTGTTACAGATATCAATTAACTTATTTTCTCCTGAGGGCTGAGATTAAATACAGGTGCCCCGGCGGGTTGGGAAGCGGCCGCCACTCCGGTGGGGACGCTCTGGCTGTTCTCCTGCCTTTTGCCTCAGACAACAATCGGTGCCCATGACTTGGATGCAAGGTTAAAAGGGGCGCAGACGTCTGTTCTTACGTTCTGAAGAAATAATTCTCGCGCGCACGCTTGCTCGCACCAGAGTCTCCTCTTGCAACCCAGCAAGCTTGGGCTCCTCTGCAACGTAAGTGAAGGTGAATAATTAGCCCAAGGTGACTTTAAATTTAAAAGTAAAAAGTTCTTGCTATTATCTTTGAAATAAAATTAGCTTCTCTCTTTCCAAATAATTAAATTTTGTTATTGATCTCTGTGTTGCAAGCTCTCAATTGGGTATTAACCTTTCTCTAAGGGTTTTTTTTTTCTCTTTTGCCGGTTGAAGTCTCTTTAACGTAAACCCAGATGTGGATGCAGTGTGTGGTGGAGGTGTTCCAGGCTTTCTGCTCCTGGCAGCGCGGCAGGAGCTGCTCCCGTGGCGGCGGCGGCGTCCTGGGCCCCGCGGCGCGTGTGAACGCGGTTCTTCTCGGGGCTGCTTGGGCGCTCTTCGCTAGAGGTCGTAGGCTCCCGCCGCGGGCAGGCTGGTGCTCCATGTGCGCGGCCCGTGCCTCTCGCGCTGGCGATGACGCTGGGACGCCCCTGCGTGCGCAAACTCCCGGCGACGCCGCCCGGCTCGCGGCGCGCTGTTGCAGCCGGCGGTCCTGCAGCACCGACCCCGAGGCGGTGGTTTCGGACCGGGGCGTCTCTGCACGAGTAGCCGCAGGACACTGCTGTCTTCACCAGAGATTTCAATCACGTTGTCATGGCAGCAGAAGTTTTTGGAGGGAGAAGCGCTTCGTAAGCAAGCTGCGCGCGCCAAGCAGCAGCTGTGCGGGCAGAGCGCGGGGCAGGGGCGCAGGGCGGCGGCAGGGGTGCGGGTGCCCGGCCCCGCGCTCGGCCCGTGCTGCTGCCGCGCCACAGCCGTGTGCGCGGCCCTGGAGGGTGCCGGGGCCGGGGCCTCGGCGCAGCCCGCGCGGCTCCCGGGGCTCGCGCGCCGTGCCAGCCCACGGCCTCCAGCCAGCGAGTAACGCGCAATAAACCCAAGGGCACGAAGCCAAACGTGCTCGGAGACTGAGGGACCCGGGCAGCTCCTCCCCGGCTCTCCAGTGCGCTTGTTACATTTGCACGAGCTTCTCTCTCTCCAGAAGCTGCAACAAGTCATTCTGCTGAATATAACTTTAATTGCCTGTTACGTGATCTGCTTCTTTTCTCATGCCTGTCGAATGCGTTCTCTGTTCAGAAGGGTAGCTGTCATCTGGCGTGACCTGTCTGCTAAACTGCAACAGGAATCAAAAAACGCTGCAGAAAACTGAAAAGCTCCTAACTGCAAAATGCAACGGCTTTCTCCATCTCCGTTGCCATCTGCAGCCTGGTGTGCCAGCACTGGTGCAAACAAATCGATGAAACTTGCTGCTTTTCTCACGCTGCCCTCGGCAGTTTAGTGTGTGCAGCACTCGCCAGAGCAGGCTCGCTTTTCTGGGCTGGCGATGTGCTTTCTTGGCCAGAACATTTCGGCAGTCACTTCTTTGCCAAAACGCTCGGGAACTGGGATTTGAATGGCTGCACCTGGAGAACAAGCGAGGGAGGCAGCCACGAAGGGGTTAAGAAGAATTATCCGGGCTGCAGCTTTAAAAATGTGGTATGGAGGGTATCAAACTGGATTTGGTAGGAGGTTCTCTGTCTGGTACACGCCTTGGCAGTGAATAGATATCTGATCTCAGAGCAATAAGAGGCTCTCAGCACCGGCAAGGCTGCGGGGAGCTGCGGTCCTGGGGACCGAGCTGTGGGCTGGTGGTGGGTCTGGGGCGCTGGAGCCCTGCCCGGCACCGCTGCCCCTCTCAGTGCTGCCGAGCCGGGGCGGGACTGGCATAATTCTGTTGCGGCGATTAAAAGTGAGCAAACGCTGTTTTCCTAGTTGGACTTTCCTGGTCAGCGGAGAGGGGGTGGCGGAGGATGCGGTGTGGGAGATGAGCGGCACCAAGGACGATGGCCGCTGTCAGAGGGCAGTGCGCATCGTCACTGAGCTGTGCCGCAAGAAAAGCCTGCCGAGCCTGGACCTGGACTCCTGCCGGGAATTCCTGCTGCCGCCCTCGGACCAGAGCCTGAGCATCTCGGAGCCAGGTAGCGTAGCCCGCTCCCGACTGCAGAGCCCCGCGTGGGCACGAGGACTCGGGCGAGGGAGGGAAGGGCGTGCTGGCCGCAGCGTGGAGCCGGGGGGGACGGTCTCGGCACGTGGCCGCGTCCCTGTGCGCGTTTGCTCGATGCAAGCTGGGCGAGGGTGGCGATGCCGCCCAACCTGTTGCTGCGGTGCCCGGCAGCCCGGGGCGGTCAGCGGCGGCGGGGGGAAGAGGGGCAGCGCTGCAAGGAGGTGCTGGTGAGGAGATGGCTGGTAATCAAAGTTTCTGTGAAAGTTTCCCGTTTTACTAACACCAGACTCCTGTCCTATACAAAAGAGCAACAAAAAGCCCATTTAAGAAGCTAAGATGTCAGGACCTGATTGTTGTTACCCCAGCTAAGAAAAGGTAGGACTCGCGCGAATGTCTGTCAGCCAGCGAAGGATCGTGATGGCCTTTGATGCATCTGTTTTGCTCTTCCCAAGCCCTGCGCGAAGCTCTGAGCCCCGCGGGGTCTGTCGGCTCCTGCCCGAGGCCTGCCGGGGTTTTGCCTGTCGGGATGCGGCTGGCCCCGGGGCGCCCCGGCAGCTCCATGCCTTGCTGCATTTCTGTCGTCTTCGCTCCCAGCGGTGCCTCCGCCGCTCTCGTGTCAGTTTGTCCAGCCTAATGCCTTAGTGTCACGTCCTACTCTGCTCCTAGGCTAGTCATCACCTTAAAATCTCTTTGCTTTGTACCCGCTTCTTCTGGAGGCCTCTTATCGCTGGTGCTGTCCTGACGTGTTGCACCCGGTACCGCTGTTTTCTGCATTGCAAATAATTTACCGCATTGTTTCGTAAGTTTTTACCTTGGTACCAAAACTGATGCTTTCATAACCGTGTGCAGCAGGAATACCTGTACCGCTCCTTCTGCCCACCGCCTGCGGCAGATAGATGCCTGGCACGTGTTACTGCAGTCTGTCATGGACCTCGTCAACCCACTTGCAGGTCACGGTCACATCGTACCCTTTGATGGCTGCAGACCTCCTGTCCGGTCTGTGCTGCCCCCCCGTCCCAGTCCTCCGTCCCGGCCCTGCTGGGCACCTTAGCAGCTGCGGCTGCTGTCTGCTCTGCAGGCCTGGGCCTGGTCTTACGTCGCGGCACCCCGGAGGACACTGCCTGGCCCCGGCTGGCAGTAGTAGCTCTCAAATGCCTAGATGCAGAGCTGCTCCAGCAAGGGAAACAAAACCATTGTCATTAACTGTTAACTAATGCTTCAGTGATGGTGATGAGCCCCCGTTCCTGGGTGCGCATCTCATGATCTGCGCCTGCACGCTGCCCGTTTTACACTGAGGACCCACACTGAGCAAATCTCCCCTCGGCCACCTGCAGCCCTGGGTGCGGGTCTGCTCCCCCCTCCTGTGAAAAGACGTACAAATGAAAGGCGAGGTGGTGCGGAGGTGGGTAGCGGTAAGGCTTTGAGGCAGAGCTGCCGTATCGGTGCAACCAGCAGAGCTGAAGGAAGGGCAGTGCAGAAGGAGCACTGGATCCTGCTGGAGCTTTTTTTGGTGGTGAACACAGCCTGAGTAACCTGGATGCCTGTTCACTTTCCTCACTTCGATAACGAATGCTAGCGGGTCATGGGGAGAGGTGCCGTCCCGAGCAGCCAGAAGTGTGTTTCTGCAGGGCGTGCAGCTACTACATGGAGCTCACTGCTGCGAAACGACTTTGAGGCAAAGATCCCGAGAAGATGGAGGATGGATTACATCTCATGTGGGTAACGCGTGCCTAGAGCCACATCAGAGATGTTAGAAAGCTTACAAAAGATCCCAAATTCACGTCTGCAGTATAAATTGCTACTGGCTGGCAGGGTTTGGGAAAGCTAGGTGTCCGTAGCAAGCAGCCGTCCTGCAGTGGGGTTTGGTGCCCCTTCCTCTGACCTGCGTGGCGCTGGTGCTGATGAAGAGGGCCCAGATGGATCCACCATAGCTTGTTCCTGTAGCTAGCGTTCCTCCAAGTAACAGACTGCAGATGTTAATGTCTTGAGTGTATTTAAACAAAAAAAAGGCAGCACTGTGGTGATAAGGAGATAGCTGCTGGTGGGCTTACCTGCTGGGCTGCTTGCGGTCGCTGGCGTAAAACCGACCCCCTGTCGTTACCGTGTGACTTCGGTCACACCTCCGTTACCTCCTGGATAAACCTATCAGCTAATGGGCAAAGCAGCCAGGGCGTTCGGGTATCTCACGGGCGCCTGCCTCACTCGTGAGCGGGCGGATGGACGCGGTGCCACGCTCCGGAGCAGGGCGCACGCCTGCCTCGGCAGGGCTGTCCGAGGGGTTCGTTTTCGGAGCCTGCTGTGTACCGGCAGAGCTGTGGATGCCGTGAAGCTGTGGAAAACGAGCCAGCCATCGCTGGCCTCCTGAGCTGCAGCTGACGCCACGGATCCCTAAGAAACCGAACAGTAAAATGCTGCCGAGCAGCTTATGTGAGAGCACGTCAGACTGCACGACGCGGCTTGTACGCAGTGATCGGTGGTTTTTGAAGAGTTTTCAGTTGGGTATGAGAAGTACGAGTGCAGTAGATGTCCTGTACTCAGTGTAGCTAGGGTTACATAAAACCCGGTAAACTCTGATTCTCTCCCAGTTACCAAGAAAGCGTCGCTGCACCCGGCAGAGCGG
Source organism: Dromaius novaehollandiae (assembly GCF_036370855.1). Taxonomy (NCBI): domain Eukaryota; kingdom Metazoa; phylum Chordata; class Aves; order Casuariiformes; family Dromaiidae; genus Dromaius; species Dromaius novaehollandiae. Next base: position 7,725,889 of record NC_088124.1, on the reverse strand, counting down.
CAGACCGGGCTGCTGCTGGCCGGCAACCCGCGGCAGCCCGCACGTGCGGAAGAGGCAGGCGCGTGCACGGGGATGGCGGCTGGCGCTGCCGCCTCAGCAGAGATGCCAGAGCAAGCGTTTGCCAGCGGCTGTGCCCGTGGTGGTGCCCGGAGCGTGGCGAGCTCCTGGCAGCGGGTCCGGCGCTGGATGAGACGCAGCCTGCTCCTGCCGCCCCGCGGCTCTTCCCTGCCGCCCGCCGCGCCGCGCCGCGCTGCCGGGGCTGGCCGGGGATGCTTGCTGACCTCGTGCGGGCGCCGTACGGAGAGGGAGCTACACGGGGGTAGGGCACGTGCGGGACACCCGGGCGCTGTGTGCACCGATTCCCTGCCTAGCTGCATCCACGTGGAAGAAGCTGCGGTATACTGATGACGTGCAGAGATGTTGGCCCCTCTCTACCCGGCCGTCGCGGTGAGGCCACGTGCACAGCAGTCCCCGCGGCGGTGCGTGCACCCCCAGCCCTTGCCCCTGCCCTGATCCTCCCCAGCGAAGTGCTCTCGGGCTTCCCCAGCGCAGGGTGCCAGGCTGGGGGGAGAGGAGGGAAAGGGACAACTGGGGAAGATGAAAAGCGGAAGCGCCTTTAAGCTGGTCCCAGTCTCCCAGCACGCTGTGCCCGCTGCCCTCCCAGCTGCTTCAGCATAGTCAGTGTTACGCCCTTGCAGTGAACCGTTCCTCCCAAACTTGATGCTGCCGGCAGTACGTCGTGCACAGCACCAAGCACCCTCCCGGCACTTCACAAAGACTAATAAAAAGCTAAAAACCACATGTTCATGAATGTTTCTGCTACAGGCAGAGATATAGGTGCATTTTTGTGCAATATGGTTTTTTTCACTGCAGGAATGCTGAAGCGGGGGGGCAAACTGTTTTACATGGAGAAATTGCTTCTGAAATATTTTTCTTGGAAAGAATTATTCCCTGATAGTTTGAGTAGTGGGGAAATTGATGACATGCTTATTCACTGATATGGGCTCTCTCCAGCCCCTGGTTATGAAATATGGATGAACCTTGAGTTAACATACTGTCTGCAGTAACGCTCTGAATCACTGTTGAAGTGCATTTTAAGCGAATATGGTTCCATAACAGTAAACATGTTTGAAGCAATCCAGGCAACACTAATATTACTCACTGGAGCGTGTGTTTCCAGTGACCAAGCATGGAGGAGTAGCAGGGGTCCCTGGGGCAAGGCCCTCTCCTAGCACTGAGCAATGCAGCTGTGGAAGGACCTTGCTGCTCCCCGTCAGTCCGGTCCGTGGGCAGCAAAGAAGGCAGCTCGTGCTGGGTGCGGCGGGTTAGTGCTCTAGCTCAGGTGAGACAGGTTTGTGCCTTGATCCTGAAGGTGTCAGGTTCAAACCTGGCTGCTGGAAGGGAGGCTTGCGAAACTGTTATTAAAATAAGATTAAATGCACAAAACTAGAGGCATAAGTCCAAGACAAACGGATTATATAGCCTGTCTGCGAACATGCGTCTGTGCTTCTGTGTTAAGTGCTAGCACTCTCAGCTAGTACTATCTGCGCTGTGATGGTCCCAGCAAATAAAATGCCCCTTCGGAGCTGTGGGGAACGTGTGGACTTAGGGGCTTCGTAAGCGCTGCTCTGCACAGCCGCAGGTTTGGGGCCGGCCGGTCGCTGCTGGCTGACCCGCTCCCGGGGCGGTGCGGGAGGCTGGCAGCGCCGGCCGGTTCCCGTGCAGCTGCGGCAGCCGCGTGCACAGGCAGCGATCAGCATCGGCAGCTCCATAGAAACCGGCTGCCAGCGCGGACTGCGCCTGCGAGCGGCTGAGGACGGCGGCCAGGGAGAGCGGAGGAGCGGACGCCTCCTTGGTGAGTCCACATTTCCAAAGTTGCTTCATTAATTTTTTGCCGTTCTTTATAACACGGGCCCCCTTTGCCTTAACAAACATTGCGCTTCAGCAGTTTGTCTCTGCTGTTGAACCATTTTCTCTTGCTTTCAGTATTTTCCCTGTGTTTCACTGAGACCGAGCATGTGCTTTTAGCTGGTTCAAGTCAGGGCATAGCCTTACTCTCATCTTCTCTGTTTTGCTGGATGATTCTGAGAAACTGGCATTTTTGTGATTACAGATGTTTGTTTCTTGACATCTCTGCTGAAGTGCTATGGGTGCAGTGTGCACAGCCATAAACAGATACCAGGCATTCACTAATGTTCGGTCTCACGTACGTGCATTCGTTTTTCAGAGAGAAAACCAGGACCCTATGTGCATCTCAGGTCTGATATAATTCTTCATTTAACTTTGGAGCTTCAGCTGTCATGGCTTTTCTAACCTGTTTAATCTCTTACTGTTCATATTTCTAGGTACAGTCTCATTCTTCCTTAGGATCCCATGTTTCCATCTCATGTTGGTTAGGCATCTTTGTCTAGCTTTAGTGTTTGTATATATTTTTCAGTTTGTAAATCATAAGGACAGGAAGCTTATCTGTAACAGCCCTTATCATTTCCCTCCAGAGGGAGGACTCGCCAAGGTAACAGTCACTTGCAGCGGCAGTTGTTCAGGGCGATGTGATTCGCCTCCGTGCCGTGCATTGTCTTTAATTATATTGCACATTGCAAAATGGCATCCTGGAGGGATGGAGCGGGGATGTTTGGAGTGACTGTAAATTAGATTGTCTACGGAAAAGAGGAAGTTAGCCTGCAGGTGTTTTATACAGGGTGAAATTGCAGATGCTGATTAGGGCCACCTTTATATTTAGTTTGGTTTGTTATGTTGTAGCACGTTAGTGTTTGACAACATCACAGGAAACTGAGCAGGATGCTAGATACACAGTTCATGCAAGTCCTTTCAAAAACCCTTTTCCCAAAAATCACTGGGATGTAAAATCCTGGAATATTTGGTTCCACTGAATAATAATTGCCCAGAAATTCCAGCATACCCGGGTCTTTGGTAATGTAAGTATTACTCTGATTTTCTGTGCGTGTTTGTGACTGCTGCAGAGAAATGCATGTAGCGTTGTAGTGCGGGGCTAAGCGTAGCAAGCGCCTCCTCAGATGCATTCCTGCCGTACGCAGTAGTTTATCTCTCGGATGTCTGCGCGCCTTTGCCCGGAGTTACCCGACCTCAGGCTCAAGCCTGGCGCCCGGCCGCTCCCGGGGTTCGTGCTGCGGCGGGGAGCGAGGCGGGTCGCTGCGAGGGGAGAGGGACGGGTCCCTGGGCCAGGCTGCGGGGCAGCAGCCTGCTCCACGCTGCCTTGCAGGGGTTAAGCAGCTCTTTGCTGCCGGCAGCCGGGAGCAGCGCGGCAGGGCGGGAGCCGAGCGCTGAGGCTGGGTCTGGCTGCGCGAGGAGTCGCGGGGCCGCTCCTGCGCCTGGGGACGAGGAGCCGCTGGTCCCCCAAGGCCGCGTTGCCGGAGGAGCACAGGTTCTCCGTACCAGGTACCAGCTACCATCCTCTCACAGGGGCGACGGGGGTCCTTCCCTGCGCCGCAGCCTGCAGAGAGACCGTTTCCAGCGCTTTGGTGCTTCTCACCATGCAGGGCAGCGTCCTCCGCGTGCTAGGCGTCAGCAGCGGTGGCAAGCGTGAGCGCAGGGAAAGGCATGGGCTGACGCGGTCGCCTCGGCTCTAGGCGGGTGCAGCTGGCAGCCCAACCGCCCGCTCACGCAGATTTGTATATTGTCCCGGCCGGGGGAGCCCCGTGCGACCCCTCACCCCGGGCGCGGGATGAGTTTGCTGCGGGACGTCTGGGCGGCAGAGCTCCTCCCGTGCTCTCCGAGGTGCCCAGCCAAGGAGCCCTCGCCGCTGGCAGGCTGCGGGTCCGGGCGGGCGCTCGGCCGGCCGCTCCTGCAGAGCCCCGGCTGCGGGAGAGCGGCGGGGAGGCTTCCCGGGCTGCCCTGGCCCGGCCCCAGCCGCGAGCGCGCTGCAGGCTGGGAGAGGTCCGCTCCCCCGGCAGGCGGGCCGCGTGGCTTGTAATAGGTCATTAGTTTGTCTTCTGTTAGGAATAAAGCAACGACAACTGTTACTGTCTCACTTATAATACTCCAGACAACAGGCGACCGAGACACAAAGCAACCCAAATCACTGGGGAATGTTTCCTTGGTTCAGAACAATTTTTTTCCTCCCACTTTTGGTAATAGAAATGCGACATCACTAGCAGCTCAGAGCTGCTGGCTGCACACACCAACAAAAGTTTGATAAACACATGTGCCTTTCACGCAGTCTGGAAGGAAAGTCGCAATCGGTGTGTGAGTTGACCCCAGAATACCAAAATATTTAGTTTCAGCAGCCTTTTGTCGGTCCCCTCGGGCGAACGCCCGTCTACGCCGGCTCTGCTGCAGGGCGTTGGGACCCTGGGCGGGAGCCCAAGCAAACGTCTTAGGGGCTCAGCCAGAAGCCGTCGCAACAACCGCGTGGAGATTTCGCAGCTACAGACACGGTACAAAGCGATGGAGGCTGCTTGCTGCCTGGAGCAGGTCCCCGTGCTGCAGAAGCGGTGCTGGCTTGGCAGGCGCGACTGCGTCCCTCCCCGCGCAGGGACTGGAAGCCAAGTGGCACAATATGCTGCGAACATATGGAGCGGCTGGGCCTGTCCCCAAGCCCGGGAGGGGCGCGGGGAGGGCGACGCGCTGCGTCCCTGCCCCCCAGCGCGGGGCGGGGAGGGACCGTCCTGGCTCTGCGCAGCGGGGCTAGCGCGGGCTCTCCGGGTTCCCCGCTCCTCCGCGTTTGGGGCCCGCGGGGCTGACGCGCGGCAGCCGCCGCCGTGCCGCAGAGCCGCCTCGCCCGAGTCCTCGGCGCGGGGGACGAGGCGGCTCGCTGCCAGCCCCGCGGTGGTTTCCGTATGGCTTGGCCGAAGTGTTTTCCAAAAGCCGCTGCTCCCTCGTCTCCTGGGACACGTCAGTGCTGGAGCATCCAGGTCTTCCTTCTGCTCCTGGATGTGGTTTGAAAGTTGCTGCCGGCGTGGCTGAAGGGCTTCGGCAGGCCCCGTCCAGCCCTCCGGAATGCCCGTATCCCCCTTATCCTGGGTGTCCGGAAAGGGACGCCCTTCGGTCCTGCCTGCTGCTCTGCTGTTACTGCGCATCCAGGCTATTCTTTCTATTTCATCCCTATTTTTTGAAAATCTCCAGATTTTAAGGGTGCAGTCTGACTGGAATAAAATGCTTCATTTCCAGCCATGCCCCAAGACTAATTTCAAAACTAAGTTTTCCTGAGCATTGGAAATTTCTGCAAATGTGTCTGTAGAGGGTATCTGGACATACAGCACTAGCAGTAATTCCTTCATGGGTAGAGAATGAATAACGCTTTAGCCCATGTGCAAATTTATTGTTTAAACATCTTTTCCTTAATCATAATTTAAACTGGAATTTAAAAAATGTGGGGATTTGCAAGTACTGTCACTAATAAGCTGACATCTGGATTCCTGGGCAATGAACTACATAACTGCTTAGGTAAAACTTTGCAGGCAGTTGTCCATACCCCACTGTTCTGGTTCTTGTCCCTGCTATAGAGCCACATTCCCTAAAGAACTATAGGAAATGGTGAAAAGCCCTGCCATTGCCTAGTGAAGGAGGAGTTGTTGGATAGGCATTAGGAGGCTGCTTTTTGTGCCTGGACCACAGATCATAGCTGGCTGAGACTCTGGTTCCCTCCAAGTTCTCCTTGTGAAGCAGGCTGTCTTCACACTTAACGTGGAATAATAAGATGTTTTTAACTTTATAATCTTATATAATTACTCTCAAAATAGCTCCTGATTCATCCCTGCCTTTGAAGCTTATAATTCGCATTCCAATAAGCTCCTGTATTGCGGGAACCCTGTGGTAGCAGCAAATTAATTTTTAAGAAGTTGTTTCTCTTTTACTGGAACTTCGGCATAGCCAGTCTGAGCTTTCATGTCTCTGTCTCCCTCTTGTCTGCTGGGATGTGCGCGGAAGGCGGTGGGGCTCCGTCCGGGCCCCCGCGGAGCCAGCGATCGCGGAGGAGGCTGGCGGGAGCTGATAGCGCTAGACTCAGCATCTAGCAGCTCACGGACAGGACAAATCTTTTAGTTTCATGCAGAAGGAAGGCTGAGTCTGTGCAGCCTCAAAGAGGACACGTCAGAGTCCCTTGGGGCTTCCTCTGGGGACATCTGGGAAGTTCATCTCATGAAGTTTTCTGCCCCTCTGCTAGGGTGAGACGGAAGCTTGCCGTTGAACCGTGTATGATGGATTTAATGTGAAAGTGTTCCTTGCATAAAACTATCTAGACAATTCTTCCCATTTTTACACTGTTCTCGGAACTGCGTGTGATTGACTTGGAGCAACAAAACATGATTCGACTGTGGTCTGCAACAGAGCATAGCTGAAACAAAACTAATTTTACTTATTTCTAACCAGTATTTCTGTGACGTCACGTTCCTCTCCCGTGTATTCCAAGGACGCCGTGCTCGTGCTGTCCTCCGCCAGGGAACGCTCCCTGAGCAAGGTGTCAGCAGGTGCCGACGGAGCAGCGAGGTGACGGCTTAGGTTGTCGCCAGAAAGGAAGGGCTTGGAAGGTCCAAGAAAGCAGGTCTGTGCCCTGTGAACCCCCAGGTGCCCCCTCCGGCACCCCAAGGTGCTCTGGCTGCTGCCGACGGACGTGCTGCTGCACGGGGCTGCTTGGCGCCCCGATTGCCACCCCGCAGGAGATCGTGCCTGTTCTGCTCGCTCCACGACTGCTTTCTGACCCACTGCTTTAAAACCTGTTGAGAACATGGTGACACATTTTCCTGCTGCTAACAACCTATTGCTTCGTGACCCGGTTTAGGCTTCACAACACGGCGACTCCTGCACTCTTGGGCTGCTCGACCGCAGTTAGGCTTTGGAGTGACAGCTGCTAATGACCTCCATAGTTGGAGAATATTTCAGGACACGTTCCTGTGGCCCATAGCTGTCTCGAGAGCATAGCAGTGAATCAAGAAGAGAAGTGGTGCTGATGCTTCACATGCCGCCCAAAAGGCAGCAAGCAAAGCCAAAGCTGTGCCGACGAGAACAGCCAACAGAGGCCTGGCACGCTGGACCTGCTCCCAACAGCTCCATCCATCGGGTAACGTTTCTCCCTCGCACACATGCTCTGCACCGCCCAGAGCCCGCCCAGCCGTGGGCTCTGCTAAACAGAGCTCCTTGCTGAGGCAAGAACGGGCGGCATGTTGGGTGACGGGAAGGCTGATCATCTTTGCTCTCTTGCTCTCCCATGCCTGCAAGAGCGGGTAAGGAGTGGGCTGGGAACTGCATGTTGCTGCACTGGAGCTCCCCTCTCTTAAGCTCAGCATCGGGCCCAGAGCTGAGGTTCACGGTTCGTAAGACAGCCAGTTTCCTTATCAAAACTCCTGTTTTCAGGTGCTCTACTTGCTGCTTTGCTTTGGTGCATTCTAGGATTTGTTTTCCGCTGCATTCCCAAAGGGGTTGTTCCCGGGCTCTGTTGTAGTTCTTGTTTTTTTTTTTCCTGTAGTGCTGCTGGATACGGTTCTGCTGCACTGCTTTAGCATTCTGCCTCTGTCCCACATCCCCTGTCTGTTCAACACTCTGCAAAGCTTCAAAGCTGAGCAGTATTGCTGAATAAACATGTCTATAGCTGGGATTTAATGGAAATCTCTTCCTCTCCTCGCCTTGTCCTGCTCTGACCCCCCGCGCTGTGTCTGCGATGCGCCAGTTCCTCCTGCCTGAGCTCCAGGCCTTGGCTTTCGGGCTAATATCGCTGATGCTTCCCCAGGGAGGGAAAATTAGATCAGCAGTTGGCGGGTGCCTCACGCGGTCCTTCGTAGCCTCAGAGCTGCCTGTCTGCTCCTCCAGCAATGACTCTCATCGTGATCCATCATTGCAATGCATGATCTCTATACAGGCTCGCAGAAACACGGCGATATATTCTCGCAAGCACTGCTGCAGGAGCAAAACAAAGCGAAGCAGAGAGAGGCCTGGAAAGACCTCCTGGCGCAGTAGGAGCAGTGGTCAACATGTCGCACTGGAAGGCCAGTCCTGCAGCCCGTGCAAGCCGGGTTCAGGCCTGCCGCCGCCACCCCGCCTCCAGGCGCCTCTCCCCGCTCTCCCGGCAGCGATGCTCCGGGCTCCGCGCCGCGGCTCGGAATAGCTGGAAGCTGCCGTTTAACTGAAAGAAACCTAGCGGAAACGAAGCAGCCAGAGCTCGTCCTCACGCTAAGGTTTCCTTATGGCCAAGCTTATGCGTGAGGAATGCACACGGGTGCTCGCGCACCTGGGAACGCGTCCTGGAGTCGGGAAATGCGGATCCCGCCAGCTCGCGGTTCCTGCCGCTGCCGCTGCCGCTGCCCGCACCCAGCCGCAGCCCCAGCCCCAGCCCCAGCCGCAGCCCCAGCCCCAGCCCCACCTCCAGCCCCACCTCCAGCCCCACCACCAGCCCCAGCCCCAGCCGCAGCCCCAGCCCCAGCCCCAGCCCCACCTCCAGCCCCACCTCCAGCCCCACCACCAGCCCCAGCCCCAGCCCCAGCCCCAGCCCCAGCCCCACCACCACCAGCCCCAGCCCCAGCCCCAGCCCCAGCCCCACCACCAGCCCCAGCCCCACCACCACCAGCCCCAGCCCCAGCCCCACCACCAGCCCCACCTCCAGCCCCAGCCCCAGCCCCACCACCACCAGCCCCAGCCCCAGCCCCACCACCAGCCCCACCTCCAGCCCCAGCCCCACCACCAGCCCCAGCCCCAGCCCCACCTCCAGCCCCAGCCCCACCACCAGCCCCAGCCCCACCACCACCAGCCCCAGCCCCACCACCTCCAGCCCCAGCCCCGGCCCCAGCCCCAGCCCCACCTCCAGCCCCAGCCCCAGCCCCACCACCAGCCCCACCTCCAGCCCCAGCCCCACCACCTCCAGCCCCAGCCCCGGCCCCAGCCCCAGCCCCACCACCAGCCCCACCTCCAGCCCCAGCTCCAGCCCCACCACCAGCCCCACCTCCAGCCCCAGCCCCAGCCCCACGCACTTACGCTTCTTCTCAGGCCTGTTGAATTTCCACTCATGCTGTCCTAACTTTGCTTAAAACCAGCCTGTGGTTAGAATGACTAATAGATGCGGGAGGGCTGAGAGACCCGTCAAATGTATTTTGTTTTCTCTGTGGGGAGTGGGTGGAAGAAAAGCTAAATTACATCTACTAAGATATTAAATATAACTCTTCACATTAAACTCAGAATTATCTATGAATCTCCTAATGATAGTGCAAGCCGCTTCAGAGTAATAAAAGTCAATGTTGCCATAATTAGACCAGTATTGTCTTGCAGTTAATAGACTGCTGTAATCATGGCTTTGTCATATTATTAATCGTTTTCTGTTTGGACTTTGCTAATTATCCCCTTTGGTATCTCAGCTTGGGTAGTATGAAGTCATAAGGGACATAAGGCTGAAACATGGTTCCACCATATTCTCTTAATTAGTTCCCATCCAAGATGAAACAAAATGGATAGTTTTATTAACGAGCTGCTTGCAGAACGCGTGAGCTCTGGGGGCAAGGGCTGGGGGTTGGACTAGCCGGGAAAGGATCCCCCTTTCTTAACTTTGCTTTTAGCTTTAAAGTTTCAAATTGCTGCACTGGTCCCTTCTCCCTGCTCTGGGCCGCCTCAGCCTTTATGGGAAAGGCACAAGGAAGGCAGCAGCACGTAGTGACCTGGGAAGCTTTATGGTTTTGAGCCCTCCTATGGGCTTTGCTATAAGCATCAGTAGAAAGGTTATTAGACCTTACAAAAACAGTAAAAACCACAAACTAAGCAGTCAAACCTAACGAGAAATACGACCATTCTCTGTTAAAGTTCACAGGTTTCCAGCAGTCTCTGTGGTGCTCTCGGCACTCCCATCAGTCGCTGCAGGTTTCCGCTCAGTGAATTACACAGGTCTCTTCTGCCATGGGATCGCTCTGCGGTGCATTTCGGTGCTTGCGTCCCCTGCCAAACGCCCTGGGTCGTGAAACCGGCCGTCTGCATCCTCGCCAACCCCTCGCGCCGGCTCCTTTGCCTGCGCGCAGTGGCTCCCACTGCAAGAAAACAGGAGCGAGGGGGTGCTTCTGCAACGAGCCCCCCGAGCTGCTTGTGCCGTCTCCGAGGACTTTGGTTCACACGTGCCGGCATGCGTTCTGGCTGTAAACGGTTTTTGGTTTAGAAAGCTGTGTTTCTCCGTATGCCTAACGCCATTTGACTTGGGCAGCGCCTCTCACCGTCGTGTCGTTAATTCAGCACCCAACTGCGCTGACGGGGAATCTGTGGCGTGACGTGCGAGAGGCTCGTTCCCGGCTGGGGAGAGGCTTCTTCTGGTTGTCCCGGCAGAAACGCTCTCGGCGAGAGCCTGTGCTTTGGCGCGAAGGACCAGGGCTGCCGGCAGCGGCTGTGCGTGGTCGCTGCTGGGGCACCGCTGCGGGACACGAGGACTTGGTTTCTGTAGGGTTTGGACGAGGCTCTCAGCTCCCTTGGAAGTCCGGGTACGCATGTATAACGTAGGAGCCGCACGGGAAATTTAGCTACTCCCACGCTGTCCGGCGTTAGGAGGGCTCCTCCTCATCGCTGCCCACCCGTCGCCAGCACCCCTCGCCACCGCTCCGCTCGGGAGGGCTTGGCCCCGACGGGGACACGCCGTGGGGTGATAGAAACACACAAAATAATGTTTTTTTTTCCCAGGCTGGAGTGTCCTTCAAGTCTCTTTCTGCCTCTGGAGAAGTCTTTGGGCAGATAGGCCTGACCCGCTTTGGTGCCAGGAATATCCAAGGAATGTCTGGCCCTAGGGCCAAGATTAGCATTTTCTGTTGGCTAAGAGATTGTCTTGTTTTTACAGTTCATGCTTCAAATGTCCTTTAATAACATTTTGAATACTAGATATTTTTTAAAGTAACTGGTATTTTCACAGTCACAAGAGAAAGCTCATTAAATCAATTAAGGTCAACTCTGTCCAACTGACATTTAAGTTTAATAAGTCAAGAAGAAGTCTTGGGTAATTCAATGTCATCATCAGACAAGCCAATATTCTTCTAAGGCAGATGCTTAAAAAAAGGTCTGCAAAATCCTGGTCCCTTCTGCTTGTGTTTTATGTGAGCCATCAGAGGAAAGAGGAGGAGGTCATGCATAAAAGTATCTGTGAATCCTGTCAAATGTGCTATGAATGCCAGCTCAGCAAGGAGAGAGAGAGGGACTAAGATCTTGCTCGAGCTGGCAACAATTTTTCAGAAGGGATAACTGATTATTTCTGATGCTTTTCATTAACGAGTCTGGTGTGCTAGAAGATTTATGCATGCTACATAATTTCCTGGAATGGACAGAACTATCTTAACAGGAACTTTTCTGCCACATAAACAGCTTTGAGCAGTGATGGATTCTGCATTGCAACTCTTTCCTGTGCAAGATCTTACCCTGTAAATTTAAATGACTGAAAGGAATGGTGGTCAAGGGGAGGGCTTGTGTTATCAGCTGTTATTGGCCAATGAAAGAAGCTGGTAAAAGTTAAATCTGCAAAGCAGATTTGTCCTGAAAGCACCCCTGTTGCGCTGTTGGATTTTTTTAAACTATTTTTGTTAGGTCTGTAGGATATTCACCACGCAAGTCTTTGAAGCTGAGCCGTGGGCAGACATGGTCTTTAGTTTCAGATGTGTCCTTACAGGCTGATAAAGGTATCTGTGATTCAGTGCCCACAGCTGACGTCACCGTGAGCAACAAATGCCATGTATTATTTATCTCTTCAAAGCTCATTTTTGTTATAGTCATAGGAGTAATTTTAAAGCGGATAAAGAAGCTTCCTGGGGAGAATCTTTTGGGCAGCTCCTTGCCACTGAGGCTAATTCTGTCTGTGTGTGTGTATGGACATCTCTGTGTGTGTTTGAGTCAGGCTCCAGCTGTGGACGTCGCGCAAGGATTTAAAGGAATGGTGCTGGAAAAGATTATTGAATTTCTAAAACCATTTGCAGAGGAAAGAATCAGAACAGGAACAGAAGACATATTTGCAAAAAACCCCAGCTTCTTAAGTGTTCTTATGAAACTGAATATCCTCGGCACGATTCCAAGACGTAACTCAAAATACAGGAAAGTGGTACCTTTGTGCTCTCTGCTTTGCTGAGAACACCATTAGCCAAATCTCCGAGGAAGTTCCACTGCTGCCTTGTGCAATCCTATTTATTATAGACGAGGCGGGACCTATTCATTCACCCCGGCGGTGATACACGGAGGTCTGACAGGCTGACCTGTACGTGAGGCTGGTGAGGAAGAAAACTTGCTTGCCATGATTTCTATTTAAGGAAAAACCTGTTTCAGGGATCACTTTTATAATAGCTATGACGAAGTACAGATGTGAGTTTCCCAGAGGATCTGCTAAAAGCTAAGCTGGCTGGTAAGGATGTATTTTGAGAGAGAATGTTTTAAATGCAGTTTCTGAGTGAGTCAAGTATTTCTTAGAGCTTTTGAAGGTGAGAATTTGTTTGCCTTAAGTGTAGTTGGACAAAATCTAAAGGGGTGCAGTGAGCTCATATGGACAAAAATAAAATATTTGTCTGGTAGAAGTTTACCCATCTAATCCATAATCCACTTCCACGCACAATGGTCTTACTTTTTAGCAACTACATCTAAAATATTCTTTTCTGCAGTTAATTTTATGAGTGTGTGATATATTCACTAAGAGTTATTTTAGCTCTGAATTTAGACAAGTCAGTGGCCTTGTGTCTCCAGTCTGTGGGGACCGAGTTAGCTAGCTGCTGTTTCACACATCAAAGCAAAACGTCTGTGGTCCAAGCGGGCACAGAAACAGGAGTCGGTAAGAGGTAATGGTTATTCTGTATGAAAGTCTGGAGCATTTAATTTTTTTTTGTCTGTTTTTCTGTTCTGGCTTGCGCTTACATAAATTAAGGCATATAGCTTTACTAGTCACTACAAATAAAGCGGGAGGCAAGATGCTGCTTCTCCTTGAATTCATGCCAACCTGCCAAGGAGCCTTCGACAGCCCTGCCCCAGCGGGCTGCACCTCCAGGCTGGGCCTTTTTTGTGTGTTCCAAACTCCTGGAATTTTGGTTTGGGTGGGAATCTGAGAATTTATATACTGTAAGAAAGGAACTAAAAGCAGCCGCTGTTTTCTCTTTTTGAAGTGTTGTGAATGTTTTCACAGCCTAGATCTTTTTCCCCGATTCTTCAGCTGTAGGTATGGAAGCTCGTTCCTGCCCAGAGCAGCTTGAAAGGCTGCAATATATAGCATATGGGGTAAAAGTGACTCAGAAAGTCAGAGGACACACACAGCTTTGACTTTGGATTTCTCTGTGCTCTTTAGAATAAGGAAGAATGTGTAATATTTGCTCTACCACCTCCTTCTATATTTGGTTTCACTGAGTCAGCAGCTTGTGGGTTGTTTTTTTTTTAATTCCCCACTGGCACAGCTGGACAAGACGTGACCGTTAATAGTCCAACGGCAATCTGCTTTTCAGGATTATGGCGGGTAGATCTTTTTAGTACAGTGTCTGAACACCTTTGTTACGAAGCAAGAAGGCAGTTTCTGCCAGTGCTGCGCTGAAGCCCGTTCCCATCGTTCAGGTCTTCCGCAATTCTGCTTGGTTCGAGGCTCAGCTGCTCGCCGGGGCCGCAGACCAAACCAAGCGGGATGCTTCGCAGCCCAGCTGTGTCGCAGCAGAAGACCTGGTAGCTCGGCCGCTGGACACATCCTTTCCTCCCAGATGCGTTTCGGGCAGGAATCCGACGGGGATGTTTGCATGGGTTTGACTGTCCCTGGCAGGTCCTGGGGGAGCTACAAGTCCGTTTGGACCACCTCTTCCTTACAGCTGTCTCACAGTCTTTCTTTTCTTTTTTCCCTCCCTGCCTCTCCCTCCCCTGCCGCCGCCGCCTTCTCCCGCCCTGCAGAGCTCTCCGTCAGCCTCCTCGCGCTGGTGGTGGCTGTGTGTGGACTCGCCCTGGTGGCAGTTTTTCTCTTTCTCTTTTGGAAGCTGTGCTGGGTTCCCTGGAGGAACAAGGCCGCTTCCTCTAGCCTGGCCGTCTTGCAGAGCGAGGCAGACCGCGGGGAGGGCAGCATGGCCGACAAGCTCAAGGACACGGGCACCGTCAGTTTCTTGGAGGCCGCTGTGAAGATCAGCCACACGTCCCCGGACATCCCGGCCGAGGTCCAGCTCTCCATGAAGGACCACATCATGCGGCGCGCGCGGATGCAGCGGCAGGCGACGGAGCCCGCCTCTTCCGCCAGGTGAGGGACGCTCCGTGCGGGAAAGACACCCTTCATCCGCGGACGGTGGCAGGGTAGGAGGAATAGTTAATCAGGCCTGAGGTTTAGATACGTTCGGTGAGGCCAAAGGAAACAGGCCCCCCCACAGGCCGGATTAGTCTCCAAAGGCTGGTCGTCAGCCAGCTGATGTATTAAGACTGGCTTACTGTGGGGCTTTGTAGAAAATAAAGGATTCAAACCCTATTACTGTGACTTGACCTCGTTGTGTCAAGCTGTCAGTATGCTTCTGGCCACTTTAATTTGGTTGCGCCATGAGAGGCAGGCGGAAGTATTAATGACGGTATACCGTCGCACAGAATTAGCCCTTTCTGCTCTCTCGTGGATGTGGCTCAAAGCAGAAACAATTAGATAAACCGAATTGACATAGCACTGGCTGCACAAGCTGAGCGCTAGCCGTGTGCAGTGCTTGCGACCAGTGCGGCATTTCTGTCTCAGCAGGGACACAGACTTCGGCTTCATTCCCTGAGATCAGGGAAAGGCCGCGTGAGCCTTCGGGCACCTTCTCTGCAAGAATACCGAGAAACACGGTGCCTGTGCCGCAACACAGAAGGCTGCGAAAGTAGGGCAGGAAGCGGCGATGGCGGGGTCCTGGCTTCGTCCCAGCGCTTCTGCTCGCCTGGCTGGCGTCAGCGCGACGTGCGGGAGGGAGCGACTGCGCGAGCGGCCCGGGCGCGGGCGGTTGGCCGCGGTCGCGCAGGGTGAACAAGGCGCAGAGCTCAGCCGCCCGCTTGGAGGGGGCTGGGGTCAACCCGGGGCGGTGGCGGGCGGTGTTCCGCCACACCCTGCCTTTGGGCAGCTGCTCGTCCCCGTGTCAGGCACATGCTGACGCTGCTTTTATTGCACCTTTTCCGTGGAGCAGAAAGCAGCAGCTCGGTCTGACGGAACCAGGACAAACGACGTGCAGGCGGGAAGGCAGCAAACTGCTTCCTCTGGTGGCAGAGCCCAGCACGGGCTGGCGGCAGCACCAGGCCCAGGGGTGCTGCTGAACACCCCGTGCAGGCCGAGCTCTCCCATCACAGCTCGCTCCAGCCCCGGCCGGGACACCTCCGCGGAGCCTGCCAGGCAGGAGCAAGGTCTCTGAGCAACCCCTGTCATTGAAAGTTAATTTTCTGACTGTGCAAGTTCTTAGTGTGGTTAAATAACTCTATATCCTGCTCTTGTAAACAGCAGGTAATCCGAAGTAATGCTATGAGTCCACAAAATCTTTTCTGCTTCGCTAAAATAAAGCTTTGCTTACATAAGGCTTCCCTCCGTGCTGAAGGCAGTTCAGGGCAGGAGACAGCTCCTGGGTGAGGCACTACGTTTCTGTCTGTCAAGAAGTCGGTGTCATTTTTGATGAGAGTTTGCCAGAGAAGTTTGGAAGCAGCAATACCCAGGGCAAACCCTAACTTTTTGAGACGGCAGTGCCTCTCTCACTTGAAAAGCTCTACACAACTTTTGCCTGAGGGAGATTTAATGCCAGCATCTTGCAGTTGTAGGGGCCTGAGGACGGGGGAGAGTCTCCACACTGTGTTGCTTGTGGCTTGGTCAAGGAACATAACTGGGCTCCTATATTTAGCTACGGGCTGTTGCTTATGTATCAGGTGAAAAATGCAGCTTGCTGCAAATACTCTGAAAATTAGGAAGATGTTCCTTGGAAAGTTTGTTTTCCATAGCATACGTAGTGTCCGTGCAGCGGTCAGGAGCACCAATTCTTTTTATTCTTGCACTCTCCCTGCTTTCCTTGTGCTAGTCGAAGGGAAAGAAAGGCGAGCAACAGCCCTGGAAAAGCTTACCGCTGTCCTGTCTTCGTTGTGCAGGCACATCTCCTTCAAGAGGCACCTTCCTCGGCAGATGCATGTGTCCAGCGTGGACTACAGCACGGATGCGCCTGACGTGGCGGAGCAGCCGACCAGCATCGGTCGCATAAAGCCCGAGCTCTATAAGCAGAAATCTGTGGACTCTGAGGACCCCAAAAAAGAGGCAGCAAAGACCTGTGGGAAAATTAACTTCACTCTCAAGTACGACTACGAGAACGAGACGCTGACTGTCCGAATTCTCCGGGCCTTCGATCTGCCGGCCAAAGATCTCTGTGGCAGCTCAGACCCCTACGTGAAGATCTACCTGCTGCCGGACAGAAAGCGCAAGTTCCAGACGCGCGTCCACCGGAAGACCCTGAACCCCACCTTCGACGAGGCCTTCCACTTCCCCGTGCCCCACGAGGAGCTGCCCGGCAGGAAGCTCCACCTCAGCGTCTTTGACTTCGATCGCTTCTCCAGGCACGACATGATCGGAGAGGTTATCCTGGAGAACCTGTTTGAGGCCTCTGACCTGTCCCGGGAGACTTCCCTCTGGAAGGACATTCAGTACGCCACGACCGTGAGTATCTGCCGCGGAGGGGCAGCCCTGCCCTGCCCGGGGCTGCTCGCAGCGTGGGGTGGCCTGGGCCGGCTGCAGCGTGGGTCGGTTCCGGGTGCCTGCCGTTGCACACGATAAGCAGTGGGAAACAGCTCCAGAGGGGCCCTGCTGACACATCGGCTATGCCGAGTGCTGTTGTACTGAGGGCATTGCCCCGATGTGTCAGGGCAACTATTTCAGAGTTGGATGTGGATCTTTTAGCAGTTTTCTTGAATTCTCTTCGAAAATAAAACCAAACATGAGAGAGAGCGATAAGTTTCAGACACTTTCAACACTGCAGACTCTGGTTAAACCTCGCAGGAGAAGCCGCCGCCTCACGCTGCTCTCTCGGTACACAAACGCTGACATTAACCTCCGTGTAATAGCTGTCTGCTTGTCCACCGTCCTCCCAGGAGGACCTGTCTGATGCTGAGGGCAAACAAGTGATTCATCTACTTTGCAGCTGGAAACCAAGACAGTCTTTTTCTCGACCATTTCATGTCATTACTTCTGAGCCTGTGGAATATGAGATGTCATCATCCCCGTGGCTGAAGGCACAGGCCCTGTCAAGTCCTTCCTGGTGACTGACATAACCCCATGATTTGCAAAATCTGTCTGGCAGCTGCCTTCAGGGTGGAGTCAATCTCTTTGCTCTCCCACTTTCTGCATTGGAGGATGAACTCCCCTATGTAAACGGCTATTGCACTGCTGTCAGCAGCACCGAATGGGCTGCTGTGTTGCTTAGAGAAGATGCCGGGCTGAGCGCCCACGCGGCCAAGGGGAAATCGTCCCCAGGGAAGCCTCACCAGACTGATCCGCAGTCCCGCGCCGGGAGCGGGGGCCCCTCCGGCAGTGCACGCCGTCTCTGCCGTGAAGGTGCAGCTCCGATGAGCCGCTTTCCTGCGAGAGCTTGGGGTGCTGCCCCGCAGCGTGCTCGAGAGGGAAACAGCCAACTAGCCAAGGTCCGTAACTGCTAATGGACAGTAACAGAAGGAAAATTGCTGGGAAAGAGGCAAGCAGGCATCAGGTGCAGTGCACCAAGCCTGAAGAGTTTGGAAAGATGAGATCCGGGGCCAGGAGTGAAACCAGGGCAAGGAAGTGCGTGGCTTCCCTAGAGGAAAAGCATGTAAAACACGTGGGCAGCGGAGAAGGACTCCCTGAGTCCCCCCCAGAGAAGGGATCCAGACTTATCTTGATGCGACTGTACCTCAACATTCGGTGTAACTGCCTGGGGGATTTGCAAACCCTCCTGTAATTCCATAGTTATTGCCAGAAAGCCAGGCTGTGGTGGGACCCAAGCGCACAGCTAATTCTGTTGAGCCTGGCTTGCTGCAGGGAATCGCAGGCGTTGCTCTTGCCAAGACTATGCTTCGGGTTTCAGGCACACTTTGATTTCGGATACTTGCACTTGGCCTTAATGAATTTTTTTATCTTCTAATCTTGTGATGCAAACAAAACCAAATTTAATTTCTGCCAAAAGTGCCACTAAGTTTAGGATGTTTCTAATACCTTAGAGAGAGAAAGAAAAAACACAGACTGACTGAGAGCGCTTTTCTCGAAGCTTGCCCGCAGCCTGGTTCCGTGGGGTACTATTGCTCGGAAATCTCAGAAATCTGAGGCAGCCACTCACGGTCTCCATGTGAACCAGTGTCTTTCCCTGAGCATGTCTGCAGTGGAAGTCGAGCTATAGCTGGGCTATCTGCAGCGCTCGAGTTGAACTTTGCTTTAATCTCTTTGTTAATAAGTCCACGTCGCTTTGGGAATGGCACCTGCTTACACACCGTTTCAGTGCTTTGGAGCAAAAACAGGTCATGATCAGTCTTGGAGGAGATTTATACAGGTTATGGAGTTTTTAACCTGTGTGTGAGAAGTAGCAGATATTTTTCTAGCTGACCAAAAAAAGCAATGTCATGGGAAAAAAACCCCAAAACAGGTGGGGAGAAACCAGCAGTGCACTGTTGAGGGATAAGGCTCTGCACCCCTGCTGGTACATCCCAGCCAGCTGTAACACACCCAAGGACATCTCTGTTTAATCAAAAATGAGAAGGGTAAATACAGTTTCCACAATACCCACAGAAAGGTTTGGGTGACTAATAATATATTAGATCAATCATGTGGGTAAGAAGATAGGAACACACTTTAGCAGTGATATGAACGATTCAAATGGCTAGCTCTCAGCTATTTAATTAAGACTGTACAGCTTGTGAATCGGTGAAACATTTGGGGTTTCGAGTCTGCAAAGGTTATTGATTCAGAGCTTCCATTATTTCCTAAGAGCTGACGATATGAATTTTGGAAGTGTCCCAATATCTATAAACTGCAAGCAAATAACGTACTCACAGGACACTTCTTACTCTGCCTTATTTACAGACACAAAGAAAAATCTCTCGAGATAATCCAGTGGGGTCAGAGAACGATTTATGTGAGTTTTATACCCTGGGCAGCGCGAGGAGAGGAGCAGCAGGTGAGATGGCGCCCGCGGACGCTCTCGTGCCCCAGAGGGGATCACGTCTCGCGGCTGTGCCTGGCCCGGGCTGCTCCAAAGCGGCGCAGGGGGACGGTGCAGGAGGAGCCGCCGGGCCCGGAGCGTTGCCCGGACCAGCGACCGCCGCGGCACCGCACAGCAGACGCAGCGCCCGGCACCAGGGAGGAGTTTCCTGCGCCTTTCCTCGGGAATAGCGACACACACTTCTAACCGTAATGCCTCAACATTCACTTTAAACCTTTACTACAGTCGCTGAAGTCTACAGCTAAGGCTGGCAGCCGCAGCGCCCGGCTGGAGCTGGAGAGGTTTCACTGCAGAGATGCATCCGCTTCCCTGCCGTGCCGCAGAGCGGGCAGCGGGATGGATGGAGCTGGCGGCGGCAGCGGGATGGATGGAGCTGGTGACGGGCAGCGGGACGGACGGAGCCGGCGGCGGCAGCGGGACAGACAGCAGTGGCAGCGGGACGGACGGAGCCGGCGGCGGCAGCGGGACGGCCTCTGCTTGGCGCACAGCGCAGCGGCACGGCAGGCCGCGGAAGCAACGTGCCGGATGTTTGGGGACCGCCGGGGCCTCGCGGTGGCGTTGGCCCGCGCGCCGTCTCGGAGGACGTCCTGACTCGGGCGCCCGTTCTTTCCAAGCCGTCCGCCCTCCCCGTCTCGCTCGACAGGGTTTGGTGGGACTCGGTCGGGAACTGGAAGCTGCGAAGGTTCCCAGAGCTCTTCATTATGTGCTGAAAATCATTCAGATGCTTTAATAAGATCCCTTATTAATATTCTGAGGCAAGAAATTTAGCTCCCAGTGGACACATCAAGAGGTACTAAAGGTAGAGGAATAACAACTTGGTAGCGGTTTTCACGTATTTCATTAGCGATCGCTGACGAGATTGTGACTCAGATAGATAAATTTTGTTGCATTGAAGTGAAAGCCGTTCAGGATGCTGTTGGTTTTTTAAGGTGAGCAACAGATCTGAGCAGCTAACGGTATTAAACTCTCATTTATCAGTGCCTCCTGAGACAACATTTCTTCAGATTCTCACAAGTCTAGTCATATATTCTCTGTACAGAAAACATTTGGCTGCCACTGTTTCTTCTGTATGCTCCATGCTCCAGAAGATTTTTGATTTATTTGCCAGTCAAGGGAAGTCTCTGTCAAGAATCAAGACTTTTATATACAGCTCATTAGTATTCTGCACGTCTAAGTGGAATAAATATCTAATCTTCACCTTACCAGAGAGTGAGAAGGAAATCATTTGGCATAAATCTCATTCATCAACAAGATCTATTCTCCTAACGCTTAGCAAAGCTTTAAGTGCCTAACGCATTTACTTGTCTTTCTAGTCCCATCACTCTACTACTAACATCTACAATTTCTTTTCAGCAGATCATTATATCACAGTGAAAAGAATCAAATACTCCCTCTGCAAAAATATGTATGCTCTACAGATGTGGGATTTCTATGCACAAGATAAGAATTTTTATCCTTGTTTGGAACATATTTGGAAAACGTTCTGCTGACTTCAGCGTATAATGTTTTCCAGTTGTTTAAGTAATACCAGTCTTGCTTGTACTCTCCGTTTGCACTTGTTTCTCTCTTTCCTGACTTCCCCGAGCAAGGCAATGACAGACCCCGGGGCAGGTTTTGGGAGGCGTCACAGGCTGGCTGCAGGCACCAGCGGTGCCAAGAGGTCTGTGTAGAGGTAGCTCACAAGAATTAATTTACAGGGCACTAAAATAGTACATTATACTGGCCTCTAAATGTTTCTGAGTGCCATCTGCTGGTTAATTCCCTGTTTATATACGTACACATATGTAATTAACACCGTGTTTGCCAGCTCTTTGAAGGCACGTGGAAAGGGTTGCTGGTTCAGGCTGTGGTAGACGTGCCAGCCCCCAGGCTCGGCCGCGGCCACGTGCGGTCCTTCGCTTTCTCTCCTGTACTCTTCTTGTTCTCCCGGTGTTATTTCGTTGTCCAGGTGTCCCGCCCTGTTTTGGGCCATGCAGAATGAGCACGGCAGGAAGCCAGCTCCCCTCCAGGGCCGCCCAGCATCCCAAAAGCATTTTTCGGATAGAATTTTCTTGGACAAAGCGAGGGAGGTGAAGCGGTTGCGCGGGGCTGGAGGAGGGAGCACGGGCAGAACTGCCGGGAGCGGCTGGGGAGGGAGGCGGCCGTCACGCCGATCCCCGCGCGTCGCCAGCGTAACGTGCGCTGTTGTGTTGCAGGAAAGCGTGGACCTGGGAGAGATCATGTTTTCCCTCTGCTATTTGCCAACCGCAGGCCGGCTCACCTTGACGGTCATTAAGTGCAGGAACCTCAAGGCGATGGACATCACCGGCTACTCAGGTGAGCGCCGGGGGGCCGGGAGGGCTCCAGCGCCGTCGCCGCTCGCTGCCGAGTCCCGCCGTCACCGACACGCCCGGCAGAGCCTCGCGAGTGCTTTGAGTACGCGCGAAGCCTTGGACGGAGCATTACCTCTAAGGGCGCGGGACGGCGGTCCGGCCCTGCGCTGGCGGGCAGCGGCGGGTGGCGAGCGCGATGGCTGGCGATGGGGGTCTCGCCGGGCTGCTCCCGACGGCTCCTTACAGCCCGAACCGGTGTTTTCACCCCAGGGCTGGGGCGGGCGCTCAGGCCACCCAGCCGAGCCCCGTGCGAACGCGGAGGCTTCTGCCCGGTGGCCAGTGCTCAGACCAGCGTCACCTCAGGACAGCGCGCGTCCACCGCTCCGGGGCTGGCCTGGAGGTTCGCCACGCACAAATTCTGGAATTCGACATAAAAAGCAGTTTCTTTTCCGGAGAATGAGCATCACACTATTTGAATTTCATTGACAACTTGTGTAACGCACAGTCACAGTACATTAAAAGCCCTTTGCAGACAGCATTTCTGCGTAGCTGGAGCTTGATGCCATTTGAAATGTGCGAGAACAGAGACGTCGGGTGAGGACAGCTCAGCACTCCCGTAATCACACGCTGCACGTCTACTGCCGCTTCAAAGCGCGTTGACGTTCCCCAGTGGTCAGCGTGGGAAAGGGGAGCTGCTTGTGACTTAAAGGCTGTCTGCCGTGGTCAGCGGGCAGAGAGCGAGTGAGGTAGAGCTGCCCTAACACCTCCTCCTCCTCCTGCTGCTCCCCAGCGTTGGGAAAAGGGGCTTTAAAATTCCCTGCCTCGCTGTAGCTCTGCCTCCCAGATCAGCTTCTGGGGCCTCAAAACATTCCACAGATTCTCCACTTAGACAGGAAACAGTATTGGCAAAGAGTGGAAACTTTTCTGGAGTTAGGGAGGACGTTCATAAAAATGAGACCTTCTTCCTAGGTCATGAAGCAGCTGCCCGGACCGGCGCTGGCTGCCTCTGCTCCCTTGTGTCCTGCCGCGTGACGTTAGCGGCTGGGGGTTTTGGTAGCAGAGCAGAAAAAGGTGCCTGTAGAGTAACTCCCTCTGCCTGGTCTGATCTTCAAAACGTGCTTACAGAGCATCCTTAGCTAATGCTGTCTCTACGCTGCGAAGGCAGCAAAATAAGCTTCCATAAGCAGAAGGCTTTTTCCTATCTCCTCCTCTCCAGATCCATATGTCAAAGTGTCTTTGCTCTGTGACGGGCGAAGACTGAAAAAGAAGAAAACCACCATAAAGAAAAACACACTAAATCCCACCTACAACGAAGCAATAATCTTTGACATCCCCCCGGAGAACATGGATCAAGTCAGTCTGCTTATATCCGTCATGGACTACGATCGGTAGGTGGGAGACTGGGGAGCAGGAGAGGAAAAATCCCCTTTGGCACAGGTTTTCCTGCTCGATGGCCACTTGCCTTGGTCTCACTGGCTGCATCGCACAGCTGTGTGGCATCAGTGCGTCTCGAGTGATTCATTGCAAAGTGCCGTTTATATTTAAGGTTATGGGTAATTACCTGCTAGAATTGTAAGTACAGTAAACGTGATCCTGGCTGCTTTATGGCATTTTCTGCTTGCGTGATTAGAGCGTGCCCCTTCACTATCTGCTTGTTCTGCAATCCATCCTCCGTTTTCAGAACGCGCGCGGTCTCACCCGAGGCGGCAACCGGTGCATGGAAGACCCCTCGCCGCGCTCGCGCTCGCGCTCGCCTTGGCGCGCTGCCGCGCGGCGGCTCCTCCAGGGCGCCGGGCCGGGCTGCCGCCGGGCTGGGACCGCTTGTCTCTCGCCCTGCAGCGTGGGCCACAACGAGGTCATCGGGGTCTGCCGCGCCGGGGCGGCCGCCGAGGGGCTGGGCCGGGACCACTGGAACGAGATGCTGGCCTACCCGCGCAAGCCCATCGCGCACTGGCACCCGCTGGCGGAGGTGAAGAAGTCCTTCAAGGAGGTGCGTGGGCTGCTCTTCCCTTCCGATGCATGCGCTGCGCGCGGCTGGGCTGGTCCAGGGCTTCCAAAGAGCTCCTGCTCCCGCCTGGGCGTTTCTGACGAGAATGGGGGGAAATATCTCCCCAGAAACGAGCTCCAGAGACCGAGCATCTCAGTACGGTCTTAAATAGCTCCCTGCACTTGAAAGCAAGAATGAAGGGATCACATTTGCAGATCCGATTGTTGCTCTATCTTCTTTTCTTCCTTTTTTTGTAATTAGAGATTGAGAGCGGCAAAGAGAGGGAAGGCTTTTCTGATTGCAGAAAAAAATGTCCAGGGATATCATGTATTTCAAGTTTTAATTTTTTCATTCTAAGAGATTTTTCTGTTGACTCATCTCCAAGCCTTTGAGGGCGAATAAATAGAACGAATGTAATTGCTCGAAGCATCTCCCAAGAAAAAGACTCTCCCGAGGCAGCTGCAGATGATAAAACGGGCTTGAAGGGCCTGGGTCACATTTTGACCATCTCCAGCATTTTCTTTCTCCATTTCCTCGCACTCCTGTGCAGTTATTTGCCTTTTGCCTGGTTCAGGCGATAAATTCTGGAGGAAAGAGATGTGGTCAATGACAGTCACGTTACTGACACTTCCAATATGACAGCAAAGCCAGCACTTGTGCCTAGGAGTGGTAGTATAATAAAGGCAATAACCACCACCCCCCCCCCCCCCCCAGGGTGCACAAGCCAGATTAAGAAGCAACGGAGAATATCCTCCACTAATGGAAATCTGAAAATTCATACTCGCTTGCATGAGGCCCTCCATGATCTCATGTTGCACCGTTGTGAGTCAGGAATACCTACCTGGAATCAGTTCTTATATTCTTCCTATATAGGAATATATATAAGGACATAAATATTCATGATGAAAATCAGAGGAAAAGAGGAAGGCATATAGGATGATTCACCTTTTAAACTGTACATTGAAAACCACGGCTGAGCCCCCATGCCCTTGGGAAAAAAGTCAAATGAGTCATTTCACCCCCTTAGTGCATACGTCAGGAGCTCTGCAAAAAAAAAAAAAAAAAAAAAAAAAGAAAAGAAAAAGGAAAAAAAGCCTCTGACAGTCTGTTCTGGCATTTCTGCCACGAGCCAGCGCAGAGCCAACGGGCCCCGTATCCATTTGCCCTTTTAAGTTTTAGCACTGCCGTCTGCAACTCTCTAGTGCAGTCAAAAAACCAAACAGGATCCTGGACAAAAATTCATGGGGAAATGGTATTTGTGCAGCACAGCCAATCACATCAGCTTTTGCGTGTGTGTACGAAAGAGAGGAATGCATGTTTTCCCATCTTTTAAAAACAGTCTGGGTTTTGTATTCTCCGTCAAGCAACCCGTTGCTGACTGGCACAGCCACTTATCAGTTCACAGCCTAGGACTTTTGGAAGAATTTCCGATATATTTTTCCCATGCTGTGGCCTTGGCGGGTTAAGTGATGTGTTTACAAGAAGAAATATAAAATTACAGGGTCTCTTTCCAGACTTCAAAGGGGACTCTGAAAATTGGAAATTGCTGTGTTGTGTATGAAAGCCTAAAACACTGTCTGCTATCACAGAGCAGCAGCAGCGGCCCAGTGCAAAACTGGGCTTTGATGTTGCAGAGCACCTCTGACATTCAGCACAGGTGAATTTATTTGTTTAAACTATTTCTCCAGACAAAAACTGATAACTTTGCTGAGAGCTAAGTCATGCCCATAACAAAGAACAACCATTTATCTTTAAAGATATGCAAAAATCATCCTCTTCCAGACTTTCGGGTATGTTTGACTTTGAGTGAACTGACGGTTCCTAGTTTCTGACTGTTAATTGCAGAACGGACAGTTCACCCTTTCTAATTACATGAAGGAGAGGTATCCAGATTCCCTGTGGCACAGCAGTCCTTTGAACCCAGTCTCAGGAGAGCTTGCATCACGGTTATGGAGTAGCAAATGTCCCTGCAAATGCAGGCTGAAGTCTCCACCAAAAGCCTGTTTCACTTGTAATTTCTGCTTACCTTTTTTCTTTTTGGCAATTCTCGTAGGAAGTCTGTATCCATATCGTCAATTCTTTAGGAATTTTAACAATTACACGTAACATGAGAAACACGCAAGGAGCTATTTTCTTGCCCTGGTGGTTGTTTGGAAGCCCCGTGCCCCATTTCGCGGCCGGCTGTGCACGTGCACGTGTGCCGTGGGTGCCCGCAAGGATGCTCGGCTCTGCTCTCGGCAGGGTGTTGGGCCAAGGCTGCAGCAGCGGAGCCCTGGCCTAAGGCTGCGACTGCAGTTGCTGCTTTGCGTGTGGCCTCTTAGGGGATTTATCATCATTCTGAAAACTTCGCCCTGCCGCCCGGACGGCACGGATCCTCTGCGCGTGGTGGATGCTCCGTCCGTGGCACGGGGATCTGTGCGCTCGGGACCTGGGCGCGTTGCTGTGGGGTTTTTTTCCCCCCTAGACTAGCTCCCCTGGGCTGGTTGGGTGCAAATTACCTGCTGGGTTTTCTCCCACAGAAGTGAAATTCTACTTTCTAGGGCATTAATGTCAGCCAGCAAAGATTTTTTTTTTTTTGCTTATGCTGGAGAGGAGACAATTGATCCGGGGGAGAGAGCAGCAGTGGCAGCGTTATGCCTCCTGTTGCCTTCCCATCCTGGGAGATGTCTATCATTTGTCATTCGAATTTAATAAAATAAGAGGGTGAGATGGGCGAGAGTGCAAAAGCCTGAGTAGTAATGGTTTTGAATTATAATAATAGCCCCAAGGCACTTCACAAATAATTTATTATCCCGTTAGTATGGCAAACAATGTTTGCTACACCACTTCCTCTCTGACGTGATTTTCACTTTGAGAAATGTCTCTGGCATGGTGTATATAGTTTCTATTGGTAGTATTACCAGACTGGTAGCAATTAGGTAACTTTGCAATAATTCAGTACTCATAAAGCAAACAAACAGAAAGGTAACAGCACTAGCAGGGGAAACGGGAAAGGCAAGCTGAGGGCACGCTTTGCCTGCAAAGTGAACACAGGCACCTTCTGAGTGGTGTTACTGTCCTGACAACTGCGAATCGATTTGCAGAGTAATGAAATAAACTGTGCACCAGCTCTTCCAGACCGATTAAGCGGGGGACTTCTCACCCCAGGGATTTGTCCGTGACCAGGTTATTCAGGCTAGACCGAAATGGCCAGTAAGTTGGAGCACGCTGTGCAGCAGCTGAGACAACGTAGCGCAGGGGCCGGTGAACAGGGCTGGGGGACGGGAAGGGTTTCGGACAATGCCCTGTGTGTGCACTGACATGCATACGTATACATACGTACATGCATGTATTCCTATATTTATATATGCATGTACGTATGTATTTGTATGTATGTATATGTATGTATGTGTATATGTATAAGTATGTATATGTTTTTTTCTCTTCCCCCGCCAGTGGCGCGGCCGGGCAGCGAGCACCGACAGCCAGGGCTCCTGCCCCTCTCCCAAGCCACCGCCGACCCCCTGAGCGCCGGCGGCCGGGAGCCGGGAGCCGGGAGCCGGTAGCGGGGCCAGGCCCAGCTCCTCTGCGCTCACCGCGGCGGCGGCTGGCGAGACCGTCGCACCTGCTGCGCCCGCGCCGGGCCTCGCCGCCGGGCCTCGCCGCCGGGCCTCGCCGCCGGGCCGCCTGCGTCCCCCATGCCGCCCTCCGCCGCGCGGGCCGCTTCCCGACGCAGAGGGCGGCTGAGGCCTTGGCGGGCAGCTCGGGCTGTAAAATAGTTTGTAAAGTCGCTTTTCGCGCACGGGAAGGCACCAGGGCGCCCGGCCGCGGACGCTGCCGGCCGCCGGCGGCTCCTCGTCGCCCCGAGCCCAGACCCGGCCCCGGGCCGCGGCCCCCTCGCGCAGAGGTGTCCGTGAGCCGTCGGGCGTTCGTGCCCCGTGTGCCCCCATTCCTTTCGTCGTGTGTTAGCAAGCGGTCACTCCTCGGGTGGGAAGCCGGTGTCCTGTGTCCGCAGCCTCCCTCGGGTTTCTGCATGAGCCGCTCCCCCCGCGCCGGGTCGGCCGTCCGGGCGCCGGGCCGCCAGCAGCAGCGCGGGCCGCGGGGCGACGCGGCCGAGACCCTTGCATGAGCACTAGGTCCTTATTTCTTAGCTCACCCTAGCGATAACGGGGGGACGGGGCAAGGGGAAACGCATAAACAACTGACACCTGAAAGGGAAAGCTTCCACCTTTTCTCCGGAGCTGTGAGCAGCACCTCGGTGAACCAGGTTTCTCAGGCCCAGTCACACGCGAGTTCTCGTTGCACCCAGTGTCTTAACTCTGTGCTGTGCCACGTACGACGGATGCAGACGCTCAATAAAGTTACCTTGTTCGTAGCCCCGGCCCGGTGGAGCGCTTCCTCCTCGCGCCAAAGCCGCACCGCCGTGCCGTGGGGCTTCCGCCGCCGCACAAGCTGCTCCTGGCCCGGCAAAGGAGACCTGGAGATTGGAAGCGGCCTTTAATTTCTAATTATGGCATTAAAAAAAAGGGGGGGGGGTGAGAAAGGAGGAGCAGGACAGAGCAGGGCAGTTCTGCAGGGCTGCGGGAAACACTGCCGTTATCCCAGACACCTCGGCGATACGGCTGCAGGTGCCAGGCCACCGGCTGGGTGCCGGGCGGGGGCATTTCTTGCAAAACCTTTCATTAACACCTAATTCTTGTGTGGCCTGTAAGCAGCACATGCCTGCAAACACCCAGTCCCGTACACACACCCGGTCCTGCTTCAGTCCACTTGCAGCGCGAGGCAATGAGCCGGCAGGGAATTACGTATCGCAGGGGAAAAGCGCAGCCCTTTCCTCGGGAGCCTTATTGCCACTCTGCTCTCCATTTTTTCTGCTTTTATTATTTGCCCTCTTACTGCTCTGTCTTTAATCTAATAGTCCCAGACCTCTCGATCTCATTTTGCTGTTCTTTCCCCCGGGGCCCCGATCGCTCCTCGTGCCGCGGAGCTGATGTGCGTCGGGACAGCACACGTGTCTGACCAACCTCCCGGTCCCCGCGCATCGTGGCCGGGAGCCGTGCTCGTCAGCCGTACGGCATCACGGCCCCGGCACACACAACACGACAGCTTTAGTAGGTGACCCCATGGAAACCGCGTCATCCATGCAAATCCCCCCCAAAAAAAGCCCCATTGGAGATCAGCTGCGAAACGCCTCTCGGCGCTCCCGGGTGCCCCGGTTCCCTCGCAGCCCGCCGGTGCCGGTGCGGAGCTCCAGCCTCCCGGCACAGCCCCGCGGGGGCCGGACCATCCCCTCCCAGCAGGACACACGCGGCCCAGCCCACGGCAGCGCAAACAGGCAGGAAAGGTTCAGGTTTTCCCCTCGTGCTGTTGGGGGTTTTTCCAAGTCGTGCCCCCCCCCAAATAAAAAATTGTCCATTCTGCATTTTGTAAAAAAAAAAAAAAAAAAATGCAGGCTGCTTTTTGTCCGGGGTTGCGTGAGGGCAGTGCTCCAGGCCGGCCCGCGGGAAGCGGAGAGGCTCAGAGAAACCGGCGCTTCGCCCGAGTGCCGTGGCACCCTCGACAGCCCCGCGACACCTCCTCCAGTGCCCGACACTGCCACCGCGACTAAGCACGCCAGAAATGGGTTTTTTTTTTTCCCCTGCACTTTTCTCAATGATATTTTGTAATTACATTTTACAGTTTTACAGCTATACTTTAAAACAGTGCATTAGTCATGCAAATATAATTATATATCTTATGCTCCCGTGTCTCTTGTAATTAAAGCTATGGAATTTACAGTGTGCGTATGTCAAAAGACCAGTATAGGCATCTATTAAAAATGCAGTTCATTAAAGACGACAAAGTACCTTCGAAGGGTCAGCGCAAATCCGAGTGCATGTCCCGTTGCCATGGAAACGGCCAGCACCAAAGCCAAGCGGAGACAAAGGTAACCTGCAGCATCAGGAATAAAATGCAAAAACGCGACCCAGGCATCAAATCCACATGTGTAAATACTTCCTGGGTTGTTAATCACTGCCACAGTGAGAGACTTGCCGCTAATCTCCCATTGGCAACTGCACATCCTTCTCCATTGAGAAATGCCTGAGAAGAGGGGTTTTTGCTGCCATGAGGGACAGAGTGGAAGAGCAGTAATGACTTTTTTTTTTCCCCCTTCCATTTCTTTTTAAATAAGTCAGTTTGCTGGCGCTGCTCTTGGGCCTGGTGTTCACGATCGACGCAGGGTGCTGCTCCCTGCTCTGCAGGTTCCCCATCCCAAAGCCCCGGGGCTCTGGGTCGCCCGGCCCAAAGCAGGGTTCCCACAGGCAAGAACGGAGACATCGACGCTGGGCAAAGGCTATTGCCCAAAATTGCTCATTGCCTATGAAAGCAGGTCTTGCGATGAAAGGAAAATGAAACGGCCAGTAGCCCACATTGCAGCAACCCATAAGTTGTCCAGTTGGCCTGAACATGGGTGAACCTGCACAGGAGATGCACAGCGAGATGATACGGCACCCCAGCCCTGCAAAACTCCACGGGACTCATTGGTGCTAACGTGTCCTGATTAAGTTGTATTTCTTTCCTCCTGTGCTCTATAGCAAGGTGAAGGTTTGATTTCTCAGGCAGGCTTGGACGGGGATGGGAGGGGAGCAGGAGAGGG
Source organism: Dromaius novaehollandiae (assembly GCF_036370855.1). Lineage (NCBI taxonomy): Eukaryota > Metazoa > Chordata > Aves > Casuariiformes > Dromaiidae > Dromaius > Dromaius novaehollandiae. The sequence goes on along the minus strand of NC_088124.1, from coordinate 7,695,892 downwards.
CAGATGACGACATCAGATGGCTCAGCTGGGGAAAACGGCTTTTCATTTAAAACCCTACTTTCCTGGAAAAAAGCCGCAGCAAAGGAAGAAGTGACGCTTTAGGAGACAGCCGTGAGAGACGCTCTCCTCCGGTGGCCGTCGCAAAGCACGACCGCCAGTCCGCGGCGGCATCTGGCCACCCGAGTCCCCCGGGTCTCAAGGTAGAAGCAGGCTGAAGGAAACGAAAACCCGAGGCTGGAGGCGCAGAGGTCTCAGGCTGGCTGCAACGGCCCTGCAACGGCCCGGATGTCGCCTCGGTGGGAAGCGCGCGTCTCCGCATCGCATCGTCGTCACTGGCAGCGGCTGGCAGCTCATTTGGAGAAATCCATTTAACTGGGCAATTAGCGAGTCAACAATACACTTACGTATTTTATTAGCAGCAGAAAAAATAGGTAATTTCTGTTTGTTTTGACCCTACCTCCTCTGTAATGGCAGCAATTTTCTGAAATAATCGCAGTTTCCATGGTTATATCCCCCCAGGTTGTCAGACACCTGCAGCAGGAAGGCGCCGTGCCGGAGTCGGGGCTACCAGGTCCTGGATCCAACCGGGCAGTCCCTGTTCCCGGGGCGGGGGGGGGTGGTCCCTGCTCCCAGGGGATCCTTCTCCCAGGGAGTGTCCCGATTCCGGGGGGGGGGTCCCAGCTCTGGCCAGGGGGTCCCTGCTGCTCCTCGTCCTCCCCTCGCCGCTGCCGGGACACCACATCCGCATCTGCGCCAGACAGGCTCTGGGAAGCCGATTTTCAGAGAGGAAAGAAATTAAAGAAGTGCTTAGCCCGAATAGCTGAGCTTGTATTTTTGTGACCTTGGGAAACATCTCTAATACTATTAGTAGTAGTAATAATAACACCCAAAAGAAAATCCCAGTGAAATCGCGTAGACTGGAGGATGCGTGAAATCCCTGGGAGGCGTGAGCTGCTGCTGCGGGTTTGCCGTGTGCAGCAATAGCCGTGCAGGCCGGAGAAGTGGAAATGCCACTGCAAATCAGGAGCAGAGCATGCAGTGAAAGCTGTCTTGATCAAAACACAGCAGTAATTGCAATTTCTCCGTTAGGAATTGGAGCTGTCCAGAAAACAATGCAACTTTGCATCACACAGCACAGTTCCCTGGGAGGGTGCTGAGCTCTGAGCCTAAAGGTTTTATTTTTGATCTTCCCATCAGAAGGAAAGGATGGAGCGGGCCCTCCAGAGCTGGGACATGCCAGGCTGGGTGGGTCAGGAACGAGAAAGCCAGTGACTCTGCAGGGACCCCCAATTTCATTTTAAGCCGTTTTGGTCTCCACTGCTCTGCAGCACAGCAGCTCCCAGCCCGGCGGGTGCAAGGACAAGGGGCGCAGATGCCGGGCGCCCGCTGCAGCAAAGCACCGAGGAAGCTTCCCTGGAGAATTTGGATCTTGCAATTATTCTGCATTTTCACTACAGAAAGGACAAAGGACCTGATGGAAAGGCCCACTGTTCTGTGCATCTCCCGGCACTTTTAAGCTCACGAGTGCGTCCTCCCACTCCACTGCGAAGCCCCGGGCAGAGCCTTTGTTGCCTCCAAATTCGCTTGAGATGAGCTAAAGCTCAGCCAGATGTTACGTGGGCAGAAATACCTATTTGAAGCTAAAAGCCTGTGATTACACTTGCCAACCAGCCATTAAGAAAGTATGAAATGGAGAAATTACCCCCTCCCTTCTTGTTGCAGTACAATAGTGTCTTTATAACACACTTGTTTAAGCTGCCTGCGCTTAGCGTTGGCCCCTGGTTTCCAGCACCATGTGCAGGATCCTTCTGCCTCGGCAGCGGCTCTGTGAGCTGGAAAAGGGTCAATCAGGCAGGAAGAGAAGCCAAGACCCTTGAAAAGCAGTCAAGGAGTAAAAAATAGCCCGAGAATATCTTGCTCCCTCTTTCCTGCTGTGAACATAACTTCTCCATTTCCCTTATCAGATCGCCGAGGGAAGCGTTTTCCAGGCGGAGCGGAGAGCAAAGGGGCCGTTGCTGCTCGGGCGCGTCCTCACGGCGACAGCGCGCCCAGCCCCGCGCGGAGCCGGGGGACGGGGACGTGGGCACCGCGGCCGCTCTGCGCTCCTCCCGCGGCCCCGCCGCCGGTGGCAGCCCCCCGCCCCGCCGGGCTGAGCAGGATACGTTTAAAATGTTTAAAAATGTGTGTTCAAACATATATATAGGTGCAGGGAGAAAGGGGCTATGCGGCCGCAGCGACTGCAGGTAAAGCTGCGCGATGGCGAAGCAGGCGGATGCTGAAGACACGCGTGCCGGACGAGCGCGGCGTTTCGGATGCCCATCGGGCACTGTGGTTATTTTCCCGTTTTCCTTCTCGTTCCCGTGCGTTTGAGCAAAATCAGCCCTAGGCAAGCGCTGGCGAGCGCGGGCGGCCCTGGGTGGCGGCGATGGGTGCGCGGTGTGCCACGCTGCGACCCTGGTCAAGTGATTTTGCTGTTTGCTCGCAGTTTTGCACATGCGAAATGTTCTGGCCCTGGGCAGATGCGGAAAGGCCCGAGCTGCAGCCCGAGCTGCCACAGCCCCTGACCCGATCCCCAATCCCCAATCCCGATCCCGCCCAGACCCGGCCCGGATCCCCCGGCCTGATCCCGCCCAGACCCCCCGGCCCAGACCCCCCCGGTCCCAGCCCCTCTCGGCAGAGCCCCGCGTCCGCCCAGCTCAGCCCGGCCGGGCTGCGCGCGGGGCCCCTCCGCCTCCCCCCGTCCCGCGGCAGCTCCAGGACCCGCGGCCCCGCGTCGGCTCCGTGCCGGCCCCGTCTCGGGGCGGCCGCAGCTGGAGCGCGGGCAGGAGACTGGGACCAGGCTACAGCAGGGAGAAATCCTTTATTGCGGCTGGCCCGGCGGTTCCCGCCCCGCGCTCCGGCGCGAGGCTCCGCCGTCAGTCCGCCTTTCCGCTGGCGGAGCCGGGCCGCGGCAGGGCCCGGGCTGGGCGCAGCGCGGTGCCGGGGGCCGAGGTGCCGCCCCGCGCTGGGACGTCCCGCGGGGCCGGGGACGCCCCGCCGCGGCCCCCTCAGACCTCCAGCTTCTTCTTCATCTCCATGCGGTAGATGATCTGGTAGCCGTCGTCCCAGGCGTAGATCTGCCGCTCGCGGGGGTTGTACTTCATGCTGGAGTGGGAGCCGTAGCGCTTGGGGAAGTAGACGAGGGAGGCGTCCTCGGCGGCCAGGGTGCCGCTGACGTCGAAGACGCACTGGACGCGGGAGCGGCTGGGCAGCCGGGTGTTGTAGACCACGTGCAGCGCCCCGCACACCACGAAGGCGCCCTCGGCGTTCTCCCGCGGGCACGGCGTGTCCCACATCTGCTCGATGTCCAGCGAGGCAGGGTCCAGCTTGGCCAGGCAGATGTTCTTCTCGTTCTCCTTGGTGGCGTAGATGGCCCAGAGCCCCTCCTCGTCCGCGGCCACCTCGATGTAGGTGAAGGAGGAGAGCCCGAAGACAGGGATCTGCTCCTCGGCCGGGAACACCGAGCTGTCCACCACCGTCTTGTTGGCCAGGTTGAACTTGATCACCTGGAAGGGGCCCTGCTGGCGGATGTAGTAGAGGTGCCCGTCGTAGACAAGGTGCCCGGTGCCCACCCAGGGGTAGGGCAGCTTGATGCGGGCGGCCTTGCGGGTGGCCGAGAAGAGGGTGAACTCCCGCATGCGGGGGAAGACGTACACGGTGTCGTTGGCGGTGCCGTCGAAGACGTAGATCTTCTCCGAGCTCCCCGCCGCGTCCTTACTCCAGAGCCCCGAGGTGCTGCCGAAGCGCTTCAGGATCTTCATGGCCCGGACGCTGGCGATGGTGTCGCTGCAGTCTGCGCGAGCCGGGCAGCCGTGAGCGCGGGCCGCCGCCCCGCAGCGCTCGCCGGACCCCAGCGCTCCCCCCCGGCCCACGGGCCTTGTGAGCTCGTGACGGAGGTGGCGGTGCCGTCCCTGGGGGCCTGGAGAGGCCACGCTGTGCATGTGGGCAAGGGGCAGGGGAGCCGCCCGGGGGCTTGAATGCGGCTTCCCGGCACCAGCAGTTGCGAGAGCGTGGGATTTGGGCCGGAGACACCCAAAAAATGCTCCTGGCTGGGAGTTAATGCCGAGCACGTGGCCGGGGAGCCCTCAGCCCCGGTCCCCGTGCCCGGCGCGCCACGGCGGTGCCTCACCTGTCAGCTTGGTGTACTTCTCGTTCTTCCGCTGCTTGGCCGTGGCCACCTGCTTCTCCATCAGGGTCTCGTCCACCTCCACGCAGGGCGGCGCAGGGTTCTGCGTCTCCAGGTAGTCCACCTCGCGCTCCAGGCGGTCCACGCGCACCGCCACGCTCTCCACCTCCGCCCGCAGCGCCTCCCGCTCCTTCTCCGCCGTCTCCAGCATCCCCAGCACCTGGTTCTTGAAGTCCCGCAGCTCCGTGGAGTAGCGGCTGCTCTGGTCGTGCCACTGCGAGATCCGCTCCTGGGGCGGCCAGGGGGACACTGAGGGCCCCCGCGCGGCGCAGCCCCGGCCACCGCAGCCGGCTGCCACAGGCACGGGAACGCCCGGGGCCACGCGGTGCCCCTAGCCCCGGCACTCGCGTCCCCCCAGGCCCCGTCCTGCTGCAGGCACCTGGGTCTCACCGGCATCGGCACGTATGCCCGGGCCCAGTCCTGCTGCAATCCTGCACCCGCAACGCTCCCGCACCCGCGATGCCCCTGTGCTCGCAATGTCCCCATGCCTGCGATGCACCCGCAATGCTCCCACACCCGCAACGCTCCCGCACCCGCAATGCTCCTGCGCCCGTGATGCACCCGTGCTCGCGATGTCCCCATGCCTGCGATGCACCCGCAATGCTCCCACACCTGCAATGCTCCCGCGCCCGTGATGCTCCTGCACCTGGGATGCACCCGTGCTCGCGATGTCCCCACGCCTGCGATGCACCCGCAATGCTCCCACACCCGCAATGCTCCCACACCTGCAATGCTCCCACGCCCGTGATGCTCCTGCACCCGGGATGCACCCGTGCTCGCGATGTCCCCACGCCTGCGATGCACCCGCAATGCTCCTGCACCCGCAGCAATCCCATGCTTGTGACGCTCCTGTGCCTGTAGTGCCCCTGTCGCGGTCCCGCACTCGCTGTGGGCCCACGCTTGCAGCATTCCCGCGCCCATGATGCCCACACGCCTGCAACGCTCCTGCACCCGCGACGATCCCCCGCCTGCGATGCTCCTGTGCCCGCGATGCTGCACCCACGATGCTCCTGCTGCGGGGGCCCTGGCGAGGGGGTCCGGGGTGCCCCACGCCTGCCCTGCCCTGCCCTGCCCCACTCCCCCCCGGGGCGCTGGGCTCCCTGCTCGCCCCAGGCCCCCGCCCGGCCCTGCCGCCGCCGGGGAGGCCGCCGTGGTGCCTACCTCCAGGAGCGCGAGGCGCCGCTCCATGTACTCCATGAACTGCTGCTGCTGGGCGCGGAGCGGGGCGGGCAGGAGCGCCAGGAGCAGCAGGCAGCCCCAGGGCCCCATGGCCGTCGCGGAGCCGGGCGCAGCGCTCCACCTCAGCGCTCAGGAATGCTCCGGCCTCTCGCAGCCCTTATTGAATCCAGATGGGGAGAGAGGGGAGGAGAGGCTGCTCCGTCCCCGGCGGCCAGCCCCGCGCGCCTTAACCCCTTCGCCTTCGGAGCGCACCGGCGACGAGCCCCGCTGTGCTGCGGGTAAGGCGAGGGGCACGCGGCCCGGCGAGGGGTGCAGGGCACGGCGAGGGGCACGCGGGCATGGCGAGGGGTGCAGGGCACGGCGAGGGGCACGCGGGCATGGCGAGGGGTGCACAGCCCAGCGCTGCAGGGCGCCTGGCACCGCCAGCCCCGGGTCAGAGCAAGTCCCCGTCTCCCGGCCTGGGCCCACGGCGGGTGGCGGGAAGGCCCGACGCCGCACGCTGCTGGCACGGCTCAGGGGCGCGTGTGCCGTCTAGCGCTCCTGCATCCTGCGCCCGGCCGCGGCCACCAGCCCCTGCTCGGCCCTGGGGCGCCTCGGCCGCCGGAGGCATGGGGCGTCCACGAGGGCAGCCGGGCTGGGGGGAGCACCGCGGTCCGGGCTCGCTTAGGCGCCGGCACCGGAGCCATCTCAGGCTGCGCCGCCGGTCCCTCGCGCCTCTCGCCCGTTGCTGCGGGCTTCTCGACGGCTGCCGCGCTGCCAGAGCGCCTACATGAGACAGGCGAAGCCTGACGTGTTTATGAGCATCAACAAAAGTGATGAGAAAACTCTTTAAAACACACACACAAACAAAAAAACCCTCAGCATAGTCCTAATCCCCTTTACCCACGGGCGCCCGGGCTGCTGCACCGCGGGACGGAGGGCCGACGCGTGCTCCCGCTACGTCTCTCTGGAAGGAGTTTGCTAAGGATCCCGAGGGGCACGGCCGCAGTGATCGTGCTGTTACGCAAAGGACTAACGGTTAGTGCTCATATTTTATCCCAGATAAGCCAAAAGCCTTTTCCCGTCCCCTTTAACAGATCAAGTGACCAAATGAGTAGAGTACAGAAAATTAACCCTTTTTATTGATGCATTGCAATTGTTCTACATTTTTACCATATTATGTAGAAAATACTTAAAATACAAGCTACTTTGTAAAACCAAAGACAAACATTGAATCCAAAGATAAACTATGTTTTCACAATGGACCCTTTTCCCATATAGTTAGTATTAAATTTTTAAATATCTATTTCTTTTGTTAAAATGATTTTTACATACCCCCTAAGTACATCAGCAATACAAACATAGATCAGTAATTGTCAGAAACTACCTGTATCTAGCGGCTTGTAAAAAGGAAGAGCACAACCATAAAAGAAAGTTAAATTTTACACAGTAACTAGCATATCAAATACATTTAATAAAGTAGGAATTCCATTGCAATATCAAGGATTCAAGCAGAAATACTAACATTACATATAATGTACTGCTACATGTAGTGAGATAGATATATTTCAAGCCGAATCTGAAATCACACATTATATAAAGTTTAGCAACAAACAACCATGTGGACATGCGGCACCATTCAGAAGTTTAAATAAAAAAGAAAGCAGGGCTGTGCCAATCCTGTCATTTAGAAGCAATTTAGTTTCATGTACTAAAAGAGATTGCTGAGTCAGAGGTAAATTACTGCATCCCATCAACTAGGTGCTAAGCAGGAAAGCTTCGGGAAGTTGCCTCTGCAGGGGCTATCACAGCTGCGAACGCAGGTCAGGTAATAGGAACAACTAATTTAGCAGTTCATGAATCACGCAAATGAGTCTAGATGGGACCATGATTATAAAAATTCAAAGAGTGAACCCCAAACTTCATCTGTGGTGGACAACTTAAAAAAAAAAAAAAAAAAAAAAGAGTTAAAGAGGACTTCAGTTTCTATCCAGAGATAGCACGTTGCTTAACAAAATCTGTGTAACAGCTCTGACAACAAGGACACTCGATTCTTTAACCTGTTTTGAAAGAACCTGGATATGCATGGCAAGAAGGGATGTATCTCCTTAGAGCAGACTACTATATACTTGCACTGGGCAACGCACACGGGGGCCAGGCTTAGATCCGCCACACTAGTAAAGCCAGTGCCGAGATGAAAACCTGGCCCTGCTGGGGTGGGTTTTTTTGTTTGCTTATTTTATGCTGTGTATCACAGAGGAATTTCAGGGCAACCAAAGACTTGTTTCAAATCGAGTATGTCTCATCTTATCTACGTAGTTTCCACCTTGTCCCCTTGTTCCAATAGTTTTGGAAACTTGGACAGCAGAAGGCATGATACCAGACTTTGTGAATACACTTGGCTGGGTTTATACGTAATAGGGAGTCTAAAGACAGATAGGCATTTTAGTCTCACTCTGCTTTGGGGGAATGGGAGGAGGGGAGCTTTTCTCCAACTTATTAGCACATTTTGCTAGAGGTCTTCATTTTCCTGAAACCCAGGAACTGGAGTTTTTTGCCTTTTGATGGAAAGGCACGACTCTGTACCCAAGAGATATCTCAAGGCAAAGTACTGAACGCAAGCAATGTAATACGAAAAAAAAGTAAGAAAGTGCTTACAGCAACGAATAGCATCGTTTACACCAGTGATGGGAAATATCGAGATTGACTGGTTATCCTCACATTTACAGAAGTGCTCTGACTAAAAATACACTGAACAACGTGTTGCTAATGCTACCGTCCAGTTCCAAAGTCCTTGCTCCCTCTAATGAAAGAGATGCCAAACCTTTAACAGTTCCTCAGTTTCAGGTTCAGTCCAGACTTTCTCCTATCAATAATGTGGAATTTCAGAAAAGAATTTTGCACTTCTTGCCAGACACCAGTCAGGGAACTAGCCTGTTTTCCACTTGGACAGAACATAAACTGGGATTCAAGGTTACCAAAACCTCTTATTGCTGCAGTAATACTACTGCTCAAGCCAGTTTATTATCCTTTCGAACAAGATACTTATCTACGTACTGAGTTTGAGAAATAATTCCTAGTACAGGGGAACCAAGAAAACAAAGTGTAGTTTAAAAACTGCACTGATTATCCAAACTGAGTATTTCCTCTGAAAACTAACTAGTGCTACAGCTGACAAACCTTCCCAACAACTCCACATTAGCAGTAGCATTATAAAACTTTTTAATGGTATTATGTGCTTTACAGCAGGCTCTCTTTGGTATAAATATTCTATCACCGAGCTAGCAATATTTTACAAGAAATGTCTGCTATTAACGTGGGGGAAGGTAACACCATACTAATCTAATAAAAAGTGATTGCACATATTTAATCACTTCTGCAATATTAGACTAAACATTCCAATGCATTCCCAGCACTACCCTATTCGAAATGCACTGACAGACATCTAACAGTACATGTGCCATTTCAAGGAAAAGCTTTAAGGAAACATCGCTTCACTCCAAACAAAAATGTAGCTTTTTATGATAGCATTAAAACTGAGAACAATGCACCTATGCAACATACTGCTCTTCTTGCTGTGATAAGCTTAGTGAATTGCTTCAATTCGACGGGGGCTTGCTGGTCCCTCATAAGGCAAGCTCACTGTAAACTCTATTCACACTACATCATCATTTAAGGCACTACAATAAGGGGACACACCAAACAACTCTTCATCACACATACCTGTGCAAAACAAATCAGAAGGTATCCTTTTCTCTCATGAAGCTCTATTCCTCTCTCAGTGCTACAGTGATGAGCTCTAACCATTGCATTATATCACATACATTCCAACATGTATCAATTCATTTTGGTTTAAATACGAAGAATACATCAATTCCATCCCCAGGAACGTTTAAGAATTAGACAAACACTAAGTACAGAGTTCAAGTATAATCACTACACATTTTGATTACAAAGACAGAACATTTGGGGTTAGCAGGAAGTTTTGCTTGTTATATTTTTCTAATCAATATGTACATATTTCATTTTATGTAAAATATTAAAACACCACCAATACAAAACTTCTAAAATAGTTTTAAATTCAGTAATAAACTTTAAAATCTGGATTTTTTTCTTTTTTTTCTTTTTCTTTTTTTTTTTTTTTTTTGCAATTCCTACATGCACGTACTGTATACAAGTCTTAATAAGAGCGCTTTAAAGTAGCTGTTGACATATCCAGGAGGATACGCTCACAGGAGTATAAAAAGCTGTACACATCAATACAGTGATGTTTCATTGTATTTCAATTGTTCAACTCCCTCCTAAATTAATCATGTGAGGAAAAAATATTAAGGAAAAAAGAAGAAAGAAAAGCCCTGTGCTTTTGTGAAGGAATCCAGCTCCATTATAGGGCCAGCATCTAATATGCTGCAGAAACCAAATTGCAGCACAATGCAGCTATTCATTCTCAACTGAAGACTACAGCATTTGGGCAAAGCTGTTGAGTTCTGTTACACAGTGAGATCTTGAATACAGTTTGAGAAACTTAAAAGAATTCTGCAATGATAAAACTTCTGCTGTGGTGTGGAGACACAGAATTTTCAAGAAAATAAAACAGATTTCAGGGTTTACATGGACTCCTGAATATCTGTTACTAGCACGAGGCAGCTGCCTCTACCAGTCCCTAAACAAAGCAGAGAAGTAAACAAAAACCTTGACAGTAACATATAAAGAGATGTAATGGCTTTTGCAGAATCAGCAATGTTAGAGAGAAAGTGAAATAGAAAACAAATGCTAAAACATTAAACTTGATCTTAAAACTGCCCTAGCGATGTTCTGAGATAAATATGCATTATATTTTTAGTGGCAATATGGATTTGTGCAAGCTGCTAAAATATAACCTCCTAGTCTTTTTGTTTAAATTAAGCTAGTTAAAAAAAAATCATCAGGATCTTTCAAGACACTGATTTTCTTTCCCCTTTTCATTAGCATAACAGAATAATTTTAAATAAATGGGAACATGAACTTTTTAAAAGCATCTATAAAAAAGTAAGTAAAATCTTAAAAACTTAATTAGCGACCCTCATATGGTAACAAAGCATGCTGCTCAGTTAGTTACTGAACTCACCAGAAACATTTCTGAACAACATACAACCAGATCAGGGAGAAACAAACACCAGGCAGTCATCGCCAGGTAAAGGTTCGCCTGAAATCCTTCTCCAAACTCTCCGGCCTATTGCAGGACAGTGCTCTACTATGATCTACAAGTACGAGTACTGGTTGATCTTCGTAGGGCTCAGCGGATATCCAGTGTAAATAGCAGATCCTCTGGAAGCACCAATATAGGACTGGGGAGCAAACTGGTGTTGGTACTGGGCAGGCGGAACATTTGCAGAGGTCAGCAGACTTGGACCAACACTCACAGGGACCTGGTGGACAAGTGTGCTAGGGTGGGCAGCGTACGTGGTGTGCCGTGAAGAGCCCTGAGGGGAGAAGAGGTGGGCGATGGACGTGGTGGAGCCCAGTGTTGCAGCAGTGGTCGGAGCATAAGTGTACATATGTGGCTGGCTGGACAGATGCGCGTTTGCTGTTGCTGCTGCCAGGTGGGGATGCACTGGGCTGCTGTGCTGAAACGTGTAGGGAGCCTGAGAAATAGTTGATGTGAGGGGTGCCACATAAGCTTGCTGCCTACGTGGGACTGCATTTCCACTTCTTTCCTGTGAGGCCAGCACTGTTGTTTGCTGGTTCTGCAAAGTGAAGAAGTAAATAAAGTTAATAGGTATCCTCAGTATAAAGCACAGCAGAGAGGAAGTGAGCAAGGAAGGGTTCAGCCAGAGCCTCCCGATCAACACCTGTGTTCTAGTTGCAGGACTGATTAGCACATCTGTCAGATCCTCCCTTCCATGAAGTCAAGACACCTGCAGCTCTGATACCCTCAAGTAAATTCAAGAAGGGTCACTGTAGTTCCACTGAGTCAAAGATTACTCTCCCTCCATGATGGGCTACACCTGGGATTCCACAGTGCACAGGCAAGTCCTGTGCGATTGCAGGCAGGTCCCGAACACAGTGCTTACCTGGCTGAGATTGAGAGGCTGCACACCATTCGTCACCGCACGATGCGATCGGTACCCAGTAGGCGTTATGCAGCATCCTGATGACTGCCCGCTCACGGAGGCCACCGGCTTGGTCTTACTGGTACTGCTCAGGATGCCTGAAAGATTTCACCCCATGCACTGTGATAACCAGCTTAGGTAACTGAAGAACACACAGGGGCTATGTCCATGACAGAGCTGTTTCTTCGACTACAATTTAAAATCTGATTGAATAAGAAATCATTGGGAATTTTTACACATCTTTGTAAATACAGCCTAACACATATATGAAAGGTAAATGTATCAGTGAATCTGAAAACAGACCCAGGTTCATGATCTCAGAACAGCAGCTGTGAAACCTGAAGCTGCCGAAGACCTAGTGCAGAGAGTCCAAAACTGTCAGGGATAAAACAGCATCTGAGCCATGACAAAGATTACTGAGCAGAGCAACCTGTGAGAGCACAACCTACCTGAAGCCTGGGTAGCTACAATGCAGTCGTTAAGCTGTGTTTTCAACGGTGGCACAATGATAGTCCGAGAGCTGGAGCTATCAGCTGCTCCTCTGCTAGGCAGCTCCAGGACACCACCCGTACTCCTGAGAGAGGAAACCGGGTCTGTGGCATAGGGGCTGTTCAGGGAGGAGTCGGAATCGGGGGAGTCATTAACAGTAACGTAGCTGATGACATTGGATCTCTGCTTCATGCCCAAACTGCAGGAAAAAAACAGGAACATTCTAGCTTTTCCCACAAGACAGAGATCTCCCTCTGGGATCTCACGCCCTCCTACTTGATGGATGAGATTCTAGTTAATAAAAAAACACACACAGTGAACAGGATACAGAATTCCCTGTCTTACACAGTGTTTCTTAGCCTAGCCAGGGCTCTAAATATAGTGTTCTCCAATCTCCCTGATGCCTGGGCTGAGCTCAGGACAAATCAGTACAGGCTTCCTAAAAGAACTTCCTACCTGGCAGGTTTGTATTTGCTGTCCTCTTCCTCATCAGTGTCGCTGCGAATGGTGATGACACTGACAGGGGGGCTTGGAGTGTCTGGGATCACAATGGGCTGGTGCTGCTCCTGCACTGGGACGAGCACATTGGAGGAGGAGGAGGAGGAGCGCAGAGGACTGCTCCCAACGAGCGAGTAAACTTGGGAGGGCACAGGCTCTAGAGTTGAGCTGGGCCTGAAGAAAACCAAGGTAGTATTCAGCTACAGCTCAGCAGTCTGGGACACACAGTATCAGCAGCATTAAGAACAGCCAGGCTCCAGAGCACACAGACAAAAAGAAAAACCTTGAAACACACAAGGAGAACATCTGTGCAAATTCTTTCATGGAACTAAACTCATACACATCCCAGAAGGGACCCATGCAGCCAGTGGCACTCTGAGCAGAATTGATTCATCTAGTACAGCCAGAAACCTGCCACCCCGTTAGTCAGACTTCTGTTCTGTAACTTGTATTGCTATGGCACCAACATGCCCTGAATGTGTAAAACCTCCCTATGACCAGTAAAACACTTGGTCAGTCACACTCCTGATTCAGCTCACTTACTTGGCTGAGTTTGGTGCTGGCTGTTTGTTCTTCTTTGCTGGAGCATTGCTGCTTTGCTGCTGCCTCACAACATGAGCAACTCCAACATTCAGGGGCTGTGTTGTAGCTAACGTCACATGGTTTGTCAGCAGCGATGGCTGTTGCATGAGAGCGCTGTACTGATTTCCATGGGAATGTGCATTCCTGGGGCAGGAGGGGGGAAGAAAAAAAAAGAAAAAAAAAAAAAAAAAAAAGAGAGAGACCCAGACCCCATGACTATGCTGCAGCCACTGCAAGCTGCACTCAGCTGCATTAGGCTGCTGCATGGTTCTGAAGGGGAGAGAGAACTTCTGTACACTGCAGATGGTACTGCAATGGCTCACGTTTCCATCGGGCACAGAATTCACCCCTGCATAATCCCTACCTCCAGTCGGCTAGCTGCTGGCTGCCGCCAATGGTCTCTGGAATCACAGCTGCGGGCTGAACAGAGTTGTGCAGAGCAACCCCTGGGAGCTGCTGCCAAGTAGAAGGAAGCAATATCTGCTGGGTTCCCCCAGGCCAGGCCTGCTGCAAAACAGCAAACAGATAAACAGATTCACTAGATTTCAGTTCCTACAGACAGGGAGAAAGAGACTTGTTCCAAGCAATAAATTAACTCGTGGAGATTGTTAACTTGCAGAGATAAAGGCACATCACTGCACTTCCTCAAACGGCCTCAGCCCAGCAAGAGAACATGAAAACCAGAGAAACAAGCTTCCCCAAACACTTTGCTAATTTTTTGTGTCATAGATGACACCCAGGGAAGAGGGTGGTGTTAAAATTGTACTGCAGAAAGAGTGCCTGCAAAAAGGGAGACAAGATCAGCCTACATGCCAGACGCACCAGAGTGTTTGGGAATGTTTTTCATGTAACTTTATGCATGCTGCTTTGCTGAGGCATTCCAAAATATGAGGCCAATTTAGTCCTTCCTGCTTTTCTGGCTTACAGGGCTCACATCGAGATAGCTGAGACAGTGTTGTTATTACAGAAATTCACTCTACCTCAGTTAAATCACTGAACGAGAAAATGTAATCAGTACATTAAGAAAAGGTGCACTGACAGACATGTTTGGTTACACAGGAGATGCATAAAACTATTTTCAATTAATTAAGATTATTAACTTTCCTCTTCAAATTGATGAAATGCAGCATTTTCTGCAAAAAACTAAAGTTCTGCAGTACAATACTTCTATGATTTTGAACACTTATGGCTCTCCTTCTTGCAGTTTAAATTGCAAAACCATGAACACCCACTGTCTTAAACAAAATATTTCTGCAAGTAACAGATCCACTTATTACAAATACTGGTTCCAAACAAGAGGCCTTCAAAGCAGAGAACTGCTAAAACCTCTGCCAACATAAGTGGAATAATAATAATAAATAAATAAAAAAAAGAGAAATATGTTAAGAGTCACACCATGCGTCTTTCCAAAAGCCAACACCTGCACAAGACAAAGCAGAGAGTTTAATACAGCAAGATCTAAATTCCCAACGAGAGGCAGAAACCGGGCCTTCCAAGCGACGAACTGTTTTGACAGAGGAAGGACAAAAAAAAATGCAAAGCTTAGCAAATGGCTAATGCAAACTCAGGGGAAGCAGCAGGGGAGAAGTGTCGGAAGCACTAAAGGTGAGCAAATTCACGCCAAAGGCTCCCAGAATCCAAATAAAAATAGTAAGTTCTCCATAGAACAAAATGTTGTTATATAAACTCAGAATCCAGGCACATCGTTTAGAGACAGCTGACTCTGATCTCCCGTTGCTGCACAGGGGAGCTGAATGTCAGATCCGCTGCACATGCAAAGGAGAACAGATCTAATTTGCCTGTTGAATCAAAAGCTCACATACACTTTTGAAAACATCACTAACAACTCACTTGTGTCCCAAGCTCTGCTACAGTCACCCTTGCTGTTTTCAGAGCCTAAACTGCAGCCTTTCAGCCATCAAAATTCAAGAGGAGGAAAGGAGATGCATCCTCGGGTCTTTTTAGCTTGGAGTTGTGACCCAGGAGAACCCATTCTCCTGCCTTCCCATCCTCAGAAATAGGGAGAGATTAACTCAGTTCAGAAGAACTCAAATGAGTGGGTTTTAATCTCATCCTCACACAGGTATGGCTCGAGCAAATTCCACTTCAGGAGAGGTTTCCATCTTGGAAGAAAATGACACTCAAACTACCACTTTAAAGCCACAAGAAACAAAATGGTTCACATAAGAAATGGAATGTGCTTTGAAAGACATGTGAGAATACCACTACTTAAGCGCACTGCAATGTTTTCATAAGCTTCACTGATCTGATTCTGGAGTTTTACAATGACTTCTTTGTGGCACTTGCAAAGTTGTTCTGAGGCAGGCGCCAGATGAGTACAGAAGAGGACAATTTTGAAAACATACACTTTTTAAAAGATGTGTTTATTCCCATCCCCCATCCTTTTAATTGTTCAAATGATAACTAGCCTGACAGCTAGCTATTGCCATTTTAGAAACTAGAGCTCACCTTTAATTTCAACCAAGAAATACAGTAAGAACTGAAAGTATCTGTGAAGAACAGTATCTTTATCTGGATGAAGCAAGCTACCTGTGATTAGCTATAAATAACAAAAGGCCAGAAAATTATTGTCAATGTTCAACAGAGGTTAAGAGAAATCGACTGCTAAAGCAATAAACTAAAGAATTTGCTATTTATTAGAGATTAGCCTGTGCTTAACAACCTGAAACATTTCTACATGCAAAGAAGCTTTACAAGGGTTTAAAACAAAATATGTAGCTAACTTGCCAAGCAGTTCAAATTCTGGCCATCCAGGTACCTGTAGCAGAGTCAAGCTAGAGGCTGATTCCTTTGTATTCAATAATCAAAAGACAAAGATAGGATAGTAAGCAAAGAACAAGAACAATTATAACTCTTCTGTAGTCTAGCTTAGAAGAGCTTTATAATATTAGGCTAGTAAAAAGTAATAGTCAATGGATCTGGATTCTTTACAGAGCCACACTAAACATCAGAGTCAGACAGTGCTTCAGCAATGTTGGGGAGGAAAACAACAAGACATTAAGATGTAGCAAGAACACAGCCACAAGATGGCACATGCTTCCATGCCCTCTGCAAGTCTAAGTTAAAACAAAAACTCAGTTAGTGAACACAATCAAGGGAGGCAATTACCAGTACTGCAGCCGTCTGTTCTACTAGCGCTGGCCGGCCGGCTGCGCAGTTCAGAGTAAAGGGGACCGCATACTGCGGCGTGATGGTGGCTACTTGAGGATGAAGAGTTGCTACCATTAGTGGTGTACAGCTTCCCTGAAATGTAGATCAGGCAGTGAGTGAAACAAACGTACTGAGGCAGGTAAGTGGGTTCAGCAATAGGGCCAGAAAAGGTTTCACCACACTGGCATTTTATGGTGCTTGAGTAGATTCCAGAATTGTAATGGATGCAATGAAACCAACACTCTGACCCTCTGGGCATGTTCCTCTAAGCAATCACATATGCCCAAGGGGAACACAGGGAACACGGAATTTGGGAACACGGTCTTTCCAATGGCACAGTTGAAAAATAAAAACAAGGTAGCGTTCAAGTATTATGGTACTTCACTCAGAATGGGTTCCAGAGAGGAAGTTACGCTGTCTCTTATATATGCTGCACAAAGACATAACACAACCTTCACCCCTAGCAGGACACAGCATTTAATACTGTACCTCAAATTCATGTACAGTACTCTTGGAAAGAGATAAACTAAGGGATTTAACAAAAGGCACCATAGGTCTTTTGTATCATTAAAGAGCAAGGTTACATGTGATGAAACTACCAAGACATGTATTAATCCATCAAATGTCTAATTAAAAACTAGATTCTTAGTGTACAGTCTGCACTTTCAGGAAAAGCAGTGTTTGGTTCTGGTGGGCCTCCTTCAAGTGTATTCTGCTTTTTGGACAATGTCACCTGTACAATTATCCTAATCAAAACAGAGATCACCAAATGCCACCAAAATTATTTGGACTAAACAAACTACAATTACTCCTCTACAAGTAGGTCAGTAAGTACAATATACTTCCTTTACAGTAAAATTAATAAAGTATGTTAATGCCATCAGAAATTAAGGCTATGCAAATAAATGTGTGCTTAATTATAGAGGCAATTACAATTTTTCACTGTATAAAACTTGCTAATCATGGGGCACTCACTATATATTAAAGCAATAATCTTTTTTGGAAATAAAAGTAGCTTTAGTTTATGGCAAGATACAAATGTTTAGAATACCAATTTTTAGCATGACTTATGACTTTTGATTTTGCATGTTGTTTACACTGCAAACAGCAGAGAAATATGTTGTTGCTATCCATTTATTCACACTAACAATGCAACTGATCAAGAAGGATGCAAAATTTTACTGATTTAAAGATAAGATTATAACATGAATAATCTGTATGGCCACTTCCGTTTACTGATATCACACTTCTCACAGAACTCATTTAATTTCTTACAAAATTTGTTATCTTATTTTTAAAGTGTAGGCAAAAATGTACACTATTATCTATAAGGTAACATACACCTGTGCAAAAATACAGCCTGATTTTAAACAGCTGGAAACTACATATTTATTCCCTTTATAAAATCAAATCCCTAAACAAGAGAGGCACATGATATCAAATAGTTTAGACTCTCAATATCCCAGGAAAAAAAAAAAAAAAAAAAAAAAAAAAAGGAGAAAACACTGTCTTAGACCTGATCTGCATTTAGCCTTTGAGAGTGTTCTCAGAACTGCTCTGCACTCGCCCCCAGCACCAGAGGGGTAGTCAAGTTCCCCCAGATGGTGGTAGGGATTGCAGTTAACGCTGTGGGTTTTTTTGTTTGTTTGTTTGGTTTTTTACCTGTGTAAGAACTCCAGACTGGATCTGCAGTGGCTGTGCTGCAGGTGCTTGTGGTACAATTGGGACGGCATTCTCCATCCTTACTGGGAACCCAGAATGCTTTGTAGTTGCCTGAAGTCCGGCTGTTAGGGACAAGAACAAATCACAGTTAAGCTGCTTTATTATTCTCCCCCTGCCCCCCCAGTCAAATTCCTACCAGGTAATCAGGAAGGACGGAAGATGGGGTCAGATGAAGAAAAAGAAAAGCTGTTCCCTTTGACAAAAGCCCACTAATAAAACACCAGCTGGAGTAAATATATCGGCAGTCCCGAAATGCTGAAGTGCAATGATGGACAACCGGTCCTCAAAAGCTTGGCTGTGTTCAGGTTTGCAGTCTTGTTTTCAGACACAAACCATCCACACTCAGACATCTAATACTATGTTGCTTGAGGCTATGTACAAACCTTACACTATCAGTTCCTGTTTCGCATATAACTCTCCATACTAACACAATCCAGGTATATATGTAAATAACAGAACTTTCCTGGATTAATACAGCTATGCTTGTGTTGCCTGTATTATTTGCAATCTATGATTGTTTATTACTTGCTAGCAAATTACATGATTGCATCCCTGCTTGCATACTGAGACTCAAAGAGCAGATATCCACTCCTGACATTCAAAACATAGCGCACACTCTTGTTTTCAGATAGGTCTGGCTCCTCTGTTCATTGCTTTCCTTTCTGAGGAATGCTGTTGTGTTCAGTTTGGGGGGAAAAACTGGTTGAGCAACTGGATAAACACTGCAACCTAGGCAGGCAAGATACTGTCACCTGTTCAAGCATGACGTGGAAGAGAACCAAATTGTCTACACACGTCTGACCTGATTTTGCACTCACATCTGATGCAAGAGCACAGCATAACACACAGAGTGGTCTGCTGTAGTTCTCAATTTAGTCCAAATCACAACATCTCATTTTTTTATCAAATTAAAACTACAGTTCCAAAGGGTTTTTCTACTTACTTTGAAAAGCAGGGGGACAAACAATGAAAGTTTGCTGGAATGGGTCAGTCTGCGTGCAGATCTGGGTGGTTCCAGGTTGCAAGGAAACACTCTGTTGTGCCACTCCTGCAACTGGTGCTGCAGATGATGGATACAGAGCAGACTGATAGTTTAGCAGCGAGACGTCCGAGTTTGCCAGGGAAAGAGTAGCAGCAGCAGTAGAATTGGAAGCCAACACACTGGCCTAGAAAACAAAAATATACAGATTTATACCCAGAGGTGACACTCATACTTGTTACAAAACAAACAACAGAAACTGTCAGGATTATACCGTGAAACAAGCACCAGGAAAAGGTTGCAGATAAAAAGCAAAAGACAACTTGGGGGAAAAAACATGAACTGCGACAACTTTGTTTATGCTATTGAACTGACCGGCCAATATGAGTAGGTGAAGAAAAGAGACCACCGTGGTCTGAGTTTTGGAAAGTTAAATTTCAAGACAAACTACAAATTCTGGAGAGCAATTTAAATAGAAAGCTTCACTAGCTGAGGCGACAACATGCTATGTATAACTGCAGAAGTCTGTAATAGGCTGCAACTTTTACCCATTTCCTAAGAGAACTAACTACACTGAATACAGCTGTTAAATGAAAAGTTTAAAAGCCATCACAACGTTTGTAGAGTTGAACACAAAATCTTACGTGTAGCAATAATACTTTGCCAATCAGGTTGTATCAACATGATTCTATCAGTATATAAAATTATATATATTAATAGTATATATACAATTAGTATAGGGCCAAACTTTGTTCAGCTGTGTAAGCCTCAGTATAAAATAACTAATTTCACCTGAGTTATTTTGCTGAACAGAATGTGGCCTGGAGGCTCAAAATTAGACTGCTCCATTTCTTGGATTACTATAACACAGCTAAAGGATGATATACCTACCTGATTGTGTACTGTATTGAGCTGGTTGTTAAAGCTCATCGTCAGATTTGTGCTTGTATTAGGAGCAACATGGGTTGTAAATGGGCTCTTTATCTGATTCACTGTATCATACATGTTAACTCTTCGTTTGCAGATCTCCATATTCTGAAAGCAGGATTTCACACTGAAACAGAACAACAGAAGGGAAATATCAGAAATGTATTAACACTACATACAATGTACCTCAACAGAGACATGCCAAGTTTCTAACTACGCATATGCCTTTTGGGTGCCCCCTCAAAAGAACATCCTAGAACTAGCAATAAGTGTACATTTCTGTGAGGTAAGTCCTGGTTAAACACCCTGCTGACTCTCACAAATTGGTGAAGTATGAAAAGGAAGCTTATGAACAGTTGTTTCCTTGTATATGCCTTTGCAATTTCATATCAGCCAGAAACTGCAGAAAACAGCACTGGCAAAAAGTAGAAATGTGCTATTCTGTGCTTCTAATAAATCCTCCTGAAACAAAACATGAAACTTGAGGAAGCTTACTGATTGCTGTGTGGGAAATCCAGTAGATGGGTCATTGTAACAAACGGATGGTTCAAAGTCTTCAGCGGAGTAATTCTCTTATCTGCATCAATTGTCAACATTTTCTTCAACAAATCAATATATTCCCTTCGGTCAGCCTTCTCTGCCAACATGTCTGTCCCTTCTAAGTCAGTAGACATATTCACCTTGAAAAAAAATGAGAGCAGTTAATGCAGATATCAAATCCATTGCTGCTGAACAATTCCATAATTTCACATCACACAGAAATCTTTATTTTCTCTCTTAGCCAGTTTAATTTAGGTACTACAATGATAACTCACACAACTTTTCCCTTGCTCATGTCTAATACAAGGAAGTGAAGCTTATACATGGAATTCCCACCTCAATATGAAGTTGGTACATTCAGTAGGTATCAACCAAGCTTCATTTTTCACTGCCTGGCAGATGTGTCCTCCTTACTTCTGTGCAGAGGGGTATGAAAGGCTAGCAAATCAGAATGACAAGAATCGACATCTGCACAGATGTAAAGTGATGATAAGAGCTACAACAGAAATGGAAAATCGAGACCAACATATTTAAGGTTCAATGCCTCGTGATATCATAATGTATCCAGATATTCCTTCATTTTACCTCTGAAAATAGAACGAAAAAGAACAACTATCTGTAGTGCCTATTAACATGTTCCCTGAGGTTTCCAAAGTCCAGTAAAAGGCCTAGTCCTATAAACACCTTTGCAGGTGCATAGCTTTCCTACTACTGTACTGGAAGTAGACTACTTCTAATGGTACAGCTTAAGCACATTTGTTGCATCTACCAGATTAAGGCCTAAGAAAGAAAAAGAAATCTTTAACAGATTCATAATTAATGTTTTGATAGTCTTTAATGCAATGACTTCTGAGGCAAATTTGAACCATGGCAAAGCTATGTCAGTGTTCTTAACAGCATGGGAAAGAGGACTGCTCAGGCACAGGGGTCACCTTTTTAGAGACCCCAATATTTTCATGTGTGTACTTAAAATGATAGTTATCTGTGTGTTAAGGGTTTTCTCCACACACCTGCGCCATATCATCCAAACAATTGAATATATATTTCCGAGCTTCTTTTGATTTTATTCCCGTCTCCAACTCATGTTCCTCTGGAGTCTACAAAATAAAGCATTTATTAATATAAATTGAGATCTCCTGTATTGAAATAAGGATAAAGCAAAAGCAACAAGAAGTGCTGAGCCACGTAATCTTTTGGTTGCTTTAAAACAAATAATTTGCTAGTGGGCCAAACCAAAACAACCATGGGTTCTCATTTTCTAAACTGGGAAGATCATTCACTGCAAAGCTGAGACACTATCAAAGTTGAATGAATAACTAGATCAGCGGAGCACTTCAAGACTTCCTTGAGTCGTGCCAAAAGAACTGGAGGAGCATTAGGGAGCATCTGAGGGGTCAAATTTAAAGTATTTTTGATTTTGGAAGAGGAAAGGCTATAAATACATTTTGAAGTCTTCTTTTACAAAGAAGAAGAAAGGCAAAATTACCTTCCTTTTGTAGGTCTGCTCTAAAGACAAAAACAAATGCACATCTGACTGTTTCCTGTCTTCTGCCAGTATACAAATAGATTTCTGTTAAACTAACAAACACCATCATGAAATACTTTCTATTTTACTCTTCTCATTGTCAGGAGACGGCAACAAGATGACGTACCTCACCAAGACTGAGCAGGCCACAATAAGCAACCATTATCTCAATTACTTTAACACCCACTCTTTGCTGGTGCTATCACTCACAGCTGCTATTGTTAGATAAGCACTAGGAGGCCTGTACAGTTTCTGAAGGGAAATACACAAATCAGCTATATTAGAACAGCATTTAGAAGCCAATCTTTAATCGGAAACTTTTTAGAGTACACTAAAACTAGGTGTGACTTGATATCAAGTCCTCAATGAATAAAACAGAGTTAGGAGTTAAAAAGACATACAAACCTTTAGCCTCCACAGCGGATATCCCAAATTTGGGTCTCTGTTAAAAAACCTGCTTGTTTTCGTTCCTGCACTGAGAAGATACTCTGCTGGAAGGCCTTGAGTTTGTGAAATATAACGAATCTAGGAAAGAAAATGAAAAGTATAAAGGCTCTCAGTATACCAGACCGATAGTTAATGGAGTAGTTATCAGCCAGGTTTGTTCACAGTGAACAGGAAATAGCTTGTAAATACAGAATGCCTAGATAACTGAAACTGCAAAATTAAAGGGACTATTCCAAGTATTTTTAAGGACACTTAATCTTTTCTATCTTGTTATCTGCAGAAATTTTATGCGTTTAATGAGTCTGTCTTATTTTATGGATTTTTTTTGGCGTAAATATATATGAGCAGACTGCTTATAAGCTTCTGAGATATGGGTAAAGCACTGGGTAAAAAAACTGATGGTGTTTCATAGCAGCAATTTAAAGAGTATGCATTTTGAGAGAAACTACTGCAGAAGTTGCCACATATGTATATGTATTTAAAGGCAAAAGTATCCAAGCAACACTACTGTGACTGGCTACATACACTCTAGGCACGTGATTTGAGAAGAATGTTATGGCAGAGCTCTCACTGACTAAGAAAGCAAGACCAAATCTCTAGCACAATCTGACCCTTACATCCTCAAAAGCTTTAATACACTTTATTTTACAAGTACCAAAAAAAAAAAAAAAAAAAAAAAAAAAATTAAGAATTATAGAAAATGCACCTGAGGAGCAGCAATGGTATCAATAAGGTACTGGTAAAGAGCTAACAGCAAAAGTAATGACGGGTGCTTAAAGGGAAAGAAAATTGCAAGTTATGAAAAAGTCAACAATATGCTTTCTCAAATATTCCAAATGTTGCCTGGATTGCTAATGCTATTTCCTCTTAAGATGTACAGTGAGAAATGTGACATTGCTTTTGTTATGACCCTCCCCCTTCAAAAGTCTATTTAGAAGTTTAAAAAAAAAAAAAGGTGATAATCCTCTTATAAAAATGAGGATTGGAAACAGGGCGAAGGTAACTAGGCTATGTCCAAATTATCATATA
This sequence comes from Dromaius novaehollandiae, assembly GCF_036370855.1. Classification (NCBI taxonomy): domain Eukaryota; kingdom Metazoa; phylum Chordata; class Aves; order Casuariiformes; family Dromaiidae; genus Dromaius; species Dromaius novaehollandiae. The sequence continues at coordinate 7,672,508 of NC_088124.1, read as the reverse complement.
TAGTTCCTTTAATGTATCTCATTTCTTGTTTGCAAAACTCTTCCTCTTCTTCCACTGTTCTCAATCAGCTGAACATTGCACAGCACTAAGTTGGTTGGTATAGCTTGTGATCCATTTGTATTTGTTGATTCTGTTCTCATTTATGCCACCAAGCAGCTGAAGTGTCTTCAAGTTAGTATTTTTCATATTTATACACAAGTTCAATTCAGAATTCTGATGTTTTTCTGAGACATAACTCATGCTTTCTGGCCAAAGGTTGTTTAAAAAAAAAAAAAAAAAAAAAACACGTAGATCCCATCCCAGCACATGAACTGCATTGCTGGGGGGATCCCTTCAAAAGTTTTGCCTGGGCTTTCATTTGCTGCTGCAGAATCTCAGAAAATAAGCAAGCAAGCCATCCCTGTTTTTCAGGGGCAATTCAGACATCAAAATCAACCGCATGAAGTCATACCTCCTGCGGCCTCACAAAGGACTGCAAAATCCTGTATATTAAGCAATGGAAAAAATGCCTCCTCCCCACCCACCTACATGCCCAGATAAGGTTCTCAGAATTACACAAAACTCACTGTGCAAGGAAACCACCATGCTGTACTTCAGTTATTTTCTAGCTCATTCTGCTCACTGAGGTACCAGTGTGTTTTTCGTTTGGAAATTTACAGTGCTGGGAAGATACAACTGAAGTTTTCAAAAAATAATTTGAGAAAGGTCACTTTATCACATAAGGAAAAGTATACCAAGCATTGTCAGAAGGCATCACCATAAAAACCACAATGGAAAAGTTACTCTCAAAAAACCCCTTATATAGAGTTTTTGTCCTTTTATAGGCAACTGACTAGTCCAGGTAATACAGCTAAGTATTCATGGCAAGAAATAATTAAAGATGCCTTTTCAGACTCTTGTTCCTGTATTTCAGAGACAGCTTGGGGTCCACACTTTGCATAAAATGAGGGCATTGGTAGCCATTAACAGGACAGGAATGATAGACCTGCTTTGTCTCTATGTGGAAAAACTGCCCTCGTGGTAAAATTGCAGAGGGCTTTTCAAGCCAGGACACACACCTCACTTCTGTTTTGACAGGAAGGTATTTCAACAGCTTTTTGGGTTTGGGAGGCAGGTGGATTAACTGTAAATTAACTATATATTGTATGAGTACACTAAACTCAAGTAAAAACACAGAATTCGGTGCTTTCCTGTACAATGACAGAAACAGGTAATGGGAATATCACAGACTGAAAATGAGTTTAAGATCGCAGACAACAGCAATCTGTATAAGAAGAAATTTGAAGTAGGACACTTTGGGTTCAGAGGGTCTGGACACAGATCACTGTGGTTTTACCAGAATATCCCCACATCCACCGTGCACTCTCACCTGATCATACTCAGATGCTCCTGGGTACAGAGGCCAGCCTAGAAACAGCTCAGCTATCACACAGCCTAGTGACCACATGTCAATAGCTTCGCAGAAAGGTAAACCCAGTATGATTTCAGGAGCTCTGTTTAAAAAAAAAAAAAAAAGAAAAAGAAAGAAAAAAAGAAAAAGAAAAAAGAAAAAAGTGAAATCTTTGGCTCAGAAATCACGTAGCTCATTGTTATAAATTACTCTAGATAATGCTCTTCCTTCCTTCCTCCAAGTACAAGTAAATTTGTGTGAAACTAAGTGACTACTTTTAAAGCAGAAGACATTTCCTCAAGTGTCCTAACAGATCCCAACCTTTTTTTCCACTTAGCAGCATGGGCTGTTCTTGCTTTATTGCCACAGTGGCCTCCAACTCCCAGGTGGGAATGAGTCCAAGCTGGCCTTTATGCAACTGTGTTATAAGATTACTCCTTTACTAGCTGGTTTAATTACACGGACAGAGTATTTATGGCTCTAGGCTCCCCTGAGACAGCATACAACCTACCCTAACAGAATTTGGAAGAAAAGCTCTGGCAGGAAAGCCCAGACGTCTCTCTGAAGAAGGCCTCATTAGCCCAGGTAACCAGCTACAGAAGGCTGCCTGCTTTCATGTGGAAAAGAACTGCATCTGCAAACCCGGAAAAAGACGCTCTTCAGAGAGCTGCTCAGTTTCTATCAACCAGTTTTTACACAGGGTTTGTTTGGAGAGTTTCGTGTGTAAAAAAAAAAAAGATGAAGAGAACACAGCTGGAGATTGTGACTGCTTTGCAAGGTTGTGTTACAGGTTTCTGTGCACTCAACCACGCCTAATGCAAAATCTACCTGTCTGCCCTAGCCCTCAGCAGAGCCTGATGGGAAAAGAAAAGCCCTCAAACTTCAGGAACGATTTACTTATGCAACAGTTTGAAATTGCAGGGAAATTTCTGTCTGGTATTGACTCATAACACAAAAGGATGTTTTAGTGCAACTCTTCACCTCACACACCACAGCGCCAAAACAAACTGATGCAGTTCTGCCAGGCTGAATTCTACCCATACATTTGCATACGGCACAAGACTCAAGCACAGCAAGAGTCATGTGAGCTGGTACGGGAGTTTACTCTGGAAAGTACAGGAAACATTAAAACCTTGATTTTCTTCATGCATAAGTAACACCTGTGCAAAAGACGACAAAAAAGTCCTGAACTCCAGGCTATCTTGTTTTCTGGACATGACTTGGGTAGCACGCTCTAGCGCTTGTGTGCCCTTTCTCGTGTTACACTCTATGTAACTCTGTTGTTAAAAAAGGCTCTGAAACCAGTTCTGATCTTTCTACAGAATTCTGAAAACAGGACTTGCATAACATACAGGCGTCAATAGACCGTGCTCACTTTCATCTACTGTTCAACCTGAACATACCTCCCAACTGTTTGTACATAGCAAGAAATTACTCCAATTAATCGCCCTTTGTGCTGTGGTGAGACAGATACAGCTTTTGTTTTAGGTGACTGTGCACAATTACAATTAGCCAGTCTCTAAAACAAATGTACTCGTCCCAGTTGCCCATGGCCAGTGCATCTGAGAATGTGCAAGATCTACTGAAAAAAAAGGTATCTCAACAACCTCATTGCTGCCATGTAGCCACATCTACTCTGTTGTTAAGCTTTCATGCAAGTAGCTTTTCTTTTATGTTAGAGCCCCACAAAAACAGAGTCATGGCAATCTTATTCCGACTACTGAAGGAAGACTTCATCCAGGTTATTCTCACGCTTTCTCCATTAACTGTCATGGTCTCATTCACCCACCTGCTCTACTTGCCACTCATCAGCTTCTACTTTCTCGACTGTCTATTCCCAGCACTGGAAAGCTTGGGAATAATTTCAGGTATGTGATAACATAAAATGATTATGCAAATATGATAAATATGTGATATTTGAATGCTGATTCTCCAGCTCATCATTTATATTTTAAAGAACTATGTCAGAATACATCAAACTTTCCATAAGATAACGGATGTGAACAAAAGGAATGCACTTTTGCAGCACTTGGTGCACTTGATTATCAGATCATCAATGCGTCATCAATGAACTGCACCGATCCTCTTGCTTATCCTACTTATTGAGGAATTTCCAAATCAGACAGTGCTCAAACCCATCACATGATGAATGCTACATGCATAAATTTTCTCCTTTCGACTGGCAAAAATAAGTTAAAATGCAAGTGGCTTGTGGAATAAGCAGAGCATACTAGGCCTTCACAACTGCATGAAAAAAGTCCCACTGATTCCAATGGAAAGAGAGATTAGTGTCAGCAGAGGCTGGATGTGATAGCTCATCAGTCTTTAACTACATACTTGAACAGACTCAAGTATTCTGAAACCTCAATATCAAAATGATAGTAATTTGAATTCTGTGCATTGTATTCCCTGGAACTTAAACTAAATAAATGAACTTCTCGCAAGCCACCCGATTTCATTTTGATTCCAACACAGGGCTGGTAAATTGCAATCTCTCTCATCTCCTATTTTACACTGCTATCATTAGTGGCCTTATGAGGTGGGAGTTGAAATGAGACAGCAGGCCGAGGTCACTTTCATAGCTGGCCTGTCAAAGATTAAAGTGATCTTCACTATCTCAAGCTCTTTGAAATAGAAATCAACAACATTCATTCTTTGCAAACGTGCCTGCCAAATTCTGACTTCCAAGGTTAGCAAGTGTGCCTAGGCAGTCTCAGGGGAGAGTGGATTCACAGCAGGAGCAGAAAAAATCTGAAACTTACTTTCAACCTTTCAAAACATACTATGTTTATGTATGGGTCTCTAGCCCTCCTCCTTTTGAAGAATGATAGGAATATGAGGCTTGTACAATGGCAGCTAGCACCGCACTGAATAATTTGTGATCAATGCTGGAAGCCGGATTAGGAAGTAGAGAAAGTTAGATTTGGCAGCACGTACTTTTGCCTCCCAGGCCAACATAACTGGGACAGAAATAGAGCACATAGCCCAAAGCAGAAGTAAGGAAGAGATTCTACTGCACACCGTAAGCTCCCTCAACGCTTAGTGCCACCTCCTCATGGCCTGAATTGTTCAGTCCATGAGCTCAGTACCTTCAGTCGCCTCTAAACTAACCCACAGAAAACACCAGGAGATGGGGATCTGAGTAAGGCTCATGTGATGCCTGTGCTTAACACAGGACACAAATAAAGCGCTCTCTCTGAACAGCAGGGAGATCACTCTTCCTGGGGAATTTCGTTTCTGCAAGATGTCCACTTCCTTCTATTGTTTTTCCTCCCCAGGGAGAGCAAAAGCATCCATACCCTTCCGCACCTGATGTAGCAGGCATATATTCTACATTTCAAGTCAAAAATTACTGCTAGTGGATCTCAGCACTGCAATAGAAACTAGTCACCCCACAGAAGTGTGACTGCTAAAGTCAGTCTACCTTTAGTCCACGCTAGGCTTTCAGAGCTACAGGAGTCTTCACAGGCACTTCTGCTCACACGTTAAGTCACCCATGTCATAGCAGTAACGCTGCCCTTCTTGACTGGGATTCTGCACAGGCAGCAGTAACGCCTGTGGAGAGACTAATCAGTCTCGGCCTTAACACTCCTCCAAAGAAGTCAGTGTAACAGCTGTGGATCTTGCCCTAACAAACCCAATGCTACATCCCACCTGGAAGCACGGCTCCAGCGGTGTTATCAAAGCAGATGCAAGCTGTCCAGTCACCAGGAGGGCCATGGGAACTGGAGTGCTCTTCTGGCCTCACCTCACCTGGATGGCAGCAGCCATGAAAGATGGTAGCTGCTTCCAGCGCTGTCACTACAGCTAGTAAACGATGGCCCAAAGCCTCACATCTGCATTTTTGTTGTGAAATGTGAGTAGAGGTGCTAAGAATTAAGTGGTAAGAGGCACAAGCACTTCAAAACTAGGCTGAAGCAGGAAAGATTTCTACTAGCTCATGGCCAGAAGCACCAAGTAGCTCAGTCAAAACTCTCTGAGTGCATCTTGAATCCAACCGAGTCAGTGAATTGAAGACAGTATAGCACAGCCTCCCCCATTTTGTTGTCACATAGTTCAAGCCCAAGCTAAACAGCAGCACATTTAACTGTTGGTTGAGAAAGATGCACCTTAAAGCAATGGCTCCTAAATACATAGAGGTTGCATTTTTTCCCTCTAAACCTGTTCTGAGCTGAAAATCTCATTCAAACTAAGAGTGTGCTGGTGATCTACAGCACTGAGCATAATTAGCAAAGGACTGTTTATTCCTTCAGGGTACACATATCTGAAAATACATCTTACAGCAGCTGAGTCTGGCCATTTTAGATTTCACTATATGGGACACAGCTGGAGACAGAGGTTATGTAAGTGCCAGTAACAGGGTTTTCAAACCAAAAAAGAAGTGAGCACAGAACAAGGGAGGTTTAATAGCTGACAGTGAACCAAATCACGAATTGGTCTATACTGTTTTATTAAACACAGCGTTGAAACAATTTCAACCTTAGATCTCACTTGAGAACTAATTTAATGTGAATATGCTTAAAGCAAGCCAGATCTCCAACAATAAATTGGTTTCTACACCATCTCTGCAAGTTCCTGGAATATAGATTTTAGTAATAACCACCATTAAAACTAATTATGTAACACACTAAATATTAGATTTCCACATCACAGCATTCTTCAGCTTCAGTTGGGCAGGCAGTCTTAAATGCCATCTAATCCTAGGTTATTTGCCTTTCTAGCAGTGTTGGTCACCCCTTGTCAGGGAGGCGGAAGTGGCTTTGAGTTCAGTTCAGCGCATGCAGCTCAAGCAGGCAGCTTCCTTCCCAGCAGCCCCTTTAAGATACTTATCATCCCTTGCTACTTTCGCATCAGCCAAATCTGTTTTTTCTGTGATATCAGAACCTGGGAAGCACTATATGCCTCCCCAAACTGCTTTGCCCACATCTGCTGCAAGTCCCATACACTAGATTCTTGATTATTGGTCATCTCTTTCAATGTAAAAAGAACAACAAAATTAATAATGCATTTAGACAGCAAATATTTGAACAGAGCCATGGTGCATAAAAGACAACTGCAGTTAAAAAAACAAAGTTTAGACTGGAAAAGATCAGTCCTCACAAGCTGGGAGAAGATCATTAGGAAGGGATTAAGAAAAGGGTATATCACAGGAAAGAAGCTACATGGTAAGCTGGTACTAAGTGTCAGAGGGAGTAGAAAAGAAAACAAAGAGCAAGGATACAGGGGGTATGAAGAACAAACAGAACAAGCCTGCAACAAGCAGGGCTTTAAACCAAGGCTAGGAGGATGGGAAAGGCATCAAACAGGGCAGAGACACAGGGTGGGGTGGAGTGTCTTGAGTCCTCCCTCCCGTCCCAGCTGAAAGGGCTAGATACTAGCTAAATTTTGTGTCAAGCAAACTCACATGCCACTGAAAGCAACCCCTAAAACACAGCACAGGCTTTTTCACATCCCTCTGTTGCCAGAAGTTCTCTCTGTATCCATTTATTGAAGTCTACTTCTACTTATATTGAAATACACACTATTAACAGAACCAAGTTGGAGGAATAATTGAAAGAAAAAGCACAGCTTTCTTTAGCTATACAGACTCTGAGTTTTAACAACAGTTTGCCCATAATAAAGGATTTTTTTTTTAAATTCTTAGATGGTAGTAGGGTTGAAGCCATTTCTACTTTTTCCTAAAGGAAGCACAGATCTAGCTCATAACCATCTTAAAACTACTGTTCTCATGAAAGCATGATTTCTCAAGTATTGATAAAGGAAGTTTTGTGTTTGTGAAATAGGCTCAGATCCAGGTACTCTTTACTAGATGTGACCAGAATAAAAAGGACAAAAAGAAATTGGCATCCCTTTGACTTCTATTCCTTCTAAATGACTATGGCTAGTGGAGTAGTATGGCTAATGGACTGTGACAAACAAGCCAACATTTACTACTTACTAGCAGCATACTACTTCCCCGGTTTGCTTTGCACACATTCATCATAAACTAGGGGCAGGTAAATCAACTTATTGAACTGATCTGGAGTAAGGGGAAGGTACTGGACTGGATATTATGTCACAACTGCAAAGCAGAAGTTCTATTTATTTACATACAAATTTCAGAAGAAATCTCCATGTGGAGAGGAAACATGCGGGATGCTGGGTAGGCTGATCACTTCTTCCCTGCCACCCCCTAACTGGAATTAGACTTTAAGGCAGAAGAGTTAATTGGCTTTTGTAAATGTGATCCCCCAGCATCCCATTAGGATCAGCTTAACTCTGACAGTACAGCATAAAAAAGCCAGTATTGTGTCAGTACTTACCTGTAATAGCGTGACTGCAGGTAAGTGGAGCACACCGCTTTAGACACATGGCTGGCTGACCCAAAGTCTATCACCTTCACTCTGTAGGGCTGGCGTGCAGGATCCACCAACATGATGTTTTCTGGTTTCAAATCAGCATGTATCAGACCTAGGCTCTTTAGCTTCATCAAGGCAGTAGCCACTTGCTGCAGAATTGGCCGGATGTATTTCAGAGGCAATGGGCTGAATTTATTTTGCTTTAAGAAATCATATAAGTTCTGTTCTAGCATCTCAAATACAAGGCATGTATGATTCTTGTGTTGAAAGCATTCATAGGAGCGAACAAAGTTATATTCATCGGCATTCTCACTGCTCAAGCGAGAGAGGATGCTCACTTCTATCTGGCCCTGTCTAGCATAGGAAGGATGGTTCTTCAAGATTTTGATGGCTACAATCTCCTTCGTGCTACGTTTCCAGCATTTTGCCACCTGCCCAAATGTCCCTCGGCCCAGGAATTCCAAGACCTCGTAGCTGTTTGTCATAGAGCACAGGATCTCATGCTGGACCAGCTGATAATCCCCTTCACCGCTGGAACTGCTGCTCTTAGTGGTTACCGTGGTGGCTGTGGCCGCAGCACCCACCGCAGGTCTGTTTTGCAGCATGAGAGGTGGATGTTCCTCAATTATCTGCACACTACCGTTGCTGTCAACCTCCTCACTTTTCCTTTTTAATCCACATTTTTGGTATGGTTCCAGTAAAGAAACGTTGCTCCTATGCGTTAGGGTTTGGCTGTTCTGGAAGGATGCTGTTGCACTGCTGCCGGTGCTGTCTGCTGCTGTAACCACAATGTGCTCGACTGAAGAAGCAGGGAGAAGGAGGTTCTGATCGTAAGCAGGGATGCTGAAATTGGCTACCTGATGAGAGGAGCTTGCTTGCCCTTGAGCTGCTGGGAGGTTTTTGCTGTGGGTATAATACTTGTCACTGCTGCTCTGTCCTGAAACATCCCAGACAGAGGGCTCCACTTTCAGTTTCTTGGCACTGCAGAAGGCACTCGAGGATACTGACGGAGGGGAGAACACCTGCAGCTGTGAGGCCATACCTGCAAAGGGAGAAGAGGACTCATTTGGATTGCTCAGTGGCAGCAGGCTGCGACGGAACAGGATCTCCCGTCTGCACAAGAACCAGAATGACAACGATTTTCCTAGGCACCCTATAAACTTCACCACATGGTGCCTACCACCTAGGAAGATAATCTTTTGAACAGCTGCTCCTAAGGGCATCCACGGAGTGAGGCTGTCCTGTAAAATTACTGTATTTTCTGTCACTGCCCACAGTACAAGCAGCAGTCAGCTCTTTACCAGCTTCCTAAAGGCTAAGGAAATCCCAGGGAAAGATGGAAAACAGGCCTGGAAGGAGGCGGGAGGTCGCGTGTAAGTAGGAAGGCGCTGTGTTTCTCCCAGGTGTGCCCTCCCCTACCCGTCACGCAGGGCCAGCGGGGAGCGTAGAGCAGACGAGCAAAACTCCCGAGGAGGAAGCGCGCCGGGGCGCGCTCTGCCCGGGGGCAGAGCCCCACGCACCGCCAGCGCCCCCGCGCCGCGGGAAGGCCGGGCCGCCCCGGCAGACGAGGCCCGCAGCCCGCCGGCTCCGGGGGCCGGCAGCGAGGCGGCGCGGGGCCGGCCCTCCCCCCGCGCCGGGCGCCCCGCGCACTCACCGCCGGTGGGGGGTTCTCAGCCGCGGGCCGGACCTGCCTGGGGGACACACCGGGGTGCGGGGCCCCGCAGCGGGCGCATCATAGCCCCGCCGCGGCCGCCGGCCCGGCCCGCTCGGCCCGCGCACGCCGGGGGGAGCCCCCAGGCCGCTCCGCCGCCGCCGCCAGGCTCCGACGCGCCCTCACGGCCCGGCCGGGCCCCCCCCGCTGCGCGCCGCCGCCGCCCGGGCCCGAGTGCCCCGCGGCCCCGCCGCGGCCCCTCCGCGCTCCCGCCGCGCCGCTCCGGGCCGCGCCGCTCGTGCCAGACTGAGCCAGCCGAGCGCCGAGCGCGCCGAGCCGGGCCGAGCGCCGAGCGCAGCGCGCCCACGTGACCGCGCGCCCGCCATGACACGTGCCGCGGCGGGAGCTGCCCGGCAGGCCGATCCCCTGAAGAACCGCGTCTCCTCGGTAAAACTCTCTATTTTTTCTGAGCCCGGCCTCCTCCTGGGTCAAAACAACAATACAGAGAGGTTTCCTCTCAGTAACTCACAGTATTACAGAATAGCGTTTACCAGTATTCGTACCCACGTCCCAACACCTCAGCAGCGCCATCTCTGCTCTTACCTGAACGGCAGCGCAACAAGCAGGAACTTGCAGCTTTAACGAGCGTAAAGAATCGCGGCTAGCAGTTTGCATCCAGGCAGAGAGAAAGATCAGCGGGGGGAAAGAACAAGCAATGGAAAAATCCAAAAGATCTCCATCTCGCAAGTCTGCATGTTCTGGTTAGACTGTTACAGGGGCAGATGGGGACCAAGGGTGAGAGGAGGCTGCGTACCTGTCTTCAGCAAAACCTGCTGTATATCATCATCTGAGGCCCTTCAAGGCTGTTGGGAACCCGGTCTTGCCACTCTGGAGCAGTCTTTAATGGATCACAGAGATCCAAGGCTCAAACAGCAATGCTGAGTTGGCAAAAACATGCCTATATATATATCCCTGGATGTCACAGCACACTTAACATCACTTCCCTGAGGTTGTGACAGGTCTTGGCCCTCAGCCATAAAGTGAAGAGTTATAGCACTAAGCACATATTGTGTTAATCAGGGATAAAGTGTTACGTTCATCTTTAGAAGTATAGAGCAAGATCTGCTACATATCAAAACATAAGAACATAAGTCCTGCCTGACTGACCACTCTGAAACAGGGTCTTGTTGGCCCCAGAGACCCTTGCAAGCAATGTAAGCCAAAGAAGGCAGAGTCCCCAGGAAAGAAAGCACTCTGGAGGACCTCTGCAGACATCATCCCTGGCCCTGTGAAGCGAGGACTGGACTCTCCAGGTGCACGCATACCAACCCTAACAGTCACAGCTTCTCCAGCTGTCTCCAGCTAAGGCCTCTGCAGTCAGCAGAGTGCTACACCTAGCATGGGTGGGGGAATTCATGCACACACATGCTAAAAATTCAGATCTGGGAGTGCACAGACACAATCTTCAACTTATTACACAAGTGTCTTCCTAAACTGTCCTCAGGGCCATTGTCAGATCTACCAGGGAGAAGCAAAGTTTGGGGTGTATAACTGGCTTTTTTTTCTTTTTTTCCTTCAGAATCTTAAGTGTAACTGTTTGCCAAGAAACATTGCCAAGCAACTCTAACCAGGGTGATTTGGGGCAGTAAATAACACTGACAAAGAAAAAACAAGCTGCCCACCAGAGAAGTTCAAATGGGACAGTAGTGCTCTTTTGTGCAAAATCCTACAAGGGATGGGGGGCGGGGGGCAGGTGTTTCAGATTCAAAAAATAACACTTTCCATTTTCTTCCTCTAACAAAACGCTATTCAGAAGCTCACCCCTCTGTACTATCTGGTGAAGGAAGGTCTCTGTCCTGCATGGTGGATTCAAGGGCTGCATTTCTATCAGCCTTATTTTCTTGATTACCATGAGCTCCAAAGCAGGAAAGGACAAACATTTCAGCAAGGGCTTGGCTCAAAGCCCCTTGAAATCTAAGGGAGGCATACATGGTTTCTGCACTGGGCTCACTACAGAATTCATTCCTTAAGGGAAGGGGACTCACCTTTCCAGGCTCTCCCTGCTCCTCCCTCATGTAATTCTGCAGCTCCTCTCTGTTGGTAGGATGAAGAATAGAGCTTTGCAGGTGGCCCGAGCCCTATGCTCCCACCATTTACTGACAGTAATGCCTGGAAAACAAGCAGAGGATCAGCCCTGCATGGTACTCCATGCTGCGTGCCTGACATGAACAGAGCATGCACACAACATGAAAATATTCTCCTTATCTTCTTAGGCACCTGCTCACAAAGTCCCAGACTCTCTGAGTCAGGGCCAACAGGCTTGCTGTCAAGTAAGGTTTGTCCCAAACAAGTTACTGCACACTCATGGCTACTTGTGCTCAGGCTGGTATGTGACAGTAGGTAAAAATGCAGGCGCTGTAGCAACCTCAGCAAAGAGATCCCAAATCTAGCAGAAGGAAGAGCCAAAGTGCACAAAAAAGGGACAGTCAGACAGCACCTCATGTGAAGAATGCACCTCGAGTGACATCAGGGTGACTCGACCTTTTCTACACATTCTACTGCTTTTTTGGTATAGTCTAAAAAGAGCACAAAGCCAAATAGCTGAGGTTTTAAGTTAATTTCGCATGAGTGTAAAGCAATGACACATTGCACAGGAAATTATGTAAACTCCCTGAATAAATTTTATTGGTGAACAAGAAAAGGAGGATTTCCCTGTTACACAATCTTCATATCTGAAAAATAGCAACAATAAAGACTCTGTGCTACAGAAATGGACAAAAACTCTGCAGCAGAGAAGACAGAAGTGAGGTCATGAGTGTTTTAGCCTTGTACTATGGGAAGCACTGCTCTAAACACTGAGAAGAGTGCTTTAGGGCGTTACCTACAAAGCTACATTATGTTTGCTTGCTGTGGAGCACACAAGCTATCTAAGTGTTACCTCTGTCCCTGGTGGGGACGTAAATTCGTAAGAGTCCATTTCTTTCTCTCCACAGGATAGCTAGGGCACTCCTTCATGGTTTCCTACAGTTAGAGAGAAGCTAGAGCCAAATAAACTGTTTCATAGAACACTGATTGGCTTGGCAACTATGTGGAAGGAGCTCAGCAGACAGCTCCTGTTTCCAGCACCATAAGCCTGCCCTACCCTCATGACAGGCTAGTGTTTGATCACAGCTTGTTAAAATAGTGCTGAAAAGCTAAATAGGCAGCCTTGTGATTAAAGCACTTGCCGAAGGGAACTCAAGAGCTGAGACCTTGGGTGAGTTGGTTCATCCCACTGGGGCTTGGCCAACTGTGGAATACAGATAAGCAGCTCAAGCTGCGTATTTAGATTTGGAAGGGCTTTGGTCAGAGCATTTTTTTTTTCTTGCAGGGATGATTATAACATAGTGCTAGATACTGCATAGCCAAGCTAACACTTGGCTACAGCTTTTCATTGCCACTGCTGTAAGCAAAACACACCCATGGTAGCAGTGTTGACAGAACTCCACGCAGCAGAGCTGGAAGCAGCACGTTCAGACCTGGTATACATGACACTCCAGCTCTTTGACTGCAATAACACCCCCCTGTGAGCTAAGCTGGTGGTAGGAACAGAGGGAAGTTGTGGAGGCAAGCATGAGGGAGAACAAGGCCTGTAAGTAGCCAGCTATTTATTGCCAGGAGCCTCCAGAGGTAGCTGAAGAATTCTCAGAAATCTTAGAGCTCTGCCATAGGTCACTGTCACGACTTTCCCCAGGAGACTGTGCTTTGTTTTCCAGGATTTTAGAATAATACATGATAGAAGTATTTATGCCTAACAGAAGGAGGAAACATGTTTGGCGCGCTAAAATGCCTCACACACCAGCTGTGCTGAAGCAACGATCTCCAAGCTGACTGTTTGTCAAGACTCTCCAGCTTTTCTTTTCTTTTAAACCTACGGAGAGGTCTCGCTTTCCCCCGGTTTTACATAATTTGGATAATTTCCTCCTGAAGTGGCAGGAATTACCTTTTATGCTCCAGTAGCAGAACCCAGCATTTCTTCTGCAGTTTTAACTGGGTGTTCAGACACGTGGAGCAGATTCCCGCCTTTGAAGTCTCTGTGATTTCCAGTTCTGTTTGTGTGATCTGAAGAACTCGGTGGCCTTTGCAAAGCATTAATGCTCTTACTACTCCATTTTGCTCTGAGGTTCACCTGGAGGTTGTCTACTTCATTTAGGGAAGATGAGAATAGAAGGGAAAAGGCTGAATGCCACAAAACATCATTAGCAAAATGCATTGAATCTCAAAGGTCATTTGCAACATACCTAAATGGAGCAGTGACTCAGAATGCAAGCATTCATTCTGAGCCACGGAGAGGCTGCAAGCCAAGAGCAGGACTTGGAATCTGGGACTTCAGTCACTGTTTCGTTCACCTGCCTGTCAAATGAATCACTTAAATTTCAACAATGTTAAAATACAGCCAGCATCTCCAAGGCAGCCAGCATCAGACAAAACACTGCCAGTGTAGGGCACTGACTCTGCTGGCAGTCTCAGGTGTTACCAGAGATGCAGGGGCCTCCACTCACATTGAGATGATGGGGCTTTGCCGTTTATTTTTGACTGCCAAGTAGTCCGCATAAGTCTCCATAAAATGGGACATTTAGACCATGGCAAGAGGCTGGAGCTGCCCTCACTACCACTTTTGAAGAAGTGTATTTCTAAAGTGAAATGCAGAACACTGCTCCATCCCTTCCACTGTCCCACTGGCAGCCAGCAAGCAGTCAATAGGTGTTCCCACTAAGAGGCACTGCTTATATGAGGGTGCTAATGCTGCAGTGCCCAGTAAGGCACAGGGTTGGGACCTAGGACTCATGTTTACCAGGCAGCTTTCCAAACATACCCACGCTAGCTGTCATGATTACAGTTCAGGACAGCCCCGTTTTTAACAGGCGTGGCTACTGCATCTACACGCACCTCTGCTTTTCACGAGCCCTAGCTTTACTCAGAGTAAACATTTCCTTACCTGGCTTGATTCAGGGAATTCAATCTATCTAGCTGACCGGCCTTGCAGAGACCTTGCAGGACACCACATGCAGGAGAGATTCTAATCCTGACCAAGAGCAAGTGAAACATTTGGCGTGGAAAGTAATGGCAGGGAGGTTAGAAAAGTTGAGTAACAAGCTGGCTTCATGCTCCAGGAAAGAGCCCAGTGACTGTTTCCACTCTAGAGCTGCTGTTGTGACCCTGTGGGAAACCAATTTGTGATCTGTCGCCAGTGCAGCCTGGCAATAACAACTACAGTGTTTTCACTGGCTAGTCACATTGCTGACACTTCCCGATTGTGACAGCCAGGCTGCAGCTCTCTGCAGTTGACCTGCAGTGGGGAAGTGCCTGACCTCCAAGCCAAGAGAGACAGTTTCGCTGTTTAGCTCCAGTATTGCAGCACTTTGAAACAATGCCACAAAGACTTAATACTTTACACCAGTAGGTAGATGTTCTATTAACTCCTATCCCATTTGCCATTGGCTGGAAAGTACAGGCAGTCCATGAGAAAGCAATGCCCCTATCAGAACGCTTACAGTTACCAGGAGCACTTTGCAGCCCAGCAGAAAGATTCAAACATGTAGACTTGAGTGCAGAAGACTGCAGGGGATACAGTAAGCCATTCTGAAAGGTCCAAAACCCAGGAATCCACAATTCCTACTTTCCCAGCCTGTGACCTGAAAGAGCATTTATAGTTAACGTTAAGACGGTGCTTTCAGAAGAGCAGAGCTGCAGCCAGCTGCAGTTGGCAGGATGCAACAGCAGTGCTGTTTGGGGGTATTATAGTGATTCATTAATAGATTTAAAGGCACTTCCTTTTCTAGATTTCTTTAAGCGCTTTTTTTTAAAACACAGTTTAATACATAATATTTGTAATGCATCTTGGAATGAACTGCTCATTGTCAATGAGGCATTACAAAAATATAGAAAGAGGAACATTTAAGGCTCTCAGATTCCCCTTTTTGCTTCTCATTACATTCAAACCCATCAGTTCAGCTGCAGACAGCTCACACCCTCTGCTGCTCAGTTTGAATCAATATGGCAATAGCTTTTGCCACAAGAGACTGATAAGTCACTGCAAAAAGTAAATACAGGGCATGCTTGTAGTGGGACTGCACTGCCTGAGTGTAGTCTGAAGCCCTGACAGATTTAGACAAATGAAAAAATAAATAAAAAAAATTCTAAGATACACAAACAAGTTCAAGTTGCTGCCTTCTCTGCTAATAAAAGAAAGAAAATAAAGCCTCATAGTTAAGTATTCTACTTATGGCAAACTCCAAGAATGGGATAAAATAGTAAGACTGTTAAAATCACCATTATCAACTGCCTAGGCAAGTGTCACAGACTTCAGGATGCTTCCTCCCTCCTAAAGAATTCTTCTACCAGCTTGTCAAATTTCTCTAAGGAATTCTGCTTCAGGACATTTAAAGGAGTGAGTAAATACTGCTCTGCCAAGCCACATGGAATGTCCTCATCAGAAGCCGGTGACTGGCTAACAGGGCTAGTTGATATTACTACTGCTGGATGTTCTCCGTTCAGCTGAGCTGACGTACACTGGCTCCGAGGACTGCAGCTGCTGATATCCATCTCGATTTCCTCCCCTTTCTCCTTGCATGTGTGACAACAAATACAGCCTTCTTTGGAGCAAAAAGCTGACTCACAGTTCTGCCGAGGAACCTTAACGTCCCTAAACTCTTCAGACTTGTCAGTATGTTTCTCTGGGGATTCAAAAACAACTCCTCGAGGCACAGAATGCTGGGCAGCTCTTTTCAACAGACACACAGGTTCCTGTCCTTTCTTTTTCTTTTTCTGCTGTACAAACTCTTGCACAGGCTCTGGCATTTTGAGGTCAGGAAGCTCCTGGCGGTCAGAACTCAGATATTTCTCAAAGTAAAGTTGACACATGCTGCCCCTCACAATCGGGATGACTGAGCAGGGTTTCAACCACTTCACAAACTCACACAGCTCTGAAAAGGATGAATGATCAGAATAGGGAATGGGGTGGATTTTGGGGTGGGTGACCTTCACGGGCCTGCCAGTGGGTAGGATGGCGATGGTAGGGTGCAGCAGGTTCCAGCTGACGAGGGTGTCCCAGCGGATCTCGGCAACGTCCACAGCACGGATCCAGCCGGCCCCCTCCTCGGTGGTGAACACGTCAGGCAGCTCCAGCAGCCGCATCTGCTCCAGGCGCCAGGGGCTCACCACAACCCAGGTGCCGAACTCCACCGCCAGGTCCACCAGCAGCGTCTCCTTCCCCAGGCTATACATACCTGCGAGGAGAGACAGGAGCAGAGGGACAGGGACAGGCTGGGAGAGCACGAGGCCAGGCTGCGGGGGGACGAGGCCACGCTGCGGGGAGGGCGCTAAGGGAGCGCGGGGCCAGGCTGAGGGGACCACAGCCCCGCCGAGCAGAGGCCGCCCAGGGAGCGCGAGGCCGCGGCGAGGGGAGCGTGGCGCGGCGCCGCGGGGGCCGGGCTGAGGCGGGGCGCGCGGGGGCGGGGGGCGGCGCGGCCCTCACCGACGACGACGTGGTGGCGCGGGTGGGCGCGGATGAGGCGGGCGGCCAGGCGGGCGGCGCGGCAGCGCGAGGGCAGGCTGCGCCCCGGGTGGCAGTGCGTGTTGTCCAGGTAGAGGCGGTCGAGGCGGCGGCCCCGCAGCGCCGGCTCCTGCTGCATGGCGCTGGCGTAGCGGAAGTCCCCTGCAAGGAGAGGAGGGTGTCAGGGCGGTGGCAGCAGCGGTGGCGGCTGGTCCGCGGCGGCGCGCCCCGTACCTGTGTAGAGGATGGTGCCGAAGGCGCCCTCGAAGAGGAACATGACGGAGCCGGGGCAGTGGTTGGAGTCCAGCAGCGTCACCGTCACCGCGTCCCCCTCGCCCAGCACGTGGCTCTGCCCCACCTCCAGCGGCCGGATCCAGCGCGCCGGCACCTGCGAGGGCCGGGCGGTGAGGGCGGGCGGCGAGGGCGGGCGGGCGGCGCGGCGCGGCACCTACCTGGAGGCGGCGGTGCAGGAGGCGGGCGGTGAGCGGCGAGCAGTAGACGGGGCGGCTCCAGGTGCTGGACAGCCCCACCGTGTGGTCCGAGTGCATGTGCGACAGGAAGAAGAGCCGGGCGCCGCCCGCCCGCCGCACGCTCCAGAAGTCCACGGCGATGGGCGTGCCGGGGATCACCGTCCCGTTCATGGCGACCCCGGCCCCGGCCCCGGCCCCGGCCCCGGCCCCGGCCCCGCCGGCAGGGGCCCGGCGCGCGCAGGCGGCGAGCGGCTCCCGCGCAGCCGCTTCCCGCCCAATTTGGCGGGCGGCGCGGCGCAGGCGCAGAGGGCGCCGGCGCGTCACGGGGCGGGGCGGGGCGGAGGCCGCGGCGCCGGCGCCGGGCCGTGGGGGGTGGCGGCGCGCCCGCCCTGCCGCGCGGCGGTCACGGCGCGGCCATGCCGTACCTGGGCGGCGAGGAGGCGCTGCGGGACCTCCGGCGGGCCCTGGCCAACCCGCACGTGCAGGCGGACCGGCTGCGGTACCGCGGCGTGGTGCTGCGCGTCATCCGGTGCGGCGGGGCGGGCCGGCGGGGCGGGGCGGGGCGGGCCGTGACATGGTGGGCCCTGCCGTGTCGTGATATGGCCGGCTGTGCTGTGCTGTGCCGTGCCGTGCTGTGCTGTGCTGTGCTGTGACGTGGTGGGCCCTGCCGTGTCGTGATATGGCCGGCTGTGCTGTGCTGTGCCGTGCCGTGCTGTGCTGTGCTGTGACGTGGTGGGCCCTGCCGTGTCGTGACGTGGTGCCAAGCGCTGTCTCCCCCACAGGCACATGACGCAGGGCACGGACGTGTCGGGGCTCTTCACGGAGATGGTGAAGGCCAGCGCCGCGGCCGACGTGGTGCAGAAGAAGCTGGTGTACCTGTACATGTGCACCTACGCGCCGCGGCAGCCCCACCTCGCCCTGCTCGCCATCAACACGCTCTGCAAGGACTGCGCCGACCCCAACCCCATGGTCCGGGGGCTCGCCCTGCGCAGCATGTGCAGCCTCAGGTGGGGCCGGCCGCCGGGCCCCGGGGCAGCTGGGGAAAGCTGCCGCCTCCCGCTCCCTACGCTCCCTACGCAAAGGCGTCGCTGCCTCTGTGCAGGTGGGAGCTGGGGAAAGCTGCCGCCTCCCGCTCCCTACGCAGAGGCGTCGCTGCCTCTGTGCAGGTGGGAGTGGTGGTAGTCACCTGTAGGGGCCTTCTCCCGAAAGATCAGAGGAGCAGTGCTTGGCTTTACACAATCTTTGGGTGGAGGGGTTGGCACCTCAGTGCCTGAGAGATGCGGGATGACACCCCTGTGCTTGTTTGTAGGATGCCTGGTATACAGGAGTACATCCAGCAGCCTGTCCTGAACGGCTTGCGAGACAAAGCCTCCTATGTGAGGAGGGTAGCTGTTCTTGGCTGTGCAAAGATGCAGAAACTCCAAGGGGACTCTGAAGTGGGTAAGTTGGCTCTGCACTAGAGTGCGCAGGCTTGTATTTTGTCACAGAGTGCACACTGGGGAGCAGATGATAACGCTTGAGAGTTAGGTATTTATTGCTCATGAAAACATGTTAAGATTTGTAGTCTGTCCTCGGTTCAGTGAGCTGTCTCTTGGTTGTTGTGGGTGCGAAACAGAGAGGGAAAGAGAGAAAGAGAAGTAAGCTGCTGATGTATGTCAAATCATCAGAGAGATGTTAGGCACTGCGAGTTTCCACATTGGTGTTGCTTTCATATATGCTTTTATGCTGCCCCCCTGGAATATCTGGCCCTTTCCTCTAATATCTGATTAACCGGGTACCATTGTAGCATCTACAGATTTTTAGTGAAAAGTTGTGTGAAAGGCAGATGTTATTATAAAGCTGGAAGGTTTGTTGACCGGTTCTCCCTATTCAAGCCTTATCTTCCAGTTGCAGTATGTGCTTATGGACAATGATTAAATTGCAGCGTGTCAACAGAATTTGATATAGAGGTCTCTGCTTCTTTGCAGATGGTGCATTGGTGAATGAGTTATATAGTTTGCTTCGTGACCAGGATCCTATTGTAGTAGTGAATTGTCTGAGGGCTTTAGAAGAGATTTTGAAGAAGGAGGGAGGAGTTGTCATCAACAAACCTATCGCCCATCATCTCCTCAACAGGTTTGTTTTCTTCAAGATTAGTTTGGTGCTGGAAGCTTCATTCTAATTCTTGTATTTCACATACCCGTGGAGCAGCTGATTTTGGGCTCCTATCAGAGCCTGAAGAGAAGAGTCAGGCACCCAAGATGGAGATGCCCATCGTAAGAGAAACTAAACTACTTTTATGCTAAGGTCTTAAGAGAAATCTGAGATATCCTGCTTTTCTGGGGAGACTGGCTCAGCTGCTGGTTTGTTTGGAATTATGAGTTATATTAATGTGATTATCTATTTTTTCCCCAACAGTGCATGTGATACATTTATGGGATAACTATGTTCTAGTATGTCTTTTCCAATCAATTGTGAGATTTATAACCTATCCATTGCTTGAAGAAATTAACTTTTCTGTAGAAAAGACTACACAATATGGCAAAAGAGGCAACGCTATTTTCTATTGCTCTACCCAGGGATCATGTCAAGGTTTCTCTCTGGCTTAGAGCACAGGGGGAGGTGCCTGTGGTTAATATTGAGTTATGCCGATATGTGTGAATTGGTCAATTCTCTTGAGATAAAATTCCAGTATCTACATCTAAAACATAGCATTGGGTTGGAACTGAGACGATAACAAACTCAAAGACTACTCTGCACAGCACAGATGTTCATGCGCTTCTTGACTCCTGAGAACTGTGTGTTTATTTTCTTGGCAGAATGGCTGACCTAGATCAATGGGGACAAAGCGAGGTGCTTGCCTTCCTTCTGCGTTACAGACCCCGCAATGAGGAGGAACTTTTTGACATACTCAATTTACTAGATGGATATCTCAAAAGCAGCAGCCCCAGTGTTGTGATGGCAGCCACCAAGCTTTTCCTAGTGCTAGCCAAGGAGTACCCGCATGTGCAGGCAGATGTTTTGGTGAGAGTGAAAGGACCACTGCTGTCTGCCTGCACTTCTGAGAGCAGGGAACTCTGCTTCACGGCTCTGTGTCACGTGCGTGAGATTCTTGGTAGCCTTCCTGGCCATTTTAGCAGCCATTACAAGAAGTTCTTCTGCTCATATTCAGAGCCCCACTACATCAAATGCCAGAAGATGGAGGTATTATGTGAGCTGGTGAATGACGAAAATGTGCAGCAAGTGCTGGAGGAGCTGAAGGGTTATTGCACTGATGTTTCAGTAGAGCTTGCCCAAGGGGCGATCTTTGCCATAGGTAAGAGCTCTATCTTCCTTCAGAAGCAGCTGCAACCTCCAGTCTTTAAGGTGTGCCTTCTTCTGTTGAAGTAAATCTGGGAAAATGCCAAATAACTGGTCTGTGCTGAAGCTCTATACAGCCCCATGTAGACAAGCCTACCCTGGAGTGTTCTGTATGTGTTTGTAAGCCAGGATTGTGCTGATTCTTTCAGAAGTATTGAACTGTCTCACGTTGCACATGATGTCTTTGAATCTCTTTCAAACATCTGTGCTCTGATGAGATATTCTAGAGGAGTAAACCCATGGGGAGATTGAATTAGATCATTTCTGCTATGTTGCTAATGAATCTTATAGTGTTGAGCCTTAATCAGACTGTGTATTCAGTGGACAAACTGTTTTAATATCTGCTTGTTCTTTGAGTTGTGATGGGGACAGACTTAAGGCTATTTGGAGCATTCTAGTTTTTTATTCATAAGCTTTAAAATAGATGGGTTTTGTTAGTATTCATAAGGAGAAAGCATTTTAGTTTCCCTAGCTTTCTCCTATGTGTTATGTTTAAGAAAAGTTCAGACTTCCCGTGGTGTATGGCTGCAGAAAAAGGAACATGTCCCTCATGTGGGGAGCTAGGTCATTCGACTGCCTTTTCAGGGTAGAATGGCTGTTTCTTTAAAATGAGTTTGTGATGAACAGTTGGGCTCACAGTTTTTATTTCACTCTGATAAAAGGTTGCCTTTTATGTTCTTTGGTGTCTCTGCAGGCAATATTGCTAGGACGTACACAGAACAGTGTGTGGGGATTCTGACAGAGCTTTTGGGGCTTCAGCAGGAGCACATCACTTCAGGTAATCATCTACAGGTTGTTTGCCTAGTTTCTGCTTTCAGGAAGTTGCCTTGTTGGGGTTTGTGGTCCCAGAACTTGAAGCTCTAAGAGGCACTTGGCTTTTAATTTAGCTGGCATTTTCAGGTGAAAGTTTCCCTAGTGGAGTGGCAGTATATTGTGTGACTAGCATCATAATTTTTCCTTCCATAGGAGCCTTCTTTGTAGTTAAGGGGGTGACTGTCATGGCTGCATTCATGGTCCAATGTGGAAACTCCTTTACAGCTGCCATCTGTTGAGTCAGAAAGTGAGGGACTAAGCAAAGACATTTTAGTGACTGTGTGTAAAGATCGGGATGATTAATAGTTCTGATATTTGAGTTCTTTCTAACTGGGATTCTTAGCCTACATCCTTTAAAGCTTTGTGATTTCTGTTCCTCATATAAGAATTTGATTCAGCTGTACCCAGATAGCTCTGTTTTTTCTTCTGCTGACCTCAGGTGTGAACTATTAACCAACTTGATCATGTGAATATCTTGAGTGATGTGAATACTCTTGCTCTGAGCTTTCAAAGTCACATGCTTGCCAGCCAGCTGTTGAATTAAGTCTTAGTAGCTGGTGGTGTTTCTGTAAGTGGGTAGCAGAGTCTGTAAAATTTTGACCTGAAGTTGATGAGACTCATTTTGAATTGCTTTACTTTTAATTTGTTATTCTAATGAGTGTCTGAGACATCATGAGTCAGTATCTGTTTAAAGGCAGGGGACTGTCCAGAAGAGAGGTTACTTCCCAGCAGCCAGAAGAACAATCAGAAGTTTCAATGTTTATTTTAGACTTTGTGCAACTTTGCTCTGATGAACCTGGCATCACAGGGCTTTGAACTCAAGTCATAATCATTAGCAATGCAGTGACTTCCCGAGCTAAGAGTTTGCAAAGTTGTCGTCTTTTTTTCTTCTTCGTCTTTTCTCTTTTGCCTAGTGGTTTTAGAGTTATTGGGGAATGCTGAGCATTCTGTTTCTTTGCAGCGGTGGTGCAGACTTTTCGGGACCTGGTTTGGCTATGTCCCCAGTGCACAGATGCAGTGTGTCAGGCGCTGCCTAGCTGTGAGGAGACCATCCAGGACAGTGAGGTAAGGTGGCTTTATGCCCTTAAGGTAATAGCTGTGAAGATGGGTGGAATCTGACTGGCTTTCCTTTGGCTCATGATTGGCATGAGGAAGAAATCCTCAGGAGACTTGTTCTCTTGTGTTAACATTTCATTTTAACACTTTCTTTCTGATAAATAGAGCCAATTTACTATTTGTTCTTTGGTTCCTTCAGGGTAAGCAAGCATTGATCTGGCTCTTGGGGGCACATGGTGAGAAAGTACAAAATGCCCCCTACATTTTAGAGGACTTTGTGGAGAATGTGAAATCAGAGATGTTTCCAGCAGTGAAGATGGAGCTTCTGACAGCATTAGTGCGACTTTTCCTGTCTCGTCCTGCTGAGTGTCAGGACATGCTAGGGCGACTACTCTATTATTGCATAGGTGGGTTCACTGTGCTGAGCGTTCTGTTTCTCTGCAGTGGTAGTACAGGCTTTTGGGGACCTGGTTTGGCTCCGTGCCCTGCGCACTGATGCTGTGTGTTGGGCACTGCTTGTATCTGAGAGGAGACCATCCAGGACAGCAAGGTGAGGTGGCTTTATGCAGCTTGGTCCCCAGCTGTCTGGTTGGTGAGTGTAACAGGCTTAAATTGTATTCCTGGGAATCTATCTATTTTTAATAATTAAAGGTTATTACTTAGGGGGAATCTGGATGACGGAATTCTGCAAAAATTATGTCCCTCTAATTTCCAGAGGAGGAGACGGATATGGCAGTACGTGACCGTGGATTGTTCTACTATCGCCTCTTACAATCTGGTGTGGAGGAAGTGAAACGGATCCTATGTAGCCCCAAGTCTGACCCCTCTCTGGGGCTCCTGGAAGACCCAGCTGAGCGACCTGTGAATACGTGGGCTTCAGAGTTTAATACCCTCGCGTCTGTTTATGGCAGAGCATGCTGGGCACTTGTCACTGCTCACCAGCCAGTGGAATCCTGTTATGCTTGTTCTCCTTGTACTGACCCCAAGGACAGAAGGACAGGTAAGCAGGCCTGTCCTCATCTGGGATCCATTCTCCCCTTGTTAGTAGACATTCTCACATGGGTTTCTTTGGCAAAAGGTCACAGTGCTTTGAGAGTGTTGTTTTAGTGTTCTGTCTTGTGCAATGCCTGGCTGATCACCATCTCATTAGGGAGATGCTGCTGAAGGTGCTGTGATTCTAGACGTCTTCATCTGATGGCCCCATCAGATGTTCTTTGTGAAATTGGGAGCAGCATCAGATATGCTCTATCTCACGTTTCTGATTTCATTTCAGAGTCCCTAATTTCTGAAGAGAATAAAGAAGTCCTCCAGGTTCATCCTGATACAGGCAGCCTGACCTTAATTCCTGACATGTATCTGAATGCAGAACAGTTTGAGAAGACCTGGCTGAATCTGGACATTAGCTGCCAGCACTCTCTGCCCTGGCGTGGAACGGCTCATTCGGATACCATACAGGCTGCTCTTCATGTTGTCCACATCCAGACTATTGCTATGAGCAAAGCTGGTATCCAGCCATGGAAAGCTTATCTCAGTGCTCAGGATGACGCTGGTTGCCTCTTCCTAACAGAGCTATTGCTTGAGACGGAGGAATCAGAGATGCAGGTTTCAGTGAAGCAGAGCGAGGCAAAGCCTGAGGCACTAAAAACCTTTATTTCCGTTTTAGGGACTGTAATGGGGACAGTTGTTGGGCTGAGATCCTGATTGATCTCTGCTCCCGGTAGGATGCTTACTCAGGGCACAGGAAAAGTTTCTTGCTGTTGCTTCATTTGGCATAAACTGTTGCTGGTTTTGTATTTTTAAACTGTTAAGAGCCTTAGCAGCCCTTCCACCCTAGCCAGTGGGGACAGAGTTATACCTAGAAACCACATGTGTGAGGGTAGCTAGAGCTGGTAGACACCACATTACTATAACTGGTGAGTGAGGCAGGTTAAATGATATTCCTCTGGGCTGGTGAAAGGACAAGATAACGCATTTGTTAGCCTACTACTAGCATGATTCATAGAAGTGGTGGCATCTCCAGTGCTTGCCACAAGGCACTAACGTGACCTGTGAGCCTGACCGATGGAACCAGAAATGAACAAAAGTCAGGGCAGTGTTTTGGAGAGGTTTTCTCATAAGATTTCTGAAAAACTGTCACAAACAGTTCCCGAGAATCAGCTGCTTATCTCATATTAAGAGGCACAGTGCAGTGAAGAAAGAATTATTTAGTTCTTGGCTTCCTTTTCATGTGATTTAGTTTTCTGTCCGATAGATTCAAGTGAAATGAGCTGTGCTTTGTCAGAATATGGATGGATAGGGTACATCATATTTACTAGAAACAGTGTGTTTCAAGAGGAAGAATTGTATTTTCCAGTCAAAATGTATTACTGCAAGGATGAATCACCCTCTCTGAAGAGTCCCACCTCAGCCCTTCCGTGGCAAAGATGCCCAGTGCTCAGGATGACACTGGGCACTGGTTTTTCTGTAGGAAAACGCAAGAATGAGCAAGTTATATTTAATGTTATGTTTGTGTGAGTTAATATGGCTTGAGTTTTATAACCTGTGTCCCTTTGACCACATCAGTGTGGTGTGAGTCCTCAGTACTCACACCAGTAATTGAAGAATTGCTGTTTGGATAATTAATATGTATGGGATACTAACTTTTTGCTTAAACCAAATTTTACCATTTGTTACTTTGTGACTAGATGGCTATGCAAAGGTTTGTTGTCTGTGCAGTACTTATTTCTGTGCAGTACTGTTCTTCTGTCCTTGTGATACAGTACATGAGATTGGTCCAGTACCATGTGAGTTAATTTTTCCAGCTGTTGTTACTGTCACTTGCAGGATTGTTTGTATCTCACTATTATTTTGTCCTGTATTTGTTACTTGTTCTTGTTAGTTCCATGCTGGGCAGCTGTCAGTTCTGAGTACTGATCACAGTCTTGTATGGACTGTATTCGACAGTCTTGTATGGACTTGCTAGACTGTATTTTCATTTCTGTATTTCTCATTTTTATTTTTATTTGTTTATCTTTTCTGGATTTTTCCTTGTTTGCTCTTGGTGCCTAAATCTCTTATCCACAGTTTCTTGATGGATGAGGCTTTTTCTGTATTCTGTGTATATATATATATGTATTTCATATAATTTAAGCAAAGCAAAATAAATTATCCTTCGCTATCTCAGGGCCTCACTTCCTCTTTCTTAGAATCCTTTCTCATTTTCTTTCATTTGTTTTCTGTTTGGCAGGCTTCTGGGGGTGTTGTTTGTGAATAAAGTATCATTGTAGCTGGACCATTTTAATTAACATTCCTGGCACAATTAGAGTAGCTATTACTTATGTTCACATGTTTCTTTTATTCAAATAAAAGAATAATTGGAGAATACTATCCGGGAGGGAAGGACAGGACATTTTTCACCTGTGGATTCCTTAATCTATTCAGGTGCCTGGATTCCTCATATAGGGCGGAATTAAAAATTATACTCTCACGAACCTTGGGACTTGTATCACAAGGACGGCACTCCGTCTGCTCCGCTGAAAGTTATGGAGAGTTGGACTTTGTAATGTCATGAAAACTTCCTTGCTACAGCCGTGACAATCCTCTCTGATGGTGAAACCATTGCTCTTGTCACTTCAGTAGCTTTTGGTCAGGGCCTAGAGAGAAACAGGAAATGTTGCTGCTAATCCACTCTGCAGATAAGTCTGTTAACTGTTTACCCAATGGCAAAATAAGGCTTGCTCCCTGGCTTAAGATTAAAGTGCATCGGTTACTGTAACGTCTTTATGGTACAGTGTAAGGCGCTGGCTTCGTTAACCCCATTCTGTAAAATTTCTTATATTTTTTGCATGTTTTAATGACTCTATATTGCATCTTTAAACTACTGTATGCTTTCCAGGCACTTCACCAGAATATTACAGTTGCATCAAATTTTAGATTTTATTTCTGGTTTTCCTTATAAAAATGTGAATTAGTGTCAGCTGCTTTGTGGAGGATTTGTTCATTAACTCTTGACTCTGATGTCTGCCAGGGTGGAATTATCTGATCTCTATTGTGGATCTTGAGAATTGCAGTCCAGCTCCTTCCTTTTTTTTTTTTTTTTTTTTTTTTTTTTCCCCACAGGTTTCTCTCTCAACTCCCCTTGAAGCATAGTTTTGAAGGGGAATTGTGCAATAATTTATTTCAGTCTCATATGTTAAATTACAACAACAAGCATGCTAACTGCAGGTAAATTCAAATGTATTTCACTGTAGCAGGGCTCCTTTGAACAGTTTTTAGTGCCCTTAGGCATATGTTGAATTCCTGTGCTTATGGAGAGGTATACTGGAACATTTGCATTACGCAGTTTTCAGCAAAAAAGTACTCATTAGCTTGTCAGCAGTTCTTCATTTACTCAGTTGTAGCTAGGCTGATCCTAACCCTCGTCTAGGATGGGACTCTCATTTTTTAGCCTTTTATCCAGGATACATTTCTTGGTGAATGATCATGCCAGCAGTCTTTGACTTCTTCTAAACCTTTATTTCAGTTGAGCTGTACAACTTCTTATGAAACTAAACCACACCCAGCACTTGGTGATGACAGTAAAAGAGCGCATATCTAAACATTGTGCTGTCCTGGGGAGGAGTCTTGCTCGTACCTTCTTCCCAGAAGGAAGAACCTCTGCAGGTCAGATGGAAAAAGGAAACTGAAATTCTGAGGTGTGGCTCACCTGGAAAGAAAAGCAGCTGCAGAGGTATTCCCGACTCCCTTTGAACATCAGCCTGTTTGAGAGGCGTACTGCGATGAGCGCTTTCGAGAAACAGACAGAATCCATTGTAAAAGCCTTATTCTCTGACCTCTTAAATGAAGAGGAAACTGTTAACCGATGTCTGGAGACAGATTCAGGAGGTGAGGCCTGTATTTTGGTGGGAAATGAGAGAAAAGTTTTTGTGCTTGCCGAAGATTATAGAGAAATGTTCTGACTGAAAATGTAAAGGAAGGAGGATTGTAACTTGGGGTGGTTGTTTCTTAAAATGCAGACTTGTGATGCCTTACGAGTTATCTCTGTTTTGGGAGAAAAGAGAACAACTTCAAATTGTTTGAATCCTGGAAAGACCACAGCTGCAGTCTGCTTTGGTGGGAGGAGGGTCGAGGGAATGGGGAGGGTATAGAGGTTAGCATGTCGTGTTCTCCACATCTTGTGATTGTGAACGTGGCTGTTGTTACCGGCAAGGCTAATAGGGAAGGTACTGCCTGGTGCGGTACCTTGCGTATGTCTAAACGTACTGAGTAAGGTGTTACGAGCCAAAGTCCTAATGTTGTGCTTCTGAGAGCTGGGGTGCTGGAAGGCTGCCTTTTCGTGGTGGAAAAATGGTTTAGAGATATGCAAACACAAGTCTATCTGTTACAGGTTTTGAAAAGCAGGGCAGTAGATTGTTTTAAAAGGGATGGTGGAATTTTTAACTAGCTCTAATTCTGTTACCAAAAAAAAAAGCAGATACCTTCATATTTATTGGATAAAAACAGTTGCTTTAAAATGTAAGGCAGACTATGGTCTTTGCTTCACAAAATTCACAATATGATTTGTGCTATTCTCTGTTTTGCTGAATAATGCTGCAAGGAATTCAGAATTTCTCCTGTATTCATGTTGCTTTTGCCATTATTTTCTTGGCAACACAGATGAAGAGCAAACTAGCTAAAATGTCTCAGAGACACTGGGAACTAGCTGACAGTGAACGTTCAGCAAAGCTGGTTTCTCAAAAGCTTTATGGAAGCATGTTTGTAGTTTTCCCTAAAAAAAAAAAAAAAAAAAAAAAAAAAGTCTCCAGTCAGCCTATTGCTCGTTTCCGTCTTGTGGATTAGATGTGCACACATCTGCTTTCACTGTCTTGCCCTCTGTGAAAACTGCCTGTTTGCGTGTGGAGTGCCTGCGGCTCAAGTGAGTCTTTCCTGAATCCCTGGTGTTGAGTGGGGCTTGGCAGAGAGTTCTGCGAAGGGCTGTGTGTGCTGAAGTGCTGGCGTGTCGACCAGGCGTGCAAAGGGTGGGTGGGTGAAGGAGGGGGTTGGATCAGGAAGTGATATCTAAAGATAAAGTTGTCCACTGCTTTTTTTAGAAAATCCTGTTTTCAGTTCCTTATAATTTTGTCAAACTTGGAAATATCGTTGCTGAAATTCTCAGTGCTGGGTATTTGCTTCTGGCTGAACCTTGTCCTGGTAATACTCAGAGAAATTAAAAATTACTCTGTTTTTTCTCAGGATACTTTAAGGGAAAATGCTTTGTTTAACTGAGGCAAAAAAACAAACAAACAAAAAACCCTTTAAGTAGTTTAGCTGGTAAGTTCTAATGATTATATACTCGAAATTTGTGAAGGATGCCTTTTGTTCCTCTGTGAAAACCTTCCCAAATTTGGATCACTATATGAGACTTTGAAACATTGCAACTTACACTTGTTCAGTGGAGATCTTCAGATCATCTAAATTCTCTATCTAAAGATTCTAAATCTTTAGATAAAGATCTATCTAAAGATTGTCAGCACTCAGTGATCCACAACTTAGAAATGCTGGGGGAATATAAGCAGGACTTTGCCAGCTGATTGATGCTGTTTTGTCACTGGAACCAAAAGAGAGAGAGATGAGATGTCTTCTAAGTCCTCATACTTCCCTTGCTTGCTTTTGGAAGCATGGAAGGAAAAAGCTGCCTGAAACATGGAGGGATAAAAAGAGAGTCCCTAGGGATGTCCTGGGAGAAATATGAGTGGGTATGAACAGAAACTTGGGCATGAAGCAACTGAGATGAGGGGAGGAGACCTGGACAAAGCCTGGCCATGGTACTGACTTGCCTGTGGTACCCTAATTTGGTCCCTCCAAATGTACAACTGTGTAATATTTCCTAAGAACTTTGATTTTTACATGTCTTAATGTGTCTCACCACAGGTCTCTCCTGCATTAATTTCCTGGGTGCTTGAGAGACCAGCTACCTTAGTGCTCTTTTAACACAGCTTTCTGAATGTAGTACAGTTAAAAAAAGCTTCATTGTGAGCTTGTATTCTCTCTCTTCCTCTGCCTTTTAATGCATTATGCTGTAATCCCTTATCCTGTTACCTCTGTTCGTTGTTTTAGAATCTGAGCAGTCTGCGGAAGAAACTCCAAGTAATTTTGACCCAGTTGTTATCGCCAGTCGTCTGCGAAGCATAGGGGACGAGTGCAACATAGATTTTGAAAATTCCTCGCAGGTTGTTGCTGAAGTACTGAAGGGAAAGGTAAAGCATATCTTTTTCTGCCTAGCCCTGGACCTGCTCTTTGTAGGCCAACCTTGTGGTCTCATTTTGTTGGAGAATAGCAAAAGCCTGGGGAAGGGCATAACTTATGCTGTAGGAGTCAGAGATGTTTGAGAGAAAGGGATGTGATAGCCAGAAGCCTGCCTCCTTTTCTTTCTGTGTAAGGGGCAGCGCATGAGCCACCAGAACAGAATCTAAACAAAGCCCTGAAGGACCTGCTTACACAAGTAGGTGATTCCTCATAACTTAGCTCCTTTGGGAGGGGACAAGGAGAAGCTTTTTATCACCTGAGAAGCCCCGGAACTTCCTAAGCTCAACTGTCAGTGCAGGAGATAATCTGTAGTTTGGAGCTGGGGGCAACTTGTGTGTGCAGGAGAAACGAAGGAAGACTGTGCTGAGGGGAGGAGACCAGATGCTCCAGTCTGCTGCAGGTGATCTGGCTTGAGCCTGCTCTGCAGTCAGAGCTCTCATGCCAGTGCAGTTTTGGTGCAAGTGCTGCACGTAGTTCTAAGTTAAGGTTTCTTGCAGCTCTGGTTAGACTGTCAGCTGTCCTTGGTCCCTCAACTATGCTTGCCCGTTGCTGTAGTTTGTACAAGCCACAATAACAAAGGCAGCAGGACAGGACAGCCCTGCCTTGAATGTTCTACATTGTAGGGATATCACCAGGAACGTTCAGGGGGTCACCTGCTTTAGTCATGGGTAGAACAAGAAAACCCAGGAATTTGTAGGATTTTGACCAAGACTTGCATACCATGAGGTCATTTAAAAAGAAAAAGCTCAAACTGTCCTTTTGGTGTTTGCAGATAGAGAAGTTCGAGGCTGCAGTGGATTCCCTCAGCAGGAGATGGAGTAACCAGAATCCAGAGCTTTGCTATGAGAGAGCGTTTCTCACTATTTCTGTGAAACTGGCAATGTGTATTGCAAAAAAAGTCCCAGCTGTGGTCCATCACATTCCACTCGTAGAACTGATTAATGGAAATTCCCGAGTGAGAAGCTACATTGAGTCCTGTGGAGGATGGGTGAGCATGCAAAGTTTGCTGTGATGTTTGCCTTGGGATTTATAGTTCTATTTCCTTGCTTCTCTTAACCTTCCAAAGTGCCATTCTGCCTTGTGCCTTGCTTGGCTAGCCACTGATACCCAACTGCCCAGAGCGTCCTCCCCTCTCCCCCTGTGTATCAACTAACTGCTTATAGTTGTGGAAACACAGCTTTGCTAAATGCATTGGTCTTAATGTCTTAATAAGTCTGAATGAAGTCAACATCAAACTTCCCGTCTACTTCACGGTGTCAAGATTTAATTCCTTACTTCAGTATCTTGGGAGTTAAGCTTGCTACATTAGATGAAAATCAAAATAATCAAGGATCAGTCACACAGAAAACACTTTCCTGCTCACATAGCTTTACAGTTGTGCCACTGTAAATTTACAGCTGTACCACTTTGTACATTTTATGAGTGGAAAGCTGATATAAGTCTGGGAAGGGGTTATAGAGGAATGTAGAAAGCTTTTCTCACCATCCTGCATCTTTTTCTTCTTCCCAGTTCCTTTAAACCTACCTTGAATTTTTTCTCTAAAATAAATACACATGCTTTTTTTTTTTGTTCTTTTTTCAGGAGAACTTGGACAATTGAAAGGGAAAGGGCTATGCTACTTTCCAAAAGGTGAAGCTGGGTTTTTCACTGATTTAATTAGGACAATTGCTTTTATATTTCTTCAGGAGATCACAAGTACAACTGTACAAAAAAGCAATGTGTAAAGGAGATTCTTTCTGTATCACTGCAAACAAAAAATAAAAAGTCAGTTTGTTTTAATTTGTTTTACTTCTCGCATTTCTCTTAAATTTGGCCATGGAAGTGAGTTTTTAAATCTTATTCAAGGTTTCTAGGTTAAAGGCTAATTTTCAGACTTGTCAGGTGAATATTTGTTTTAAAGCACATTTTCATTGGATATTCTAAACATGTCTCTGTTCCTCTGAGGTGGTTCCAAGACTAGTTTTTACAAAATTAAAATTTGTGTTTAATTTAAACTAACAGTGATGCCTATTTCAATGATTAGTAGTTCTTTGCCTCTTAGCACTTGGTGCAAAAACCTTGTCCAAAGGTAAGCTATTCTGTACCGGATTTGTGAGAAAACACAGACAGGGAAATACATCCAGTAACTCTGTTTCTCTTCTCGATTTTAACTAAGCTTGGGACAGCTGAAGTCCATGAAGTTCACATGAATACATGTGAAGCGAAATAGGCTGGCATCATTCATTTGTTTTTTAAAGTCTTCTGAGTCAAAAGATTTTGACCCTGTCTTCTAGCAGAAACTACTAGAAGAGGGGAATTCTGGCTGGAGGAGTTGACCTGAAGTATGCTAATGGGTATTACTTCTTTGTTCAGAAACTGTTTTGCAGTTTCTGCATAAAATGTGCAGGCTGGGTTCATGTGCTTAACATCTGTCTAAAGAGTTCTTTAATAATATGTTACAGTTAATGTGGAAAACAGACAAAGTTACAAATGTGAAGGGGAACTGTGGATTTTGCGTATTGTTTTAGGGACTCTTCCAGTCACAAGATGTTCTGCGTTTGAAACCTTCCCTTCTGACTATTTCACAACGCAGTGCAGCCTCCTGTGACCAGATGAACTGGGTGCGTTCAGATGTTCCGCTGACAGCAGCTGCCAGATACATGCATCCTTCTTCACCGTGGCAGAGGCAGTGCCATGCTGGCTGGAAATAGTACTCAAAAACCGGGGGCACTCTTTCTTTTTTTGTTTGGTCAGGCTTTCCAGGAGAGTCTTCCACAATCTCGTAATTTAGAAGTTCCT
Source organism: Dromaius novaehollandiae (assembly GCF_036370855.1). Taxonomy (NCBI): domain Eukaryota; kingdom Metazoa; phylum Chordata; class Aves; order Casuariiformes; family Dromaiidae; genus Dromaius; species Dromaius novaehollandiae. The sequence goes on along the minus strand of NC_088124.1, from coordinate 7,639,876 downwards.
GCTGATACGAGCCTGTATGTTTCGTTGTCGAAGTAACATCGCATTTTTGTCCAGCTAGCGTCTTTCAGACCGGTATTGCCAGCACTGAAGGACCCTTGCTGTAGCTGTGATCGTGTGCACAGAACCCAGTACTCCCACTTCTCTGCTCTAGCCCCTTTTACCCTTTTAAAAGGGCACCTTGCTCTTACCCTGTTGCCTGTTTCTGTATCTTTTTTTTTCTCAACAGGTAAAAAGTATCTGATCTAATCAGTAGGTGTCTGATTTGATTGTCCATTTTCCCTGAGCGGGAGACACAAATCACAGGACTGGACTCTGAACTGTCATATGGCATGTTTTTCATCAAGCTTGCCAGAGTTAAGTGATGAGGGCACTGAAACGGGTTTTCAGTCTGGATTGGTGCACGAGGCTTCCCAGTTCCTTATCCCTCTGCTCTGTGTACCTGCCGCTTATCATCTGAGTCCAGGTGAAAAGAGGGGAACGTAGACAGCACGTTCCAGTGGTGTCTAGTGCCAGGTCACAAGTGAGCAGTGGTTCACTGCTGACCGCGTATGCAAAAGGACTGGGAAGAATTCATTTGATACTAGTTTTTTTAATCCAATTTTAGACAACTTTACAAAACCTGATGTTTTGCTGACACAGCTGCAAAATGGCTTTATTTAAAGCTTTTGTAAAAATGAACAGACAGTCCTAGATTAGTATGCTGTAGTTGAGGCAATCCTTGTAGTAGGCTACAGCGTGGGCCTAAGGAGTAACGTCTGTATTTGAGTTAATGCAGGATGAGTGAGGGAACGTGGGAACTGGAACATGCTATGACTTGGACAGGTCTCTTAGCAGAGGACATCTCGTATTGTTGAACGCTTGTGAGACTCAGATGGGTTCTCATCAGTCCGAGAAGTCAGATTTTGAGGAAATTGCCTCTGATCCCCAATTTCTGATCATTTTTGTACAATATATGGGAAGCAATTGGACACATGGAAGACACATCCCAGCCAAGAGACACCTGAGGGAGCATGTTTGCTTCAGGTTAGACTGCTTTGTTGGCTGGAAAATTGCTTGGCTCGATAATGGTGTAAATATCCCTGTCTGGGGTAGAGGGTCATGGGAACATGAGTGAAGTAGTTTGTACGCTGGTAGGGACATCCCTCTGACAGCCGTGTGGCTTCTTCCGGCTGATGTAAATCTCCGCTCCTTAGGCGGCTTTCCGGAATTCACCGAGGCCGTCTGAAAAGTGGTGTTGGCTGGATGTTTCACGGTTCAGCAGAGAAGACTGGGCTTGGGACCTAGCCAGCGTGCCTCTCACTTGGGAGACCGCGCCAGGGCCAAGGCACCGCGGAGAGCGGGCGAGCCTGGCAGTCGGACCTGGCAGACCGTTGTCTCCGTGGCATACGGCGCTCTGAGCGCTGAGGTCTGCTTGTGAAAGCAGCGGGATGAAAGCTGGGTGGCAGAGGAGGCTGAAGAGCCTGGCTTAGTGCTACTTACCCTTTCTGTGGGGGCACGAGCGAATTGCGTGTGGCTTAAAAAGGAGGCGCTAGGGCTCCAGGTTGTGTTTTGTTTTGTTATTTGACCACGGTATCTGTTACGTACTAATTTCCTTTAAGACTTATGATGAAGTCAGTAAACCACAGCCTGCAGCAAGTGCTCTCCAGGCTGGTGCTTTCCGCTGTGACACACATTTGACATGTCCGTTCCCAGGTTTGGCAGACCAGTCTCGCTCTGTCTCTTGCAACATGGACCAAAGGGAAATTCTGCTGCAAAACCTGGAAAGGACCCAGAGCAAGAAGCTCAACCAAGAAGAATTTGTAGACGAATTTTTGGTAAGTTTGCTTAAGGCACAGTTCTGTGTCTCAGTTGATTTTAAAGGGAACCTCTCAGTCACTTCTCCCCAAACGGGGACAAGATTTGCATGTGGCAGTAAGATTTCTTTATAAATTTTAGAGCAGAATGAGATGCAGGAGTTAACTAGAGCAAAAAGAATGTAAAGACAGAAGAGCAACTTAATAGTTTGTATTCAAAGTAAAACTGTTTTTTAAATAATTATCCGAGTGCTTCCTGTTTCCTCCTTTGTGAATACACTTGTCAAGGTACGGTTTCACTTTGCCCTGGGGGTAGAGTGAGGGGTATAGTGCCACTGCCTCTTCTCCCCCTTGCAGTCTCTGGTATCTGAGAGATACCTGTTTCTGACAGGAATCTCTAGTCGCCACTTCAGATAGTTTTCTTTCGTTTCACTAGAAACCCCCCACACACACACACCCCCCACAGAATAAGGAGCAGATATTCAGATAAATGCCTTGTGGTTCTGGACAGTTCTGTGTCCCATTGACATTTGGCACTTTGGCCAAGGCATGAAGAAGACAGTAATCTGCATAGCCAGACGGGCAGTTTCTCCAGGCTCCGGTGTTGCGCTAGTTTACATGGAAACGCTCGTGCATCCATCTGGAATGAGTGCTGTAATGTTTGGTAGTGTATCTGACTACCCTTGGAAACAAATTTCTTCTTCCCTAAAGGCAACAGGAGCAAAAATTGCTGGTAGGTGTCGTCTTCACCTGCGCTCCGCGCTGCCTCGCTGGCTGAGATCTGTGCAGTGCTCCAGTCTGTAAGCTCTCTCCCATCTTTGTGTTTGTTTAGGTGGCAGGGATGAGACTTAGACTGCGATCCACAGTTAGAGCCGATAGCTCTAGAAACTTGTAGGAAACGTATTTGGGATCTGGTGAGTGCTCTTGATGTATCAGCTGGAGGCAGGCTATTTGGGCTGCTCAGAGGAGCAAAGGCATTGCCGAGATTTAGAAGACGCAGGGAAGGGTAAAACCCCTCCAGAAACAGGTTGCATCAGGTAGAGATGTCTGGGGAAAGTTCAGGGGTTATTTAGGAGTCCCCATGAGATCCAGACCCTGTTTTGTCCTGCCGGTGAAGACCTGCACTTCAAACGCCTGGGAAAAGTTTAGTGCTTGATTTCAGGTGTCTGGGCCAGAGGGAAGTGATTAATCTGAGCCTGCAGTAACAGTCCTGTTGTTCCATGGAACAAAGCACTGTCACAGGCTGCTGAATTTCCCCATCTCGCTGCCACGCTGGGGTTGTGCTGCGCAGTGGGAGGCTGCAGGGGTGTTGAGTCTGGGTGCATGGGCTAGTTCCAGCAGCCAAGTCTACAGCCGGCATCTGGCAGAGATGGCGGGCAGAAGTGGTCAGGGCTGTATTTCCTCTTGTACTGGGAAGAGATTTTCCCAAAGATGGCCAGAGTTTCCTGCCATTTTTGCAAGTGCCGAAACCTTAACAGACAACTGTGACAGCCCACGCTTCCAAACTTGGCAGAAATGTGCAATCTTATTTCTCCATCCTACCGTCTTCCCTCTTTTTGTGTGAACAAGCATTTGTACATGTAAATTGTGATGCTGCTTCTGTAAATGACAGGGGATTTTTTTTGTTTAAGTCCCCATTTTCTGTTTATGCAGTCTCACAGCCAGAGTTTGATCCTTGCTGCTCTCACTCACTTTCTCACATGTAGCCATTTCCCAAGCTGCTTTATGTCAAATTCTGCAGGGATGGAAAAGTAAGGTGATTCAGAGCCTTAGCTATGAGAAGGCTGGTCTGAGTGCTAAGTGATTCCAACTCCCTTCCCTGAAAGCTTATCCTGGAGGTTGGGGTTGCATTGGAAGGAGGCAGGGAGAGGATGCAACCATACAGCAGAAGAGCTCGAGAGGTTACATGGATGTACCGTCTATGAAAAATCCTGCTTCTCACCTGCTTCCACAAGTCCTGTCACACTGTGTGTGTCCCCATGTTCTTGCTTAATGGAGACCGGACACATGGACCATCCTGTGCCTCCTGCACCCTCTCCCTGACTCATTCCACCCAGGTCAGTGAAATGCTGCTCTTGCAGTATTTTATCTAAGGAGCAGCAGGATCTAGGGTTTAAAAAGCTGCAGTTTAATGTTAAAAAAACAGCAACTCTGACTTGGATCTGAATCTGAATTTCCATGCACAGAAATACTGTGGATTAGATGTATCCTGCTGTGTATACCTTTCATCTGCGGTACTGCTAAGGGGTTGCTTGGCTTGATCGAATATATATGAGCTGCAAAGCCCTCCATCTCCTGATCGCTGTGGCCTTTTGCCAATATCATCATTCTGTAATTTTATGCTTACGAGCCCCGAAGGGCAGCATGTTCCAGAGGGTGCTGGTCCAGAGCAGGCTGGAGTCCGGCGGAGTTTTGCCGCTCTCCTGCGGCTGCTGGTGTGTCCGGCCTGCAGCGCGTGAGGACAGGGGCCAGGATTCTCTAAACGGGCAGGAAGTTTTAGGGAGAGCTGAAATGCGGATGCTTATGAGCTCCAGGGGGAAGGTCATTGGCGTCGTCTGCAAACTGACCCTTGAAGCAATTCATGTTGCGCACTCAAAAATCGGGGCCCTGAGATGGTGAGGCACTCGCAGAACGCTGGTTCGCGTGCCGCTGCGTCAGAGCTCACAGCCTCCAGGCCCTCAGACGTGCGGGAAAGGGTTTGTCCATATCAACAAGAGCGAAATGCCATCTCTTCTGTGCTAAACCCCTCTGATCACTGAGCTATTTTGGTCCAGCGACCCCGAGACCGGCAGACTCTGTTTTTCCTCTGCCATACGAGTGGCTGAGCCGCTATTTCCACTTCCTGTTAGCAACCCCAGCTGCTAACGAGGAACACGGCAAGGCAAGAGGACCTGTGTCACCTCCCGGCGACTCAGGTGTGCCAGTGGTTCCTCCTCTGCTTTTCACTCCTGCACACATTTCTTTCGTAAATGTGCACAATGCTGAGGGTTTTCCCTTTCCAGGCAGCTTCTCTGGACCCCAGCAATAATGCCCAGCAGAAGGTCAGTGCAAGCACGGCTTCAGGGTGGTGGGAAAGTGAGACTTGCTCTTCAGAGTGTCAAACCACAGAGATACTTATTAAAGAAATGGCTTTTGGTTTGAAATCAAAACCATTGCTCGGAGGCAAGAAAAGCAGTTGGGCAGACAATAACATTACACAAGAAAAAAAATACAACAGCAATAAAATGGTACTTTCAAAGGTGATGGTAACGAACAAACAGCGCATGTTTAAACAGACTGATGTCAGTGAAATCAAATTCTAGGCTTTGTCAGGAAAAATGCACATGAACTCTCCAGGACTGCAGGAGCTTTAGCCTGGAAGTGAGAGACTGGAGATTCATACCTCTAATGGTGTGTCCTAGGGCTTCTTTTTCTCTCTGTTTCCATCAGTGTATGTTACTACTTTGCTCTGATTTCTTGTGCTGCCGTAATTGCTTGACCATTGCTGTTTGCAGCTAGGAATGGGAGCATCTTTGCCGAAGTGAGAAAAATCAATTGCTTTATCTGTCTTTTCTGATGTCATTTGTTAGAGGTGTTTTAATATCGTTACTGCCTCTTGACTGGGTGCCATTTATACTAAGAGTGAGTCCCCAGTGCCTCAGCTGTTTGTGAGGGAGATGCTGTGTTCTATATAAAGGCATCGTTTCACTTCAGAGCCTCCGTGCCTGGGCCTCCTGTGGCCGCTGCCTCGGCACACGCTTTCCATGCTTCAGAAGTGTTTGCTGGGTCTCTCAGGTGACTTCTGGGTCTCTCTTCTTGCTCTGAGTACCTTGAGAAAAGCCATTCAGGAAGGAATCAAATGTGCAGACCTCGCTTTGTGGTGGCGAGCCTGACCCCCAGAGATCTGCACACATGCTCTCTAGTAGTATGTTGCATGTCACACACTTGCTGTAATTTGTTCCATTCTTTTATCACAGAAGCTGAAAAAGCAGTCAACAAAGTACAGGTTGGATAAAATCTACCCTACAGCAGCATCTGAGCAACCAGAGAACATCAAGAAGAACAGATACAAGGATATCTTACCCTGTAGGTTGGAAATGGCAAATGTTCCTATTCAATTTTTCTTTTCTGCTAGCTCAGTTCTGCTCTTCCTTGAGTGTCTGCCTGCCTGATTGCTTGCGTGTGAGAGTATCACTGCCTGGCAAGTGGCCTTGAATTGTGTTGTTCAGATTTAAGGCTTCATCTTTGACCGTATCAGAGTATGCTCTGAAAGATTTTGGCACATATTCTCTAGAGATTGAAAATTTTCCATTCAGTAGGAAACATCCTCTGTTGATTATCCTTGGAAGCTTTCTGGGTAACATGGCAACTACTTGTTTTGCAAGATCTTGTAGAGAAGGGCTTTGGAGAAAGATGTCTTCATGACATACTAATGCCGTGGAAGAGGCTCTCTTCAGCCACGTGTTCTTATGGCACCTGGCACAAAGCAGGCCACAAGCGAAAACTGCTGTGGTTTATCCTGGCTTGGTGCAGGAATCTCCAAAGGAAATTCTGCCCTGTGCCAAGCTATGGTCAGAGCAGACTGTCCCTTTGATCCATTCTAGCTTGAAGAAAACCCCCTAAATCCACAGACCTCGTTGCAGCCTGTAAGACTTGAGCGCAGGGAGACTCTGGGCTTGGGTCGCTCCATGGTCAGAGGACAGTGCTGCACTGGGGTAGCAGCAGCAGCTGCAGCGCTTGGCTGTGCCTGCACTACTGCTCGGTGGGAGAGAGCATCCCTGTCTGCTGCCCGCACACGGGCAACGGCGGGTCTGTACGGGGCCGTCAGCAGCTGCGGGAGGAGGCGTTAGGTACTAGCACAGCCATTCCTCCTCTGCTCTGGGGAAGAGCTCTCAGATTATGGGCTCCCCCAAAGCACCTCATGTTGCATCCTGAGGAGCCCCTAGCCCACGGTGCTACTGTGGTAGACCAGCAGTAACTGTTACTGCTTTTTCTTCTTTCCCCTTTGTGTGTGCAGTTGACCACAGCAGAGTGGAGCTGTCCCTGATCACATCAGATGCAGATTCTCATTACATCAATGCCAACTTCATCAAGGTATTGCCTTGTTTCATGGTGCTTTGCAGCAGAAAGGCATTTGTAGCAGCTGTCTGTTGCCTAGCGGAGTTGTGCCCTGCAGCTGTGCTAAGTTGAGAGGACCAGAACGTAGTTCCTGTGCTGTGCACCAGGATAATTCAGAATAGGGAGTATGTCAGGAATTGTGCCTTGATCTGGAGAATGGGTGTGCATAGCGAGTGAGCCCATCAGAAATGCTTCTTGCAGTACAGAGGCACCAGGCTATAGGGCGAGGGACGTGTGCTAATGTTCGGTGGAACAGTTTGTGGCTCACAGCCCTGACGTCCTTATCGGCATTACTGCCTTTGGTGGGTGACAGTGGTGCAAAACAGCCTGCAGCCGGAATCGCCCTGCCTGAAACCAGGGCTCAGGCAGGAAGCTTTGCACCACAGCAGTGCTGAGGCTCGCTGCAGGGGCAGGGAACAGGGCAGGCCAGCACCGGCCAGTCCTCTAAGAGGAGCTCCATGTGCACTGAGGCTCTCCTGGGCCCAGGACCCTTCTGTGACAGGTACAGACAGGTTTCCTTCCATCTCTGCCATCACGACTGAGGGATTTGTGTGACCTGTCAGTAGAAGCACACACCTTCGTGAAAGGATCAGGGTTCTCTCTTCAGCCAGCAGCCACAGGCATGCCAGGCTGCGTGCTGCAGGGTTGGATCTGCTGTTGGGATGTTTGCTTCCAAGCTCCCACAAATGCGCTGCAAGAAACTGTGGTCTTTGGGAGTAGGTCTCGCCTCAAGCCCATCTCCCTGGCTTGGGTTCTGCCTTTGGGAACATTTCACAAGTTAGTTAACTTAATTTAGGTGCCTAAAATTTAATTGTATAAAAGCCTTTCCAAGTCTTTAATGGGCTTTTGTCTTTGGATAGAAATAGGATTCAGCAAGAGGGTTGATGTTAGTTTCTTGTAGTGAACTGTGCAAATATTTCTCCAAATCTAATCTGAATGCAATTTTAGGGTGTCTATGGGCCAAGAGCATATATCGCAACCCAGGGTCCTCTCTCCACTACTGTCACTGACTTTTGGAGGATGATTTGGGAGTATGAAGTCCTGGTAAGGTGTAGATGTATATGTTTGTTTGTTTGAAGTTGTATATAAAGCCACTTCATCTCCTGTGTGATGACCTGGATAGTGGGAATGTCATGGTGGGGGTGCCCAGATGTCCCTTGTGCCCTGCATCTTTCCTGTGAGCCTTCATCACACACGCGCTGCGGCACGGGCCCCGCTCATGGCTGCCTTTGCACGAGGGCCCTGAGCGCCCGTGCAGTGGATGATGTCCTGAGTGTCCTGTTCACCCAGCAGTGTGGGCCTGTGAGGACCAGAGCCCAAGTAACTTCCTCATAGCTGAAAAGTGCCCCCAGATGATGAGTGTAATTTTTTCTGCCTGGATACGAAACTTGTGTTCAGACTTTTGTGACAAACTTTCTTTCTGCAGATTGTGGTCATGGCTTGTATGGAGTTTGAAATGGGAAAGGTGAGTAATGTATCAGAGACGGCCTCTGCTGGGACAGCGTCAGGGCAGGGAGGAGGGACACAGATTTCTATAAAATCTCATTAAGGACGTCAGGCTTCTGTTTGATGCAAACCATTCCTTGACCGCTGGAGTTGCCAGCTACAGATCCTTAAACCACCTTCAGGAGTGTAACTAGTCTCTTTGAAGGAAAAAAAAAAAAAAAAAGGGGGGGGGGGGGGAAACAAGCAAGACCCAAACACCCCTGCATCCTTCCTCCTCTCCTCTCCTCTCACAAAACCCCTTTGTGTAGCTGCACACAGAGCTGTGGCTCTGGCAGTCAGGAACAGGCACAGATAATCTACAGATGAAATTGTCAGAGGTGTAATTCCTGTCCTGATGACTCCAGGCAAGGGAGAGACTAGAGGCTGGTCAGCAGCAAAAAGTAGACCTCTTAGCATGGGTTTCGTCAGGCAGGGTAAGACAGGAGATAGTGCAGGTGGGCAAGTGGTGAATAACCACAGACTTCCTGCTTCTTGCAACAGAAAAAATGTGAGCGGTACTGGGCAGAGGTGGGTGACTCTTCCCTGCAGTGTGGTCCTTTCTCCATTGCCTGTGTGAGTATATCTGCCTCTTAATGCCATATCACATCATGTGCATTGGAAACTAATGTCATCTGAAGCAAATGTGACTCTAACTTATTGTTCTGCAGGAAGCTGAAGACAAGAAAAATGAATACGTGATTAGGACTTTAAAGGTGACCCTGAATGAAGTAAGTAGGAAAGGTCAAAGCAGGTAATGCAACTTGGCTAGCTTTGTTGTATAAATAACATATTGAAATATGGGGCACTTTGTGCAGAAAATTTTATGCCCCTCATTATGCTATTTGGATTTCACAGTAATTGCAGTAATGACATAAAAAAGTAATCAAATCTCAAACCTTAATTTCTGAAGCTGTTTGTCAGACCCTGGATCAGTGAGGCAGTTAGCAAATAGTATTAGGAATGTCATAAAATGACAAGATCTCCAAGAACAGTTACAAAATGCACTTCTAACCTGCAGCCTTTGTCTACCAATATAGAAGGGAATTAGAGGTGGCTGCAGCATATCAGCTTTCGCTTGCTGTGTTGATTTCTGAAGTCTGTGCCCATATAAGCATTGAGGCACAATCTTCTTCTGTGGCACAGACCAGTCCCTTGACAGTGCTGCTCTTCTTTTATAGAAAATCCGCACCGTCTATCATTTCCACTATAAAAACTGGCCAGACCATGATGTTCCCTCTTCCATTGATCCCATTTTGGAGCTCATCTGTGAGATTCGTTGCTACCAGCCAGATGACAACGTTCCGCTCTGCATCCACTGCAGGTGAGTGCTTCATGCACTGACAAGGGAAGCGCCGCTGGTTCCACCCTACTTTCTTTCACTTGCTTTATGAGAGTCCATACAGGAGAGGTCCGGGGTCCTTTGCCATACGTCTCTTTCTTTACAAGACTTGAGCCAAGTTCCTCTGAGGAAGTTCTAAGGACAAAAGTGTCCTGTGAGTAACTAGTATGGCTGGATATCAGGAAAAGGACAGGGATAATATATATAGTTAAGAGACCAAGAATACTATGCATCTCCACGTGTAGTTTGGTCACCACAGGAGGACTGAAGAATTGCTCACAGGATGGGCTTTCTTTCCCGCAGCAGAGCTGTTCCCAGGTGGAGGAGAAGGGCACAGTCTTATGTGAGACCGAGTACAGCTGCCACCGGGAGAAGTGTTGGTCTGCATTGTCCGCAGTGCGGGACGGAGGTTCTGCTCTACTGCAGACCGTGCGGTGGGACCAGGAGCTAGCACCCTTCTGGGGATATGCATGTGAACGTGAGGCAGCTGCCCTTGTGAGATTCGTAACAGTGGGTTGGGGATAGGGTTCACAGGGGACTGTGGATATTTTCAAAATGACTATTGCTAGCAACCTGGCTGTGACTTTCATTGCAGTGCTGGCTGTGGGAGAACAGGAGTCATCTGTGCTATTGACTACACCCGAAAGCTGCTGAAAGATGGAGTAAGTGTCAGTCTTTTCTTGTGCATTCAAATGGCACTTGTATGTAGCTCCCCTCCCGCTCCCCTCCCGCTCCCTCCCTGTCTCTCTTTCTCTCCTTATTCCCAATTTTACCCCACTTTGACTGCATCCAGACGTATTTCATATACTAACTGTAAATAAGAACTCCCTGTAGTCTGACTGAAGAACAACGGCCAAATTGGCGATTCTTGATATCCACTTTGTGCTTTTTCTCTCTGTTTAGGCTCTCCATCATGCACGCGCTGTCCATTGTCATTGCTAGACTTAACCTTCCTTCCACACCCTGATGTGAATAGCTCCCAATGCTATGAAGTGGTCTGGAGCGTACAGATAGAGTAGAAACCTCTCTCCTGTTACTCCTTTGTAGCCTGATCTTCAGATCACAGGGCTTGGCTCTGCTTTGGCCTTCAGTCTGCAGTACAAGCTTACTATGTGTATTTGACCCGCAACACTCTAGTAGCAGAAATCCAGGGTTTCCAAATTAACATCTTGCTTTGCTTCGGTAAAAATGTATCTTTTAACAGTGAAGTAATCTCTGGCCTTGTGCCAGGTTTCTGGGATTCTGAGGAACGTCTATTTTCTGTATGGTAATAACCCTGAATCCATTGGTCTAGATGGAGCAGGATGCTATGAAATCAGTATCTCATCCTTTGTCCTTTTTGTCACAGCTGTTATCCATGTTATCAATGCTATTATCAAAGAAGGGTATTTTCTGTGGACTGCAAGACAGGAGGGAGGAGGTAAAATGGCTCATAATCAAAGGTGGCATTTTAAGCAGGTCCTTCGTTAAAAGTTCTTGCAGTAACGGGCCTGATCTTCTGACCCTGGTCTAAACTGCATCATGACTTGGAAGCTGCTTGGAATTACATCTGTCTTTAATTTTTTAATCTTCTTTCTTTCTTGCAAGATTGTTCCAGTGAACTTCAGTATTTTTAGTCTGATCCAGGAAATGCGCACGCAAAGGCCTTCAATTGTGCAAACCAAGGTACATGCAGGAAATTTTGTCAATTCATATACTCTCAATACTGAAACCTCAACTTCTCTCCAGGAGGGTTTGCTTGGATTTGTTACTGTTCTTACAGGTTCCTTTTCTGAACAGAATGATTTAGCAGAAATGAATTTGGTAGCTTACCATTTCCTTGTAGACAGCTGGAATAGCTTAGTGTTTTCAGTTGCATATATTGAATACTTACAGTGTGAAAAAAGGGACTGTCCAAGAAATAAAGTGGGAACTGTTCTCAGCTGAGGCAGACTGAAGAGGAAATGCAGTGCAAAACAGTGTTGTTTGTGCTGCCAACACCAAAACAAATGCTTCAGCCTCAATGCTTGAAAGTTGCGGCTTCCATCTCTTCTGAGAATTTGTCCTGCCTACGAACCGGAAAGTGGCAGCTTTTCTTAGGAGGTGATGTTTGGTTTGGGTAACTGATGACCACTTACAAGTACTGCTTGTGCTGGCTCTCATGTCTGCTTTTTTTGTCTGGAATGCAGGAGCAGTATGAGCTGGTTTATGATGCTGTGATTGAACTCCTGAAAAGGCAGATTAAAGCATTTGATGCCCAAGAAGATTCTGCTGCTTCACAGGTAAAAGTCCCCAAGATAAACACACTGCCTTTTGCAGTCCCATGCATGCCAGCTTTGACCTAGATTTCTCCTGCAAAGCTCTCCTCTGCAGACCTGGAAGGAAGGGCCTTGTTGGCTACACTGGATGTCCTATTTATTCACAATTACATTGTGACAGAGGCCTCCAGTCTATGCAGGTCCTTTATGTGACCCCAGTTTCTCACCTGTTATTTCATTTACACATGTACATACCCTGCAAGGAAGAGAGATTAAAAAGACAGAGGGAGAGACATGATTCCAGCCCAAACTGAGCTTCTTTTCATGGCTTAACTTGAAAATCCAGCTGTTTCCTTGATTGTCCAGTGCTTATCGCAAGAGTTGGCCCCAAGGGAGAGAGAAGTTTTCCTCTGTCTCAGAACTGTTTCCTATATAGTTTTATATTTGTTTGATGTAATGAATGAATAGAAAAGCATCTGTTTTCTCCACGAGTGGCTGATTTTCATGTGGACATCCCAGTGAAACTTAATTTCATGGAGTGTCTGTAAGCAAGAGTGAGTCTCAGTCTAGTTCAGGAAGCTTGGGTGCACATGGCACTATGGCTGAGAGCATCAGACTGCAACATGGAGAATTTGGATTGTGGTATTTTAGCGAGATAATTAGCATTACAGTATGTCTGTGGGAAAAAGGCTAAAGTAGCATGTGAAAACCAATGCCAAAGCCTCTCAAATCTGATATACCTCTTAGGAAGAGTGAAGTGCTGTTGGAATGAATTTGCACAAACAGGAACATCAACACATCCCTGGTTAGGCTTTTCTTTGTTCTTGCCTTTCTTCTCTGATTGTTGGCATGAATCTTACCTTGCCTGTGTACTTGTTTGCAGTCTTGCTGAAGTAAATGCATTGCCATTCTTGCTGAAGTAAATGCATTGCCATTCTTAGGCAAAGGCTGAAAAGTTACAGCTAGCTTATTTTGTCAGAACCTTCTGTCTAAAGCGTTGGGAACGGGATCCTGCAATGGGACCTGCACCTCAGTTTTGCCATGGTATTCACATGGTATTCGTTCCAAGACAGAGCTGAGAGAGAAAATAGCTGGCAAGAGCCTTTTTCTCATGTGCTGTGGATAGCCTGTAAGCAAAGGAGATAGGAGACTAGCTTGACATAAAATACAGAAAACGGTTCAAGTCCGGATGTGGTTCTATAGCTCCTGGCCAAACCTCTCGCCTGTGGAAACCTCACTGCCCTCTGAAAGCACTTTGTAGAGCATGGGGGATGGTCATATGCAGAAGCGTCACAAATGAAACCAGCTCCCGCATAGCCAGACTGAATGCCTGTGTGGAGGTGTAAAGGCAGAGTTGTCTGCTCAGGCTCTTTTAAAGGTGTTTGGAATAGCTGGCTTGTTGTATGGCCCTTTGTACTGTCATTTTAAAAAGGTGCTGACAGAAAGAGCTGTTCAGGAGGATCTGTCCTCCATTTTCAGCTCCAAATTGGTGTTTGTCATTTCCAAACTGCATTAATAATTAAAAGTAGTTGGCACAAATTTCATCTCCTGAAATAGCATGTTTGTGTTCTCTGCATTCTTCTTCTTCACTGTCTTGTATTCTAATCCTTTTGTTTCACTAGATTCAAACAAAGCATCTTGTAGCCAAGCCAATTCTGACTCCAGTGGAAGAAATTTATTCTCCGAGATTACCAAACTGGTAAGGCCATTACACAAGTATCATGTGGGTTAGTATTTCCAGTTATACATATGATTCCAGGAAGATGCACTTAAGTATTCTGCTGTAGGTGTGTGTGTTTTACATGAGACAATTCAGTTTGAATCTTGCACTTCAGTTAAGTTGTCAACAGGATCTGCAAACTCCTTTGAGTCCCACTTTGATTTGATCAGATTTATTCCTAACATAATTCCTACATATCTTATTAATGCGGTTCTGAGACTGAGTCTCAGCTTCTCTTCTTCATTCTGTTATCTTTCCTCCTCTTCTTCCCTGAGTCTGCTTTATGTTGTGCTTGCACAAATTGTTTCACATATGAACTGAAAACACTCTGTAGGGCAGTATTAAAAAAAAAAAAAAAAAAAAAAAAAAAAAAAAAAAAAAAAAAGGCTCATGGACTTGGAGATAGCCCAGTGCATTCATTTCTGTTCTCTGTGTGAAACTGTGCACAGTGCAGGGTGCCCCCAGATTGTTTGCATCTTTCATTTGCATATGCCACTCAGGTGCTTCTTACTATAAGAACTGAGTGCCTGAAGAGCCTAGCTTCCAGACATGGGCAGCTTCACAGAGGGGTACGATCCTTCTGTGGACATGTTTTTGTTTGCACGTGTCCACTTTCTGTAACTAGTTTTGGTTTTTGGTATAGTCTGTATTGCGATAGTGCAGAAACTGCACTTAGTTTACCTATGTAAAGGGGCCTCCTCTGCTCACCATTTAACAGTGTTCACATAGGGCACCAGGCTGCATAGTCCTTCCATGTTCTCATTGCTCGAGGCCAAACTGAGCTCTAAGTTCCTGGAGGACGGATCTGTTCTTAGGAGTAATGTTGTGGGGCCTTATTAATAAGCAGAAACAGATTTCTAAGTACTAGATGGCTTTGACTTCATGCTACTGTGCTTTATTGCAGCTCAGGGCAAGAGAAGAAGGATGTACCCCAACATTATCCTCCTGTGGTGCAAAGTGAAGCATCCCTGACATTGTTGTCTGCCACGGGAGTACATGACAGCTTTGGGCACGGAGTCCCTCCCATTAGACAGGCCATTTCCTTTGGGACTTTGAACTTCAGCAACAGTGGGAAGGCAGTTGCTGAAAAGTGGGGCATGGAGGAAGCTCTCCAGAAACACCACAGTTTGGAGTTCAACAGCATCTCTTCTGAGCAGCTGCTTCTCAACCTGAAACCTAAGGGAATAGGCAGGAGATGGCCTCATGACAAAGCACCTCTGACACGGACTAAATCTACCCCTTTTGTGCTGGCACATCAGAGAGAAGCCCAGGAATGGGATGGAGGGGATGTAAAGCCTATTCTGAGTTCACAGTTGCCAAATGCCTGTTCAAGCTTTCAGGTAAAGAAGCAGGCTGGGTTTTCCTCTGTTGAGATGAACCGCTCGAGCAGAGCAGTGGACTGCCCCCCAAGTCACAGGAACAGTAGGCAATGTCCTCACCCTTACCTTTGTTCAGCAGAAGATCCTTACTTCTCATCGCTCTCTTCAGATGATCTTGCATCCCCAGTGTTTACTGAGTGCTTTGCAGAGGGACGTGATGCCATTTTCCCATCTTGTGCTGTGACTCCCCCAGTGCAGCCTGTCTTGACCAGTTCACCACCACCCAAGCCTGTGTCCCAGCATGCTCCCCTGTTGAACGATGAGAGGATATCCTCGCTCAGTAAGTGCTGCAGCACTGTCGCAAGCTGGGCTTGCTCACTCTGGGTTTCGCTATGCTGGAGGGAGTGGAGAGTGTTGCCTTTTAACATCCACGAAGGGCTGTAGCTGCTCTTTCAGCGTATTGCCCTCTTGATAGCTGCAGAACAAATCAAACAGGTTTCAGTTCCAGTGGGAGCGGAGGGAAGAACAGGGCCTCACATTGTTTCATCCTGCCTTAATTTTTTCCATAAAAATAAACAACATCTTTAGAACAGCATGATTTTGGGTTTCACTTCATATAGCAGCTCTGGACTACCATGTCACCTCAGCTAATAAGTTGTACAGCTGTCATAGGAAGACAAGGATTGGTGCCAATCAGTTCTTAAAGCAGGGCACTCTTAGAAACACTCAGAAAGCTGCCAGGAATGATTTTTGCTCAGGAACTAGTTTCCAGGTCAATAAAAATTCCTTTGTGCTTTCTGAAGAGAGTCCTACATGGGAAATCTGGCACCCCACTGAGACAGAGAGAACCAGGAGTTCAACTTTAGCATCTTGCCTAGATCTGTAGCCTTAAAACTATCTCCTGCCCTATAGAGATGGTAGAATTCCTTTTCTAGTCAGTCCTGACCAGAACATTTCCGTTTGTCTGCAGCTTTGGCATTGCTGAGCTTTGTCCTGTTCAGACCCTTCTGGATTCAGTGTAGCAAGTGCTCTTTTGTTATCCAGATGCTAGACACTTTTGGAAAGTCATGGGAGTTAAAATAAAAGCCAAGTTGCGGTAGCACTACCAGCTGTAAGACTGTGTGTGCAGGGGGGAATGTACGCTTGTAATTGTCTCCTATGCAGTGGGAATTCTGTTGTCAACACTGCTGGAAGCACGCCCTTGGGGGCACTCATCTAACAGCAAGTGAATTGGCGCTGAGGACTGTTCGGATTTTTACGTAGAGTTTTAGATGCATTTAATCATAATCTCTGATGCCTGTCTGGGTAACAGCAGTCAGTCCTCAGAGTCTCTGCAAAGGTCTGTAGCTCTCCGGCCATGTGGTGCCGTGCAGGTAATCTGTCCATGTCTCCTCAATCAGCCCTCTTGCCACAGCCGGACGATGATGATCCTCCGCCCCTGCCTGAGCGAACCCCAGAGTCATTTATTGTGGCCAGTGAATCAGGTAAGTGCATTTAAGACAGCAGTGACCGAGATGTGCTCTGAGGACCCTCCTTATGCTTGTATATTACTGTAGCATCCAGTAGTGCCTTACTCTGGCTACCTGGGATGAGGAGTGATGTCTCGTGTTTCATGATTTCTAGGTGAATTCCCTCCAGCAGCTTCTGATTTTCAGCCCCCAGCCAGAAATAAAGACATTGGAACCTCACTGGAGCAGAGTGGTGTGTCTCACTCAGAGGTTTTTAATGACTCAGTAAGACTGAGACCATGTAAGGTAAATAAGTGGCTTTTTATTTCTTCTCTATCACTATCACTATGCCAGTTTCCTTATCGTGTTTCCTACTTCTGTGAGAAAGACCCTAGTTTGGGCAGTGTGTGCTTTCCATAAATTATTTCGGGATTCAGGATAGGAATAAAGAAGCAGTCTGGGTCAGGCTCCTTGTCAATATCTAGTTCATTCCAAACATTAATTTATTGTCCAAAATCCCATGCAAAATAGGAAAAATATTGGCCCTATTTTAGAGAAGGATAACTAAGACAGAAGGTGGCCTGTTGAGGTTCACATCATCCTGTGGAACAGACAGGAGCTGAACAAAAACTAGGTTAGTGCCACATCCAAAAAGAGCATCTTTTGATCATCTCATAGATGAATTACGGCTTTGTAAAGTGAAACAATAAGGCGTAAGCCTATCTTCCATTACAGGAGCATGGAGGTGTGTGTGGGAGGCTGTTTGCATGTAACATCATTTCTTCTCTGGCTTGCATGAATGTAAGAGAATCACATTTAGCTGTAGGAATTTCAATTACCTTGTTTTTCATTTCCAGAGTGTGAGGCTCCGGAACTGCCAATCAGGTACAAGTTTAATGTTGAGATAAACTATCTTTTGGTCTGCTTGCTACTGAACCTGCTTTAAATGGTAACAGACTTTTAGTAAACATCTCTAGGATCAGTACTCAGTGCAACAGATATGTTGTGTTCACTGACTAAATAGTTCAGCAACCAAATGAACTGGTAGTTTTATATTTCCTAATCAGCCACTGCATCACCCTACATCCCTTTATTGTGATGTTCCTTTCAGTCTCCTTAGGCTAAGAGCAGTCGCATCTCTGACTGCATGTTGTGTGTTTCCTTTGAAAGGATTGAGATAAATGCGAGTTATATTGCTGTGGCCCTCTCATTGAACTGCCAGTTTATTTTTTGAAAAGCCAGGTAACTAAATCTTTTATCTTTGCTGTTTTAGAGATAAACAGGGATCGCTCTAACTCCCCTCCTCCGCTTCCTGAAAGAACCCCGGAGTCGTTTGTTCTTGCTGATGCAGCAAGTAAGTGACGTTTTTTTTCTCTACATGTAACTGAGATTCTTATACTTAACCTAAACTGTACATAGCTGAGAAGATTGTGGCCCACTTGTTCCAAACATTACCAATGGTAGTGCTTCAGGACTTAACTGCAGGAGAGTTTAGCAGATATAAAGGAAGTAAATGAAACCAGGGGACTTGCTGGAAAGATTACAATCACTTCTCCCTCCTGTAGCTGAGTGAGGTATTAGAGGAAATGAAAAGCAGTAGCAAAGCACTTAGAAACAAAGCAGGAAGATTCATGAATGACCACTAAAAATGTTTTGATGTATTGTTCTCAGGTCTGCAGCCTGCTGCAAGGAATCCCACAAGTAGCCCTTGGGACTTGGAGAACAAAGCTTCTGAAATACTGTCAAAAGAGCCTGTGGCATGCTTCAGGAGAAGCAAGGTACAAAGCAATACAAAACAAAAGCTATTGAAAAATGAGAGGGTGAGAAGGAGTGATCTTTCTAGCTACAGCTACTGTTACTTTCTTATTGTGGATCATGTGAAAATAAACGGTAGGAGAGCAATGGCCTGCTTTTGAGACCACTTTTATATTTAGGGCAAGGAAAGAAGTCTAGTAAAAATATGTTGTTGTAAAACTGAAAACAAAACCTCAGTCTGCAACAGGAACAGAGTAACACAGTCATACCTATGTGAATGGTTATGCCTCAGCCCTCTGTTCTCCACTTGAATTGTCAATTCCTCTTGGAAAAGTTGCCCATGTGGAGTCTTGATTCCCAAGTAGGACAGACTCTACTCATCACCACTTTCCTCTTTTTGCTGCCCTAGTTAATTACCCTTATAAGCTATGGTACTTTGGAATGTCATGGTCCAGTTTTTGAGGAAAACAGGAAGAATAATACAAACTGTAATCACTGGGATGCTTCAGTGTTGGCTAGAAAAAAGCCAGAGATGAAGCAAGTGGCAGAAGTCTGCATTGCTGTCTCAAACACACTACACAATACTTTTTATGAGCTGTAATACATGTATATTGATCAATGAATTCCTTTTATCAGAGTTGCTGATTTAATGCTTGCTATAATATTTTTTCAACAAGCCCTCTTTTTCTTTACATTTTTTTACAGAGCTTGAAAATATTGAAAAATGTGAGAAAGCGTAAGTCTCTCTCAAGCTAATGTGCATCTTCTTGATGGCTTTAAGCAAGTATATAAAGAAATATCTGAAATTCTTCAAAAAAAGTGAACTTGTCTAGTGTGAAACTCCTTCCACTTCTGCTTACTTTGGAGTAGGGCATATAGAGCTCTGCTGGCTAGCTGAGTACCATCTCATCTTGAGAGTAGCAGTTGTTTTAGGAATATCATGAGGATGCTGTGGAGCCCTTCTGACTCTCTTTGGGCACCTGGCAGACAACTCCCGGTGTATCCAAATTACAGAATTATTCAGGTCGTTCAAACCTTTGTGGTGGGACAAATGCTCTAAAAATTGGGGAGGGGGAGGCTGTGGGGCACGTGATCAACTTGAGTCCCATCCTGGATTCTTTTCAGTCCATTTGGAGCATAAATATGGAATTTCTCATTAAGTTACCTTTGATTATAAAACTAAAATGCATATCTTGAAAATAAGACTTTTTAAAACTGTTCAAGCACTTCTGAGCAAACATCCTCCCGGTAGATTGCATTGCAGTAGTGCATTTACTCCCTGCTATGAGCAAATAATGCATTTAAAACTGTGTGGCATTCAAGCTCAGATAGTGTGGAAAATACTCAACTTTGCTTTGTGCTGAAACAGCATCTGTGCCTAGCCTTACTGTGCATGTGGCAGCATGTGTTTTCCCATAGGTACGCATGAATCTAGTAGCTTTTCAGGGAATTAAGATGGTCGCTAACTCCTTGAGTTTAATACTGTATTTCTAGGTATCTGTAGTCCATCTTCACTGACAAAACCATCAGAATCTGCCCCGTCAAACCATTCAAGCTCTTTTCTTAAGTTTGGTATGTTCTTATTCTCTTCGCTTTTTGATACAAGAAGTACATTTTATTTAAACGTCAAAATGCAGGCATTGGGCTGAATTCTAATTCTTCCAAGTGAAGTGATGCCTGAAAATAGGACCAAACAATTGTGTGTCTACATAATTTAATGTACCTGAATACTGTCTGTATTTCTGAACACTTTTAATCTGGTATTGTGGCAATTATCTGGTGTTCTATCTAATTTTCTGGTCCCTATGCATGCACAGGAATTAGGCCTTTGGATACGTATAAAACTGTGTTGTCCTTTTATTGCAAAATTATAAGTAATACTTATTATTTTTAGACATTTACAACATTATTCATTATTTAGAAACTTACAACATTATTATTTTTAGACATTTACAACATTAAAGAACAGGGAAGGTTAAAAAACACAGACCCTGAAACCTACAATGACAAATATTTATCAGTGTGTAAAGAGTGAGAAAAATGCGTATTTGGCTTTCCTGTATCTGAAAGACTTAGCCTTTATGTGGTAACAGAGAGAGCAGAAGATAAATATAAAGCTGTAACATTTCCATTAGGCTGCTGCCTAATATTGTATAATACAGAAGAGGAGATTCACTATGTTTGCCTTAAAATTCTACTATTAAAATGATTAGTCATTTATTAGATTGGGCATAAAATCTAGTTATGTTCTTGATACTTATTATAATGACAGTATTTGTTGACAGACATTTATAGACTATATATAGGTTTTGCAGCCATTGACTTTCAACTACAGGATGTTGTTTTAAATCAAGCATATCTTAAAGTTCAGGAAAGAACTGAAATTACAAGTATTTTCAAATATATTATCTTAAGGAATGACATGATCAACATCTATAATTACATTTGTTGCATTAAAAAAAATTTTGTTCCTAGGCTTTGCAAATCGATTTTCAAAACCTAAAGGACCAAGAAATCCGCCAACAACATGGAATATTTAGATAAACTTTATAGATTCTGTTACAGATTTGTGAAGTCCTGCTGGCATGCCTTAAGTGCTCTTCCTGATAAGATTTTCAGCAGAATAAATACATCAAAGCATGTTGCATGATATTTGCAGCTGAGGCACTACTTGCACACTTTTTATCAACTAAAGTCTTAAAATAAAGAAGAATATACAAATATCAGCAGCTTGGCACTTTCAGTGAACTTTCAACAGGATGGAAGCTGAAAAAAAGAATAGGTATTTTATCCTAATAAGTGACACTTTTATCTTGTTTTGGGATGTATTGACTTCAAAATGATGGACTTAAGTCTTTGAAACAAAGCACTGTTAACTGGGAGTTGGTTCCAGTGAAGACAATGGAATGACATGATAGTCCAATGGACTGGACCAACACAAAACATGAATCTGGATGTTGCAAACGTAGCATCTGTGTAACTTCACTTACATGTATAGTTTTACTGTAATCAAAGATCTGTATTTGCTTATATGTTTACAGTACTGGGATGAATTAACACCTCAGATTTTAGAAAGACTTTCTGTAAGTTAATTAAATTTCACTTTTTTTTTTTTATCTGAGTCAGATAATTTTTCTAGATTTTTGGTCAGTAAGACTAAGATATTTGATTGTTCATATAGAAACTAAACCTGTATGTAAACAGCTGACCTAATTGCCCTCACCATCTGAAAAAAAGTACAGCCATCAAAATATAAATGTATTTTAAAGGCACTGCAGTTTGTAAGGATTTCTGATGCTTCAACACAGACACACAAACTTTCAGGCAGGTAACTTGTTAGACAGATTTCTAGACTGACACTCCCAGCCCCAATCTAGAAGCTATTTGTATCTGAGGTGGGGAGAGGCAAAGATGCTGGAGGCTTTGTGCTCTCCTGTACACGAGGCAGAAGTGAGCTGGGACAAATCTTTGCTTTGTGGGGCCTGAGCCATCCTCTGTTCAATTTAGAGCAGCCTTAATTAACAACAACAACTTCTGACACTAAGTCAGAAGGAATAAAACTGACAGCTATTTTTATTTAATGTCTTTTACAGTGTAGTGACTTGACTCATTGGACCAAAATTCAGTGAGCCCATATTTAATCTATGCAGCATTTTATGACCTGTGTGAGAAATGCTGTAAAAAATAAAAAGTTTATCTGGCTCATGTACTTGGAGTTCTTGATCTGGCAGTTGAAAGACCACGGATTATAGAATTCCTAGCATGATTACTGATACACATGACATTAAACTGCCTGGTGAACAAAATACTCTGCTGTCAGTCTTGTATTTGGGGTGACTAAGTGCTTTTTCCGTGACAGTGACCTCACAAGCAGTGTTTTCCCCGGTTACGCCGTGGCAGACTGCGCAGTAACGGCCCTTCCCGTCAGTGCAGTCGGATTTCGCGGTTCGCCCAGCGCGCCAGGGAGGGCCGGGCCGGCCCCGCCCGCCGCCGCCGCGGCTCCCGCGCTCCCCCTCGCGAGCAGCCAGGCGCCGGCTGCGGGGAGAAGCGGCTCCGCGGGGCCCGCGCGGCGCGGACCGTTAGGACCGTTAGCGCGCGCGGCACGTGACCCGCCTGCGTGATGCGGGACACGCGGCCTCCCCCCGGCGTCCCGCCTCCCGCCCGCCACGGCCCGCGCATGCGCCCGCGGCGGGACTACACTTCCCAGCGCGCCGCTGCGAACTACAGCTCCCAGGAGGCGCCGCGCGGCGCCTGCGCGCTGCCGCCTGGCGCTCGGGCCATTTAAATGTGTGTGAGGGAGACTGTGAAATGGCTGCGCAGGTCGCTGCGGTGCGCGCCGTGTCGCGGGCCCCGGAGGAGCCGCCCCCGCTCCCCTCGGGGGACCGGCCCGGCCGGCCTCGTGGCGGCGGGCGGCGGCGGCGGGGCCCTGCGGGCGAGGCGGCGGGCGGCAAGCGGGCCCGGCTGAGCCAGCCGTTGCTGGCGGGGCCCGGCCCGGCGGAGCCGCTGCCCCCGGCCGCCCTGCCCGGCCTGCCCGCCGCCGCCGGGCTCTTCACCTTCTCGCCGCTCAGCCTGCCGCCTCCCGCCGCGCTCGACGAGCGCCGCCACCACCACCACCGGCACCGCCCCGCCGTCGGCCCGGAGCCCGGCCGCCCCGCCGCCGGGCCGCCGCAGAAGGCGCGGCGGGGCAGCCCCGCCGACGGTGCGGCCGGGCGGCCCAGCAAGCGAGGTGAGGAGCGGGGCGGCGGGCGCGGGCCGGCGGGACCGGCCGCCGCGCCCCTCGGCGGCGGCCTGGCGCTTCGGCTCGGCTCGGCGCGCCGCGGCGGAGCCCCTCGCTCGGGCTCTGGCTCCGGCTCGGCCTCCCCGCCTGGCAGGGGCGGGAGGGGGAAGAACGGCGTCTGTGCTCGGTGTCTCCCGAGAGCCCCGAGTGTCTGCAGGCGTACGCAGACGCATCCGTGCGGTTGTGTAAAGCCGTGGCTCGGTAGTGCGTGTGTTCCCTCGCGGGCTGAGGCGCGGCGCCCCCCGCCCTGGGGCCGAGCGCTGAGCCCAGGTGTGCGGCGGGGCCCCGGGGCGCAGCCTCCCTGCCCGGCAAGGGGACTCCCGTGCCGCTGCTCTGCGGAGCCGTTGTGCCGTTCGGAATTGCCCCTGTCACGGGTTAAGAACACGCAACTGTTTTACTGTTAAAACTTTCTTCCTGTTGTGCTTCTGTTAATACATGCTAGAACTGAGAAGCAGCCAGTTTCTTTAATAAATGCCCTGAAGTTTCTCAAATAGGGAAGGCCAGAGTTTGTGTTGAAGTTTGGTTTTTTGTTGTTGTTGTTGTTTCTTTTTTTTTTCTTTATTACGGTACAAAATCACTATTTTGGTTGTGCTCAAAAATTTGTGATAGTAAAAATCCTCTTGGAAATCAATGTAGGCAATTGTTAGAGCTGCCGTAATAGGGATCCTATATTGTGAATTACCTTCTAGGAGTATACGTGAAGGTATTGTGCTAAAGTAACCAAAGGTGCATGTGCTTATAAAAGAAAGTTAGGTTTATATTGTAAGCGGCAGCTAGTACTTTGGGAGAAACGAGGTTGTAGAGAGATCTTCTTAGACTGGGAATGCCACTATACAGCAGGTTTAAATCAGTAACTAAATGTGTGTGTGGCTGTCTTTTTTTAATGAAGTCTTAAACACTGTTAAAATTACCAACTGAATTCCAAATTTGCCACAGAAAGCTGTCTTTTTTTTTTTTTTTTTTTACAGTCTCTTGCTATCAGTTTCTATTTCCATACATAGTCTAACTTAGCTGTCTGTTTTTATCTACAATATTCCTATCTTAAGCCACAGGTGCCAGTGAACATTTTTAAAGTTTTTGATGTTAATAGTGGTGCTAGTAAGTTTGATTGCATGATGTCTAATAAACTAGCTGAGTTACTGGCACTGCTGTCATTTTACTTCATTGTGAGAGCCCGTATGTCTGCTGATGACCTGGCTATAGACCTTTTTCTATTTGTATTTGAGGCACTAAAGGTTGTTTGTTAACTTAAAGGAATAACTTAAAACTAAGTTTTCTTCCAGACTGTCAATGTTCACTAAAATGCCACTGTCTAGCTTCACTTATTACTGAGTCTACTCTCAATGTAGTAGGGGGACTCTGTTTTGTTGGATGCAGCAGTGAAAAGTAGTCAGGATAGTTTCTATCCTGAAAATAGACCATAGTGTCCAGTGGAAGTTCCACAGTACAAAGAGCACTAGGCTTATGTCTGATAAGTATTAGGGAATATCTTCAAACATGAAGGTCTTCTGTGTTCTGAGTAGTGCACATCTGAGGCTTAACCATTTCCAGTTTTAGATATGATTTAAAATAAGACATGTATAATATTGAAAACTCAAGTCAGAAATAACAAGGAGTTATTCCTAATACCTCTATGGTGTTATAAAACTCTCATGTAGTTTCAGCTTGGATTGTTGAATCTCTGATCCCACCAGAATAAAGATCTCTGTGCAAATTGCGTGTTCAATGAAGTTAGTAAGGCAGTAGCTATACCTCAGAGCTTTAGCGACTGGTAAGCTTATACAAGCTTAACTTTTAGGATTCAGTGGTAGCTTATTCAAAGAGCCGTTTCAGTTGTTATCAAAACAACTGATACAACATTTTCTTTCCTGATTTCCCCCATCTGTAATATAAGGACAGTTGCTATTTGTAAAGGTTAGGCATAACAGCAGTACCACGAAAACTTGTATTTCAGGTCCTAAGACAATTGTATAAAGTTAGGATTAAGCAATCAGCTATTTCTTTGCTCCATGAGTAATTCTGTTCATTATGCCAGCCTGTTATGAAGGTCAACTGCCTTTAGTAAAGAGCTCTGGGAACAAACTACTAATGATTCAGTTAAATACTGTGGTTAGACTGAATAACTTGAAGCTGTGTGAATTTACTATCTCTTCTTGTAGATCACAGTAGTAACGTATTTTTCTCCAAGAACTGCAAGAGAACAAAAAAGGAATACAAACCTGATGACTTTGCAAAGAAATTCAGCACATAGCCCTGTGCTGTGGGCAACAAACTTTAGCTGTGGCATCTTTTAGTCAGATATCAACTCTCTTTAGCTGTCCTGATGATATGGGCACTTAGTGTTTTATATGCATCACTGGCATGAAAGTCTTTAAATTCAGCTAGATTAAAATCCTGTTTTGGCACTTGAGGTGTTTCAAACAGCTGAGCAACCAAATTTCTAACTACCATTGTTACTAGCTACATTTTATTTGAACTAATTCTTAATTCTAAAAGATAAGCTACTAAACTACTGCATTTAGCCTGACAGAACTGGTTCTTTATCTCTAAAAAGATTTCAGTCTTCTGACCTTTTGAAGGTTGATTAGCCTTTAAAGAAAAAAGTAAAAAACAAAACACAACCAAACCCTTAATTCCTAGCTCTGAATTAGCTAGTTAGAAAACAATATTAAACTATTAAGATAGCTGAGAATGTGGATGTGATGCTTCAGATCTTTATGTTCTTACATAGGTTAGTATGTGTTTTGACAGCAGATATTACTATTGGGTTCCGTCTGTACCAAATAGCATTTATTTGGTCACTCTGAATGTATTGGGTTTTTGAGCAAGCCACTAACTGACAACTGGATGCCTTGACACACCTTGTAGCTCTTTAACACTACCTCAGCACTTTAACAGAACAGATCTATAATGGGAATTAAAAATGTTATCTAATAGGTTTATGCCTATAAGGTGTGTGGTCAGCGTGAGATCTTTCACCAGTTTGTTGCTTTCTGCTGTGCTCCCTTCCGTTTGGGAATTGGCGTAGGAGCCGGGAAGAGGGCCTTGAGAACTGTGCTGCCCAGAACCTCATCTTTTATCTAGCCCTTAGTGTCCAAAGAATGATTGAATTAATGTATAATAAGATTCCATGAATAAACCCTTTGCTGTCTGTTCATATTATGAATGTGATTTTATATATTTCACTTAACAAAAGTGGCTGCTCAGCTTGACATGATGAAACTTAGTTTTGTTTAGCAGTATTTTTAGTGTTTTGAAAATTCCAGTTGTAAGTCTTCATAGAAAAGATCAGTGGTCTAAGTTTTTTGGGTTTTTTGTTTTTTGCCAGAAATTTTAACTGCTTTACATAATTTTCCCTCTAAATGCCAGTAACAGTTATATCTTTTCAGTTGCGTTCTGCTTTGCTTCTGTTATGTATCCAAAATTAGTGAGGTGTTCTGTAGTGAAAGCAATGTTTAAATGTTACGTGTACTTGCTTGTTTATCCTCTTTCCCTGGATGGCATTGACTTAAATGTCAGAAGTTAGTAATGTTCTGAACTGTGGACTCCTTTTAAAGGTATTCTAATAAATCTCTGAAATATTCCTAAATGGGAATATTAAGCTTGAGTTTTGGGAAATTTTCTTGACTGGAGGCTTTTTTCATAGTAACTAGATATACTAGTTTTGTATAATTAATCTCTTAAGCTAAAACACAAGATATTACCACTGGTCAGTCTTTGTAGGAATAGATAGCTTTAGGAAGTGAGATGTCTCAATTCTTCTTGGGTGAATACACTGTAATTGCAGAACTCTAATCTTCCCTTTACTGTTGCTGCCAGAAACGCCAGATGAAAATGGCAAAACCCAGCGAGCTGACAGTCTTATTATGAAGAAGATAAAGAAAAAAAAGAAAAAGAAACACCGGGAAGATATGAGGGGAAAACGCCTGAAGATGTACAACAAAGAAGTGCAGACGGTTTGTGCTGGACTCACTCGCATTGACAAAGAGTCTCTGACTCAAGGACAGTGTGATAACTTGGAAGTGAACAAGGAATCCTTCAGGTATCTGAAGGATGAGCAGCTCTGCAGACTGAATTTGGGTATGCAGGAATATCGAGTACCCCAGGGAGTACAAACACCATTTGTGACTCACCAGGAGCATTCTGTTCGCAGCAGCTTCTTGAAAACTGGCACTAAATTTAGTAACTTCATTCATGAAGAACATCAGTCTAATGGTGGCGCTCTGGTCCTTCATGCTTACATGGATGAACTCTCATTTTTGTCTCCAGTGGAGATGGAGAGATTTGCAGAAGAGTTTCTTGCTTTGTCGTTCAGTGAAAATGATAAAAATGCAGCTTACTATGCTCTGGCCATAGTACATGGGGCAGCTGCTTATTTACCAGACTTCCTGGATTACTTTGCTTTTAACTTTCCTAACACTCCAGTGAAAATGGAGATTTTGGGCAAGAAGGACATTGAAACAACAACAATTTCAAACTTTCACTCTCAGGTAAGAACTGTTTAAAGTCATGCAAGTTAAATAGTATCTGGATGTGATTAATCTCACTAATCCAGAGTGGCGATGGCATAAAAGAAGTGGTCTGACAAACTATAGAAGCACTTCTGAGGCATGAGTGTGGGTCTTCCCCCCTCCTCCTCTTCCTTCCCCCCCCCTCCCCCGGATGAAAAATGATGGTGCTGGGACTTCTAGTGTGCCTGCTGTTTATTATTCTTTCTACCTGAAGTTATTTTGTGCTTATCAGTAACTGCTGAATCAGATTTCAGACACTGCTAATGCTAACTCTAACTAGTAGAAAGGTATCCACTGATCGTTGTGCAGGTTTTCACTTTATTTGTTCATCTTGAGAGAATACTGACACTATTCAAAACAGGAAAGTCTGTATTAAGTTCCCTAAATTGAAGTGTGTGTGTGTGGGAAAATGTTAGTATTTTCAATAGATCTAGCTTTTGCAATGACTTTACTCTTCAGGTTTCAGTATATCATGCACCATAAGCTTTTTAATAATATCTTCTGAATTCTAATAGTAGCTACTGCTGGGTATTACTTGTTACTAAAACTTAAGAGAGTTGGAATTTTTTTAATCAGTCTTGGAAAGGCTTTCACATTATAAACTGCCTTGCTTTTCACAATAGGCTTAAAATATTCTGAAAACTTCACAGGATAACAATGCTTTCATCCTTAGTTTTTTTTTTTAAAAAAAGAAAAACCTCAGTTGAAAGCTATTCTCTCAAGACTCAAATTCCCAAGTTTTCAAACTGTATCTCTGTGACTTAAATGGATGCAACACTAATAGCCAAGTTAATTTCAAGATTCTTATATGAAAAGCCCTTGCACTTTTTTTTTTTTTTACTCTTTTGTCATCAGGCTTGGCAGTATCTATGAACATGCAGCAACATTCCAGTTCTTAAATGTTTAGATACATTTGTTACAGATGGAATAAAACCTTCCTGCTCATCTAGCCTGAGAACAGATTCAAACTATTGCTTGCTTTAAGTCTTTTAAAAGGGGTTATTAAGGTCTCGAATACTGACTTACCTGTGAGAAAAAGACCTAAAACTCTCTACCATAGTACTGTTGGAACAGCCCTCCTGTAGCAACAGATTTTGGAAATGTGGTAGTTCTGATGGGCTGTCTGGTTCTCTTCAAAGTTCACGAAGTGCTCTTACAAGCAAGATCTGCACTGGAAAATGGATATTGCTTCATGGAAAGGTACTGTATGATTGCAGAGGCTTTTAATACTTCCCAGAATTTCTTATAGATGCCACTTAAATTAGTAATTATACTAGCCTTAGTTTTTGAGTTTGTATTTCATAATAGGTATCTGCTACAGCACTTTTTAACAACTTTTACTTCATGGGTTAAATTCTCTAAACTGGCAGACCTGCATCAGTGTGCACAGTACTCCAAAAACAGAGTATACAAATAGTTCCTTATCAGAACGCTTTTACACAATATGCATCTGAACCTGTGCTCTGCAGACGTGCAGCTTGTCCAGAGGTTAGGTTCAAGTCTTCTGTATTAGTCATTCATATCATGTTCTTTGGCATGTTGGTTACATTCTAACTCGAGTACATGTAACAGCTCTCTGAAATGGCTAAACAGCACCAACCAGACATGTAACAATTGTGTCTTTTCCTGGCCAATGGTCTTTGTCTGTGAACATCAATAGCTTGTACTGGAAGTTTTTGTGGAATGTATGGTAATGAATAAGAGGTTTCACTGGGTTGTATTCTACTCTTGATCAAGTTTAGACAGTACTTAATTGAAATAGATTGAATCATGACATTAGTTTCAGTTAGGCTAAAACACTTCTCTAAATCCAGCTCCAGCATGACCTGATTAATCCTCTATGGCTGAAGTATGTTAGTGTGATTCACACAGTAAACAAATGTGTAGAGGTACAGCTGTCAAACTCTGCTGTTAAAAAGACAGCTGAAGCATGAGTCTTTAGAGTATGGATGATGCTAAAATACCTTGTTTAAAGATCCATTTAAATTGATGGTGGATTCAGCTATGGTAGCTGCATTGTGTTAAAACTCAAGATGAGTCTTGAAAGCTAGCTCATCTTAAAATAGAAGGCTAAAATGCTCTACGTAAGAGAGCATAGGCAGGATAAGTCTAGCTATTTTATTTCAAAACAAATAGGTGGTTTTTCGTCTTAGAACTGGTCTGCAGTACTGCCTTTCCTTTGCAGCACTGTTGAAGAATGAACAAACAGGCTAAGCTTAGATCTTTTGAACCTGGCTGTATGAGAAATTGTAGAATACAAAAGTACACTATAGAACATCATAGCTCTGCAGATTAATCATGCTGTAGGAATGTTGTATGCAGTAACACTGACTTCATTTTTAATTGAGGGTGCTCAGTTAAGTGTTTTGTTTTTAAGTCAAACCTTCTGAATTTGTTTGCTTTACTGAACCAAACTGGCAAGGGGATTTCAAGCACTATGTATTCTTGAATCCTGGAGACTTGGCGTTGAGAAATTGGAATACTTCAGTCTGTAAACTGCAAGTCCGAAAGTTAACTTGACTTCTGGCTTGTACAACATTCAGCTGTTTCTTGCATAGTTGCCAGATCAGGAATCCTGATCACACACAGATTAAACTGAGTATCAGTAGCAAGCGTCTCCCATTCAAAGTAAGGACCTTATTCTGGAAGATGTCACAGAATCTAGTGATAATTATATTTCTTGCAAGGTGAATTAATTCATTTTCAGGGCAATGAGAACGACAGAAACTCCATTGACTTGTCTTTCCTATCTGTACATTAATATGGACTAGTATTTGGGTATCTGTTCCTACATATAATAAAGCACTCCAACTTGTATTTTTACACTCTAAAGATATTATATCCTGTATGGCTTCTGTACATTAAAATACTTACTAAGCTTGAGTGTTCTCTGGGTTTTTTTGCTTGCTCTGGCTCACTTGTTCTAATATTAAAGTGCTGAAGATAAGCTTCAGTTTGGAGCTATTCACTTGCACTAAGAGCTTTCAAGACTCAAATCACTGAGAACAGCAGTTTGTAAGCTTATTTCACAGTAAGGGCATACTTTAGTTTGGAAGTTCTTGGCAGCACAGCTTGAACATTACTTTATATTTCCTCATCAGTTGTCTCAGTACAATTGCTTCTAGGGCTACACAGTGAATGGGGATATATCAAGACTTGAAAAACCAGTTCTACCTTTTTTCCTCAAAAAGAATCTGATCAGCTGCCTATTCTGTTTTGCTATGTGGTCCAAAGAACAGTTAAACTGTCACAGCTGAGTAGGTTCTGGGAACAGGCCAGGAAAGAGTTGGGAAGTAGGCTTGTGTTAACTGATATTGTTGCTGGGAAGGAAGTGGGAGAAACAACAAACAGGATAGTAGGATAAGTTCTCCCATTCTTGGAGCATGCTGTCAGATAAAGTTACAATCAATATTCTTGAGAGCTTTGGTTAATGAACCATATCACAGCTTGGTCGTCTGCCCTCTTAACTTTAACTCCTGAACAAAAGCTTTCTTATGCTGGATGGGCAATTTAATTTTTTTACAGAAGCTATCAAAGAATGAAGATATCGTGCATCTGTACTGCAAACTTGATTTGCTGTATTGCTTAAAAACAATGTAAACAATGCCTGGTCTTATGGAAGTAGCTGACAGGTTTGGACAAATACACAAACCTTGCTGTGATGGCCTGTCACGCTGTCCCAATTTCCTTTGCTTATGTTGTAAATAGTAAGCCGCCTGGTATTTCTTCCCCATAGTAAAGTGTGTGCATGGTTAGCTATTAGTATGTCAGGTCAGCTATGATGTTATTAATGGCCCCTTGATTTACGCTTTTGTTTAGAGAAATTTCTCAGACTTCATTTGTTTTAGGCTTATGCCTCATCTGTGTGCACTCTTCCTTTCAGCATAGCAGTATACTGCTTCCTTGACCCTTCATGAGCTAGGGGTCTGAATTATCTCAGTAACCTACCAAAACCTATCAAAGCTGTCACTTCTCCAGGAAAAACTGACGCTGTCTACTTCTACTGTTGCTCAAGTGTGTGAAACACCTAAAACACTGCTAGGCACATCATTCAAATGCCATAAAATGTCTCGATGAAAACTGAAGACCTAATTTTAATTATACCTATAGCTTAAATTTTAGTGGAAGATAGCAAAGTTGTTGGAAAGAATTGGATAAAGATACTAGAACTTAAGTTTGATGAAACCATGGTACTGAAGGTGCTGTGGTAATAAACTGTTCTTGCAGCCATGTAAACTGGAATAACTCAGGCTAGGTTCATAAACAAGGATCATACTTTAAAAATGAGAAACTTTATGAAAAAAGTCCTAGTGGATATAAAGTGTATATACACCTTGAAGTGCTATAAAAACCTAGGTAAACCTTGAAATCCTGGTGTTCCTTAAAGTGCTTCTAGTGTCTGTCTCATTTCTAGCTCTTGAATTCTTTTCTACTTTTGCATCACATTCCAATACATTAAATAAGCATTGTCAAAGCTTCTATTTTTTCATTCCCTTTGAAAATGTTACCTATATTGCAAAGGAAAAACTGCGTATGGTATTTACCCATCTGTTTTGACTTTTTTGACAAACAGCTGCAAAATACCAGTGAATCTCAGCAAGTGGTTTCAAGAGAGCATGCCTCATCTGGAAGTGGTCCATCTCCATTTACTTTAGTAGCACTAGGCAGCTGCATAAGTTTAACTGGCTTAAGGACCTTAGTTCTGTTACTGCAAAGCAATAGTCTAATACTGCGGTTTTCCAGTACTACTGCTCTGAAATTCTTTTGAGGTAGCTGGTGAAGTTATTCCACCTTCTTGACATTAGGTAGGAACTTTAGCCTGAAAGGTGCTAATAGGATTTGGAGACTTTCACTTGGGTTGCTAATTCTCTTGGCTGTTGGCCTGTGAGGATAGTGCCTAGTTCATAAAAATCAGTACTGTCAAAACCAGAAAGTGAGTGTATGCTTATCGAGCTGCTAATGATAGTGTTGATGGACTTGAAAGTAGAGTGCTTGAACTGCACAGTGAAGCTCCTGTGAATGGCTTAGGATGTAACCTTCTGTATATGGAGGCAGAGGTGATGTGGTACAGCAGGTAGCTCAGGGCTGAGGAAATAAAGCTAAATGTGGAACAATCTTTTTGGCTTCAGTTAGGTTTTAAATTAAAAATAGGTGTATGTAATCAACACAAACAGGATATCTATGAAGCCAAAGAAAGAGGGACCCTGGAAATAGGACTGAGCTAAACTCCTATAATTAAGAAGTTAGATATCTGTGCTTGCTGCTAGAGGATAAAATCGCAGCAGTAACTGTAATTCTTGCTTTATTAATCTGGCTTCATTAAACTTTAACAGCTTCATGTAGCTATTAAACTATGTCATAATTTGTTGGCCAAAAACTTAAAAAAGCAACTCCTTCAAACAAAGCTGCTACATATATATACACCTTGTGTAATTCCATTTGTAGATTTATTACATCATGCTTACCATATACCACTATAAACTGCAAATTTCCAACTACCCTTTGGTCCTTCTTACCTCTTCCCCCTGCTGTCATGGAGACTGGGTGTCACTTTTTAATGCTAGAGCTACTTGAATGTGGAGAGGCTGTTAAATGATGATGGAAGGTTCAGAGACAAAATTAGAAATACAAAATAGACTAATCATGGGAAAATTTCTGATCTTTTAAGATTGGGTGGCTTCTGTAACTATCCACTCTGTGGCTATATGGTATATTATAGCTGCAGGCCATAAGAAGAGACCGGACAGTGCTGGAATCTTGCCAGGTGTTCTCCTGTACGAACAGGCAAAGTTTACAGATGACCCAAGAAAACAGGACAGTGTGCTCCAGACGTTGTTAAAAACCAGTCTCAGTCAGATTAAAGTGTTTCTGGCCACACCTGTGATGAGAGGTTATATCAGAAGATAATCCTAGAACTTCTGTGACTTAACACCAAGATGTACACCTGAGCACTAGCTTTCTAGTTAGACCTTTCATTTCCTCAGTTTCTTGTACAGTTTTGTGTATGCATAGATCAGAGCTGCTGCATGGGACGTTCTGGGCAGTCTTTTCACATATTCCCAAAGACATCTCTCTAAAATATGTAGATGAGTCTTGGACTTAGATGGAGACTCAGCTGTGGACTGGTGCATTGTATTACTAATTTTCAGTTCCCTGTAACAGAACTAAAGCTGTGATGGTATTGTCTTTTCCTTTCTGGCCACTCAGGTCAATCGAACGTACTGCTGTGGAACCTACAGAGCAGGACCAATGCGGCAGATCAGTCTTGTTGGAGCAGTAGATGAAGAAGTCGGGGACTACTTCCCAGAATTTCTAGATATGTTAGAAGAATCTCCATTTTTGAGAGTAAGCAGTCAGTTATGATGTTCTCTTTGAAGTGCTGTTGATATTTTAACAATTACTAAATCTCAGATATTTCTAAGTAATCAGAAACTGTAAAGTCAATGTCTCCATTGATACACTCATCATTTGGGCTACTGAGGATGGTGGTACGTTCTTTCCTCTGTCCAAATGAAAGGTACTGAACTAATGAAATAGCTATGTCAATTATTCAAAAACTAAAATATGGCTCATCATGTCATACATACTACATAATTACCTACTTTCCTAAAAACTAAGTGTGCTAAGCTTAGCTTAGAATATGTTTTACCTCTCAGAACTTGCATCAGTTTCTATACAATTTTTTGACAGTGAGTTTGAACCAGTTTTATTAAAGGCATTGTTTAATTTATCCATCTCACCCAGTGTTTTGTGTTCTGTTTTTTTGTAGATGACTTTGCCCTGGGGTACTCTTTCTAGTCTCAGACTTCAGTGCAGGTCACAAAGTGATGATGGTCCCATAATGTGGGTGAGACCAGGAGAACAGATGATTCCAACAGCTGATATGCCAAAATCACCATTCAAACGGCGCCGGTAACATTTTGGTTTCCTTTACTTATTAAAGGAAAAACATCAGTTATATCTGTTTTAGATTTGAGAACAAAAACTAAATATTTACATGTAATTAGTTCTTCAGAAGGCTAATTCGCAACTTATCATTTTCATTCCTGTTTAAAATTGCCTTAGTGAATTAAGTCAAATGTGTCATTTGCAATGGTTATATTATTTCACTGCTTTTCATAGCAATGCATCCTAGATCAATGCTTTCTTAATATTGTACTCTCCTGTTACCCTTCAGTAGCTTTTTTTTAATTCATCCAGTTTCTGTGAGAACTAATTATGTGTTAGGGGTGGGTGAGATGCTCTAAAACAGTAGACATCCTTAGACCATTAAAGTCGCATCGTAATGTTAGAGCATAAGCAGTTGCAGTACTGTCTGCTTTTCCAGGAAATATTGTGGGATGTGTGTGCGTGCGTGCCAGTGTGTGTGTGTATATATACACATATATACGCCTGTGTGTGTGTGCAAAGACACTTGATATCTTTCTCAGAATGAGTGCTTTGTATGGCTAATTTTAGGAGACAAAGAATTGGAAGCATATTCTAATTGTTACTTTGTGCAGAATATCTGAAGGTACTCCCAAATAACTTCAGTAACTGTTAAAATAGCTCAGTTTTACATGTCATTTAATTTATAGAAGAATTCTTTCAGCTCAAAGGAACAAAATTTATTTTTTGGTGACTAGATTTCTGTTCTGTAAAGTTTGTTCTCATAACCTGAATTGTACATAGCTGTGTTTTGCTCAATCTTTTATTGTCAGACACCTGGAATAAATCAAAGGGAAATGTTTTGATCTTAGATTTTGAAGCCTACAGGAAACAACATTTTAAAAGATTATTTTAAGCAAGTACATATTTTTCTGAGTAGTCTGAAACGTCTTTCAGTATGTCTTTTGATTATGCTGTAGATCAATGAACGAAATAAAGAATCTCCAGTACCTACCTCGGACCAGTGAGCCCCGTGAGGTTCTTTTTGAAGACAGAACAAGAGCTCATGCTGATCACGTGGGTCAGGGATTTGACTGGCAGAGTACGGCCGCTGTAGGTGTTCTGAAGGCTGTACAGTTTGGGGAATGGTAAGTGCAACTGAAATAACTATTCTAGTGGGAGAGGGAAATTCTAAACATTCTCCCTTATAAAAGGAAAATTCCCTGGAAAACAGGCCTAACTAAAGAAAGCATTCAAACCTTGTAACAAGGTAAATGCTGTCTAGAGCTTGAAAACTGTAAACTATTTATCTATTATTTTTCCTCCCTTTTTGAGGCCCTACAGAAGTTGTTAACAGCAGTTTGCAGAGAATTTTAGTGACATACAAAATAAGCCTCAAAATACCATACCCAGGCCATCATCTGTGTTCTTTTCCTGAATAGCTATGTTAATGTGAACTTCTGTAAACTGAGCAATCTAACTGGATTAATTTCAAAGCTATAATGCTTTCTCATTTCATGTACCCATGACATTGCTCTTGACCTTGCACAGAAAAAATTCTAAATTACAGGCTTGCAACATTGTTATTTCTAGCAATTACAGTAGAAATTGGATAGCAATCTCATTAGATTTGAATATGAGTAAAAGGTGCCAAAACTTCCCTTACTCTGGTTCACAGTCATTGGACAAAGAGAGCTGATAAATATTGTCCTCTTCATTTCAGCTTCAGAGTGCCACATACTTATTTTATATTTTTCCTTTAATATGGAAATGTTGGTCCAATTACAGAGTGGAAGAATTAAGGCAAATTGTGGCTCCAAGAACGTAACAGTCAACTTTATTAGAGTGGCAATTTGAACCTAGTTCTCTGACATTTTAGTACAGTATTTGTCCACAAAAACATAACTTCTGCTGCACATGCATTAAGGAAAAAAACAAACAGAAATCTGTTATATCTCCTTTCCTAAATAACGTGTATTTATTGAGAAGCAATGAGACTTCATGCCCAGTTGCAAATCAAACTAGCTACTTCGTTCAGTGAAACACTTCTCTGAAAGAGCTATAATTCACTATAACTCAAATGCTTTAAAAATTCCTGGAATTCTCATCTCTTTTTAGGAGTGACCAGCCTCGCATAACCAAAGATGTGGTTTGTTTTCACGCTGAAGATTTCACTGATGTTGTGCAGAGACTTCAGTTGGACCTGCATGAACCTCCAGTGTCACAGGTATTGAATCTTCCCTGCTGATGGCTCATTCTTAGTATTTTGAAAGTAGTTTCTGATAGTTTTCACGTTCACTGTATATCCAACCCTTTTGTATCCTCAGCAGCTCTTAGTTCTTGGCTCTGTAAAGCAATTGCCTTTCTCACGTTTCTTTGCACCAAGCTGGGATTTTGCTGTGAGTCCCTTTGTATTCTTTTGCCATTCTCCTCTCAAAGTCTAAGTTCAATTCAACACCTGCAGCTTTGTTAGTTACACAGTTATGATAACTGAGTTAACTTGTGACCAGCAGGCCCTCACGGAGCAAAAAACATTATTCAGGAAAAGGCATTACAAAAAAAGTGTTCTGTAGAAAAATATACACCACTAACATATTTTCTAGCATAAATACATATTTTGCATAAAAGATTCTGGTTGGTATGGTATTTACTAGTTGAGTCCAATGCAAATGACTTTCCTGCTTCCATCCCAGATACCCGGGTTATAACTATACACTTTGAAATTATCTGATGGGCTTCTTGGACCAGAACCAACTAATCTGTGGTTTTTGTTCCATTGGATAATTTTTCCACATTTTTTTAAGCTTGTCTTAGAGGTTGCAATGATTGCTACAGGTACCTTTGGGACTGGAATTTCAACTTTTATACTGTATCAGTGCCTTTAAGCGCTCATGTGTCCAGGACATCTCACATCTCAACATTATGCTTGCTGAACGTTTTGTACTTTTAAGTAATTTTTTCAACACCTTGTGGATTTTCAATTGCTTTAAGTATACCTTCGACTTGATATCTTCTAGTACTGTTTCTGGATGGGGTTATTTCCAACTTTAATGGCAGCAATGTGATTATCTGAGGATTATGAACCGATACCTCTTTCTTCCTTAGTCTAGATTTAAGTAGGTCCCATCCATTTTTGGTATAAGAGGTCTATCTGGTATTTAAGTACTGGAGGTTGTTAGGTAGATGCCTGATAGACAGTACTCCTGTGCAGTGTCTAGCATATGATTTGTACTACAGGAACAATTATAAGTTAAGAAATTACGCATGCTCGTTTCTGCCTTTTATAATATGTTAGATTTTGTCTGATGTTATCTTAGAACGCAGAGGCACCTGAACTCGGGCCTGTCTGCCAAAACAGTGCAGCCTCATGCTAAACCTGTTTCCACCTGTAACTGTAGAATGCTCTTATCTGTTAATTGTCCTCTCAAAGATGTGCACGTTACACAAGTTACAGTTAAGAAAGTGTACCATTCTCATGTAAAGAATTGAAATTGTACCCATTAAACGAACATTCTTACTTGGACACAGAATGTGATCAAAGTAAGTGGATACTGAATTGTTTACCCTGAACAGAGCATACCACTAACTTTACCATCTTTCCTCCTCTCAGTGTGTTCAATGGGTGGATGAAGCCAAACTAAACCAAATGAGACGGGAAGGCATTCGCTATGCTAGAATTCAGTTGTGTGACAATGACATCTACTTCATTCCTAGAAATGTCATTCATCAGTTTAAAACCGTGTCAGCAGTCTGCAGCCTAGCATGGCACATAAGACTTAAACAATATCACCCTGTGGGGGAGGCTTCTCAAAACGCAGAAAGCAATTCAAGCTTGAACAATAGTGTTCCTGGAAAGACAGAGTCAGAAGATGAACCCCAATGTGTAAGTATAAAAATAGAGTCTGAAGAACCAGGTATAGAAATGCAGCTTACAACAGGGGTACTCTCGTCCTCCTCCTCCGTTTCCTCAATATCA
The DNA here is from genome assembly GCF_036370855.1 of Dromaius novaehollandiae. Lineage (NCBI taxonomy): Eukaryota > Metazoa > Chordata > Aves > Casuariiformes > Dromaiidae > Dromaius > Dromaius novaehollandiae. Next base: position 7,601,552 of record NC_088124.1, on the reverse strand, counting down.
GGACTCGTGCAACCAGATCAGGTGGCCCGGCCCCTTCCAGGTTTTAAAGTAGAGTCTGATCAGCAACACAGTCCACAGGATCATACAGGCTCTTCTGTGTGATATGTATATAATCAAACATTTTTTAACAACTTTTTAAAATTTTGATGTGAAGTTATAGTTTTATAACTGGCTTATGTTTTATTGGAGAAATCTTGCCTATAATTCTATAAAGAAAGGTGACATTCCAAAATGTCAAGCATATCTTTTTTACACAGATTATGCAAAATTCAAGTTGTATTTTAACCCCTTAGTACAACCTGTAACAGTGGTCTACCACTTCTTTCTGTTTAAGTAAAGAGATATTCAATATCTCCCCAAAGTCAGAATGAAATTCCTCCAGGAACATAAAATGATTGAACTACATTGGTCAGTGTTATTTCCCTACTTTTACTTTATCTCTAATCTTCACCATAAAGTGATGTTTTTGTAGAAGACTTGCAAAGTGACTTTCCCATCTCATTTTAATTGCTAAGAAAAAGAGGAAGCACAGCACTTTTGATGATTTGTAATATTTTTGACATCCTAGTTTATATACAAGTTATTAGCTATAGAAGTTGATCTCTATTTCTTACAGTCCTACAAAGGTGATCTGTAAAATTAACTGAAGAAAGTGTCTGATCCTGTTGAAATGTAATGACTTACTGACCTAACACTTTTCATAGCACTGCTTATACTGTTTGGTGTGAGGATTTTGCTTCCAAAATACATCTTCCCAGAACATGATTAATTCTAGTGGCAAAATTAGAGAAGCTATTGGTAGTCTTGTGGAGGAAACTGCTATCTTTGAGCACTTTAAGGCTTTAAAATACTAACCAACTTGGCAGCTTGTTTTGACCAGGTCATAATAAATGTCCAATGGAACCACACTTTCCCTGGTACTGATGCACTTAATATAATAGCATTGAGTTGATGACTGACTTATACAATAAGACTGTCCTTATTTTAGGAAGTTCTGTGTTACTATTTCACAATAAAGTATTATGGCATTGGACTGCTGTTTCCATGTGTAGCTTTTGGGTGCCCAGGTACTGTGGAAAATCAATGGCACATGCTAAATATGTAGTGTCAGCTATCAACAGTTTTTTAAAAATCTTTCAGTATTTCTGAATGTTGATGTGTAATCTGTATTTGACTTTCACTCACCCCATTTATAACTGTCCTTTCCAGTCATCAAAAGGAAAAATCCTGTCTTGTCCCTTCCCCCCTAACACCCCCTGCACATTTAGAGTACAAGCTGGGTTTTGGTGCAACTGAAGTTGTCTCCAGATAACTTTATTTGTTCTAATCCTCACTGGGGTAGGAAAGATTTGAAACACTATGTTAGACTAGACAAAAGCAAAGATGCTGTGTTAGTTCTGGATGCATCTTTTTAATATCAATTATTACTCTTCTCTTTATAAGGGTCTCTAAAATATGTTACTCTATTATAAATCTTACTTTGTGCAATATTGTTTGTGTAGGCTTTTATATACATATTAGCACCTCAGTGTAGAGGTCACTATTTTAAACTGATAGAAAAATAATCATCAGAAGATACTGCAGTGATTAGTTAGAACCTGTATTACTCCTTATGTGTATGTATGTATTGTCTTCGGTACAAAAATGAGGACTAGGAAATATTTCATTTTAAAACTAATTTACAGATTGAAGTGGTAGTGACTCGTTTAGTAATCTGTGTAAATAAGGTGTTAGAATGGAAAGCTTTTATGATGAAAAGTATTGTGATTCACGCAGGGGTGTAATTTAATCTTAGCAGAAATTCTAGATGATCAAGATTGGTTCAGAAATGAGCCGTCTGTTCTCTGGTGGATTTTTTCCACTTTTTATGTTGAGAGGAATTTCATAGCTTTAAGGGTTGTGCAAAGTAAAATTCCTCACAGGCAATAGTGGTTTTAGTTCATCCTTCATATTCAAAGATTGTATTACACAAGTATGTTCTTTCCTTTTTACAAAGTCTGCTAGTCTTCCAAGTGCCCGTTTCCCTTCTCACATGTGCTATTCTTTGGTCGTGTCAGTAGAGGGACATCAGTAAGGTGGCCATTCTTTGACAGCCAGCACTGTGTACAATCACTCAGGAATTGACAAATCTGCAGATCCTACAGTCATTCTGCCCACGTATCTTTAAAGGCAGAATAAACAGATTAAGAGCCACCGTACACCAACTTGTCTGTGTTATTTTAGAACTTGAAACAGAATGAAAAGGGAATCAATTTGGAAGTCCTCTGCACATTATAATAGCATGTTTTTAAATGGATAAAGGAAGACAACTAGAGTGGCTCATGCTGCTTTTAAATCTGTAGCTTCCTTTAGTGAAATCTGTGACTACAGTCTGTCTGAAGTACTAGGAAAATGCTCTGACTTCTCTTTGGATGGAGGCAGATGACCCGTTGTATCATGCTCTCCTTATAGTCAGTTCAGTTACTAACTTAATATCTAATGTCAGATTTAAATGTGGAAACATTGTATCTTCAAATGACTTGGGAGGATGATGCTGATACTATTTTAGAATATTTCTGCAAGATTGAGGCAGAGAGGAACAGACTTTATAAAAAGCTATGACCTTAAATACATGATCAACTTTGGTATGCTTAATCCAAGGTGACATACTGCTTTCAAACTCCACCTCAGCTCTGGATATAAAGCATGGGAGGGATTGCTTGTGAAGGTCGTAGCCAAACTGTCTAGCCAGTGCTTCAAGATTCCTTCAGCTGCACTGAAATCAGCAGAACAGAATTCGAACACCTTGATGTGAAAGATTCAAATGTTTTTGTGAATAACATGCATAGAATACTGATTTCATAAGCTATAGCTATTTTAAAATGAAATAACAAATTCAAGCCATTTAGTGTTTGCTGAGCAAAAGCAAATCCCTGGCTAAGTCCAAGTAAATGTTTCTGAAAATATATCTCATGTTAAATAGATGGCTGTTTGATGAATTTCTCAGATTTCATAAAACAGCTTACATGTAGGGATAATCAAACTTTGGCAAACTTCTTTGGCTGTTTTAACAGTGCTCAGTTTTAACCTTCTGGATAGACGCAAAAGAGTTTATAAATATCAGTGAACTGGTCAGTTACTGTAAATTGTCCTTCCTCCATTTGAGGATCTGCCCTGTGGTGTGTCTTTTTTTAAAAACAAAAAACCTACAGTCTACAATTGATACCCAGGGAACACTCCTGCTTTATGCCTGAGACAACTGCTAGCTGACTGAGAACATCGTGCTCTGTCTATAAAGAGTGGTCAGCTTTAAGCTGGAACTCGGGCTTTGGCTTCTATTTGAAATAAAGTGTTGTTGCTGAAAACAGCTGTCATTTGGGATGAGGATAAGTGGATCAATTATGCTAGGAATGAACTAGCAAAATGCAATCTAAAGATAAAAGATAAGCTTCGCATTCCTCTCTCCTTTAGACATGCTACAAGTCATTTTTGCAGGAACTTGATATACCTTGAGAGTAATTTATGAAACTGGACACCTGTCTCATTGCGGTATTCTCTTCCAGAAAGGTGGGACACTGAGTGAAGTGTCCTCAGGGGATATATAATTCACGTTTTTCATAGGTATAGGTCTTGCCATACAGTTAAAGGGCTCTGTACTGTACTGTAGTCAGTTTTCCTACATGTTACAATTTGTCCAGAGGAACTAATGCTAATCATCAGAGCTTTTATTGTGGACATGAATTCAAGTCCTTCGTCAGGCAAGTCCTCCCATTTACAGGCCTGAATTGACTGAGTAATAAACTCCCCAAATCATAATTTCCTAGAAATGCTAAGTGTTTGTAGCCATATGTTTGTTTAAAGGGTGCAAGAAGAGAGGAATATTTGTCTTTGCTCCCCCCAAAGTGACCTCTCTAACCTTAGAGCTTGTACTCTATGTTCTTATGTTGTTCCAGTTAGAAACCCCAACGATGTTTTGGCCTTCCATCAATATACATAGTAGTTTTTAGAATGCAATAGCACATGTAGTTGAGAAGGTGTCTCTTACTGTGGCACTCTTGAATTGTGTTTAAAGAAATACATATGCTTCTAATTTCTTTGTACAACATGTAAAGAGATTTCTGTATTGCTGTTTGTGATTTAATTTGATTTTGATTGGCAGCTAAGATTTTTCTGTGGTTTTAATTTATCTAAGGTCTTTGCCTCAGAGGACATGTACAATTGCCTGGAAGACTGTTTGCTTTGTGCGGCCTTAGTATATTTATTGACATTTAGCAAGTGTTTTAAAGAGGTTTTATACTGAGTAGTGTAAACAGGTGAAGCTCCAGAACCTCTCTGTGAATACTCCTCTAACGCAGTGCATTTCTTTTAGTAGCTGACTGTACGAGAGTGTCAAACTGTTAAGCTATTTCTTTGTAAAATAGTCAAACGGAATGCATAGAATTTTTTCCTGTAAAGTATTTTTTTAATAAACAAAGTCTGATTTTTGTCCTTTACCTGGATCGCTGGCTGTTGCTGGGGCGAAGCCGCCGCGGTGCGGTGCGGTGCGGTGCGGGGCCGCGGAGGGCTCGGAGCCCGCCGGGCCTCGGCGCTCTGCTCGCGCTGCCTGCGGGGGCGGGGGCGGGCGCGGGCGCGGGCAGGCGCAGGCAGTCGAGCACCGCGCCCTGGCCCGGCCGTTGGGCGCGCGGCGTCTCCAGGGTAACGCGGGCACCGGCGGGAGCGGCCGGGCCGGGCCGGGCCGCGCCGAGCTCTGGTGTCGCCGCCGGCGGCGCGGCGCGCCCCATGGCCTCCCGCGACAGCGATGCCATTTCCTGGTACCAGAAGAAGGTGAGTGGCGGCGGCGGCGGCCCCGGCGGCGCCGGCGGCCCCATGCCCACCGCCCGCTCTCCCCGCAGGTCGGGGCCTACGACCAGCAGATATGGGAGAAGTCCATCGAGCAGACCGAGATGAAGGTAACGGCGGCGCCGGCGGCCCCGCGGCCCCTCGCCCCCGGCAGCTAACGGGCCTTTGTTTTCGGCTTTGTAGGGCCTCAAAAACAAGCCTAAAAAGAAAGGTCACATTCAGCCCGATCTGATCGATGTCGATTTAATCAGAGGTGAGTACCCCGCGAGCGAGGTGCCCGTGTCCGGCGTCCCACCGCGGCCTGACGGGCATCGCCGCTTCCCCGGCCGTCTTGCTCCTGGCAGGTATTTTCTCTGGAAGCGTTAGTGCTGAGCGCAGGCTCAACGCTCAGCTGAAACTCTGACTCTGAAATGATCAGCTTTCCCGCAGCTGCGGTGCCAGGTCCCGTTAGAGGTCTCCTGCAGACCTGCTCCAGCCCAGGCTGGTAAGATGCCCGCTTTTCTAGTGTTAATGCGAGACGAGGATTGGAAACCTGCAAGCAGAGAGAGGAGGAATTTCAGAGCAGTCCTTGGTGCCTTTTTGGATGAGAAGTGATTCAGCAAAAGCAGTTTTAAATGCTGGGGAATATAGACTTAGGCGGGGGGAAGGGTCAGTAGCAAGTCTGCTGAGACAAAACGAGGGCTTCTGTTGAACACACCTGTCTGAGCTGTACAGATTACGCAGCAGTTGGGCTATTGTTCCCCTTTTGAATTTATAACGTGTTCTGGCAGAGTTTGGTCTTGGCCAAAGGGGAAATCATAAGTGAGAATATTCTTGTAATTCACAAATAATGACTTGTATGCTTTCTTTTAATTCCAAGGCTCCACATTTGCCAAAGCCAAGCCTGAAATCCCATGGACATCACTAACTAGGAAAGGGATTGTGAGAGTTGTATTTTTTCCATTGTTCAGCCAGTGGTGGATACAGGTTACTTCCCAGCGTATTTTTATGTGGCTTCTGGTGCTCTACCTTATGCAAGGTAAGGAGTGGGAGCAGTCTGTGCTAGTCTTTCTTTTGTAAGAAACACAATATTCTTATGCAGTGTTCTGTAATGTGAGAAGGATCTTATCTGAAATCTACATGTCTGAGCACTACCTGCTGGTGTGGGGCACAGCTTTGCCTTTTGTGTTTGCTCAGGGTGCGCGTTCATGCTTTTCAAGGTGATTACATTACTACTTGTGCTGTGTTTGCTCTGCTGTGTCTTGTTGATGGGGCTTTGGACCAAAGCTTGAGCATTTAATTCATGACTGCTGTCTTTCCTGTGGGACCTTGAACCAGTTGTGTAATCAGGTGTGCTTCGGGGTCCTGTCTTTACGTGAAGTTATGATGGTGTTTCATTAATGCATGTAAGACACTGGGAGAGAGCGTAATCATCTTGGTAAAAAGAGTTTTGAATTTTCCTTTTGTCGTACTCAGTCTTTCACAGGTGCCATGCTTCAGACAGCTTGTTTATATTTACAGCTCTATCTGAGCTGCAGTGGCCTGGCTTAAGTTCCAGATATAGATTTGATGTAGGAACAGTTAAGTGAAGAGTCTTTGATTGATGTTACACAGATCTGACTGGACAATTCTGATTTTTTTTTTTTTTTTGCCTTAAAAATCTGTGGATTTAGGCAGCCTCTTACTATCCTTTTGGACCTTAACATTTTTACCAATGAAATCGTTGCAGAATGTTTCCCTGTAGTTCTGGTAGTATTATATAGCTGATTCTTTATACTGTGACTAGACCCCTTTCTCTCCTTCGAGGTGCTCTTTCAACTTTGTCTCTCTGTCCTGTGTTTATTCTGTGGACAAATTTTTCTACCTCGCCAATGCATAAGGGAAGCTATTTAGCAAAGGGAGTTTCTGTTGCAGTGTACAGGAACATATCTACTGTAGCATGAAGATTTATAGCTCAGGACTCTTTTGTATCAACCTGGTTCTGTTGTTATCTTTCTCTGAACTGGTCTGGAATTTTGTCTGCTGAAGGTTATGAGTTGCTTTTTCACAGAACACAATTTAAAGCAGCCAAATTCCTTGTATATATAATTTCCTTCTTTGTGCTTTTGCATCCTATATTTTGATAGATTTATAGACTACTCCACAGCATAAGCAACTTCCATGAAATAATGCCTACCAAGATGTATGGTACTAGTGTTTGCAGAAAGGATAAAGCAGAGTAAAAATAAACAGTGAAGACAGAAGAAAAAAGTGGGAGAACTCCCAATATAATTTTTGCGTTTGATACAATTTTCTCCTTTTCAGTGATAGCAGTTGTGTTGTATTTCATGATGCCTGTTGTGAGTGCGAGTGAAGTCATGGGACCAATGTGCCTTATGTTACTGATGGGGACTGTTCACTGTCAGATAGTGTCCACCCAGATAAACAAACCCTCAGGGACCAATGGACTCAGCAGGCGGCGGAGGTGAGAGCGCTACCCAGTTCATTTGTTGGGAACAAAGCATCTGGTAGATTGCTCATGGTAGAAGTTAACGGATAAATATTCTCTTCTATTTTTATGTAAATACATTTTTTAACTATAAATGTGAAAATGAGTATTTTCTTTCTGACTTGTAATCTTCTCACAACCTGGACAGATGCTGCAAATTCACTGGTTACAGACTATGATAGGTCTGCTTCAGTTTGCACCTGGACTTTTCTTGTTCTAAAGTAGCTTTTTAATCCAGGTTCTTTCTGTGGCCAGAGGAAGGCGTTCTGCATTGTAAGGCATCCTCAAGGCTTTGCAAAGCAAATTGGAGTTCTGCTTTGGCCTTAACTACAGGGAATTGCTGATGTGTGTTGATGAGAGGCAAATGATGACAGAAATGACTGTGCTAGATTCATTGCTGGCAATCTTTTTTTGTGCATGTGGGAGATGTTACAGTTCATCTATTAGATATTTAACTTTCAGATGTCTGACTCAATGCAGATGCTAATAATGCATCTGAACACAGGATGATGAATGTGGATACATTTTTGCCTCTGTTAGATTTCTACACTAAGGACTGTCCGGATTTTGTCTGTTGTGTCCTTTTCAATTCATTTATTAGTGATATTGATGTCCTGTGTGTACATGCATAATTTCTGTTAATCCTAGTAAAATTTACTTTATTATATATGGAAATGAGCCTCCTGTGTGCATGACTCATTTAAAATAGCATCTACAGGCTGTTCAAATCCAATTGAGATTTTTTAAGAAAGACCTAAGAGTAATTTGCCATTCAAACTTAATTGTCCTTTTCTTTTTTCTTTTTTTCTTAAATTAGGAAATTACGCAAATCTGTGGGTGTTGATGGGAACAGTTGGTCTTCTCCTGACAAAGCCAGTAAAGAAGAGCAATCAGAATCTGCATCCATTCTTGACAATTTATTTGGCACGCTCTTCCGAAGGAGGTTTGTGATCTTCACTGGGTTTGGTGTGAGTGTTTGTAATGACACTGTGTGAACAATTCAGTATCTTGAAAATGCAGGCAAAACGTGTGCTGTCACTAACGTCCCAAAAGTCTGCCAATTAGTTTCTTTCAAACTAAAAGTGCTGCTACTATTGTAGGAGACAGTTTCCTCATGAATCTTAAGTCTGTCCTTATTAGGAGATTGGACCAAATCTCATGTTCTAGCTGTAATTAAATGCTAGATGGGTTGCAGAAAGTGGCAAAGCATGTTTTTATTTATCGGGTAAGTGACCTTTTCTGAATATATATGCTTAAATTATATTATTATTTTGCCTAATTTCAGAGCAATTGTACCTTCTAGTATAAGTTGCCTGGATAGTCATCTCACTTTCCCTTCTTCCTTTTTCTAAAAGTAATTCAGGGAAAAGGAGGATACATAGTTTGGGATATTATTTCATTGTCTTCTACTGTTTTCTCAGGTGAGTTTCTTGATGAATTCTGAACTGACAGGTCCTTTCTCTTGATGCAAACTTCTTGTCGTCTTAAGTTGCTCTTTGTTAGTTTTTCAAAATTGCAATAAGAAAATATTTCCCTCTGGATTTAGAAGTTTTAGGGCACTAGCAGGTTAATAACAGGAACCAGCTTGTGAGAAGCAGATTGTGGCCCTTTTTATTAAAGGGACATAAAAGTGCCTGACAGCAAAATACAATTCTGTAGTTCCTTAGTTATTGCTTAGTGTGGGACCTGCATGGCAAGTGAAGGAGACCCTGATGTTATCTTCAAAGAGCTTTTCTCTGACATAAAAGCATTTAATTTTATTTTCTCTCACAGAATCAGAAGAGTAAAGCTGGTAGCTGAAAAAGGGACTGAGACAGAAAATGATGCAAGTGCTGTGAATAATGGTATTAAACACAGACATGCCAGGTCTGAATACAGGCTGTTGCCCTTCAAGGAGAAAAATAAACTTTCTGATGGGGAAAAGAGTCATCAGGTACTAGCAGGAAAGATCCATTTCAGATGGCAAATTTCAGTATAGTCCGTATGTGCCCAAAAGTTTGTTGAGACTGGGCTATATGGATTGATCTGATACAAGATACTCTCTTACTCTACGTATCTTTGCTTACATATAGGAAACCTAAAAACCCTTTCTACTTCTTGAGTTGAACAGTTGACATGGTGCTAATACTTTACTGTCAAAGCTTTTTTCATGTGTATGTTACAACTGTCAAGTATGTTAAACATGGACAATCCTGGGAAATTTCTGTTCTATCAAAGTGCTTATTTAGTTGTAGAGACTTCAGGTCTCAAGCTGTTCAGTTAAGGAAAACTGCTGGTAATGATTAAATAAGCAAATACTCAAAAGCATTTATGCAAAATATTTGCCTTGCAAGCAGTTCCCCTTATTATCTTCCTGGGCGCAGGCAGGAAGATTGAAAACATCTCCTTGGGGAGAGGGAAAGACTGAGTTAAAACATCGTGACCTCTGTGAAAACTTTAAAACGTAAACCTTTGTGGAGATGTTATTTTGGAGGCTCCTCTTGAGTCAGAAAGGTGTCACCTCCCATATGAAGAACTCAGATGAGGATCTGTGCCAAGTAGCATAGAGCCCACCCTCCAACTTGTGTGTTTCTAGGCATTCGAAAAGAAGCAGAGGGAGGTGTAGGGGGACACATCCCATGATTCGGGGTCTGCTGGGCAACAACTTGTAGATATGGCTGTCCTTTTGGGCTTAAAGTTGCTGGTAAGACATAGCCCCAAGAGCTGTTTCCTCTACCCCCCCATCTTACCTTTTACTGCCCCTTTCCCCCTACCCCCTAAATCCAACTCCACCCCAGCCCAAGATCCTCTGTCATTGCCGCTGCAGCAAGGCAAGTGCAGGGACAGAGAGCTGTAATTTGTGACATCTCTGTGATGCTAAGCTGGCTTCTGTTTCTGTGCGTTCTGTGGAGAGTGTCCTCTTCCACTGGCTCTTGCAGGTAATCAGAGGTTGTTGTGTGGACAGGTATACTAGCAGTGCTGGCTTGGAGCCTCTGCTTTGAGGCGGTTCAGCTTGGTCTTTTATCAGTGACTTTTTTAGTCTTATTTTGCCTGCTGTTTTTCTAGGATGAGTGTACCAACATAGGTGGTATTTCTGATGAGCTTTCAAGTGAGGAGGATGCTGAAGCAATGGCACAAAGGAGTGTGTTACGCCAGAGTGTAGAAGGGGCCTCCAGTGACAATAGCTATGAAGATAAGAAAAAGAGGCCCCTTGTTTCCTTGAACCAGGCTGTCTCACAGGTAATCTTGTTGAATTAATGTAATTTCCCACACCATTTTATGCTATGGATAGTGAGCTGATTTTTGTTTGTTTTTGGCAGGTCAAGCAAGCTCTTAAAGGGGCCAGAGACTCTGACAGTGTCGTGGAATCTGAACTAGAATCCACATTATATAGTCAGGTATGGTCATGAATCCAAGAGGTGTAGGTTCGCTGAGCCGGTGCGGTGCAGGGAAAGCCCCCAACTAAAATAAACCACCATTAAATGACAGTGCTTCAGCATCTTTAGGCAGGAGGTGTGGCCTCTCTCCTTGCCCATTTGCAGCTTTGTGAACTGTATTCACCATTGTGAATCTACTGTTTTGTTTAACCAAAAAAATCACTCTACTGGCAGGAGCGATATGATCTAAGTTGCCTGTAATTGCTTATGTTGAAGACCTGTAGTTTGTGAAGCAGCACTGTACAGCAGTTTTTATGCTAACATTTTGCTTTTGAAATGAAGAAATGAATCTAAATCTTTTATTCTGTGTTATTTAAATATTCATGAAATGCTTTCACTTTATCCCTTCCTTTATCTTCCCCTCCCCTGCCACTCCCACCACCCAAAAATAAAATATAAACCAATATAAATAAAATCCATAGATATAAAAGCTTATAAATAAATACAAAAATAAAATATAAATAAAATCTTAAAAGAGTTTATGTAGAAGCCATAAAAAAAATTAACATCAGAATGAATAAGTCAATTTTTATTTTTTAAAGTTGGGAATGGGGGAGCTGCTATTTCTGTGTGATTTCCTGCATGGAACTGCCAGTTACAAAAACTGTCACTGTGTAATATTGCTTTTAACAAATCACACATCAGTTTGGATCAGGTGGGTTCGACTGAGCTGAAAGCTGACTTAGCTGTTGTTTGGGGGTATGGGACTTTGCTGTGTAAATGTTTTCTTGTCTTGCAAGGACTCGCGGTCCTGCATTAGTGCAGGATCCCGGAGCTGTAGTGTGACCCGGAGAGACTCCGAAAGTACCCGCCACGACTCTGAGACAGAAGACATGCTTTGGGACGATCTGCTTCACGGGCCGGAGTGCCGCTCGTCCTGCACCAGCGACAGTGAGGAAGTGACTGTGAGAGGGGCAAGGCGGGACTTGAAGGAAGATGTTTTCCAGCAGGTTTGTTGATTTGCAGTAGCTGAGAAAGCTATGAAAGATTTTAGTTTTTAATTTTTCCTCTCTCCTCCCCCTGGCATAATATTGTACCTGCCCAAATAAATATGAAGGACTGGTCTGAATGCTGTTGTCATAATGTGCTCTACCTTCCACTGGATGATCCCATTCTGTCAGCTGTGCGAGTCATGCAGAAGGCTGGAATGATTTGAGCAGCAGTAATGAACCCTCTGTCCAGGTATTATTTGGACAACTGCTAATCCTGAAACAAAGTGTTTTACTCAAACAAATTTGGAATCCCTTTCTCAATCTAAACTCTTAGTAGGCAAAGTATGATTTAATACAGGGGCAGAAATACATTGTATGCCTGTTCCATTCTTTTCTCCTTTATAGAACCATTTGTTTTGGCTACAGAATACAAGTCCAGCATCTGCAAAAGTCAGTGCACTGATCTGGGAAGGAAATGACTGTAAGAAGGTGGACATGTCCGTGCTGGAGATCAGTGGGATTATCATGAGCAGGGTAAGAGGGCTGTAAGGCACTGCAACCTCTCCCCCTCACACTTCAAAACAAAACAAAACAACCACACACCCCCAACTGAAAATAACTATTCCTGCAAATACGAAGTGCAGTACAAGGTTCCCCCCCCGGCCCCCGGCAAATGCAGCTGTCATGAATGTTCTTACCTAGTAATTACATAAGCAAAACACAGGGAAGCCAGCAGGTTCTCCCAAAGACTAATGAGCACTGGCTGTTGTTGGCTGTATGTCTCGGCAGTGTGCTGAGGTTTTTTTTTTTTGGGGGTGGGGGGGGGTGGGGTGGTTTGTTGTCTGAAATAGGCAGAATTATTTTACACCATGTCCTTTGGGGGTGGTGGTAGAGGGCCTGAATGCTTGATTGATTTGATGCTGCTACAGCAGCATGCCTTTCCCTTGATACAAAAGCACAAGCAATGGTATTGGGGTTTTCTTTTCTCTCTCTTTTTTTTTTTTGTTCCTGTTTTATCAGGTTAATGCCTACCAGCAGGGCGTAGGGTATCAAATGCTGGGCAACATCATCACCATTGGATTAGCATTCCTGCCATTCCTCTACAGACTATTCCGCACAGATAACCTGGAGCAGCTGTGTTCCATTTCTGTAAAGGAGCTTTTGCATATCTTTTGTGGGGCACCTGCTAGCACGCCTGTCATTGTTTTGTCTGCTATCAACTTCCTTGAACGACTTTGCTTAACCTGGATGTTTTTCTTCATGATGTGTGTTGCTGAGAGAACATACAAACAGGTATGTCTAAATGTGCAATTGCCTTTCCTGAACCCTGGAGCAGGTGGTCTGTTGATACCATTCTGCCTTTCGTAAAAGACAGCGGTAGGACAAGGACGTCCCAACAAGCCCAAGTGTTGACGGGTAGCTGGTAAGATGTGCTAGACGCTTAGGTAGGTGAGGCTGGTAAGACTCCTAGTCAACAACAAACTTAAACCTACCAGTACATTTCCTGCTCTCTGGACACCTCCTCCCCACAAAAAAAGATAGAAAAAAAAGAAAAAATAATCTTTAACTCCTTGAAACAGCACTCTGCATGGAAGTGAACACTGCAGAGTGGAACTATTTATGAAGAAGAAAATACCTGCAGACAACTTGGTTTCCTGTTCTAAGATGGAGAATGAGATAGCTGGTTACATCACATCTCCCTTCTGACTATGGGCAATAGCTTTGTCAAACTGGCTGTAGATGTTGCGTGCTAGGAAGCTGTGTGTCATTTATTGGTCTAGTGAGAACTTTGTGGTTAAGCTGCAGTAGCAACAGCAATTCTACCTCTGCCATACGCAAGCTGAGTACTATTATTTACCTGAGAGGTCATGCAGCAAGGTCCCAATTAGGTTTTTCCAGTGTGCCATGAAGCTAACATTTTTCTGCCACAGTTACCATAAAGCTATCCCAAACAACCTTGTCTCTTTTAGACTAATTTATGGTTTTGTGTGCATATATGTGCGTGTGTTTGTGTGCGTGTGTGTATATGTGCTCCTTTTCTTTTTTTTTCTTTTTCTTTTCTTTTTTTTTTTTTTTAAATTTGCAGAGGTTTTTGTTTGCCAAACTTTTTAGTCACATTACATCAGCTCGGAAAGCCAGGAAATATGAAATTCCTCACTTCAGACTCAAGAAGGTAGAAAACATTAAGATCTGGTTATCCCTTCGTTCTTATCTAAAGGTGAGTTCTGATCCAAGATGGGTGTATTTAATTATTACAGTGGGTATAAACTAAGTCTCTTGCACTTTACTCATTACTGTCTGGCATTTTGGACATCAGTGGCTGAATATTTAAACACTTATGGCTGTTTGTGGAGAGCCTTGTCTTTGCAGCTCCGTAAGTCCAAAGCTTAGACCTAACTCAGCATCATTGTTTCTGCAGAGGCGAGGCCCCCAGCGATCTGTGGATGTTGTCGTATCTTCAGTCTTTTTACTGGCACTTTCAATTGCTTTTATATGCTGCGCCCAGGTGAGATTTTTTTTTTTTTTTAGCTTTTTTTTTTTTCTTTTAAAGAAGTAAGTAGGAAAAAAAAAACAGCTAGTGGAAGCATTTATTTTGCCAAGCATACAAAATACATGCGCTGTAGCTGTTTTTCTCCCCCCCCAAACTATAAATTTTATATATATATATATATAAAACTTTTAAAGCTTTGGTAATAGTTGCTCATTCAGTATACAGGCTTTCTATAGTCATTAGGAATATTTTAAGACATAGGCTTTTTCGCACAGAGGAAAGGACTCTGCTTAACTGCATCTAATCTTCACAGGACATTTTATTTAAAAGGGCTGATTACAACACCCTTTTTAAACACCAGTGTTGTTGACAGGAAAATAGCCAAGTTTCCTGGAGTGGAAAAGCAGGGCAACAACTATTACACCTTTTAATTCTTAATTCTTCTGTTATAGTGAGTGTTTTTAATGCTGGAGCTGTTTTTTTTTTTTTTTTTTTTTGGGGGGGGGGCAAGAGACCCTTTAAGTCCTTAGAGAAGTTCTTGATGCCATGAAGATGCAGTTGTGGTAACAATAAGATTGATAATTAATTAGCAGATACTAGCTCCCACTGCTGTGATGGCTTTTTTAAGTCATGGGTTACTGAAGGAAGTCCTGACAATCCCAGTCCTGCTGTAATAAGTGCTGGTGAGTGCATGCACTCCAAGGAAAGGCACAATCAGCTTAGTATGGCCATGGTGGTTTAAACTGCCAGTGGGAGCAACATACATGAAAGGAAATACATTTTATTACTAGTTAATTGGACAGAGGGACAAAAGCGAAAGAACAAGCTTTCAGGCTAACATTCATTTCTTGAGGAAAAAAAACAAAGTCCAAGCTAAAACTAGGTTAGAAACAAGGCCTTTTACTTTAACCTAGTTACATGAATGGATTACACTTCAAGGGAAAAAGTTCTGTCAGTAGCTATAGAGCACAGATACCTGTTCAGAAGAGGAGTAAGGGCAAGGCTTTTGCCTCACTCCAAAGAACAGGCATGTTACTCTTTATTGATGTTGGCATTTTTTTTTCAACACAGGTTCTCAAGGGTCACAAAACATTTCTGAATGCAGCTTACAACTGGGAATTCCTGATCTGGGAGGCAGCACTTCTTCTCTTTTTACTGCGCCTGGCATCCTTGGGCTCTGAAACCAACAAGAAATACAGTAATATTTCAATCCTGCTCACTGAGCAGGTATCTCCATTTAGCTCATTCTCCCTTTGACTCCTTGGCTTGTTTGGATATAATTATTGCTCAAACCGTATTAAAAAAATACTGGAATCAAATTTTAAAATTTAGAAACTGTTACTTGTGCTGTGCAGTAATAAAGGGAAACTGCACAGCAGGCTATAAGCTATTAAACATTTGAGCAGACTCAAATTCTAAAATTCTAGCATATTTTTTGGCTTTAGGTTATCTGTGTAATTTGGAAAATGCATGAGCTACCACTATTAAATGCTTCTGTCTGTAAATATATCACTTACTTAGGAGTGACAGTTGACTGCAAAAATGGCTCTAATTTCCTTCAATTAGAAATGAGTTGGGGGGGCCCTAATGCTGGAATATTAACATCGAATCTGTAATGTCTGTCCATTGTAGATAAACTTATACCTAAAGATGGAGAAGAAGCCAAACAAGAAGGAACAGCTGTCGCTAGTAAACAATGTTTTGAAACTATCTACAAAGCTACTGAAGGTAAGTTCATCTCCCTGGAAACATTAAGTTGCTCAATTTTATGTCAACAACGACTAACGTTACTATGTGTGTCTTTGCTCTTTCCATTTCTATTGTCTCTTGATTAGATAAGTAAGTTATCACAAAAGGAGTTTGAGTTTTTTCTGTTTCTATAGCCATGGCATAACATCTAGCAATACAAGACCCATGAGCTAATTGGTACTGTGAACACTTGATTAATAGCAGCCTATTGCAATTTAGGTAAGTTTTTTTTTGGGGGGGGGGGACTGGCCAGTAAGAACACAACATGCCTCATTACTGCTTGAATCCTGTTTTCCTTCAGCAGCTTCCATGGGGAAGCCCACTGTTGACAGTAGCAAGTAGGTATTTGGAAAAGAAAGAGCATAGTCTGAGGCACATAAGATAGTCTAGAGAAATTATAGAGCCTGTTATGTCAAGCCCATGTTTTGCAGCTTGTGCTTCCACAAAATAGACTTCAGATTCAGGATGGATATTAAAACAAAACATCTTTGAGCTGGAAGGCATGAGGTAATTACATATAGTGGGAGTTTCAGTACCTAGGTTTAAGGCACAATATAGCTGCAGTGCATGATTAGCAAAGTCTGGCAGAAAACCAGTATTAAGCTAAAAGGCAGAAGAACATTAGTTGCTTCTGGTATGGACTGATTTTAATTGCCCCCCCCCCCCTTTTTTTTTCCCTCCTCCCATGCACTGCAGGAATTAGATACACCATTTAGGCTGTATGGACTGACCATGAATCCATTAATCTACAACATAACACGTGTTGTGATACTTTCTGCTGTCTCAGGTGTTATAAGTGATCTTCTAGGATTCAATATCAGAGTAAGTACAGCTACCATATAACCTAACAGGAAACATCTTGTAGGGGTTACTTTTGTACCATTGCTACCCACCCCCGCCCCCCGCAAGGGAAAAGGCCGTGGGTTTGAATGAGTCTCTCCCTAAATGGCACGGCAATTCAGAGAACACACTATGCTCGATGAAGATCTGTCTCCAGTAGCCAGGTGGTTGGGGAAAGGACTGTCTTAAAGTGCAGTCCTGTTCAGGTCTTTGGTGCCCACTTAAAGCCAGAGGTCAGAACCCTGAGTTCTTTTCCTTTAGAATGAAGAAACAGTCCTGCTGTGTCTCACTTTTAAACCAGAGCTCACTGAGCAGAGCATTCATGCAGGATAGACAAAGGAGAAAGAATCTTGCCTGTAGATGAAAAGCATTCAGACCTATGGCTCCCTGCAGACTGCCAAAACCCCATTTCCTCATATTGAACCTATTCCACTCTGCACACAGTATTTTTCTGCCTGCTCAAAAGGTGAGTGCGACTTCCTAGCCCATTTCTCATATAGGCACAGAATAACAGGCAGAAATAAACCCTGTTTGAATGAGAATAGCAGCTGCAGTCTGTAGGTTGCCTTTTGAAGTACAGAAGTAGAAAAAAATGCTTGGCTACCTCCACATCAGTGTGAATTAAACTATTGTTTTGTGGATTTGGTACAGCACATTACTGCAACAGTTAGCACTATCCACAAGCATGGAATTAATTCAAAAACAAACCAGATAGATATGTGTCCTTTAAAAAATAATTGCCTGGTCATATCAGAACTGTATGATTTACTAAAACACCCATTTTTAAGCTTGTTGTTAGTATAATTTTACAATTATAGATAAAATATATAACCAAAGCTCAGCATCTGTATATAAATTTGATTTCCTGATCTGCTAACTTCCTTTAAAGAGGAGCATCTTTCAGCTCAGTTCTCACTCTCAATCTGTCTTTTCAGTTATGGAAAATTAAACCATGAACTGACCAACATCAGTATTCAGCCCTCTCCAGCAGAAGTACAAGACCAGAGAAGATAACCAATGGCTTGGGCAAAAAGCAGAGGTGCTCAAATTATGGAAATCTGTAACTACGACTTCTTTACCAGATTCTCCATGTATGTATCAAAGGTTTTTCCCTCTGCTTTACTGTTCTACAACATACAGAATAAGCTGGTCTAACTAGTAAAGTCACCCCATGATATGCACATGTAGTAAAACAAAATAAATGGGGCCAAATACCAGTAGCTTGCATTGAAAACAACAGGAACTATGTGCCCATACTTTGGGGCATTAAACACTAAAAGCACTGCTGCAGCTCTTACCGGAAGGAAACCAGATGATAGCTACAGGTGCCTTGTTTCTTTAAGATCTGAATCCTGTGCACATGACTAGTGAAGAGTCCGTCCTGCTGTTTCACTTAGCATCCTCTCTCAGAGCACTCTGGAACTGTACTCGCATTTTTCAAATTTCTGCAGGCTTCTTCAAAGCTCTTCTCAGATAGATCAAGTCATACATAGATGCATCTATCTGAATGTGCCGAAGAATATTTCTTTACTTACTTAAAAGCTCAGTGTGCTTTAGGCTTTGCCTCTTTATCCTGAGCTACTGAAGGATGCAGTGAAATTCAGTCTGCATGAGATAAACATTTCCTCCATGTTGACCGTTAAGCTTGCAGCTGCATAGCAGCAGTGTAACAGATTCATGCTGAATGGCTTATGTTAGGTCTTCTGCAAATAAATGATGATGATGATCATTTTTTGAAAACATCAGTTATATGAAAACAACCTTACAACACAGACTACAAGTAAAGCATCCATCAACTAGAGAATACTGCTTGTGTTCACTCCCTGTAACTCCTCAGCTGTGTTTATACTGAGGATGCTTCTTAGGTTTTTCACTCAGTGGGCAGTTAATAGCTTGTGCTAGGTACGACGGGCATCCTGTCATAACCTCTTCTGACAACCAGCTTAACTCGGTGGTCTGGAAAGCTGTTGAAGCTTTGCACTGCAATAGTTAGTGCCTTACACTGGAATACCGAAGAAAAAGATCTGTTGTGAGGATCAGGTCACTGGAAGAGATATGACAAAGACGTTCCCCCATAAAAAGTAGATTATTATTTAGAAATGGTACAGGAGAGAAACAAAATGTTTTAATGACATATGTTAAACATGTTTTCCTTCAGTTTTGGTAACTCTGCTATCTTCTAGTATATTAGTAATGAAAAAAAGAAAAAAAACACAGGAACTTTCATAGCTTCATTCTTTCACATAGGAGGTAAGATGGAAAAGGAGTTTTTGATAGTAAATTGTTTACAGGTATTTTCTGTACAAGGAAAGGTTTAAGATGTAAAAGAAAGTGACAATTTTATATATCAAAATGTACAAATAAACCTACAGTACAAGTATTTCATCATAAACAATTTATACTACACGATTTGATGTTTTTTATAGTAGCTTTGCTGAACAACTGTTACCTGAACAAGGAGGCAAGGAACCTTCCAATAATAAATTGCATTTGTTTTCCAGAAGAGTATTACGTTTATGGGTAAAACCTGGGTCATATAGTTAGTTAGTTGTTTAAATGCAGGTATCACACCACTGAAAGTCAACAATGAATGTACTTTATACAGTGCAGAACCAATGGACCATGAACTGGAGTTTCTTTTTAATATCTATATAAAAAATAATGAGCGATTTACAGGTCTTTCTCTAGTCAGAACCTCAGAAGTATATATAAAGGTGCTGTACAATATATAAACATTTACACCCAGTACATCCATACGTT
Source organism: Dromaius novaehollandiae (assembly GCF_036370855.1). Lineage (NCBI taxonomy): Eukaryota > Metazoa > Chordata > Aves > Casuariiformes > Dromaiidae > Dromaius > Dromaius novaehollandiae. The sequence continues at coordinate 7,582,079 of NC_088124.1, read as the reverse complement.
GCTTAGCATTCCAAGGCCACATTGCTAAGTCATCTGATACAGTAAGTACAGATACAAGTTCTCTGGAAGGAGAAATCAAAGAAAGGTAAGACACTAAATTAGGTCACATTAACAGAAAAAATACAGGGGTAGTTTATGACAGGGAAATCATTTCAGTGGTGCTAATTCATCTTTGTGTTAAACTTCTGAATTTGTTACTGTACTCAATGGTAGGGCAGGTGTGTACAACTCAACATAAACAGTCTCCTGTCAAGAACACATGGTTAATATCTACATAGGCTACTTCAAGGTATTAAATATTTTCACAGTTATACTCCACAACGTGGAGTATTTGTACATATGCTACAGCAATCAGTGGATCAGCCAATGTGAAGCAGCAGAGTGCAGCTCAGATCTGCCTTAAAGCCTATTTAATTTTCAAAAGTGTTTGTTCAAAAACCTGCTTGAGTTCTGTACTTCTAAAGAATTGTTCAACTCAGAATTGATCCACTGTGCTTCATTAAACTTTAAAAACATTAAATGTTTCAAAGCCAAAGAAGATGCTCAATTCCTTTGAAATAGCAAGTTGTATTAGTTTGAATTTTAACATGAGTAAGTAAAGCTTGACCTTCTGTACTTCTTTCTGCTTCTGCAAACTGGGCCCAAAGAACTTTTACCACTTTTTTTTTTGCAGTCATTAAAAACCTAATACATCAGGAAATCATCACTAAAACTTCAAAGAAAATAAATCCCTTCAATTTTTCAGTTCACTGTTCTTACAGCTAATTATGACTGATGTGTAAGTAGATTCTGTCAGTAACATTCCTCATATTATTTTAAAATATGTATTATAGCCCAAACAATAGATATTACCTCTCATGTACCCTGTATTATCATTCTGTTTAGCACTCTTAGAACAGATCACACATTTCAAATAAAATATGGGAGACTTCTAATATGCACAGGCACAATGAACTTCATTCAAGAAGCTGACTACAGTGTTTGGTTCTGGCCCAAAGATCAACTGTTATCTTTACAGAGGAAAAAAATTCCAATTCTTAATGAGCATTAAATAATGAATGAAGGGAATTTCAGTATATAGCACCAGAATGAGGCTGAAAATAAATATGTACTCGCTGCATATGTTTACAAAGAATGCTAAGGATGACATCCTGTCACAAGTGAAGCCAAGGGAATTATGCTATTTAACAGAACCCAGAGTTTTCTCTTTTCAGACAGATGTTTGCCAACACTTATTATGAGCATCCTCATGAATCAAGAAAATAAAGCAATTTTGCTGTGTTCATAAAAAGCAAAATTATATCATGTCAAATATAATTTTTATCTACATGATTTTATATTAGGTATAAAAATTAAAAAAAACCCCACATCTGTTGGAACAGCATTAGTGGCTCATTTGCTGCCCTAGAATTGATAAAAATCAACTCACCCATCTTCTTACAGAAACAGTAAGAACATGGGTATTTCCTTATGTAAACATGCAACATGCTTTTGAGAAAATACCCATTTCAAACAAAACCTTGTCTTTTCTGTGACTGGATTACATATGAGAAGGATTAGATTGACTGGATACAGTAGATAACTTGGCACAAGAACAAGTGAGTCATGATCACATTGGCAATATAGGCATTAAATAATTTTGTTCAGAAACTCACAATACTATCTGAGAAAGCCGTAGCAGTGCAACGTTGAGAGCAGCGGAACACCGCCTTCAAAAGGACAAGGGGACAGCAGCTTATGGAGGAGTTTCATTTAAGCAATCCAAAAGTCCTTCATGCAGCTTAGATAATTTAAGAACAAATCAAATACTTTCCACCTTCTAACCAGTTTCTGAAAAATGACAACTTTATGAAAAGAAATGGTGCTTTTAAATGACCATCATTAGAAACTTGATTAAAACATGTTTAAAAAAAGTGTCAGTCAAACCCGTTTTTCAGCCACACTTGCTGTTTTGGTGACTTTACATGCACTTGGTACCTTCCAAGGTCCAGGAGTTATTGGTGCTTTCTTGACTGGTGAACTGTTCTCAGATTTTGAAATTCCATCATCTTTGGTTTCATCAAGTAGCTCCATGTGTGTCTGTCTCTGTTGCCTGTTCAGAATAACGGTCTCCTGGGTTTCTGGCCTTCTTTGTTTCTCCATGGAATGCAGTGGAATATTGGAAAGACTTGAAGTTTTGAATTTGCTGAAACTTGGCTCGTTTGTCCTGCAGTCACGGGCCTTACCGAATGGAAGAGTATTTTCATCAAATGCTGGGTATTTTCCCTCCAGCGGCCACCCTTCCTTCTTTCCAGAACTTTTCTGTTTTGTATCTTTCCTTGTGGCTCCTATTTTACTATTTCCACTTTTCAACTGCTCAACAGTCTTAATGTCACCACCAGTTGTTCTATCTTGATATTCTTGTAACTTGCCTAACATTTCTGTGTTTCCTTGCTTACTGAGATACTTCTGGGGACTGGCAGACCTGTCTTGATTTTCTCTGGAACTGTCACATATATGTGAGAGAGTGCCATGGATCTTTTTAGGATCCCCCTTTCTAGGGCTGTGGAATCCTGTTTGATGTTGTCCCTCAGCTGTCCCTAACCTTTCTGGACTTGCAGATGTGTCTCCTTTTGTCATTTCAAACCCAGGACTCGAGGGATGACCCCGTCTGTTCTTCATTCTCTGGGGAGAAAACATAGGCTTAATCTCAGACAGGCTGTCAGTTAAAGTGCTTATCTTTTCAGGCACAGTGCTCTTGGCTTGTTGCAGTTTCTCAGACAGCTGCACTTTCATTAAAGCTTCTCCTGGTATTGGTAAATAACACACTTCAGATGGGGAAGCAGAATGTGAAGATGAAGGTAATGGTGACTGTTCTTCATGTATTACATCTGACGAAGATGGATTGTAACTATCCCAATCACCTGGAAGTGAACAGCGAGAGATTTGACTAAGTCATTACAGAAAAAAAAATCTACTAAATATCTTAGAAATGTGTGAGGTTCCAGGACGTTACATTAAATCTTCAACTTAGAAAAGACTATGTAGTGACGTATTCTCAAAGTCTACTTAACCAGTTTTCTGTACTGCATTGTTCTACAAGCTACAATCATAAGAATGTGATTTTGGAAAAAAACTTGTGCTTAGAATGCTGGCATAATTTCTGCGGGACTGACGGGGTCTTGTATCAGCATAACTTTAGGGCCTACATAGCAGAATTGCAAAATAAAAAATTCCTTGACCTACAGTGTTATGATTTATACTAAAGAAAACTGAAAACAATAAAAAGCTGAGGTTATTCATAGCTTTGCACTTTAATAATAGAAAGAGATGAATCACAAGACATGCAGATTTACCAAGTCTTTAAGGAAAAACCAAGAAAAGCACTGAAAGCCCTTAATGTTGCTCAGGTTTCACGTAGGGACACAGACCGGAAGGAGCCAAACCTGAAGGAGGAAGAGAAAAAGCCCAGAACTACATACCAAAATCACAAGAGTTCAGCAAGCAAGATTTCAATCAGAAATGTACAATTAACAGACAGACAAGAAGCAGCACAGCCCTTCCCCTTCTCCCCAGTTGCTGATCTAATCTAAGTTGCTAAACCTAATCTAAAACCTTGCTTTTGACAGAAAGCTGAACCGGATGACCTCCAGAGGTCCCATCTGACCTTTCTTCGATTCTGCTTTTCTATCTTGGGTTCAGGAGATTTCAGTGAACAAGAGGGGCCAGGAATGATTCCAGATAACTATTTCACAGTCATCTTGGTGCATGTTAAACACTATTTATCACTGCTGAAATTATGCTGATCTTACATAGCTGTTAGTAAGGAGAAAACTCGAGCTGTCCACACACCAGCTCCTTCTCTCCCAGCTTGTAAACGCTAATTTTAAAGAGACAACCACCTCTCTGAGAACTTCAACAGAAATTCCTCAAAACGCAAAGGGAACTCTATCTTTCAACCTTAATGACAAGGTAATTCAGTGTGAGACACAAAGTCAGCCAGCTAGGGATCAAGCAACATGGCACAGAACAGATCTTGTAGTTTAAGATAGCCTGTTTCTGTTCCATGTGCTAATTCACTCTGCTTTTACTGTGCTGTGCAATTTGAACCAGAAGATGTTAAGTTTTATCTCCTAGTTCTCTGGATGAAAAAATGGAGAAACCTCTGAGCAGATTTTATCTCCTGAGTGGATGTCAGTTCCTGCCTGTAAACAACCGAATGTATCAAACTATCTGAAAGTTCAAACTGTGGGTTTTAAATTTGATTTTCAAAGGGTAAATTCACAGGTCACTACTATTATTGAAGAGCTCTTCATCGTAAAAAGCAACCTTATAATTTAAGAACTTTTCCATCAAAATCTTGTCAGCATCTTCTTGTCACCCTGTCAGCAAGGGTTAAAAGATCAAAATGCTTACTTTAAGAAAAAATGTTCTTTGCTTTAAAATACTGCCACAGCCAGAAATCTTTTTGATTTGTAATTTTGGAGCATGTCTTAAGTCAGACTCAAAATAATTAGTTCTGTACTCTGCTTTGTAGGTGAACTCAGAGCTCTTGTAAGCATTTGCTTTGTTTCTCCCTTGTATCCAAAGTTTTGGCTTTGAAAAACCACAAACCAAAACACTCTAGAATTTAGAAGGCCAAAAATAGTGAATTAAATCTGTATAGAAACAACATACTTGCAGAAGCATTTTGAACTGAGTACTGTATCATACAGAATCTTAAATTAAAAGGCAAACAGTGATAATTGTCATATTTGCATAGGAGAATAGAGGAGATTAGTTTCAACAGAGCAGAGAAACGGATTCCAAGTGCAAATATGCAATAATTTCACACTTCACGTAATTTTCTTAGGTACTCGCCATGTATTAATTTTTACCAAAAACATTCCTTATATTTGAAAATATACATGAGCAGCCTGTACAGCTATCAAAAAGGGAACTACTAACTATTTCAGTGAAACAGCATAAAAGTGTCTTATTAGACTCTATTCCGTTGTCTTGGACACTTAAAATTAGTGAGTATTTTAGATGACGTACTGTGATCTGGTATCAAGCCAGTTCCTGGTCTCAGCAGCAGCAAAACTTTATTCCCGCCAGCCTGAATCAACTCAATGGCTCGTGTGTGAGTGATTCCTTGGGTGGGTTCTCCATTTATTTCAACAATTTGGTCACCAACCTGACAAGAAAATAGCAACCAGCTTAATCTTTATGAATCACTGCCACCAGAAATTATTTTTAATTTAGATAGAAAAATTAGAGAGGCAGATGCATCTATTTTTTTCTCTCATAGTAAATCTACTCAGAAATAACAATACCATTCCATCATTGCTGATTAATACAATACAACATTGTGGCTCTTCAGAGTTCTTCACACAGGTCTTCTACTCAGCCAGCTCAGTAAAAGATCTCTGATTACTTAAAACACATTCTCCATTTATTTACTAGTGAGCAGACAGATACAGCCATGTTCTTGAATACATTTTCATCCTGGATTATCTTATAAAGGGAGCTTATTGATGAACCATGATGAACACTGCAATATGCGTCTGTTTAAAGTAATGTAAAATTAGGTAAGTAACACAATAACTCCTCTACATTTAATAAAAGCTCAATACTATTACGGCAGAACAGGCTTCATATAAAGGAAAGGATTTTTTATTCTAGCTAAGAGAGATCGCCAACATTGTACAGTTAATAGTACTGAGGTTTCTGAGGCCAATTTGCAACTTAAAGAGATAATGGGCATCTAATTACAATTCATGCTAACTTTGCAGGCTACCAGAAAGTGGCTGAAACAGAACTCTTGCAAAAAGTGTCATGAAATCTATTTTGCAATACATGGATCAACCAATGGATGTCACTAGTGCATAAAATTAGCTGCTTAAAGAGACTATCTGGGCTCTGTTAAATAAAAAGTCTCTGCCAAAGAAAGTCACTGGTTGGTTACTCATCTGATAGGACAGGAAGCTCCACACCACACTATGTGCACCATGTTGTGTTCAGCTGCCATTAATTGGGTGAGAAATTCCTCTTAGTTATTTAAAAGTACAGCCATGAAATGACAGCATTTTACAGCTGAAGGAGGAGAAACTGAGTGTCATAAAAATAGTGAATAATCTCATACGGGGTAAGTACAGACCCTCTGTCCTCACTGGGACCTCTTGGAGCACACGGCACTAAACCTCTGGTCCTGCTCCACCACTCCCACCAGTGCCTCGCGTGCTGCTGCTCAAACACTTACTCCAATAGCACATTCACCATCATCACTGCAGCAAGTACATTCACTAATGAAATAACAAAAGCACTAAGCTGGGGCTGGCGCCCAGCGTGCTGCAACAGCCATGGGTGAAGTAGTGCAGACAGCAGCACGTTTTACCTTGCTTTCTCATATTACACTATCACTTTTCCTGCTCTTGCCACTCACAAATCTGCATTAAGCAATATTTTATTCACACAGATGCATCACCAGAAATGAAATGAGGATGAAAAGCAAGTTAGGCCTTTCAAATAGTGGTGGGACAAGCAGCTGTCTCCACTCTGAATCCACTTTTCAGATGCGATTGCACTAGCGTAACACAATTTCAGCATCCAAACAGCATGGGTGTGCAGTTGAACCCTGCTCTCTCGTACGGTGTGGGTATCTACTAGTGAAAAGCAGGGCCTCTGGGAAAGAGTAAGCCAAGAACTGAGCCTGTTGCTCATGGGCGGTTGAATCTTGCTCAACATCTTTGCCACCTACGATTATAAGGTACCCCTAGCTTACTGGCCGGAAGGTGATCAGCTACCTGTGGTCCCTCCCCCTGACCCTGGGGATCTATTTTTGGTCTCTTAATTGAAAACAGCTGTTCCAGGAGACCATTAGCCCCTGTCAGGCCTGTCCTGTCCCCTGGAGGAAGATGACATGCACATGGAACACAGTGAATCAATATCCGTGACAGTGTGAAAGCAAACACTTGGGAGATAAGAGTGTTTTCAAGAATATCTTGCCATCCCATTTTCTGTGACTAATCTATGTCTTGGCACAGATGATCTATGTTAAGGAGAGTGCAGTCAAAGCACATCTGAAAACAGAGCCTAATGCTGCTGTTACACATGTCCCACCAAAGGGACAGGAGTCCATAAAGCTGAATGGTGCCAGAGGTCAGGGAACTGTATATGTTTGGTGATGTTTATCACTGTTAAGTTCCTCCAGGCAAAGACCCATTTTCACAGCTGGGAACCTTTTGGTTGCTGCTGCCTGGCAAGCAAAGCTCTGCAGCTTAGTATAAGACCACTTAAAGGAGAAAATATTAGCACAAAAACGCTCACGTAGTCTTTCAAGCATTAGAGTTATTATTTGTAAAGAATTAGGATAATAGAAGCTAACAACACTTAGAATTTCACATCCAGATAAGCCTCGCAGTAGCCCCGACAAGTATCTGCATATTGTAGTACAAATGGACGCAAAGAGTTGTGCCGCTAAGAGTTGTGCCGCTGGCTAGTATAGACAATCGCCAATACAGTACAACCGCAGTAGTGCAAGTGGTATGGCATCTTGCAGGTACCTGACTCTCAGTTCCACACTCTCACCTGTGAAAATTCAGCTTTGGACACTGGCTACAGATTCTCACTCACCATCATTCTTTGCCATTGTACCCACGTGTTTTGCTTTTAAAAAATACAATATCTGAAAGTGAATTCCTTACACAAACGTAAGAATTAACATAGCAATCTTTGAAAAAAAAATTAGGCTTAGATCTTCAAATGCTGCACAGAACAGCAATAATACAGCACACACAAAACTTCTTTACAAATTCACTAACTTGGACAGTGATTCTTCTTTCAGTTTTCTGCTTCACTATGCAATTTCTTTTCTGGGCTTCTAAAATATCATCCATCCTGCATAACTGTTGCTCACATCCTGGGACATGTAAATTATCATAACTCAAGCATGTGGATGGATAGACAGTTTATTCTGGAGGGCTCGTATATTTTCTTCTTTAAAAGCCAAGCCTACCACCACAGAATTTGCTATCACTGTACAGTAATAGCTGAAAGACTGGCAGCTGTCCAGATACCACTCTGCCCACTAGGACCTTGCACTCATAAAAACACAAGATTGTTACCATTACAGGTAATTAAATACATCAAAAGGCCAACTTCTGTACTAACGAACTGATCAGAGAAGACAAACTCACATGTATTCTCCCATCCTTGATTGCTGGCCCATCTTCAGCAAGTCGAAGGATGAATAAGCCCATGTTGTATTCCTTTCCTCCACGAAGACTGAATCCAAATCCTCGAGGGCCTCTTTCCAATTCTACTGGATAGCAGCCGAGACTCTGTGTAGGAAGTGACATGAAAAAAAGATGAGGAGCTGTAGGCAGATTTAAACTTCTGTTTTTCTGGAAAAATGCTTCACACTTTATGGAGAACGTGCAATACACAATTTAACGTGAATTCATCACAACTCATGTATGATTAGGTATAGTAGTTTTGTGCTAAGTCAAAACGTGCAGAACATTTTTTCCATCTAAGCTTTAGATATGCGTGAAATTTCTTTAAGAAATCTTGCCAAAGAGTCTGGAGTGGCCCAGTTCCAAAGATTTGCTGTTCCTTTTATAATCAGTATTAAACTATACTAAGGAGATAATCAAATTTAAAGCATTAGCAAAAACATTCTCTCAAATGCTTTGGCCCATTTTTATAAGCAACTTTTCTACCCATGTCTGACAGGAAAACATTTCATTGTCCTGCTCTTGCATACTCAGTGGTAATTCCTCTGTCTTGATGAACCAGTATTTTGCATGCCCCTGCATCCTCTGGATGGTTACCTGTACCTGGCAATGACGGTTACCAATTACTGAAGCAACACCGGCCTCAGATTGTGCCAAGTGCTTATGCTCGGGCCATGAAAGCCTGTAACTATTTGATGCTTCTCTTCCAGCTTCACCTTCCGTGGCGCCCCTACAGAGGTAAAAGGAAGTGGATGTTACCTTTGCATTTAAAGAATTATCGTCATAAGCTTTCTAATATATTTAGTGTGGAATCCAACACACACTAATTCAGCTGACAGTACAGGCTTCTTACATATTAAGGCTGCTTCTTAGTCATCTACTGCTTACAAACAAAATCTCTAGAAGTACACTAGTGTCACGTAATGTCAGACTCCTGGCACAGCGGCATAGTTATAATACTTGCTTCA